>NC_133407.1:123015625-123622083 GCF_049350105.2 Macaca mulatta
CTACAGATGGCTAGTGGGTACTGTATTGTTCAGTACAAATATGGAACATTTCCATCATCACAGAGCATTCTCTTGGACAGCTTTGGACCAAAGTATAAGTCCCCTCCCCTCATCTCTTTGAAGAGTTCCAGGAATGCCTGCAGTAAATTTTGGGGATGCTGCAGAGCCCACAAAGCATATATTTTAGATTAGATCATCTCAACTACATCCTTCAAATTTGCTATACATAAAAAGATAAACATTGTTGCTATGAAAACTGTCGTTAGAATGACGAAGGCAGGGGCCGGGGGCAGTGGCTCACGCCTGTAATCCCAACACTTTGGGAGGCTGAGTCGGGCAGATTACCCGAAGTCAGGAGTTTGAGACCAGCCTGGCCGACATGGAAAAACCCCATTTCTACTAAAAATACAAAAATTATCCAGACATGGTGGTGCATGCCTGTCATCCCAGCTACTCTGGAGGCTGAGACATGAGAATCGCTTGAACCAGGGAGGCCGAATTTGCAGTGAGCTGAGATCACGCCACTACACTTCAGCCTGGGTGACTGAGCAAGACTCTACCTTAAGAAAAGAAAAATACATGCGCGCGCGCGCGCGTGTGTGTGTGTGTGTGTGTGTGTGTGTGTGTGTATAATGTAAAATAAAAAATAAATTGAAAAAAGAATGACAAAGATTATTGACCTAGAGAAATGCTCATTACTTCTTATATATATGCCCTTTTTAAGACATCAGCAGGAATTTGGCACAGGGAGATATTGTTATAAAAAATTATTCAATTTAAAGCAGAGATCATCTGAAAACCAGAATATAACATTTTTGGCTGAAAGGGTGGGGAGTCTTGGGGTTGGGAGGGGGTGGGAATGGAGTCAACCAGCATCCCAGAAGTGGGCTTGGGGAAGACGGTAATTGGCCAGCTCTTATAGAAGTTATCAAAGAGAACATGAGATTTGCCGTAGCCTCTCTGCATAACTCTAGGACCCTGAGAGGAGCTGGACAATTACTGTGTGTCACCACGGGGTGTCCTTCAGGAGGAAAGGGCAGGCCCCAAGTCAGATGCCAGATGCTATAACCATCATTATCTGCAGAAGAAAATTGGGTCTGAAATGTCCCCCTGGGGAGTATGCTCCCTCCTTGTCTTCTGGCTAGACGTTCCTCCTGAAGGGAGGCGAGGCTGAGGACTGGGACAGAAATACTGCAGTTCAGTGCCGTTTCCCACTAGAAAGGTCACGGGTGCAAAACAATGAGTCCAATTTAAGTTTGCTGGTCTTTAAGTATATATATTGTTATTATCATTATTATTGTATTGCCATAGCTTGTACTGGTAGTATAGATTGCTTAAAAGAAAATGAACTTTGATAGTCTTCTGTAATGACAATAATACTTACGTAATACTCATAATTATAATTAATTATAAGGGTTAATTGAGGGATGTATAATAAGCTCAGGCACTGAGTATGGCATGCACTGAACACATATAAAAATGTTAGCTTGAATAATAAACACTATGCATATTTATTAGAAGTAAATATTAATGTCTTTTAGCAATCTTCATAATTAATTTTAATATTTTGTTAGTAATAAATTACTAATAATTCAATTTTATAATAAATATTCATATTAATAATACAATAATTAATAATGTGACTAAATAACAGTTAAATATTAGTAGTATTTTATTATTCTATAAATGTCTATGAAGCGTTACTTGGTATCAGACTGTGTTCTAAGCCCTGGGGTAACAGGTGCATGAGAAAATGCCCTGATCTCAGGAAGCTTATGCTTGAGCAAGGGGAAACTGCCTAGTAAGAGAATTACAGATAGTGATGCATGCTAGTGAGAGTAACTAAGTGGGTGGGGGGGTGTCACAGACTATTTCCTTAGTGGAAGCAGGGAAGGCTTCTCTGAGGAGGGGACATTTACATGACCCTCTATGATGAGAAGGAGCCATGAGATGTTGTGAGGTGATTTCAATGCTTTGGACAACAAGCATCAGAAAACTCTTGATTCAAATAATTTAAAAGATAATAACATTTATTGTCTCACATGACAGGAAGTCCCAAGGTAGGAAGGTTCTAGGGTTGTCTAACTCAGGGCCCATCCACAGCACAGGGACACACTTCCTTCCATCTTTCTGCCTGCCCATCTGCAGGGCACCCTGCAGCCTGTAGCCAGGCCTCAGCCCAGCTTCCCTCATAGCTGTTATAGTTGCCAACATGCCATCTGAAACAACATCCAGAGGAAGAAGGGAGCATTTCCAGAAGTGTCCAGCACATTGACTCTCACATCTCATTGGTCAGAACTGGGCCAAACACCCACCTTTAAAATCACAAGCAAGAGAATAGAATCACCATGATTGGCAAGCTTTTTCTGTAGATTGTTAGATAGGAAAGATTTTAGACTTCACGGGTCAAGAGACAAAATTGAAGGTATTATGTAGGTACTTAAATAATAAGAGAGAAAATGGATTTCCACAAAGTTTTTATTGATGAAATTCAAAATAGAATAGTTGAATATAATTTTTTAAATGCAGGCCTATTAAGAAGAAGAATGAGTTTCTTTTGGAGGGAATAGCATTTCTTTTTTTAAATTAGGAAAGTAAAATTTTGCTTAATTGGAGGTAAAAGTGTTCTAACATTTTATTTTATTTTATTTTATTTTATTTTATTTTATTTTATTGAGACGAAGTCTTACTCTGTCACACAGGCTGGAGTCCAATGGCATGATCTTGGCTCACTGCAACATCTGCCTCCTGGGTTCAAGTGATTCTCATGCCTCAGCCTCCTGAGTAGCTGGGATTACAGGTGCATGCCCCCACACCTGGCTAATTTTTGTATTTTTAGTAGAGACAGGCTCTCACCATGTTGGCAAGGCTGGTCTTTAACTCCTGTCTTGAACTCCTGACTTTAGGTGATCTGCTCCTCTTAGCCTCCCAAAGTGCTGGGATTACTGGCATGAGCCACTGTGCCTGGTCCTAACTTTTTATCTAATTGGGGGGTCAAAGTTATTTTCCTGTCATCAAAAATAGATTGCAACTGTTCATATATTAATGCTGATCTATGATGAGATTTTACATGTTTCATTTTTGAAAATGTATGTACAAAGAAAGATACATGTGGCACCACTACTCATTTCTGCTGTTGCAGTGTGAAATCAGCCAGAGACAAAAAGCAAATAAATAGGCATAATTGTGTTCCAATAAAACTTTATTTATGGATACTAAAATTTGCAATTCATATCATTTTCATGCACAAAATATTATTCTTTTGGATTAAAAAAAATGCATTTAAAAATATAATATGCCAGGTTTGTCCCTAGGGCCAGAATTCGCAGACTCTGCTCTAATCAGGATCTCCCCTGACTCATGAGAAGAAACTTTGCCTGGAAGGATCAGGCTGGAAAAAGCATGTGAGTAAGCATCCGACAGTGTCTACTTCAAGGGACAAGAAGTCTCCAGGCTGAGGGAACAGCCAGCGCAAAGATCCCAAGGCAGGGATAAGCCTGGAAAGTATGATCCTTAGCCATGAGCAGGGAGGAGCCGAGAGGCCCATGATGAGGGTGGGGAGCGGGTGCTGACTTCCAGAATGTGGTGTGAGGAGCACCATAGGCCCTCTCCCTGGCAAAATAGTAATAATTGGTGAAAATTATTGTAAATAACAAAAACCAACCATTGAAATCCTCCGAAAATTGTCCTAAGGATACACAGCAAAAAGGAGGTATTTGAGAAAATCTACTAAATCCTGGTAAGAACAGTAAGAGTCTGTGACACTTGAGCCAGGACTTACCCTCCCCTTCCTTCCCCCCCGCCCACCCCCCTCAGCTCTGTATTGCAGGGACTACCTTCCAGGCAAATATTGCCAAGATGCCCCAGGTCCCTTCCTCCACTCATCCCCCACTCATAGCACAGAGGTATTACTTCAAGTGTGGCAGCCTGAGAAGACTGGGGCCTGATTACCTTTCACCTAGCTTGCTTATGGGGCAGAAGTTCCATGCCAGGAGAGAAGTTTCATGCCCACAATACCAGAAGCCACCACCCCAGTCCAGTGCCCTTCTCATAAAGCCAAGGTGCTGCTCTGGAAGAAGTGGACCACAGTCCCTGCCCCCAGCTCTGGGCAAAGGTCTCAAAAAGTTTGCCCAAGAGGAGAGCCAGGTCATAAGGAAAGAGCTCAGGATTTCTCTGCAGATGAACTAACTTTATTTGAAAAAAAAAAAAAAATGTGTGGATTTTAAAGCTAAGAATGCTATATTTCCTAGGGTTAAAATGACAAATTACCACAAGTTCGGCTTAAAAGACATAGTTTTATTCTCACTGGCTTCTTGATATGGTTTGGCTCTGTGTTCCCACCCCAATCTCATCTTGAATTGCAGTTCCCTAATCCCCACGTGTCATGGGAAGGACCCGGTCGGAGGTAATTGAATCATGGGAGCAGTTACCTCCATGCTGTTCTCATGATAGTGAGTGAGTTCTCATGAGATCTGATGGTTTTATAAGGGGCTTTCCCCCTTTTACACAGCACTTCTCTTTCCTGCCATCATGTGAAGAAGGCCGTGTTTACTTCCCTTTCAGCCATGATTGTAAGTTTCCTGAGGCCTCCTCAGCTATACACAACTGTAAGTCAATTGAACCTCTTTCCTTTATAAATTACCTAGTCTCAGGCAGTCCTTTATAACAGCATGAGAAGGGACTAATGCACTTCTGGAGGCCAGAGCTCCAAAATCAAGGTGTCAGCAGGGTGTGCTCCTTGGAGGCTCTGAGGGAGAATCTGTTCCTGGCCTCTTCTAGCTTCCAGTGGCTGCTCAGAATTTCTTGGCATTGTTTGGCTTGTGGCCTTATCACTCCAGTCTCTCCCCCATTTTCATATGTTCTCTGTGTGTCTGTGGCTAATCACTTTCTGCCTGTCTTTCTTTGTGGTGTGAATCTCTTCTACTTTATCCTACTTAGAGTTCATTGAGTATCTTGGATGAATAGATTCATGTTTTTCATCAATCTGGAGAATTTTTCAGCCATTATTCTTCAAACATTCTTTCTTCCCCTTAATCTGTTCCCCTCTGAGACTTCCAATATGCATCTGTATAGATAAATCAGACTTCATAAAAATTAAAAATATTCATGTTCAAAGGATATTATTATATCAAGAAACTGAAAGACAGCCCACAGAATGGAAGAGACATTTTCAAATCATATATCTGGTAAAGAATATGTATTTAGAATTTATAAAGAACTTTTATTACTTAATGATAACAAGATAAATAATTCAATTTAAATATGGGCAAAAGATCTGATTAGATGTTTATCCAAGGAAGATGATTTACAAATGGCCAATCAGAACATTAAAACATGCTCAACATCATTAGGTATTGGAAATAGAAATCAAAGCCATGATGCCATGATTTGGCATTTCACACCAAATAGGATGGTTATAACCAAAAAGCTAAATGAAGGTGAGAACGTGAAGAAATCGGAACCCTCCTACACTGCTGATGGGCGTATAAAATGGTGCAGCCACTTTGGAAAAACAGCCTGAAGTTTCTTCAAAAAGTTAAGCGTAGGGTTACCATGTGACCTAGCAATTTCCCTTCTAGCTTTACACTCCAGAGAAATGAAAACATATCCACACAAAAACTTGTTCACAAACGTTTCTAGCAGCATTGTTAGTAATTGCCAACAGGGGAAACAACTCACATGTCCATCAGCTTGTGCATGGAGAGAAAAAACATGGTGTATCCATACCATGGAACAGTAGGAAGTATTGATATATATTAAAACATGGCTGAACCTTGAAAACATGATACTAAGTGAAAGAAGTCAATCACAAAAGACTAATGTATAATTCCATTTATATGAAATGTCCACAATAGGCAAGTCTATAGATTAGTCAAGGGCTGTGGGATTTGAGGAAATGAGGAGTGCATGCTGATAGGTACAGCATTTCTTTTAGGGTGATAGAAATGTATCAAAATTATTTGTGATGGTGATTCCATAACTCTGTGTACATACTAAAACCAATTGAATTGAATGCTTTAAATTGGTGAATTGGATAGCATGTGAATTGTATCTCAATAAGACTGTTATTTAAAAAACAAAAAACTGGGCGTGGTGGCTCATGCCTATAATCCCAGCACTTTGGGAAGCCAAAGCAGGCGGATCACCTGAGGTCGGGAGTTTGAGACCAGCCTGGTCAAAGTAATGAAACCCTGTCTCTACTAAAAATACAAAATTAGCCGGGTGTGGTGGTGCACACCACTAATCCCAGTTACTTGGGAGGCTGAGTCAAGAGAATCGCTTCAGCCTGGGAGGCGGAGGTTGCAGTGAGCCGAGATCGTGCCACTGCCTGGGCAGCAAGAGGGAAACTCTGTCTCAAAAAACACAAAAAGCAAAAAAGATGAGACTGGAAAAATAACCAGGTAAGGGCCGGCCAGGTCCTACAGGGTTTGGCAGACCTCAGCGGAGTATGGTTTTACTTTAGGTAGAACGAAAGACATTAGAGGTTTTGGAGCAGAAGGTGATATGATCTGATTTATGTTGTTAAAATGTCACTTATTACTCCTTGCTCATATGAAGAATGTTATTTCCAATGTTACTATTCTCTTGACTCTGCAGTTTGAGTGGAATGAATTCATCAAATGCCAGCTCTGTGACTTCCAGGACACAAATGCCTGTTAAGTACTCACACACTAGAAGACCAGGGCCAAGTCAAGCTACAAGGAGATCCCGAGCAAGCATCAGCCAGGGCCTCCTCCCGCTGACTGTGCCTAGACTGGTTGTGCCACATGCCCAACCTTACTGTGGTTCATGAGCCATGCACAACAAATCTTAACGTAGGAACATTCCTCCACAATCTCAGCCAGCCTGACCTCTGCCATTTGCTTTTTTGTCTAACCTTGATCATGGAAGAGAAAACCTTCTGCTCTCATCAGAGCTATTCCCCAAGTCAGGTTACCCCACAACATAGAGCAGCCTCACCCTTTGCACCTAGATTTCTCTCATAAGCTCCTGTACGTCCTCAAAGAATACTGGGTCCTCAATAATGGAAGTTAGCAGTAATTCTCAAAATGAAGGAGGGCTTCTAAATGAGAATTTTCTCTCTGTGTGCGTAAATAGTCTCAAACAGCTTTTATATATGAGGTCTGGAAGCTGCCAGCAAGGAAGGAAGCAAACATCTCATTTTGCAGTTAACCTGTCTCATTACATCATTTGTTGGCAGCCTTCGATGACATTTGTTCTGGGAACTAGACATACGTGTTTGAAAAGGTAAGGACTCTTCCTCCATATGTATTGATGGCAATGAGATCATGACATAAGAAGCTGGGGTTGTAATAGTAAAACCCAGCATCAAAAGTTTAGGCCAGAGGTCAGATGCTCAAAAGCCCTCAGAGCCAGAAATAAAAATAGTGTGTAGCTCCTTTCCATCAAGGCAGCAGTGAGCTGTGGTTACTGAGAGGTTGTGACTCAAATGCATTCAAATGAAAACTTTTTAGATAGTATGTTAATTAAGACTAACCCAATTGGTAGACCCACTGGCCTCCAACTGGTAAGTCATATTATTGCTTTACTGAATCACTTTTAACCTTGAGACTATTTTTCAGAACACAGAATTCCCCAGGCCTACCCTCCTAGTCAGAATAAACCTGGGCAGTTTCCTCAGGCAGTGCTCTCTCTATGGATGTTGACTTATTTTGTTTAATTAAAAGTTAATAAACCCTTCTGATTCCTAGATGGTCTCTGTATGGCAACAGGCAATAAAGATAGTGATGATTCTGTGTTTTCTATGCATCAGGCACTGGGCTAAGCACTTTATATGCTTACTTCTTTTAATGCTCACAAAACAGGTACCACAAGAATCTTGTATTTAAATGATGAGGTAACTGAAAGTCAGAGAAGTTAAGTAACTTATCTAAAATCACACAGCTCTATAGCTTTGAGATTCCTCCAAAGAAAAATTATTATTAAAAAAATAACCTAATCCTTTAGTATCAACTTATTTTGTGGGTTTTAGAATGTGTCCCAAGCATTTGCATGAATTTCAGTTTCAATTTTCAATGTGTGCCCATATATATAAACATTATTTTATTTTATTTTGTTTTGTTTCATTTTATTTTAGACAGTATCTTGCTCTGTTGCCCAAGACTGGAGTGCAGTGGCATGATCTTGGCTTACTGCAACCTCTGTCTCTTGGGTTAAAGCAATTCTCCTGCCTCAGCCTCCCGAATAGCTGGGATTACAAGGATGCGCCATCACACCTGGCTGATTTTTGTATTTTTAGTAGAGATAGGGATTCACAATGTTGGCAAGACTGGTCGTGAACTTCTGGTCTCAAGTGATCCACATGCCTCAGCCTCTCAAAGTGCTGGGATTACAGGCATGAGCCGCCACACCTGGCCAAACATTTATTGAAATGTGCTTTTAGGCAAGGCACAGTGGCTCACTCCTGTAATCCCAGCACTTTGGAAGGCGGAGGTGGGAGGATCACTTGAGGTCAGAGTTTGAGACCAGCCTGGCCAGCATGGTGAAACCCTGTCTCTACTAAAAATACAAAAAAAATAGCCAGACTTGGTGGTGGGCGCCTGTAGTCCCAGCTACTTGGGAGGCTGAGGCAGGAGAATCACTTGAACCCAGGAGACAGAGGCTGCAGTGAGCCAAGATCATGCCACTGCACTCCAGCCTGGGCAACAGAGTGAGATTTTATCTCAAAACAAAAACAAAACACACACACAGAAATGTGCTTTGTAGGATGGTTAGGATAGTAAAACAAACAAAAAACAATGAAAGATGGGGCAGAATAGGAATTCTATCACTAGAACTAAACTGGAATTTTCTAGATGCTGGTCTAAAACAGGAGTTAGCAAACTATGGCACATGGCCAAATCCAGCCTACCACCTGCTTTTGTAAATAAGGTTTTAAGAAAACACAGCTACAGCCATTTATGATGTATAATTTATGGCTGTTTTCCCATTACAACGGCAGAGTTGGGAGGTTGTGAGAAAGAATGTATGTTACCCAAAGTCAACAATATTTACTACTGGGCCTTTACAAAAAAAGTTTATTAACCTTTGATCTATAACAACTCATATTATAAACATAATGAACATATCATTTCCACAAATTCTATCATCTCGCCTGCTGTGTCTCCCCAGGTTTTGGCAATGAAGCAAACCACTGGGGCCTTAATGTAATTCCCATCTTACGCCCCGAAATAGGTAAAGGTCTTCCTCTTTTCTTTTAATTGGGGAGAGTGAACCAGCATTTAGAGGGCCCAACCTGCTTGCCAGGGCACAGAGCTAGAGGGGAAATATGGAATCATAATGATGCCAATGATCCCCAAACGGCTCATCTTCCCTGGGCTTAAGCTTTAACACTGTGTTCAGAGCCTTGCAGAAAGCATCTCTGGGAATCCTTGTAACTGCCTTCGGGGTAATTACCATTATTACTCCCATCTGATAGATGAGGAAACCGGGGCCTCAAGGAGGAAACTGCCCAAGATCACACAACCTTCAGCTTACCCCAAAGGGAGTGGTTTTCATGACTATATAATATGGCATCTTGGAGAACTTTGCCTTAAGGCCTTCCTCGGGGAAGTGTTGGGCTAGAAACAACAGACCTGGCTGCTGTGAAGAAAGGAGTCTCTTCTGGCCACAAAGGAAGAAGAAGAGGGGGTCTGGAGAGCCTCTGGATCAAGGGTTACTTGCCAAGGCTGAAGTCCGAGGTCCCTCTTGGACCACTCGTACCTGAATTGCTCCTGGCCTGCTGGGTGCCAGGTGGCATGGAGCTTCCTAGCCTTCACCCAGTTTGTTGAGTGCCAGGTGAACTCAGTTTCCAACAGCAGGACATCAGAACCAGATGCTGAATGAAAACGTGTTCCCCCAGGTGAGCCATATGTAGACGAATGCTTGGGATGCTGGGTAGATGCTGAAAAAAAGTTTTGCTCAAAGAAAACCGAGTAGACACAGGCTGTGTTTAGTGGCCAGCGAGGGCAGTCTTGCAACCAGGCCGTCTTTCTGAAAATGGGACTATGGTGAGTGCCAAACTTTGCTCTCAACGTAGAGAATGGAAGTGTTGGGAAGGAGATAGGAAAGGAACGCAAGCAGATAGCCAGGTTTCCCTGGTTCTTCCATCTTTAGCAGTGACCCATCTAGTATGAGCACTGTTCTTATGTGGTAGGCTGGGTAATTCCACTCCCTTTCTCCCAAACCCCCCCAAAACGATGCCGTACCCTAAACCCTGGGACCTAGGACAATGTTACCTACAGGACAAAGGACATTTTGCAGCTATGGTTAAAGTTATGGGTCTGAAAGTGAAGGAGATAACCCTGGATTATCTAGGCGGACCCACTCTAATCAGATAAAACCTTGAAGGCAGAAAATCTTCCCTGGTTAAATTTAGAGAGAGGCCTTCAGGTAAGGAGAGCAGGAGAGATTTGGGCCATGAGAGGGACTCGGCTGTCTGTGACTGGTTTTCAGAAGTAGGGCCAGGAGCTTTGAAGTATAGGTGGCCTCTAGCAGCTTGGAATAGCCTGCAGCTGACAGCGAGGAAACAAGGAGTTCAGCCCTAAAATTACAAGGAATTGAATTCTGCCAGCAACATGAATGAGCAAGGGAACAGGGTCTCCTCTAGAGCCTCTAGAAACGAGTGCACACAGCCCTGCTAACACGTTAATTTTAGCCTAGTGAGACCTGCGTTGTGCCTCTGCCCTATAGAACTTTTAGATAATGTGGCCGGGCGCGGTGGCTCACGCCTGTAATCCCAGCACTTTGGGAGGCCGAGTCGGGCGGATCACGAGGTCAGCAGATCCAGACCACCCTGGCTAATACGGTGAAACGCCGTCTCTACTAAAAATATAAAAAACATTAGCCGGGCGTGGCGGTCGGCGCCTGTAGTCCCAGCTACTCCGGAGGCTGAGGCAGGAGAAGGGCGTGAACCCGGGAGGCGGAGCTTGCAGTGAGCCGAGATCGCGCCACTGCACTCCAGCCTGGGCGACAGAGCAAGACTCCGTCTCAAAAACAACAACAACAACAACAAAAGGATAATATGTTTGTGATGTTTTTAGCCACTAAGTTTGTGCCATTTGTTATGATAACAATAGGTAACGAATACATCTTATGAATGAAAATGTGCTGGTTAGTAGCTGGTTAGAAAGTGGCCTAGGTGGGAGGAATTCTGGGAGGAAGAAGCTGGAAGAGCAGCTTCATTTTGAGCCCCTTGGGAAGAACAGGAATACACAGGTTGTATTATCTAATCTCATGACGGAGTTTTGCCCAGAGAAAACCAAGTAGACACATAATCTTGAGACATGTTCCCTGTTGTCATGTTATCTTGCTTACTCTACCTACCCCTGAAACAGAAAACAGAAAGAAAGGAAACAGAGGACACTCCAAGGGGAGCTTTCCTTGACTTGCTCTCAAAATGCATGTGAAATAGAGGGACTCCTCCCTGACTGTAGAGAATCAGTGCCAGGACCCTAGAGGTTTCTACTTGTGGGCGTCAAACTTTTTAGCTACAGCAGTGTCAGACTGGGAATAAGCAGTGGACTGTTTTTGCCCTGTGTTACAATCCAGGCATCTCCATTTCACAAGCTCAAGCCACTAAGGGTCTGAGTGCACCATGTGTTCCAAGCAGAAATTCTGCAGCAGTGCTGGAGGGAGTGGTGGCTGTGGGTGACTTGCTTCTGTCTTCAAATTTTTGTTCTCTTCTCCTGTCTAGTCCTCTTGAGCTATTAATTAGAATCATTACCTTTGTTTCTTCTCTGTCCTGTGTTTGTCAGGCAGTGTTCCTTTTCCAAGAAGGGGAATAAATGTATTGTTTAATTTATGAGGATATCATACTATAATAGTATATTCCTTTGCCTGAAATGTATTCTTAAGTATTACCTTGGTCTGTGCTTTAATTGAATTGGATAGAGATGGCACATTGCAATTGTTAAGGTTAACGACCCAATGATTTACAAGACAAGGCACATTTACTGGCAAATAGATTTTAGTAATTGTTCCGCTCCACGGTGAGAATAACGGTTTGTGTATTGATTCATCATGTCCTGGAGTTGGGGCTCACCCAGAGAAGACAGAGCCCAGGGTCTTGTGGCGGAGGCTGCCTAGGATCGATGAGATTAGCAGACCCCACAAGCTTGGTTTGCTAAGAGTAATTTTGCTCAAGAAAAACCCTCAGGTGCCCTCAGGTGGAGTCAATAATAATTTTAAGACAAAGATGGCTCACAAGTGCTGCAGGTACCAGAATTTAAAAAAAATAAATACACAAACCCCACGAAACTAATACAGGCTTATTTTTTTCCCACTTCTACTGAGATATTATTAGCAAATAAAATGGTGTAATTTATGACATTTAATGTGATGTTTTGATATACATTGTAAAATGATTACCACAATCAAGCTAATTAACATATCTATTACCTCTCATAGCTGCCATTTGTGTGTGTGTGGTTAGAACATTTGAGATCTACTCTCTCAGCAAATTTCAAATATACATTATTATTAACTATAGTCCTCATGCTTGTAACTTGTAAGTGAAAGTTCATACTTTTTGACCAACATCTCCCCTTTCCTCTCACTCTAGTCCCTAGTAACCACAATTCTACTCTGTTACCATGAGTTCTTTTTATTTTATTTTATTTTTAAGTTTCTACATATGAGTAAGATCAGGCAGCATTTGCCTTTCTGTGCCTGGCTTATTTCACTTAGCATAAGGTCCTCCAGGTTCATCCTTGTTCCCAATGGCAGGTTTTCCTTTTCAAAGGCTGAATCGTATTCAATTGTGTAAATGTACCATGTTTTCTTTATCCATTCATCTGCCAACGGACCCTTGGTTGTTTCCATGTCTTGGCTATTGTGAATAATGCTACAATGAACATGAGAGCGCAATATAGGTTTATTTTTGTTCTAATCGATGAAAGATGAGCAGACTTGATACTCAGAACGTTTCCACTGGGAGATTCAGTTTGGCATTTTTAAGGGGAAGGGATAAATAAAACTTGGGGAAAATATCCTCTAGAATGGTTTGACCCCTTTTAAAGAAATATAATTGTGTTTGGATTCAGGATGTAGGTCCAGTTATCAGGTTGATTGAACTTATTTTTCTGATGCCTTGCCTCAGTATGAGTTGAGAGTCACAGAATCATCTATGGGAACCTGGCCACTCCAAGCATATGTCAGTAAGTCTGTGCCCTTTTATTTTCTTGTACTTCTCTAAGACTATGGGCAAGTGGCTGCACTTCTTTTTCAAGGGTGTCTCCAATTACTGCTCATTAACTCTGACAAAAGCTCAAATAGGGAAGACAAAGAGGATTGGACTGAGGACGCTGGAGAGTGAAGACAAGACACTGAGCTCCTCCACATCACACACGCCACAGGGCTTCTAAGCTCAGCGACCACATGGAAACGGGGCCCTGCTTCCCTTAAGTCTCTGCTGTCCTCGGGGAAAGTGAGTGAGATGAGTCAAGGCACAAGAACAACAAGCCTCCTTGTATTGTTTTTCCAAGTATGCTGTTTATATTGTGAGTGTGTATATATGTAGATGTGATATATGAATCTAGAGATCTCATCTGACGGGATATGAGAAAAAAGAGTCCAGTTGTAGAAGACAGACCAGCACTGAGAGAAGCCATTGTTAAAAGACAAATGAAAGGCAACTTTTCTGCTGGAATGTAGTATCACAAATATACAACACAGTTTTGTTTTTGTTTTTTAAAATCTTTAAATTGTGAAATATACTTTAAAACAAGCATTTACAGTTCATATTCACAGTTTAATTTAGAAAAAAAAACGTTTACCTATGTAACAAACCTGCACGTCCTAACACATGTATCCCAGAACTTAAAATCAGATAAATAAAAAAAAATACAAGCACCTGTGGACTCACCACCCAGTTTAAGAACTAGAACATGATCCATGCATTCTGTTCCCAGGGATTCTGTTCTGAAATCCTTCCCCAGGCATGCTGCTTCTCTGCCTCCCAGCAAGGAGTCCCTCTGAATTTTATGTAGTCATTTTGTTTTAAGAGATACATGTCTCTACATAGTTCTAAAATTGTAGAGCTGTGTGTAGCACCAGTTCATTCTTTAACATTCTGTATAGCTTTTCATCATATAAATATACCATAGTTGGGTTACCCACACTATTGTTGGTGGAAACCAGGGTCATTTCCAGTTTTCAGCAGTGCTGTGCATGTCTTGTGTCACACATCGGCAAGAGTTCTCTCAGGTAGATATCTAGGAGTGAGCTTGCCAGCTCACAGGTTGTATATATGTTCAGTGTTACTACCCAATGCCAAATTGTTTCCTGAAGTGCTTGTACCAGTTTTCACTCCCACCAGCAGTGAGTGAGAGTTCCCATTGCTTCATACTATTACCAATATTGGATATTGTTGGATTTCTTATGGTTTACTAACTGATGGTACAAAGGATATTTTATTACAATGTTAGTTTGCAAATAGTTTAAATTGGTCATAAGCTTGAGCACCTTTTCATGTTGAATATATGTTTCTTTTTCTGTAGAAAGCCTCTCTATTAACTTTTTCCTTTTTTCTTTTCTTTTCTTTTTTTTTTTTTTTTTGAGACTGAGTCTCACTCTGTCACCCAGGCTGGAGTGCAGTGGTGCGATCTCGGCTCACTGCAAGCTCTGCCTCCCAGGTTCACACCATTCTTCTGCCTCAGCCTCCTGAGTAGCTGGGACTACAGGCACCCGCCACCACGCCTGGCTAATTTTTTTGTATTTTTAGCAGAGATGGGGTTTTACCGTGCTAGGCAGGTCTTGAACTCCTGACCTTGTGATCCACCCGTCTTGGCCTCCCAGAGTGCTAGGGTTACAGGCATGAGTCACTCCTTTTTTCTTATATTGTGTTTCATTCTTTGTTATTCACTAATAGGAGCTATTCACATATTCTAGATCCTTGCTGTCCAACAGAAATACAATGCAAGCCACACATAATTTAAAATTTCCTAGTAGCTACATTAAAGAGAGTAAAAAGAAACTGATAAAACTGGTTTTAATAATTCATTATTTTATGTCACTAAACATTTTCCAAATGTCCCTGAAATTATCAATATAAAATTATTAATGAAGTATTGGAAATTAAATGTGTATGTTATAACAGATCTTACTCTGTGCCAGTCACATTGCAGTTGCTCACCAGCCACATGGCGACTGGATTGATCAACACATGTCTGGAGGCTTCTCCTTTGACAATTAGATTTTCTTCTAAATTGTAGCTTGTGTTTTCACTTTTTTGTGGCTTCTTTTTACGTGCAGGAGTGCTTCACTTGAACATAGCCCCATTTGATTAATCTTTCTTAGTGCTTTTTTGCCTTGTGCTTAAAACCTTCTCTGCACTGAGGTGATGAAAGTCTTGTCTTTTGTCCAGAAGTTTGAAAATTTTGTCTTTTATGCTTTCAGTCTTGATCCATATGGACTTGAACTTTGGGTATTGTTTGAGGAAAGCTTTAATTTCAACTATCTATATGGATAACACACTGCTGAACACACTGTTGAATTGCTCCTCCTTGGTCCACAGCTCTGCACGTAGCCCTGTCGTGAGTCAGGTTTCCATGACAGGCACGGGTGTGTTTTCAGACTCTGTCTTCTGTTCCATTTGTCTCTCTGTTTGCCTCTTTCCAAATACCACACTGTCTTAATTATTATAGCTTTAAAATAAGACCTGTTATCTGCTGAGGCAAGTCTCCTGGCTTGTTTCCCTCTTGTGAGTTTCTTGGTATATTTGGGCCTTTGCTTTCAGATGTAAATTTTAAAATCAGTTTGTCAGGGTCTGTGAAAATCCTCTTGTGGCCATTCTATTCTGTTAGATGGGCTGTGTGAACTCAAATAAGTCACTTTGTCTCTTAGGCCTATGTTTTCATCTGTAAAATGATAGTTTCATTTTGATAGGAGTCAGTGTTTGATTATTAAGTGACAGAATGCATGTAAAGTTCCCAGCACAGTGCCTGGCACCCAGGAAATAGTCAACAAGTAAAGAAGTGGTTTTATTGCTATTACAGCTGAGATGTGGGGGCCTGTTGTGGAGAGTGCTAGAATCTCAAAACAAAGGCTGGTTTTTAGTTGTACAGAACTGCAGTCTAGGAACTGCAGACTCATTATCACCTTTGTCTTCACATTTTAGTGCAGGCTTTTGTGATTAATATTAACAATGCACATGTATAGAACTTTATACCTCTCAAAATATTTTCACTCATTGGATCATATTTGGACTGCTAAGGAGCATTGAGAAGCAATTAAGCATGCACGCATTTGGAAATATCTGACAAGCTTCAGCCAAGCCTTGGAAGCTATATTAGGACAATGGGGTAAGAGGTTATGAGGATCAGACAACCACTCAGCTGCCTAGACGCCATCCATCCACCAAGACAATTTGATGGTAGAAGGGAGGGTAGGATTGCCAGAGAAAAACAGGACATTCGTCTAAATTTGGATCTCCGATAAACAGTCATTTTTTAGGATAAGTATGGCCCACATATTGCAGGTACACTTATACTGTGACATTCATTTCTCTGAAATTCAGATTTAACTGGGCATCTTGTGTTTTCACTGGACACCTAAATCTGGCAGAAGGTATTGCTGTTACTTCTTCAAATTGGAAGCATCCTCTAGAGTCTTAATGCATAAATTGCCCTGAGATGTCATGCAGCCCAGCTCCTTCTTTTAGCAAATGTGGAAATTGAGATCCAGAGGCTGAGTGGTTACATGTGGAATCGGATGATTCCTGGTTCTGCATTCTTCTTTGTGCTTCTGAATGTGCAAAAATACACAGCCACCATTTCATTGTCTTCTTTATCTGGGAGAGGTAGGGACCTCTACCACATTGACCCCCAACTCATTATTGAGCATTGGATGGGCAGATTACATGGCAGGCCCTACCCACCAGACAAGCATCTGGTCACTCAGGGGATTAGCCAGGTCTGAAATGCTCAGGGTTCTAGAAGTATCATTCTGGACTGGAGCTGAAGGCCATGAGGCCACATAGCCATGCTTTGGGGCCTCCATTGAAATGTAGCCTTGTCAGAGCTGTCAGCTCCTGTGCTGACAGGGAACTATCACAAAGAAGCAGGCAAAAGCACAGAAATCTTCAGATGAAAAAGAATAAAAAACGATGAAGGGGAAGGAAAGAAGTACTGATGAGAAAAGATACTGCCACTTCTGACAATTGGAGGGGTTGAAGGGCCTAAATGCAGGGAAAAAGAGGGGTTCCACTGGGAGAGGCAAGTGGTACAACAAGACTTCATATCAGAATATTTTTGCTAAAATGAGGACTCTTAGACTGAGAAAGGACTCCCATGGGCCTCTTAGACTGATGAAGAGTCCCATTGCTGGAGTCATTTTAAACCAGAACTGAACAAAGTGATTGAAAATAAACTGCAGGGAACACTTGCCTGGATATCTTCTGGGACGGACTTGATCATCGGATCAGTCTCTTCCTTCCCTCAGTGCCTGTGAATCACTGGTTCATTTGAAAGCATGCTAGTTAAAACTCTCAAGGAACCAGAACTTGAGCATTTAATTGAAAGTAATTTTTGTACAAGTGAGGCATGGTCTAGAAATTCATTTTTTGTGTGTGTATGTAATTTTTTTTTAAGTCCAAGATAAGGCGAGCAATTAGTTTCAGAATGCTTACTGGGCCAAAGATTTTTTTCAATCTTGTTACGCTCTTACTCTTTCTAACCTCTAGTTACAAATTATTTTTATGTGACACTTATGTCTATTTGACTTCATTTTTCTAACTAAATAGCTTTTCAGGAAATAGATCTCCTGACTTATTTCAGAGCTCTAAAGAAATATCCAGAGTATCTGTGTACTGTAAAAACATTATAAGAACTCCTCTATGCTACTGATCCAAGGCATGAAAATTGCCCTCCTGGTGTTCGATGCCAAGCCTGGTTGACCTTCCCAATTTTTCTGCTACAAATCTGAAAAACAAACTCAGCTGTCTGGAGAAACATCAGGCACAGGCATACATTAGATAAATGTTTGTGTTTTCCTTTCATCATGGACGGCCTCGTAGGAGATGAATGACATAAGCACTCTACCTGTTAGCAGGCCTGGATTGCTGTCACATTATTTCCTCCATCAGTTCTAATATTCCTGGAAATAGATGTTTTTAAAGGCAATTTGGGCAGCAGTTATTATCTTTTGCTTTGCATCTTGCTTACCCTCCATGCAATGAATGACTAAATATTGTTGATTCTACTCTTTCTCCTGCTATCCTCTCCCCTGTGTCCCCACCTCTCCAGCCCCACCCTCCCATCTCTCGCCTCCCTACCTCCCATCTCCCTGCTGTCTATTGTATATGCTGCAGCTACATTTAGCTTCCCAGAGCAGAGCCTCGATCCTATCGCTCTCCTGCTCAAAACCTGTCCATACCTCCCTTTTTTATATGAGGCTTTCCCAAGCATTAGTCATACCACCTCCATTATCTTTGCTATTTTCCCTTTCCATCTGTGCTGTGGTTTACTTCATATTTATCTTTAAATAGGCTCACTTAAAAAAAATCTTAAATGTATTCTAAAAGGAAACTTTATCTCTAAGTAAATGGAAAACCAGTACCATCTATCATAATAGAAACTAACTATAAAAATAAATGCAATGAAAACAAAGTATTATCTTCCAGCAAGATAGTATTGCCTGAGGCTCAGAACCTGAGGCCTGATTTCTCTGTGTTTACAAAGGTGGGTGATGATTCAGTGACTATCTGTTTGTCCCTCAGGATCCATTTTTCTCTCATCTTCTTGCCCTCTGCCCAGGAGGCTGAGCCTGATGACAGGTCAGTGAGTTCCCTCACTTTCTGGTTTCCTGTTGGCCTTAGCCTATGGGAGCCCAGCAGAGTCTAGGAAGGAGGGAAGCGACAGGTCCAGGGCTTTGTTCCCTGGCTCCCTCCTGCAGGGTCACCACACCCGGTCCAAAGATTGCTGCCCATTTGAAGATGGCTTGTTCTTAAACCCTCCCCTTGTCCCTTCAAGCCTGGAAATGGTGACAGCTCTGCCTTTACTAGCCCTGGGTCAGTGTGTTGCCCTTGTGGTTCCCCTATACCTGTACTTAGCTGGTTGTCCCTTTATGACACCCTCCTTGAAATATCCTGCTTTGATAGGTCATATGTCTCCTGTGGAGACCCTGACTAGTATAATTATCATGGATTAGTTGTTATAGATAGACCTGCATCAACTGAGACTTTATCCTTGGCTTCATCAAAAATTGAAGAGTAATTGATAGGTAGGCTGTCTCTGTACCACCTTGTACCATGCATGTACACCAGTGAGTAACACGTGTGATCCCCAGTCTGGAGAATATCTTTCTATGGAATAAACCCCACCATCCTTTGTGTAGGATTCAAGCTGGACTGCAGTGCCACTGAAACTTCCCATCCTATTTCCTTCTACACGCCCTTGCTTACTGACAAATAACCATGCTAATTCCTGTTCTTGTCCCGTAATTTTCCAGCTTTGGTCTTTATTTAGACCATTTCTTCTGCTTAGAAAGAATACCACCTCCGTCTCCTCATTAAATCTGGTCACGGTTCTGACGTTGCCTTCTCCATGAAGCCAACACTGATGTGCTTGGCTCTCTTAATATTGTCTTGACCTCCCCCAAACTCTGGGTATCATCCCCTCTGTGTTTCCCATGGGCGCAGAGTGGCAGAGGGTCTGACTTGCCCAGGCCCCTGGCTGAGCCTCACCTTGCAACCTTGCATATAGACCTTTGGCCTTTTTTTTTTTTTTTTTTTTTTTTTTTTAATGGAGTCTTGCTCTGTTGCCAGGCTGGAGTACAATGGCATGATCTCAGCTCACTGCAACCACCGCCTCCTGGGTTCAAGTGATTCCCCTGCCTCAGCCTCCCGAGTAGCTGGGACTACAGGTATGCGCCACCGTGCCCGGCTAATTTTTTTGTATTTTAGTAGAGATGGGGTTTCACCATGTTGGCCAGGATGGTCTCGATCTCCTGGCCTTGTGATCCACCCACCTCAGCCTCCCAAAGTGCTGGGATTACAGGCATGAGCCACTGTGCCCAGTGACCTTTGGCCTCTTCAACCCATCTCTGACACCCCATGGCCCTTACTCTGTGGACGTCAACAGAGTAAGGGCCATGTTTTATAATCATGACTTTTCTCTTGGATTATACCAAAGTCCTACACATTCATTTATTCATTTAACACATGGCGATTAAACCTACAAAGTACTGGGTGTGTGCTAGGTGCTGAATAGATAGTGATACATGAAATAACCTGATTCCTAGCCCCAGGGAGCTTACTACCTAAAGAAAACTATAGAAACCCTTTGAGACTAAACCCTTTTCAAGAGAGCTATGAGCTTGAGAGTCCCCATCAATAATTTACTTACACACACAAATAATTGTATAGCAGTCACTGGTTTACAATTTGGGATGAAAGTGCCCTAGTTGTTAAGAACATCCTTTCCTGGGAGATGGCCTCCATGAGGGGCAGTAGAGGAGAATGGTTAAAAGGCAAGTCAGGCTGTAATCACAACTCTGATTATTCACTTTCAGCAAACATGGCACCTCTGAGCCTCAATTTCCTCAGCTGTAAAATGGGTTTGTTCTCTCCATATACTTTTCTCAGAGGGTTGCGAGGAGTCAAAATACTACCTACAAAGGTTCGTAATGGTGCCCCATCACAAAACAAGTGCTCAGTATACGTCAGTGGTGGTTGTGAGGGGAGTGGCTATCAGCTTACGGAAGTCTAGACACTGGATCTCTAAAAACAGGCAAGATTCATATTTGCTTGGGACCATCTGGGTTCAACTCACACAGAAAATCTTTCCAGTTCCAGGGCTGTGATTGCAAACAAACTGGAAAGAAAATACACAGTAAACACACCAGAGAAGAAGCTGTGAAAGCAGCTGGAGGGGGTTCCTAGCAAATAGGGACTGCCACAGCTTCAGGACAAGTCCATCCAGAAACTCATATGTACGCTCCACTAAGATTCTGTACTTGAAACATTTTCTCACACATTTTAGAACTGGGCTAGGAACACAGAGGATTATGTAGGTTCTCAACAGATATTTACTGTATTGAGTCCATTGTGTGTGCATAACACCACAGACCCAATTTAGGGGTGGTGGAGGTTGTAAGCTTTATTAAAAATAGTCTGTCATTCCTGCCTTAAGACAATTTCCAACAGACACATTAATGTAGTGACTCATCTTTTTATCTTGATCAAAGGCATGTAATTTATAACTTGGGGGACACTGTAGAAGTAACTATTTTTAAAAGCACTGGAGGGCAGAAAAGTATTAGTTGGTGGGATTGCTTTGTGTCTTTCATCTTAGGTGACTAGATATACCTTCATTTCAAGGGGAGGAGAGTGGGGAGGACAAGATGAATCCCTATTCTGACTTTCCAGAAAGAGCCTGTCTTCCTGGAAGCCCATGGCCATACTTTGTGCTGCCCCTTTGTAAGAGGGAGAGACTGAATTTCCTCAATAAAAATCACAGCTGCCTCTTTAAACATCTATTTTGTGTGACCAGAATTTGACAGATACTATATGACTTATTAGCTCTTCCTGACAAAAACCATCTGATGTAGGTCTAGTTTTCCCCTTTAACACCCTAGGACCCTGAGGCCTAGAGAGTTCAAATTCTTTGCCCAAGATCACCCAACTGATGAATAGTGCAGGTGGAATCTAGATCCAGGTCTCCTTGCCACCCAAGCTCACTTTTTACACTGTCTCACATGCCTCTCCAGATACTTCTGTAGAAGGTATTTGGTTAGGTTGATTTGACATTGTAAGTATCTGATCATGTATTCCCTGGAATTCTCTATTCACTGCCACTTAGAACAATGACTGTTGTTCTCAAGATACTTGAGGCCCCCTGCTACACCCTAAAGAGTCCTATAAAACATTAACAAGCAATCAATGAGAAAATTTGCATGTTTCAGTACAAAAAAGGGCTCCAAATCTCTTCCTATCACCCTTCTGTATCTCAGCACTGCCCATGTTTGTTTTTATATTTGTTTGTCTATTCACCAGCCACCTCTCCAACTAGATGGTAAACTCCATGAGGCAGGAACCAAAACTGTGGTGTTCACTTGTCTATACTGGGTGTGCCTAGCAATAAACATTTTCTCAATAAATGAATTCTCTCTGAATTGGTCATCCACACATAATGCACATGATTTAAGTCTATTTACCAGAATTTTTGAGCAAATAGTTCTATTCTTTTTGACACATTTTCCACAGTTTGTATAATTTATTCATAGAATCCTTCTTAGACTACTAATAAATTCCTATGGGACATAGTCCTTTTATATGCAGAAGAATCCACCACCATGAAATGTTCAGAAATAATGACTTTTAAAATTTTATTTGTGGCCATGCTGATTATGAATTTCTGAATTATGTTTGGGCTGCTCTTTTTCTCAGATTATGTAAAGTGGGATACTGGCATCTCTGTATTTGGAGACTTACAGCTTCTGAGTTAAAAGATGAATGGGAAGTAGCGGAGGGGGAGAGATAAGAAATCTCCACTCCCTGAAACACAGACACTTCACATACCCAGGAGGTAAACTCCTGGCATGAATTGTAACAAGTATACACAGGCATTTTGCACATTGTTTGCTTATGTTCTAGATGATATGATAGTCTATGAACAGGGGCCCCATGTCTGCGGGCAGGACATTCAGCCCTGTGTCTTGCCACTACCATGAAATCTGAGGCTCTTTCATTTTTGTTTTTCTGTTCTGATGAGATTGAGGCATACTGACACACTGGTAAGGAAGAAAATTTATTTGTGAACTCGTAGTCATTCCATTTGACAGCCTCCCTCTACTCATGGAGGCACAGCACATGTGGAACAGGAAAAAGGCCTCTGGAGAGCTTGTGTTCCACTGGTTTCTTTGACTTTTGCCAACCAACTTTGCAAATGTTCTCAAAAAGCATTCATTACCTCTGCAGGTGTGAAATAACTCTGCAGTTCCAGGGTTTGTGAAATCACGTGAAACAGTTGAAAGCTGTTCTGGCAAAGCGACCGGAGTCAGAATTAGCTATGTCACCAAGCCACATCCTGGCTTAAACGATGTTATTTATATCTAACTGCACTTGACTCCTCCCAAAGCCTTCTGTTGAGCACCAAAACCTCACCACGGTTTCACTCTTAGCCTTTCTTTTGTGTGAAGAAAATAAAGGTTGCTTTTATAAATCTCCATTTGAGCCCAGATGGAGTGCATTTCATGCAGGAAAATGTTGCTTATAGTGAAGTGGATGAAATAATTGCTGGGATTTCTGGGCATGCTCCACAAACCCAGAAGACTGGAGGTGAACGGGCAGGGAGAAGAGATTCCGTTGCTTTCTCATTCCTGTATTTGTGACTCTCCCTGGAAAGAGGAAAATGTAGACATATGCAGATTAATAAGTGTCATGCAAAGGCTCAGTGTTCTTAGTCATAAAATGGGAGGAAGAACAGTACTCACTTCCCAGAATTGGTGAGGACCCCTGAATGGGTACATGCCAGCTTCTCGCACAGCCCCACCAGGAAATGAGCTCCACTGTGTAGCCACTGCTACTCAGGGTTAATCCATGAAAGAGGTGTGGGAGGAGGATGGGCCTTAGATTCCAAAGGGTGGAAATAAGTGGAAGGAGGCAGGATCTGGTCGTGCCTAGACCAGATACTTCCAAGTCAGGCAGGTAATAGATGGTTCCAAGCCAAAATGCCTGCCCCTTTGGTGAAGGTTCTCATTGGTCTAAGGCATTCTGGCCAACTGACACATGATATCATGTAATGTGTTTTCCTGGGGTCCAGAAGCTTGTATGTGCAGCTTCTTTAAAGACCAAAACTGTAAGACTTTGAGTTTTGATATCACAATATGATTTTGAAAAAATCATGGTAAAATATACATAACATAAAATTTACCATTTCTAAGTGTACAGTTCGGGGTGTTAAGTATGTTTGCATTGTTGTGTACCCAATCACCTGAACTCTTTTCATCACATAAAACTGAAGCTCTGTATCCATTATATAAGCCATTATTTCCCCTGGTTGCCAGGAAGCCCCTGAAAACCATATCAGTTTGCTTTTTGATGGCCTTATTATTTGTTTTATATATTTTTGTGATTTGTGTTTGTGGGAGTTTTTAAACAGGGATGGGGTGGAGGTAGATCTAGAACTTTTGTATTTTAGTGACCTAAATATGAAATCTTTTTAGAGTGGCAAATAGAGATATTTATTTCTCACGTCTGCCCTGGAAATAGAATTAATTTGCCATTTCAGAAATGAACCACATTGCTTTTGATATTTGTCAGACTTTTGAACCTCATTCCCACATCGGAAGACTATGTGGCTCGCTGGTGAGAGACCAGCCATGGTTCGGGCTGAATCACTGCATTAATGATTCTAAAATATTCCCATCTAATCCCCTGTAGCTGAAGAGGATAAACACATACTGTCAAGGACTTGGGTCTGGGAGACTAGCACGAGGCAGTTTGTCAAATGCAAAACTGGTTTGGAAGGGTCAAGGTTTAGCTAAAAAAATTCAGGCAAACTTTTCATTTATCCATGTTTCCTTTAATATTTACATTGAAATTGTTTAGTTACCCTTCAAACACACAAAACTTGTAAGTAAAATGGAGGCTGTAAGAAGATCTATGTTGTCCACATTGTCACTGACTCCCAGTATACCAATATTTACTGACTTCATGATTATAAAATATAACAGACTTGAAATATTATTAATCACCTTTTTACCCATGTTCAGATTAACTGGGCAATCTAAAAATAGCAGGGAGGACCTTATGTGCAATGTTTGGGAAAGTTCAGGAGCATGCTCTTGAAGAATTGCTGATAAAGTGTATCGTTGTCCCATGACCACCATCACATGCCAGGGGAGAGCCTTATGTTTGGTTAATAAAAGAAGGCAGGATCTGGTCTCTTTTTAAAGAGTCCAGCCTTAATTATGATTCATTTATTTAAAGATAGCCCCTGCCTCCTAGTCTTATCTTGACTCTGAAAATAAACAAATATCACATGCTTCCAATAGGAAAAAGTTTGAATGACCTTTATGAGGCAGTTTCCCTTTCACTGGATAAGAAGAGATGTTCATTGTACTTTCCTACCACAGAGGTAAATTTCCAGCCCTCTTCCAATGTACAGGATGAAGTAACACTAATTCTACCTAAGATAACATTCTTCATTGAACGCATATATACAGATGTCCTACTATATATTAGGTGCTAGGACTATAGCACTATTGACAAACTATACTATCAAGGCCTTGGTCTGATAAGATTCACACTCTTGGGTGGGAGAAATGGCAAACAAGTGAATACATAAAATAATTTTAAAGACTGATATGTGCAACAAAGAAAATATATCCCAACGGTATGACTGAGTTTGCCTGCTTTAATTGGGTGGTCAAGGGTAGCCTTTCTGAGGCGGTGACATTTAAATGATCTTTACAACAAGAAACCATCATGTGAATATCAGGGAGAAAAGATTTCTAGACAAAAGGAACTACTCATGCAAAGGCCTTGAAATAGAACCAGCTTGTTTTGTTGTTTTGTTTTGAGAAGCCAAGAGAGGGGCAACACAGTTAAATCTTGAAGAGGAAGAGCTTGTGAACTCAAGGCGGAAGAGAGAGAGAGACAGGGGCCAGATCATGTGGGATCCCAAGGCAACATGTTTGATATTTATACCAACAGCAATGGGAAACCCTTGATGGAGTTTGAGCAAGAGAGGCATGATGTGAAGTCTTTGAGGTGACCATACTGCCAGCTCTGTAAAAACAGACTTCGGGAGTCATTAGGAAGACTCTTACACTTGTCCAGGTGTGAGACATTGTGGCTTAGACTAGGGTGGCCACAGTGAGAAGGGAAGGAAATGGTAGAGCTCAGGATATAACAGTAGAACTATGGTGGTTAATTTTATGTTAACTTGGGTGGGCCACAGTGCCAAGATATTTGGCCATACGTTATCTGAGATGATTCCGTGAAAGTGGTTTTTTGGATGAGATTTATTTTTAAATGAGTAGGCTTTAAGCAAAGTAGATTATCCTCCATAATGTGGGTGGGTGTCATCCAATCAGTTGGCTTCCTTAGTAGAGCAAAAACTGACCGACCTCCTCTGAGCTAAAAGAAATTCTTCCATCAAACTGCCTTTGGACTTGAACTACAACTCTATGCTGGGGCTCCGGCCTGCTGGCCTAACCTGCCTTGCACCTTTAGAATTGCATGAACCAATTAATTAAATTATCTCTCGCTCGCTGTCACATCTCCGCACCCCCCCCGCCCCCACCGTATGCACACCCATCCTGTTGGTTCTGTTTCGCTGGAGAACCCTGGGATTCATGGATGGATGAGAAAGAGAGGAATCAAGTAATTCCCAGAGCACTGTCCAGTAGAAACAGAATACAAGTGCCATATATATATATATGTCTTTTTAGCAACCACATTAAAAACTGTACAAAGAAACAGGTAAAGTTTTTATAACATACAGTATTTTACAACACCAATGTATCTAAAAATGTTATTTCAGTATATTATCCATAGGAAAATTATTCCTAAGACTTTTAAGTTCTTTTTTTCATACTAAGTCTTTGAAACTCAGTGTATGTTTTACACTTAAGGCCTTTCTCAGTTCAGGCCAGCCCCATTTTGAAGCGCTCAGTAGCCAATGTATTGGGCGGTACAGGTCTGGTTGGCCTCCTAGCTGAGCATACAAGAACCTAGCAGGTGTTCTGACCAGGCTTGAACCCTTTTATGCAGCAGTTTCCCTCTGAACAGGCAGGAAGGCTGTTCTTTTTGTCTCAAAAGGCTGAACTGTGAAAACTGCTATTCTCTCTTTGGTGACCTCCATATACAAAGTTTCATGAGTATCTGTGCAGCTGGTGGGCCCATGGCCATGACTCTGCCCTTACAAGGGCTAGGCTCCCTCACTCAGAAGGTCATTCAGAAGATGAGGTATTCGAGTCTCTCTCGTCTATGCCTTCCCTGGAGTCTCTGTGTTTGTGAGTCATCTCTTGCCCCAGAGTCAGTAGTGGGCAACTAGTATCAATAGAAAAAGAAACACAGGTAGACTATATGTTTAAGCCAAATGAAGGCAAATGACTCTATGGGATTTTGTAAACAGAAAGTTGGTTTGAACACGCCAAACTCACAAGAACAGACAAGTAGTATGCATTCACAGTGCAAGTGGCAATTTCATTTAACAAAACATCATATTCCATTAATTAATGTTAATTACATTGGTTTGGTAGGTTTGCTAATTTCTGATTTGTGTTCTTTGTAATGATATAACAGCAGAAAATATTATATTTTTATATTATCTAAGTCTCTAAAATTAGCTGACATTGGGAGTTCATGAGACAGTTCTTCCTTTTAAAGGGGGTCTTTAAATGTACCCACTCGATTACTTTACCAACTGTTCAAAGTGGAAAATAGTTCCCAGAAGCTGAGTGGGTGGATGCCCGTGGTGCCACCTATCATTGCTTGACCTCCGCCCATGAGCTGTTCCTTCATATTCATAACTAAAATGCCAAATGTGTGACTTGAGTAATTAACTAGAGACCTCCAGAAGGCTTTACTTATTCTGGGTACATTGATATTTACTTTAGTATTTGTTTTGCCTTTAAAGTCATATTCCCTTTTGATTCTTTAATATCATATCCAAAAAGAAGTCCTTTTAGCCTATAACAATGCAAATTAAGAGTGCTGTCTTTCAGCTACCTCAAGGATTTTGCAAGTGTTCCTGGAAATCTAACCAACCTTTTAAAAAGTATTTCTATGGGAATGTATTTCTGAGCCCTAAATTATGGGTTTTGAAACTAAAATGTAAGAATGTAAATGCAAAACTTCCAATAGATAACAGAATTTGCAAAATCTCTGATTTCTTGTATGTTCCCCAAGTAGTACTCTCTATAGGCCATTGGAAGAAAACGTCTGGCTTAAAATAATTTCAGCACCAAAAATGGTCTAACTGTGGTCTCCATATCATAACCCAATGGTTCTCATATTTTAGATGCTTAATGCACAGGTTGAACTGGCTAACCATTCAGACTTCAGGCCTTGACTCTCCTGGGAATCTGCAGTTGATTCCCTCCCCTTGAGTGAGACTGACTGTTGGGAGTAGAATAACCGCATGCTCTGGGTCAGAATGCCTGGCCCTTCAGAGTAACGACAGCCATGATCGCTGAGCTCCTACTGTGAGGCACATACTTCGCCACGCTAACACATGGAATACTTACAAGCTTCTTACATAATCAGTATTTTATGCACATTGCAAATGAGAATACTAAGGCTCAAAAGAGGCAAACTCCTCTCTCACTGTTAAACAGCTAGTGATAAACAGAGCTGGGACCTAAACTTGTCTGATTTCCCATGCTGCTGCTCCGTCAGATTGTCAGGTAAGGATTCATGCCAGGACCTAAATCCCCTCTGAATCAACAAACCTAAAGGGCACCTTGATTTCAGGTTTTGGTCCCAAACCTATGACTGGCCTGGCAACATAATGAAGACCTGGCTTGTTCTAGCTTCACAATGAGCTCATTGGCACTCTCCCCACCACCACCACCCGCTCTCCACCTCTGATCATCCACTGTCATTTGTATATGACCTTTGCCAGGCTTGTCCTCCTATCAAAGCCTCTGCCCTCTGTGTTTAAATGCATGAGCTTGGCAAATGTTTTCATTTGAGAAGGCAAGCTGCCTCCCTGTGTTTGGTCTAATGTGAGTTTGGTAGAGGGACACTGCTGGATTCAGTTTTAGTCAACACTTTGAGCCGATGCTGATCTGAGTAATTGTTCTAGTTAGACTCTGACAGGTGAAAATCAGATTCAGGGAATGGAGACTCCCTCACCCTGGGATGAAGGGGAGTCTGGGAGGGTTGGGCAGCTCTTCCTGGCGGTTGCAGGCGGTGTGGGGACACACATATGGTTAAATTGTTAATGCTCCTGAGATTACCCCTATTAGATGTGAACTAAAGAAGCCTAACTGGGCATCACTCTAGTGCTGCTAGGAATCATGTTATCTGGTCTGCTGGCAACTCATGTTGAATAATAAGTGGATGTGTCTCAAGATGCCTATCTGTAAATAAGATGAAAATCCAACCATGAATATAAGCCATAAAGATCTACAGGCAAATTTACAAAATACACTCATCTAAAATTAAGACAGTTACAGGGAGATATCTTTGAGAAGAGTCCCATGTTGTGATAGTTAATTTTGTATGTCAACTTGACTGGGCCGCAGGGTCCCCAGATTAAACATTATTTCTAGGTGTGTCTGTGAGGATGTTTCTGGATAAGATTAGCATTTGAATTGGTAGACTGAATAAAATAGATGTTCCTCCCCAATACGGGTGGGCATCATCCAATCCGCTGAGGGCCTGAATAGAACAAAAGGCAGTGGAAGGGGAGAAATTCACTCCTTTTTTTCTAACTCATTGCTTGAGCATTTCATCTCATCTTCCCTTATCCTCAGACTGAGATTTACACCATTGGCTTCCATGGCTCTCTAGTGTGTGGACTTGGACTGAATTACATCACCAGCTTTCCTGAGTCTCAGGGTTGTAGATAGTAGTTTCTGGGACTCCTCAGCCTCCATCGTATATGTCAGTTCCTCATAATCTCCGTATGTATCTCTACTATCTATAAACCTATGTTAGCTATATCTATATATCTCTGTCCTACTTCTATCCTATTGGCTCTGTTCTTTGGAGAAGCCTGATGCATGTGTGTTATCAATCCCTGCCCTGTGAATAGAATCTGCAGGTGGCTGATATGTTTACATGGCCATCTTTTTATCTAGTAATGATCAATTTGAGGAACAGTGAAGTTCTGCTGGGGAAAGAGTTGGGGGAGGAAGCAGGACAGGTAAATTAGTGGTATATTTGTTGTGATTCAGGTGTTGCAATAATGCAGCATTCAACTTACTATTCTAATTGTTTTTAAACTGAGATGAGACCAAACCTCAACCACGTGGCATTTTCTCACATTCGTAGGTTTAATGTTAACTTCAAAAAGTAAAAGTGGTATACCATGTAACTTCAAGCAATGCTCCCAACCATAGCCAAGAACTGCAGATTCTTGGCTATGAATAATAATTCACAATAATACTATGAATTTAAGAGTATTTGAAGAACCTAGGGATTTATGACAGCATATTTTTCTCCACTCTCAACAGTAAGCCATGTGCTCAATTATTGAACATGTTCACAAGAGAAATGAAACCCCCTGAGTTTCGGATAAATCTGGTTACTCTTCAAGTTAGACGCATGACCCACTTCCACTCGATTCTTCTCTTCCTTTTCTGTATCAGTTATTCAGTTCCTCTGCTGAAATTCCCTTTATCATACGACTCACTTACTATTGTCCCTCTGATTTTCTAATAATCTGTTACAATTCCTCAGCACTTTTTCCTTTTTAACTTTCATGTTAAGTTCAGGGGTACAAGTGCAGGTTTGTTACATAGGTAAACTCTTGTCATGGGGGTTTGTTGTATAGATTGTTTCAGCACCCAGGTATTAAGGCTAGTTCTCATTAGTTATTTTTCCTAATCCTCTCCCTCCTCCCACACTCTATCCTCTGAAAAGCCCCAGTGTCTGTTGTTCCCCTTTATACGTCTATGTGCTTTCATCATCCAGCTCCCACTTAGAAGTGAGAACATGCGGTATTTGGTTTTCTGTTCCTGTGTGAGTTTGCTGAGGACAATGGCCTCCAGCTCACTGGGCTATGACACCAGGCCTGGTGTTATAAACCACACTTTCCCAGGAGTTCTTATTGAAGAGAAAGAGACATGACTTACTGCATGGACAGTGACACAGGGGAGTCTGTGCTGAGTGCTCTCATTGAGGTACAACAGGCAACAGAGTCTCTGACGTTATAGGAGAAACATCTCAATCCACCAGCCTCCATGCATTTTCCTCAATTTTTATTTATATTAATAACTGCAACTTACTCCTTGCTGGGAAAGTGACAGTAGTGTTGCATCTTCTCTCAGCAAGCCTACTCCAATCACCTAAATCCTTGCTATTCAATATGTAGTCTGAGGATTTGCAAAAACATTATCACTTGAGAACCTGTTAGAAATGCAGAATCTCAGGCCTCGTTCCAGAGCTATTAATGCAGAACCTGACTTTAATAATCATCAGGTGACCCATAATCCTGTTACATTTTGAGAAGTGCTCCTCTAGAGAACTTACATCGATGGCAGAAGGTTGCAATTAACTGAAGAGCAAAAATTCATACCTACCTATGCCCTGAGACTATTCCATGAGTTTATTAAATGAGTGGACTAGACAGTGTTACCCTAGGAGGTCACTACTAATTCCTCACTAGTTGAGTGACATAGTATTCATGGGAGCCAGGTGAGTAACAGTGCAGTTGGTATGAGGTGGAAGGGTCCATTTGATTACTCCTTAGAATGCAAATAGAGGCCAATACTCCTCTGTGGACATGGAGAAAAAGGGCTAGCTGATCCAAAGGTGGATAGTGGATGTGCCTAATACTGCCACTTCTTGGACATAGCAGAAAGCACATAGTTTTGCTACTGTTGACTAAGAGTGTCCTACCTTAATCATTGGTTATATAGGAAAGCAATTAATCTGGGTGTGGTTTTCTTTCTTAAATAAGATATCTTTCTCTTCTCCACTCTTACTCCTTCAAACTCACATATACTTTTTGACCACTACCATTTGCTATGTGCTGGTGACATAAATGCAAAAGACATGGTTCAGCCCTACAGCACTTCTACCAATGCAGTAAATATTTTAGTTTACAACTTTATCAAGTACAATATGAAAATGAAGGCTGCTGTGGGCTCATGTCTTTGTCTTTGCAGCATTCCTTCCTTTTCCTAACTGTTTCTCCCTCATTCTATATGATGCTGATGGGACCACCATTATGCGGTCTCACTCACCCCATGACAGAAGGCAGCACAGGACCCAGGCTGGTTGGTCTGAACCCAATCCTCTTGGACAGAGTGATTGATCTAGGGATGGGCATGATACCTAAGCAAAGCCAATCCACATCTTTATCAAAGAGTGATATGGACTCTGAGGGAGTGTGTGTATTAGTCCATTCTCACACTGCTATAAAGAAATACCTAGGCAATACCATCAGGCCATGGGCATGGTCAAGAACTTCATGACTAAAACACCAAAAGCAATGGCAACAAAAACCAAAATTGACAAATGGGATCTAATTAAACTAAAGAGCTTCTGCACAGCAAAAGAAACTACCATCAGAGTGAACAGGCAACCTAGAGAATGGGGAAAAATTTTTACAATCTACCCATCTAACAAAGGGCTAATATCCAGAATCTACAAAGAAATTTACAAGAAAAATTCAAACAACCCCATCAAAAAGTGGGTAAAGGATATGAGCAGACACTTCTCAAAAGAAGACATTTATGCAGCCAACAGACACATGAAAAAGTGCTCATCCCTGGCCATCAGAGAAATGCAAATCAAAACCACAGTGAGATGTCGTCTCACACCAGTTAGAATGGCAATCATTAAAAAGTCAGGAAACAACAGGTGCTAGAGAGGATGTGGAGAAATAGGAACACTTTTACACTGTTGGTGGGAGTGTAAACTAGTTCAACCATTGTGGAAGAGAGTGTGGTGATTCCTCAAGGATCTAGAACTAGAATTACCATATGACCCAGCCATCCTATTACTGGGTATATACCCAAAGGATTATAAATCATGCTGCCATTAAGATACATGCACACATGTTTATTGTGGCACTATTCACGATAGCAAAGATTTGGAACCAACCCAAATGTCTGTCAATGATAGACTGGATTAAGAAAATGTGGCACATATACACCATGGAATACTATGCAGCCATAAAAAAGGATGAGTTCATGTCCTTTGCAGGGACATGGATGAAGCTGGAAACCATCATTCTGAGCAAATTATTGCAAGGACAGAAAACCAAACACCACATGTTCTCACTCTTAGGTGGGAACTGAACAATGAGATCACTTGGACACAGGAAGGGGAACATCACACACCGGTGCCTGTCATGGGGTGGAGGGAGGGGGAAAAGATAGCATTAGGAGATATACCTAATGTAAATGACAAGTTAATGGGTGCAGCACACCAACATGGCACATGTATACATAGGTAACCTGCACGTTGTACACATGTACCATAGAACTTAAAGTATAATAATAAAACCCGAGACTGGGTAATTTATAAAGAAAAGAGGTTTAATTAGCTCATGGTTCTGCAGGCTATACAGCAAGCGTAGCAGCTTCTGCTTTTGGGGAGGCCTCAGAAAATTTACAATCATGACAGAAGGCAAAGGGGAAGCCAGCACATTTTCACATGGCCAGAGCAGGAGGAAGAGTGAGTCGGGGAGGCATTACACACTTTTAAACAACTAGATCTTGACTTAACTCACTCTCACCATGATAGCATAAGGTGGATGGTGTTAAGCCATGAGAAATTGTCCCCATCATCGAGTTGTCTCCCATCAGGCCCCACCTCCAACACTGGGGTTACAATTCAACATGAGATTTGGGTGGGGACACAGATCCAAACTATATCAGTGAGCGTCGTGTTTTATCTCTTGGGATCAAGAGCTAGGAGGCCATGCAAGTCTAAAGTTGTTGTGTCTGTGTTTCCTGCCATGTAAAGATAACCTTGCTGAATTTGAAGTCAAGTGGAATGAAGCAGAGCTAAGAGAGGGGATACAGAACTCCGTACCTGAAGATCCCATCTCCCATTGCCACATCTGAGTCAATAGATTGATATTTTTGCCTTGCTTTGTTTTTTGTTTATGTTTTGCTAAGTTACTTAGAGTCAGGTTTCTTTCATTGGCCACTGATGAATGGAGGCCCCACTGAAAATGTAGGAACCCATGAATCTGGAAGGACATGATGGTGTCCATGTAAACATTCCAGACAGAGAAGACAGGGGTACTGGCAGGGGCAGGCATGGTGGGGCAATCTGAGCCTCTGACTGACTGAACTCTCAGTGTTTCTTCCTGGAAACCAACTGATGGAAAGACTATGGGGCATGGAGTGAGAGAAATAAAAGTTCATTCTCAGCTCAGTCATTTTCTAGGTGTATGGCCTTGAGTAGTTACTGCACATTTATAGAACACCAACCTCATGCATCATTGGGAGGACTCAATTAAATCATATAAGGCCCCATGCACTTCTAATATATACAGTCTCTAAATGTTTACTTCCTAATTTATTCCATAAAGGATTGAAGCTTTTAAGATAAAAACATACTCTATAAAATAATTAAGAAATATAGATACTTAAAGATGGTCATGGGCTGGAAGAACATAAATTAGAGGAGAAGATTAAGATGGAGGGAGGAATAACACTAAAAGGGCAAGATCTCAGGATCTATGATATTGTTAACTGTTTCAAGCTTGGTTTTGAGCCTCCTAGAAGTCAAAGAGAAAAGGGGGGAAATATTCATATACTTCTCAATGTCAAAATGAAATAAACCTACTCTTTTTTCCTAAAGAAGTACAGAAATATATAATAAATTTCAAATGTAGCCTTCAAACAGGAGAGTCACTGGTGGCATAAGAGGCAACATCTTTCTACAAATAAAACAGTAACAATGGGTGTCTGATTTCTTTAAGCATCCTTTGATGTAAACCAAATATGTAATTTTAACGCCTATCCTAGAAAAGCAGAGTCTATGAACTCAAGTAGATGGGTAGATGGAATTTGGAGGCTCTAGAATAGGCAGAGAAGCTTCTCAAAGGCTACCCCCGATTATCCATAGGTGAAGAGAATGAAAGTATACTGCTGTTGGGGCTTAGAAAACGATATCCCCAAATGAAGGCTTCGGCAGAAGCCTCTGAGGCAAACGTGTTTCTCTGCCCTCCCGTCCCACAGACTTATTCTCCCCACAAGGCTAGCCATAGAAGCTAGACTCTGTCTTCCCCATCATGAGTCATAGAAACCCAAGCCCCTTTTCCCTAAAGCCACCCATAAAATCTAAAAACATCTCTCTAATTTTCCCTCCACCTTTCGGTACAAAAGCTGGCTATAAAGAAATCATCTGCTCCACCTTGTTTGACTGTAGGTCACAAGGCCCCCGTTCCGGAGAGGGTCCTCCCCCACACCCAGAAGGAAGGAAGACTGCTCAGAGAGACCAAGAGGAATCTAGGCAGACAGCCTTGCTGGGTTTCCCCACTCAGCCTATTAGCATTAGATCACAGCCTTTTCCTTCATATTTCCACACATACTGTCTGTAGGAAACTAAACATAAAATGAACAATTTTCTCTGTATCTTTGGCTCTTCATTCTGAAGGACCCTGTGTATACACATTAAATAAATGTGTATGCCTATTCTTTATTAATCTGCCTTTTTGAGTTGATTTTTCAGTGAACCTTCAGAAGGCCAAGTTTCCTTTGGCCCCTACACTGCTTAAAACTCATTGAATCCTGTGTTGTAATTCAAAACACATGACAATTTTCAACTACACTCTCTACTGGGTCTTCCCCTAAATCTTCTTGTTAGACTGAGGTTTAGGAAGATATTCCATGTTTGTCCTGAGGGCCTGCACACCCCTGGGATACTATCATCTATCTCTAGGTGCTTCCCTAGTTGATGATTCTCTCATATTCTGCATATGAGACTCCCCCCAGGTCCCTTCTTGCAGGCTACTGAAGGAAACCTCATATGATTATTAACAAAGACCCACAGGAATGTTAAAAAGTTTGGTGTAAATTCTTTGGGGTTTTAATATGGCACCTTTCTGTCTGTGACTTTAAAGATCCTGGAGGATTTAATTCCTTGGGGAATTCCAGTGAATTGTTCTGACTTGCACCAACTGTCTCGAATGCAAAGATAGGCAGACCCCTGTACAGAGGCTCAGCTCTGCCTGTAGGCACCATTGGTACATACACAGGAGAAAATCAGCCCCAGGGTTGTCTCTTGCTTCAGAAAAATGGCACACTCCATTTGTTATCAGATGCCTCTGACTTCAGTGATTTGAAAGAGAACTCTTGTGTTGTCCGGAAAATTAACTGTCTCAGCTACACTTTCCTCTTGCAGAGGAGCACTTCTTATGGAATTACATGATCATTTTGATATCGTTTGGCTTTGAAAGAAGAGTTAAAGTAGAAAGTCAGCATAACCCGTCTAGGCATGGAGAGAGGGGAACTGGTGTAGCTGAAGAACCTACAGAAAAATGAGAAAAAAGAAGAGAAAGGATTAATAACTATGATCAGGGCAAAACTGTATCAACACAGGAGTGGGTTTTGTTTGGTTTGTTTTTTTAACCATTCCCCAGCCCTATTAAACCCCAGAAACTTTTATTCTTGGTGGCTCAATTTTCCTTCTCTCAAATCTCTAAGTCCAGTTGTTGTTTTTTGCTGATGCATCATGTAGGCCAAGCTTTCCAACCCGCAGCCCATGTGTTACATGTGACCCAAGAGGGCTTTGAAGGTGGCCCAACACACATTCATAAATATTTTTAAAACATTATTGAGGCAGGAGAATAGGGTCTGGAGACAGAGAACTTAAGGCCAATTTGTGCTGACTTCCTAAAAGAGAAAACACCAAGGTCTGGGGGCAGAGAATCTAAGGCCAAGTCCTGCTGACTTCCCAAAGCTGGATCAAAAGGACAACATCTGGGTCTGAGGGCAGGAAACCTAAGGCCAACTAACACCACCTTCCTAAAGCTGAACTAAAGGAAAAACCCCATCTCCCCAGCAGAGTAGCAAAGGATCAAAGGCTACAGCCCTCCCTACCGTGTCTCAGATGGAAAGGGAGAGTTCCTTGGATTGGCAGGGCCAAGCAGGGACCATCCCTTTATCTGTATAGGGTACCAATTCACCTCAGCCTTTAGTTAGCCACAGGCCAAATCCTTCATCGGGGTAGCTGATAAGAACCTCAAATGGGGTAAAGTCCAGAAAACTTTGTAACTGGGCCCTTGAACTGCTTGCTGGGGCCCACTCCCACCCTGTGGAGTGCTTTCTCGCTTTCACAAATTCCCACTTTTGCTGCTTCGTTCCTGCATTTCATTCCTGTCTACATTTTTGCATGTTATGTGTTATGTTCAATTATTCAAAATGCCGAGGACCTGAACAACTTGTAGTCAAGACCCTTCACCAGTAACATGAGATTTTTGGGGGGACTTTTTTCTTTTTTTTTCTTTTCTTTTTTCTTTCTTTTTTTTTTTTTTTTTTTTTTTAGCTCATCAGCTATCGTTAGTGTTAATGTATTTTATGTGTGGCCCAAGACAATTCTTCCAGTGTGGCCCAGGGAAGTCAAAAGATTGGACACCCTTGATGTAGACTTTTGTGATGCAGAAGTTGGGAATTGAATGTGTGTGCAATATACAAACACATGGGTATATGTATATATTTATCTACCTATATGTACACATGCCTGGTATATACAAGTGTGTCAGCACATATGTGTAATATATATGTGTGTTTCCATGTAGATCTTGGTGTGTCTGTTTCTCAGGATCATGTGGCCTAGAGATTAGAGAGAATTTCTGTGGAAAGATAAGAGGGAGTTGGGGAGGTTCTGGAGTAATTGTGGAGTTTATAAGAATCGCATGGGGCCCTGCACTGTATTTGGTTTACAAAAATATGAGTTAACCTTCCCTCGTCCCTGAACATCTAATCCCTTCCCAAGCATGCTGCATTCGTTTTCCTTCATTAGTTCATATGATTGGTGGGTGGGACATCAGGGAATGGGAAAATTTCTTTTTAGAACCCAGACAAGTTGAAGTTGATTTCCTAAAAACAAATTTCTGGCTGGGAGTGGTGGCTCACGCCTGTAATCCCAGCACTTTGGGAGGCCGAGGTGGGCAGTTCATCTAAGGTCAGGAGTTCAAGACCAGCCTGATGTGGTGAAACTACATCTCTACTAAAAATACAAAAAATAGCTGTAGTGGCATGCACTTGTAATCCCAGCTACTAGAAAGGCTGAGTCAGCATAATCACTTGAACTTGGGAGGCAGAGGTTACAGTGAGCTGAGACCACATCACTGCACTCCAGCCTGGGTGATGGAGCAAGACTCCATTTCAAACAAACAAAACCAAATTTCTTTATTGGCATTCCCAAAGATGCAACCAAGAGGAGACACTATTAGACTATTAGAGATGGGAAAATGAAGCAACTTATCCAACAGCTCCCTGCTTATGGGGATTCATGAGAATATTTTCCTTCCATTTCCTATCCCCATTTCAAAGGAAGGGGCAAAAGAGAAATGGGCTTAGAGACTAAATGTTTGTGTTGGAAATAAACATGAAGATTCTAGATTAGGAAATAATTTTGCATGGGTTGTCGTTTGCATAGGTTGTCCTTTTGGCTTTGTTCCTGATTTAAAAGTAGTCTGTAAAAGGAGTGATATGCCTTTTTTGTATGTGTATACATGCATCATTTCCTCAGTATCTCAATCCTAGTATTTTACCAGGAGTGGGATGTCAAGTAAATTATATTTTATCCCTAGGATGACATTGACTGCTTTCTAATAGCAGGTCTGTGACCAGGTCCTAGACTTGAACACTGAGAATTTTGTTGAGTCACTAAAACTAGATTTTATAGATCTTCAAGAGTTACTTATGGAAGAAATTGATGATAGATTAGAAATTGTGGTGCTTTTTTGTTTATGTAGACAGTTTGAAATCAGTAGAAAATTGCAAAGGATTGATTTTATCTTTAGACTTTCCCCGAAAAGAATCTATACATTATAAGTTTTGTATTTCCTTAAGTGGAAGTTTGCTTTGAAGGGACACAATATAAATATTTAACAAAATGGAAAATAAAAATATTGAAGGAGTTTGTTCTTTACGTCAGAGAAAGAAAAAAGACTATGTGTGCCTACAAGCAATCCCAATTAAATTAACTGCCTTTGGAGAACTGTTTCTCTAAATGTTTCAGGCAGGAACAGTCTATAACAGCAGGAAGAAGAAACTCAATTGAGGGGTTCATGGCACTATCTAAAATGGGTGAGAAATCATTCTGTCAAATGAGAGAGGATTGAAATTAAACAAGTATCAAAATTACATACTCCCTGGGAGAGTGGTTTACTCTGGCAAGTTGACTACCATGCAGGGTATATGAGAGTAAACTGACTATAATTTTATCCTGTCACCAGGTAACTACAGTTGTAGTCAACATGCTAATAGCAACAAAGGGCTCTGTCTGCTGCATACCCCGAAGGAGCCAGCTGCCAGCCAGCTGGATTCTTCAAGTAAAGAATCAAGTTCCCCTCCTAGCTCTTTAGAACACCAGTAAAATCTGATGGACAGCGATTTAAAATCTGTGAAATTCTTATATCCACCAGTGCCAATTACAACAACAACAACAACAACAACAACAAAAAACAAAAAAGTGTGAAACATTGTAGGATATACAAAAATTATATTTGGTCTTTGTATCTGGTTCCTAGCATAGAGCTCCTAAAACGCTTGGGATTTCCAGAGTGATAGGAGTGTATTTTGTTATTCTTAGTGAACTCCTTTCAATTACACCTGAGTTTATGCTGATGTGATGACTCTTAATGGGCCTCCAGATAACTCAGGTTGGGGGCTGATGGCCAGAGGGGCCCACCCTGTGATTAGAGGTTTGGAACTTTCAGTCCCCCCTTTCCTACACCTCCAGTGACCCTATAACCGCCCAACAGGATCACCTTGCCTGCTCCCTAGACAGAGCCAATTTATCAAGATGAGAATTGCAATAAAGAGTAATTCACTCGGATCCAGCTGTGTGGGAGTCTAGGGTTTTATTATTACTCAAATCAGTTTTCTAGAGCATTCAGGGAATCAGAGTTTTTAAGGATAATTTGGTGGATGAGGGACCAGTGAGTTGGGAGTGCTGATTGGATCGGAGATGACATCATAGGGAGTTGAAGCTATCTTCTTAAGCTGAGTCAGTTCCTGAGTAGGGGCCCCAAGGTCAGATGAACCAGTTTATCTATCTAGGTGGTTCCAGCTGATCCATTAAGTGCAGGGTCTGCAAAATATCTCAACCACAGATCTTAGATTTTGCCATTGTGATGTCCCCAGGAAAAATTTGGGGAGGTTTAGAACTTATAGCCTCCAGCTGCATGATTCCTAAACCATAACTTCTAATCTTTTGGCTAATTTGTTAGTGAAAGGCAGTCTAGTCCCCAGGCAAGAAGGGTATTTGTTTTGGAAAAGAGCTGTTACCATCTTTATTTTAAACTGTAAAGAAAGTTCTTCGGAAAGTTAGGTGGCCTGGGCCCAGGAGTTAACAAAGACAGGTTAGAGGTGAGAAGCAAGATGGAGTTGGTTAGGTCAGATCTTTTTCACTGTCTGTTATAATTTTTTTCTGAAGTGAGAATGGTTTCTTTTTATTGGGGTTCCTAAAAATTGAGATTGGAATGAGATAATGTAATACATATATAAATATATAAATAAGGAAAAGTAATTTTCTTTGACTTCTAATCATTAGATGACATATACAAAGCCCTTTGAACAATACCTGGCCCATTAGTGCTCAATAAATTAGTTTTTCCAGAAACATCCTCCATATCTACCCCACTAACACTCCCTGCTATCATGTTCCTTTGCCAAGGTGACATAGCCCAGCCAAGGTCAGTGACAATGTGCTATTAAGGAGACTAGTCAGTCCTGACCCTGTAACTGCCCAACAGATTTCAAGTGGTTTCAGTCCCACAGATTTTTTTCTCCCTTCCACACCTCCCAGTTCTGTGCTCGAATGTATCAGAGAGCATTGAATACTTTCTGACAACAAACAAGTCCATCACTTTTAATATAACAGCTTTTTGGTCTGAGTACAATATGACCAAAAATATTTAAAAAGATATTCCTCAGGACCTTTCTTCATGGACTTTGCAGTCATGCCTTCAAGAGCTGTATCACATTGTTCCAGATTACAGTACGGCCAGGCCTCTGACTTTGTGGCTCTTGTTTATGGTAAAGTAGAAAATATCAATATCAATCACACAGGAAGGATGAGTTGGGGTAGGCCTAGAACATATTGCATGGAGGATGTTGGGGAAACCAGCCCCACACCACACAGCAGGTACCCCGAGTCCAGCGGAGACAAAGGAGTTAGAAAGAGACTGTTTAAAAGGTGGGTCCAGGGGACTGCAGCATTGGAGGCTTGCTCACGGCCCAGAGCTCTTTGGCTCTGCCTAATTTATTGGTTTACAAGCTCTTTGTTCTTAGGGCAAAGGGAAGGGGTAGGAAGGGATGAGGAAAGGGATTAATCAGTGAAGGAGAACTGGTGAGTCATTCAATAAGATGTGTAGCAGTGGCAGTTTTTGTGAATTTCCTTGAGCAAAGGTGTGTGTCTAAACTACTTAAGATCTTTAACTTATCGGGACTGAAATGGGTGGGAGCTGATTTCAGGAGGAGCCAAGATGTTTGATTATACTCCACTGCTTCAAGGGAGTGTTATCTTCCTGAGCAACCTGTGGAATGCCACTGAATGGTTATGCTCTCGGGCATAAAGACATGAAGGCAATAAGGAGACTTTTCTCCTCAGAGGCCGCCCATGGCTCCCCATGGGTGTCTCAGCACAGGGCAGACCAACTCATCTGGCATCTTTATCTTTTGATCCTGTTATTAAACTGAACTGGGGCCCACTCACCTGGTGCAGCAAGCCAAACACTGACATCAAGATTGCAGTGAGAGTGAAACCACCTTTGTGAAAACTATAACAGTGAGAGAAATCTCACCTAACTGACCCCATACTGCTTCTAACCTCACAAGCTAACTGCCTTTGTTAATTTTAAAACAAGGATGATAATAGTCCTTTCCCGAAACTAACCCCTCTTTGTTTGAGGACTGAAGCCACCTTTGTAAGACTAACCAAAGGCCGCAAGTTAAGGATTGTGGGAAGGGCCTGAAATCTGCTAAAATGTAGGCATAGTTAAGCAATAACCAGCCATTGTTCCCTAGCTTGCCTTTCTGTAATCATTTAGGGCTCAAGAGTCACGTAGCTGGAGGTCACAAGAGTTGTAACCTCCCCAATTGCTCCTTCAGATAACATCACTATTGTCAAAACCTAAGATTTATCTTTGAGATATTTTTCAGAATTTTGCATTCTGACAACCTGCTGACTCAACCCAGACCCTTGACTCAATTGGATCTTTGACACCTATCCAGAAACCGACTCAGTGTGCAAAGACAGTTTGGATGCTCCTATGAGTTCATCCCCAGCCAATCAGTAGAACCCTTTCCCTATCACCCTTCCCACCAAATTATTCTTAAAAATCCTAGCCTTCGAGCTCTCGAGGAGGCAGATTTGAGAATTATCTCCCATCCTTCTGCTTGGCTGGCCCTGCAAGTATTAAACTCTCTTTGCCACAAAACCTGCTGTTCTCAGTGCAATGACTTCTCTGGGCAGTGGGCAAGAAGAACCCATTAGGCTGTTACAAGAGAAAGTGAGGGACTTATCACAGGGTGCCAAGTAAGGAGAATTGGGCAGCTCATTCTTAAGACTTTAATTCCCCAATGGCTCACAGGTAAGGTTTGCATAGATGGGGAGGGAGCGATTATAGGCAAAGTCATAAATCAATACATAGAGGCTATATGTCGGTTTGACTAAAAAGGTGAGACGTCTTGAAGTGGGAGGCAGGCAGAGGTGGATTCAAAGGTTTTCTGATCTGCGAATGGTTAAGGAGGCAAAGCTTTGTCTAAAACTTTGAATCAGAAGAAAAGAATTCTGATTTGTGGGTGTGACTCCTCCGGGCCCCAAGCCCCTCAGGAGGAAATTTAGAACAAAGAGTAGAGGTCAGAGTTTAGTCCCCAGTTCCCCCTTATCTGAGGTCTACATGCCCTGCCAGCAGATCCACTTGGTGGGGGTCCAGGCTTCTGAAAATCAACTCGGGGACATATGTTAAGATGTTGTCTTTAGCATCCATGGGGAGCAAAACATCTGACTCCAACTCCCTTGACTATTGTCTTAAGCTACTATGACCTTGCTTATCAAATTGCTCATTTGCTTCTCAGGGCTAGCTAGGTGTCTGGAATTATCCTTGAAGGAACTCAATTTTTTTCCTTTATTTTCATTCTTGAGTTGGGAGGACAGTCCTCTAAGAGAGAAATAAAGAATAAGGCAACACAGGAGCCACTTCCCCTGCAGAGCACCTGTATTAGGGTTCTCTAAAGGGACAGAACTAATAGGATAGATGAATATATGAAGGAGAGTTTATTAAGAGAATTGACTCACACAATCACAAAGTGAGGTCCCACAATAGGCAATCTGCAAACTGAGGAGCCAGGAAGCCCACCTCACTCCCAGAACCTGAAAAGTGGGGAAGCCAATAGTGCAGCCTTCATCTGTGGCCAAAGGCCTGAGAGCCCTTGGCAAACCACTGCTGTAATTCCGAGAATCCAAAAGCTGAAGAGCTTGGAGTCTGATGTTCAAGGGCAGGAAGCATCCAGCACAGGAGAAAGATGGAGGCCCGAAGACTCAGCAAGTCTGCTCTTTCCATTCCTACTTTTATGCTGGTAGCTGATTAGATGGTGCCCACCCAGACTGAGGGTGGGTCTGCCTCTCCCAGTTCACTGACTCAAATGTTAATCACTTTGGCAACACCCTCACAAACACACCCAGAAACAGTACTTTGCACCCTTCAGTCCAATCAAGTTGACACTCAATATTAACTATCCCAGAACCTTGATAGATAAATCGACCCCCACCAGGAGGTACAGGGGTGGAGTGGGCTGCTGCCTTCAAGCTGGGGTGGGTTGCAGGTGTCAAGGACAGCAAGGAGTGAGGGAACCAAATTAACCCTCCTCATCTATTTCTAGTGACTTCAGATACCTCACTTCCCATTCAGAGCACTATTCTTCAGACTTAAACAAACAAACAAACAAAAAAACCCCCCAAAAAAAACAGGACACATAGTTTAAAAAATAATAGCCTTATGACATGATACAATTTAAAAGTTAATGTTAGTTATCTTAGTAATGTTTCAAATGAACATAGGGGTAAATACCAAATTTAAACCCCTCAAACAAACCAATGCCACTATGTTGACTATGACCCAGTGAATTGATTGCATGACCCACATAGCGGATAGCAACCCCAATTGCAAGGAGACTGCTGAGTGTCCAAATGTCTCCAATAGCAACTTTTCCTTCCTCATGGGCTTCCATCTCTCCAGCAGGCGACTTGTGTGTGTGTATGTGTGTGTGTGTTCTCTCCCAGGAAGAGTTTAAGGTATGTGAGCTGTGTAAAGTGTTATAGGAAAGTCTCTCTAAAGGTTTCCCTCACTTTCACTCCATTCCTTCCCAAGCTGGGGTGCCTAGCTCTTTCTTCTTTCACTGGGGGAAGAAACAATGACTCACATCCTCAAAGATGAAGTACAAGCATTCCTCATTTTGGGAGTTAAGTCCAATAAACCAATTGTAAGTTGAAAATACCATAATTCGAGGCCGGGCGCGGTGGCTCAAGCCTGTAATCCCAGCACTTTGGGGAGGCCGAGGTGGGCGGATCACGAGGTCAGGAGATCGAGACCTTCCTGGCTAAAACAGTGAAACCCCATCTCTACTAAAAATACAAAAAAATTAGCTGGGCATGGTGGCGGGCGCCTGTAGTCCCAGCTACCCCAGAGGCTGAGGCAGGAGAATGGCCTGAACCCAGCAGGTGCAGCTTGCAGGGAGCCGAGATCACGCCGCTGCACTCCAGCCTGGGGACAGAGCAAGACTCCATCTCAAAAAAAAAAAAAAAAAAGACCATACTTCAAAAGTGTGTAAGGAGCATACTGAATGCAGAACTTTGGTACTATCATAAATTTGAAAAATCCTAACCATCTTAAGTCAGGGACCATCTGTTTAGGTATGTAAACTTTTGCCAACACCCTAACACATACTTCATCTAATTTATACCTTTGAGAGAGAGATGGCATCTTTCAATCTCAGGAGAAGGCATTCATTCCCTTTTTTTTTTTTTTTTTTTGAGACAGAGTCTCGCTTCATTGCCTAGGCTAGAGTGCAGAGTGGTGCAATCTCGGCTCATTGCAGCCTCCGCCTCCCAGATTCCAGCAGCTCTCCTGTCTCAGCCTCCCAAGTAGCTGGGATTACAGGTGCCTGCCACCACACCTGGCTAATTTTTGCATTTTTAGTAGAGACGGGGTTTCACCTTGTTGGTCAGGCTTGTCTTGAACTCTTGACCTCAGATGATCCACCTGCCTCAGCCTCCCAAAGTGCTGGGATTACAGGGGTGAGCCACCATGCCTGGCCCATTCATTCCTTTTTTAAAAAATATGTTTTTAGGAAGATTTTGTGGTCACCTGAGCTAATGTAGTAGGTGACAGGAGAGGACCTAACTCCACTCAATCACCTCCTCCCTGTCCCTCAGCTGGCTTCTTTGCACAGGGTGGAAATAACATTGGAGAAGAAAGCAAGCCAGAATTGTTTTAGTTCATCTTATTGCCCTTATCTTCTAATCAAAAGTTGAGTGTGTCTGGAAGCCATATGAATGTGAAAAGTCTTCCTAATGAAGGCAAACTGGAGAAAATGGATGAGAGCAAATCACTAGGGGTGAAAAAGCACTAGAAAGTTTTGAAAAGTTGTTACAGCCTGTTATAGTTCCCTACCCTTCACTCTTGAAAGACGATGAAAACTTCAAATACTGCCCTTTGACTGCACAATACTATACAGCTGCAGTGGCCTCATGTTGAAAGTATAAAGCAAGTACTGTGGTTAAAAAAATTTCTCGGAGTTCTTTACATTTACCCACATTTCATGTATGTTTCTGTCTTATCTGTAATTCCTCCATTTTTATCATGACCTTTTATCTTGTTCTTGTGTTCTCCCTTCGCTGTCATTGCTTCACCATCTCTGCTCTCTCTGGTTGCCTTAAGATGTTTGGGGCTGCTTGCTTATATAGTCTATTCCTTTGTTTTGTCTTTTTGTGGCTGTGAGCCTTACTGCCTCTCAAAATTCACACCACGCGTGGTAAATAATATAGACAGAAGCATACCATAGACCAAGCCCCTCCATTATGTCTTCCTCACTCCCCAAAAATAGGTTTGTAATCATATAACACTCATTTTTATTTGTTAAGATTTCATTCTAGTAAATTATGTTTTTCCTTATAGGGCTGCTTTAAAAAATTAATAGGCTGGTTTTTTTCTAATCAGTGTTGATCGTTTACAGAAAAGTTGAGGAAAAAGTACAGAGTTCCAACACAGTCTGTCACAGACCCCTCAGTCTATCCTCCATTCCCCTATTATTAATAACTTGCATTAGTGTGGAACATTTGTTATAATTGGTGAGTCAATATTGACAAACGGTTATTCAAGTCTGTGGTTTAGGGCTCACTCTTTGCCTTGTAAATTCTGTGAGTTTTGAGTCTAACAACATGTATCCACTATTAGAATATGGTACAGAGTAGTTTTACTGCCCTAAAAGTCTTATACTCCACCTATTAATTCTTCTCTCTCTCCGTCTCCCAGAATCCTTAGCAACCACTGATCTTTTCAGAATGACACCTTTCACTTAGCAATATGCATTTAAGCTTCCCCCATGTCTTTTCATGGTTTGATAGCTCATTTCTTTCTATTGCTGAATAATATTCCATTGAGTAGATGTACCACAGTTTGTTTATTCATTAGGGCCTCTTTTTTCTCTCTCTATTTTTTTTTTTTTTTTTTTTTTGAGACAGGATCTTGCTCTGTCACCCAGGCTGTAGTGCAGCAGCATGATCACGGGTCACTGCAGCCTCGACCTCCCTGGCTCAAGCCATCTTCCCAACTCAGCCTCCAAAGTATCTGGGACTATAGGCATGCACCACCATCCCCAACTAATTTTTGTATTTTTCGTAGAGATGGAGTCTCACTTTGTTGCCCAGGCTGGTCTCAAACTCCTGGGCTTAAGTGATCCACTCACCTTGGCCTCCCAAAATGCTAAGCTTAACAGGTGTGAGCCAACACACCTGGCCTATTAAACTCTCTTTGAATTGCAAAATCTTAGAGATCCTGGCTTTTTTCAGGACAGCCAAGATATTTGTTTTTCTAATACGACAATTACAACATACGTATCTTGATGCCTATGGAATAGCCCTGTTTTCTCACAAATCAGAATTCTGCAAGGAACAGATAAGAACCATAAATGTATTGCTGTATTTCATCTTCATTTCCCATCTGGTCTCACTTGAGGAGAATCTTATTTGAACATCAACAATGTCCTAGGTATCCTAGAGGACACCCTGAATTAATGGCTGAGATCCTCATTTGGCGAGTACCATGCAAGGTAGGGAATATTCGTCATTGTTTTCCTCTAGTAAGTTATATTTCTCTTTAAGAAAAAAGATCAGACACATCATGGAACAGTGCTGATTTTGTGTTCATCTCTGGTATATTTCTGTGTTGTATGCCTGCTGCCATTGTCCATTTATTTGGCATGTAGTTTCCCCAACAGCATGTGGCTGGACAGAATCCAGGTGAACCCTGTGGACCTGGCTGACCCCCACCCCAACTTCAGTGATGCTCACCAAGAGGTGAGATGATGGAGGCAGTTCAGATGATTCAATGACCAAGTTCGTCCCTGGTTAACCCAAACAGGACTGTTTCAGTTAGTTTTAAAATAAAATTGAAAACACACCCTGGAAAGGGACATAGAATGTAAATCCCTAGAGGACACTTCCTGTGTTCTCCATTTCAGCCTCTCTCACTCAGAATCTATTAGAGTGCCTTCTCTTGATGAAAACTCAGTGTGCATATTCAGCTTATTAAAACAGGACACGGTTTTCAACATGGTAGATATCTTAAAAGTCCTATAGTAAATTAGGAATGGGAAACCTCAATTTAATCTCATTTTAGTGAAGATTTATGAAAACTGGTAGGTATATTAAAAGGTGCCACCAGGAATCAGAAATGATTTCAGCCTCAGAAAGTTTACTGCTTTAGGAGGACTGATTTGCTCATTAATAGTAGAAAAAAACCACATTATGAGAAAGGAATAATGCAAGTTAAAGGAGCTGGTGGGAGAGGTTTAGATGTCAGGATGAGATTGTCCTATATAGCATGAGCACCTTGAAGATGAAACTCAGCAAGTCTAGAACAAGCTATTTGAACTAGGTGGTGAAAACTATGAAGGCAAGAAAATGGGTGTGTTGCCCTCATCTCATGAGTATGTTTGGTTGTTAAATATTGTCTCTCTTTGAGTTCTGTTTCCTACTCCGTGCCATCTGGATTTTCTCTCACTAGCTCTCTCCATGTGCCTCTTACCGCCTTTTTTCTTATTCCTTCTGTCTGTCTTCTCAAATTGTCCTCAGACCTCAAGATTTAGTGTGTATTACATACTTTGAATGAATTTTAATGTTGTCTGTGCCTACTTTTTAAAGGTATGCGAAGTAGTTTGTATATTTCACAATACTGAATTAAATGTGTTTAATGTCTGTGGAGAGGTATTATGCTCAGCACTTTGAAGCAGAAGGATGTCTATCTTATTCACCTAGTGTCTTGAATAGTGCCTGGGATACAGCTGGTGACTCCAAGAGGTTTCAAGCAAGAAAACCTGGAGTTTGTATCATTTATTAGTTCTGTGGCAATGGAAATTTTGCCCATTTTTTAAATGTCTTCTCATCTAAAAAGGGGGGTAATAATTCTATTTCAAAGTTCATTTTAAATCAGAAGAAACAAAAGAAAAAACGCAACCATCCAGTGTTTGAAGTGTTGTGTGTTGCCATTTGTTTGGATGGCAATCAAGAGCTCATGAAAGAGTAAAATTCTTCAGGCATGGAAGAGGCACTCTTCCCCCTTTCCAGTTAACCTCGGTGGATATATTTTTGAGATTCCTTCAAGGTCTATAATTCCACATTTCAGGACCATCTCATTTCACCAAGCTCAAGACGTGTTTCTTATGCATCTTTTGTTTGGACCAATATTTCTAAATCTGTTCCCTTTCTCCTGTAACACTCTCCCTCCCCATTACAAGGCACTTGTAATACATCTTGGAAAAAAGTCCACTCTGCCTTCCTAACAGGACACAGACAGCAAGATCCAACAGATTTATTTGTAAATGGGTCATTTATGCTTCATGTAGCTCAGTGCTGAATAAATAATACCTGGAAAACTTTTCAAATTTCAGCCCATTGGCAGGCCTGAACTCCACATATGTTGTTAGAAACGCCTACGCAGTGAATCTAAATGCCATGGTCCTTGTAGGGGCTACATGGCTGATGCAGCAGATCAGGAAAATGCATACCTTTGAGTGAGTTCCTCCAACCCCAAGAGTGGGGGAAGGTGGCCTCAGGATGTCCTCTTGAACTGTGTGTGTGGATTACAATCATAAATGCTTTGGAATGAAAGAAGCTGAGAGAAGAGGAAGGAAAGTTTGACATCACAGTATGATTTCCAGGCCCTTAAGTGATTGTAGGGAGGAGGCTGGGATTTTTAGGACACTCACTGCCCCAAACACATATGCATGGGCATGTAGTCACATGCAAACTTACATACTCCCACCAAAACCAAACAACACATGAAATGGACTGGTCACATTTGAGTAAAGTTGTCACCCAGGAACAGTGAAGGAGCAAAGGTGAGTCCTCACTTCGAGTAACCTGCCTCATTGACTCCATCCTGCTCAGTTCCACAGTCTTTCCTTAGCCATTTTGGTTGTGGGAGGCAACCCTTTCTTGGGACGAAAGCACTCTCCTCACAGCGCAGTGGAAGTATCCTAGGGTAGACTGTAGGAGCCTTTTCCTGTCAATACACAACAATAGACTGCACCTTTCCTAAGTCAGTAGTTGTCTTTTCTCCTGACAACAAGTCTCAATGGTGGTGCTCTCACATGGGTTGGGGCTCCTCAGCTGTGGCAAAGATAAGGCCAGGTAAGGGCTATACTACTAAAAAATCCAGCTGGGAATAATGTAGTTTATCCCAAACTCCCATAGGTTGACAGGATGGTGGCACTTGATAATTGCTGCCTTATGGAATGAGAGACCAGCCGCACATTTTATGGGACATAAATAAGGGCACTGGCAAGTGAACAGGTGGGCACAACGTACGATTGACAGATAAAATACAGGATTCCCAGTTAAATCTGAACTTTAGATAAACAAGTCATATTTTAGTGTTTAAGTAGATCCCAGACAGCCCAGTTATATTGGAATTTTTAATAAACTCTCATATATATACACACACATATATATACACACATATATATCTCTTTTTATATATATATATTTATTTATATTTATATCTATATACATATGACGGTCCTGAAAAGTCTTTCTAGTGAGTATGAAATGATAAAGGGTTGAATATCCATGTCATAATCATGATTACTAACTTTTATTTCAGTAGCTTTTGGGGAACAGGTGGTATTTTGGTTACATGAATAAGTTCTTTAGTGGTGATTTCTGAGATTTGGTGCACCTATCATCTGAGCAGCATACACTGTATCAATATATAGTCTTTTATCCCTCACCCCCCCTGCCAATCTTCCCCCCAAGTTCCCAAAGTCCATTATATTATTCTTATGCCTTTGCATCCTTATAGCTTGGTTTCCATTTATGTGAGAGCATACGATGTTTAGTGTTCCATTCCTGAGTTATTTGACTTTGAATAATAGCCTTCAACTGCTTCCACATTTCTGCAAAGACCATTATTTCATTCCATTTTATGGCTGAGTAGTATTCCATGATTTTTACATTCTTTATCTACTGAAAACAATTTTTTTTTTTTTTTTTTTTTTTTTTTTTTTTTTAGCATAAGTAAGTCCCATGCAGTATTTGGCCAAGAGGATCCATTTAAGTGGAGGTGGGAGAAAGCCCCATGACTGACAGTCCTTTTATGTTTCATGGAATTTGGGAAGCACTTACAATGGAATCAGAAGAAAGGGTAAGGAAGAGTGTGGTGACATAAAGAAACACCTTCACCAACAAAAAGGAAACACAATGATCATAGTCCCTACAGATGAAATAATTGAAATTAGGTTAAAGGGAAAAGATAAGTAATTATTTTGATTGCTAAATGTTTTGGGTTATGCTTTAATCCCTAAATTTTGGAACATTTTTCTTACAGTTATTCACCATGAGTAGATTAACTTAAATAAATTTCACTATTTACTCTCAAATTTATTTTTTGGAAAATCTAGCCAATAAGAAACATACTCTCATCCAGGTTCATTTCATTTGCCCTCTCCACACTTCCTAATCTTTTCTACCTATTTTCACATGCTCACCATTTCTGCCCCTAACAAGAACCAAGCAAGTATTTAATCATTTAATGCAGTTCTCTATTGACTTCCCAGAGGGAAATCTGGGCATTTTGAATGGAAATTCAGAGCAATGTCTGTGTTGCCCTTGCCCCCCTCAGATTCCACTTCTCCCTAATTTATGCCTTTCTTCTCAGAAGGAGTTCATTGAATTCATTGCCAACTTCCACTGCTTCATTACCAAATGTGAACCTCCCCCGGCACTAGGCTTACTTTAGCATTTTTTCCTCAGGTGAGAGCGTGAAATGTCTCAGTTTAATCACTTGTGAGCAGAGATGGCACCAAATAGCAACCGGGGCGCTCTCCCACCTACAGCTTCGGTAGGAAAGAATCAATCTAGCATATAAAAGCAGGCACAGATAAATTGCTAAACACTGTAGTACAATGATGGCATACATCTCTGAAATGAGAATCTTCAAAATCAATAAGAATTGAAATTGAAAAAGGAAGAATTGTAGCTGTCAAAATGCAGGATGCCGGCAGGTTATTCACGTTGAGGTTCATTTTGGCTTTCCTGGTGCCCAGGAGAGTCATCTGTTAAAAGTCTCTAGGGTGACCTTTGTTATGTCTCTTTGAAAAAACATTGTGTCCCAGCCTAGGGACCGGATTCTTCTTCCAAATCATAATTGACCTTATCCTTCATGTCATGTTAGGGCACATTCCCCTCAGCGAGAGAGGGAAGCCCAAAGAAGAATTAGAAGCCACTGTTCAGAGGCTCATATGGGGAAGGGACTTGGGTATAGTGAGGCCACGTGGGCTGGAAGGACTTTAGTTTTTGACCCAATTTTACAATCTCTTCTATCATTTTCTGAAATTTGAAATTCTAAAAATCAAGGAAGCTACTACCATCACAATAATAATAGCCCATTATTTGCTAAGTAATTATATGTGCCTGCATTGTGCAAAGTACTTGATATACATTCTTACATATGACAATAATGGTGATAATACTGATAACAACTAAGTTTTTTAGCATATATTTGATGGGCATTGTGCATTGTGTCATGAAAGCCTTATGCCACCCCTCTGAAGTTTGTATAGTTGTGATCCCATTTTACAAATAAACAGGCTTAAGAGTGGCTGAGTACCTTGCCCAGTGTCACACAGCTGGTGGGGGCTGGGGTGGACATGAATCTCACTCTGTCTCACTCCAGAATTTTCCTCCTTTGCTCCCTTCAGTCGTATTTTACATCTGTGCATGTTAGCATTTCTGGCGACTGACAGTTGGGTTGCCTTTGATGTTGGTTTTTTGTCCATGACTCATTCTACTACCCCAAATTGTAGGAAGTCCCTCCTCATACCCAGTCTGCTTTCAACTATAACTTCTTGGACATGTTTCTTTTTTTCACCAAACTTAGAGCAAAGGAGACATGGAATTTTCCCTTTGGCATTTGGAAATCTGTAAGAACCACCATCATGTGATTTAGTGTGTGTGTGTGGTTTTTTAAAACTAACATACAACAATTCACAAAGTAGCCACTCTATGCGTGTCCTGAAAGCATGTTTTAAATTTCACCCTCATGTAATGATTGAAAACAAAAGTTTGTTGCCTGGAAGACCCACTAGGAGTGCAAGTAGCAACAGGGCACAGAGGAGAAAGAACTTGTCACAAACCATGGGGACCAGAAACCTGTCCTGTCTCTCAGTTATGAGATGAAATTCAAGCTGTGAGGCTCTACTTTCTGTATATCTACATTTTTTTAAATGGAGCTTTATTTTTCCAATCTTTTTTTAAAAGAAAGATTGTGTTAAATGGATATATCTGGGTGCATAGGTTACCTTAAGATGTAATCAATTAGCAGATTTGTTCAAGAGAACAATTTTGCCTTTGAAAGCAAAATTGACAGACTAATATCAATCTTTTTTTTTTTTTTTTTTTTTAGCAAACTGTGTTTTTAAAACACATACATTATCATTGGCTCGAGGACCAAGGGACTAAAGTCCATACACATATATTTTTCATGAGCACGATGTTTGTGTTTCACATAGAGGTTTCATCGGTAATAGTCTCTAAAGCAGTGTGCTTCATACTGGAATGTACAGCGGAATCACCTGGAGATCTAGTTAAAAATTCTTATTCCAGAGCTCCAGGGTGGGACCTGAGGCTGCATTTCCCGCGGGGGACATCAATGCAGCTGATTAGGGCGCCATGCTTTGAGAAGCAGGGCTCTCTACTACCATACAGATTTTGCCACCATGAAGGAACATTATTTACATAGTAGGTGCTAATTCATATGATGTTCAATAAATTGAACTGCTCTTTTTGTTTGCCTTTTTCCGAGATACGGTTGAATTAGTTACACAGACATAAATTCTCAGTTCTTCTGAAATGCAAAGTAGACTTTAAGTTGGCAATTGCTAATTTCAATGTAAAATATCTAAAAAGTTCAGAAGTGAGTATCAGCTTGACTTGTTTATAACTAACGAAGGGGTCTGAGGCTAAATTCTATGAGGCTGACACTAACCAGTTGGCCAACATAAATATCTTATTTGAAAGAAACTTTTTGCTATAGAATTTGGAAATGAAAACTAAATTTGAAAACAATTTATATCCTTCTCCTTTTTCCTCATTTCTCCCCCAAATACTTTCTAACTTCCCATTCAACTTCTCTCAGCCTACGATTAAGGAGACTAACCTAGTAGTGGCACTACTTGAGCAACATAATAGTTAGAAATACTACCTAAATATGACAGTGCATTTTGAGGCTTCGCTGCTTTAAAAACAAACAAACATAGGTTTACAGAGGAGAAACCTGGCAAATACTACCTTGGCCAGGTGATGAAGCTTAGCGTTGCTGGTGAGAAGTTTTATTGATAGCACATACCACTTAGTATGATATAACAAGAAAGGCATTCACGTTTGTGGCATTCTTGCCAAAACTCATAACCCCAAGCTAATCACAAGAAAACCAGCAGACAAACCTGAATCATGGGATGATCTACAAAATACCTAACCGGTACTCCTCAAACTTGTCAAGTTCATTCCAAACAAAAACTGAGAAACTCTCACAGACCAGAGGAAACCAAGGAGACATGAGGACTAAATGCAGTGAAGTTCCCTGGATTGAGTCTTGGGACAGAAAGAGGACATCAGTGGAAAAAAGGGTAAAATCTGAATCGTGTCCAGAGTTCACTAAATACTGATTTCCTGTTTTTGACAAATGTACCATAGCAATGTGGTAACATTAGAGGAAACTCAACTGGGTGAGGTCTATATAGGAATTTTCTGTACCAGCTTTGCAATGTTTCTATAAATCAAAAATGATACTAAAATGAAAAACTTATTTAAAATGATGTTGACACTTGGAAGGGAGTAGAAAGAGAGAATTTAAGGAATTACTGAAACATTCTTTTTGATAAGAATGCCTCATGGACACTTTTTTCCCCCTATCAAGTGTGTGTGTGTGGTATGCAGGAGTGTGTATTTTGCTAGTCACAAACTGAGAAAAATAAAGTAATACAGAAAATCAAAGGCTACCACTGGTTCCAAAAGGAAGGCATGAGAACGTATCAGTGCCACATGGAAGGTGTCTTTAATAAAAAGGCCTTAGTCATGAAAGTTTGCCCAGATGCTCAGCTGACACTTCCCAAATTGCTTTGAGGAACTGTTGAAAAATCTGTCGAGTGACTAATCCCAAGTTGGATCCCAATAGAGGAAATTGGAGCGATCCATTAGGCGGACGAAGCTGTCCATTTCCTCGGAATTATCGACCATGGCAATGCCCTTGCTCCCTACGCGTGTGCCACCTTAGAAGCTCCGCTGCCGGAATCGAGTTAAGTGGAAACATCACAATCAATAAAAGACACTCTATTTTCCATTTGCTCATTGTTTTTTAAGGGCTTATTTTGTAACAGCACGAGGAGGATTCAATTCAATATCAATTCACCTTCTGGGTGGGGAGAGGACTCCAGATATTGACTTTCAGTGTCTGATAAAGTTTGTGACAAGGCTCAGTTTGCTAACATTCTGACCAAAGTGCAACCTCAGCCACGGAGGATCCAGAATAAGCAGATGTTCAGCGTCACTTCATGGTCCTGGAACCCTTTTCTAACTCAGCAACCAGTGTCAGCGGAGCGTCTTCTGGCTGGTGACCTGGCAATCGAGGACCCTGCTCACAGTTCTCAGTTGCCCCAAGTTGTTCCAGTTTGGGTTTTCTTTATACCATACCAAATAGGATTAAAATGGGTGGTCATCCAGCTCAGCTGCTCATACCATTCTTCCACTTTCTTATCTAAGGGTAACTTAAATGATACTGTTTCAAGCAGTTTGACGTTAAGGTTAACCCTTATGGAATTTTTTTTTTTTTTAATTTGGGTTTTTGAGGTTGTGATGGTGATGGCAATAGAGGTGTTGATGACTGTCAGGCTCCTCTGACAGGTATTTTTCTATATTATTTCTCCCCTCCTACCCCTATCCAAGGAAAAATAATGGGATCAACCTGAGATGTGGTTTCATGTATACTTAATATGCACCGTAGATGGTTTCCAAGGATTGCTGTGATCATTCCTCTCATACATGTATGCACACACCCTCTGCAGTGTGACTTTCCTTTTCTTCCCATCAAGAGGCGGCATCTACTTTTCCCCTGCTGGAACCTGGTTTGGCCTGGTGACTCACTTTGGCTAATGAGGCATTAGGAGACATGATTTAAAGTGAGGCTTGGAAAGTGTATGTTTATTGTGGCTTGCCTTCTCTTATTGCTGAGAAGCCTTCTGCCCTCATATGAACAAGCTTGTGCTAACCTCCTAGAGAATAAGAGGCCACAAGGGCAAAGTCCCTGGCTGTCTCAGCCATCCCAGCCAAGGCCCCGGGTATGGGAGAGAGTTCCGTATTTGCCATCTGGTCCCATTCAGGCTAACTCAGACCAGAAGAACTATTGAACTGAGTCACAGAATCATGGGAAATAATAAATGCTATTCTGACACTATGTTTTTCAGTGGTTTTGTTACATAGTAAAAGCTTACTCATACAGTATATATTACTTGTTAGAATTGTTTACCATAGAATTGTTATTTTTTTTTCTCTCAAACCTTAAGAGTTCAAATCCTAATTCATGTAGAGGCCAAGATCAAATATTTTGTCCTCAGAGATCTGTGTCTATCTGTGAACCATAATTAATTGTTCCTTTTTTAATAATTCCATGCTATCGTTGTATTTTACGTGAGACACTGATACCATACTTCATTATACCTTTATTGTCTATGTCTGTGTTTCTCTAAACTCTACATGGTAAAGTGTATACATTTTTGATGACTAGCACAGTTTAGTAGACACTGAAATATTTATTGAAATTAAGTGTACAGAAGTTCTAGGAAAAATTGTTTTATTAACCAACTTCTTTTCTTCGTGGGGGTCTTTGAATCCAACATGTAAGATCTTCTTGAGTTTTGACCAACCTGGGAAATAAGAGGTTAGTCAAAACTCAAGAGGATGCTATATGCTGGACTTAAACAGAAGAAATGGCAAACGGAGTATATTATGTATATTCTATTAGCAAGAAAAGTAAGATTAGAGGACATATAGTATACCTGTAAGCCAACATGCTTTCTCATTCTCACTTCCAGACTTAACCAACTTAGCCCATTGTTAGCAGTGCTACACTAGACTGTGCTTAAATGGAGTCTTGAAGATCACCCTCTCTCTCCCTCCCCTTGTGTAGCAGTGACCCTGCCCTCTCCATGTCTCCATTGTGCATATGCCTGTTTGGGTGCTCATAACTCTTCCTGGCAATATTAATTATAGGTGAAGGCCTAGCACTCTAGTTTTCTGTGTTCCTTGTGCCCAGGAGAACTCCAGTTCTGGAGTCGCAGGCACAGAGTTAGTACTTGGCGAATATTTGTTGAAAGGCGAAGCTCTGATTCTGGAGATAGATTGTATCATCTTTCTCACCTAATTGGCATTAAAACCATCACACTTATTACACAGCAGCTTTTCTATGACACATAACACTGCATGGACAGAAGGGAAAATCAAGCTGTATGTGACACATGGTGTCTGGTGCATATGATGCTCATTTTAATAGGCACATCCTTACTTAAGGAGAACAATTAGAACTCATTGCAATAATAAGGGATGATTAGCATAGGCATTTGCCGCTTATGCATTAACTTAACCTAATGATTACAGTAGTTTTTTAATGATTTAAAGATAATGTGAACATGACATGTTCTGAAAACTGAGTAGGGATTTGGTTGACTTTTTGTACTTTGTGTTTTCAGCAATTTTCATAGGTATGTAATAAAATGCCTTGGAAGATGTTTCTGTAAGGAATGTAGCTCTCAGATTCTAGTGGGGTACGTGATGCTTCTTAAGTCTCCATCCTTAAGAAGGTCTCCATCCTTCCCATCTTCTGATTCAGGAGGTCTGGCATGGAAATCAGCATTCGGTCTGTTTAACCAGCACCAAGTGGTTTAGATTCTAGTAGTCTGTCTGCCACCTTACATTGAAGGGCTCTTTTGGCTGCCAGGAACAGAGACCTGCTTGAGTCGATGGAGTTTAAAGGCCGTCTTTCTTTTGGAAGGATACAGAAATTGCCCGGGAATACAGGAAATATTACACAAGCAGACTTGTGCGAGGTCCAGCACCAAAGCAGCTCCAGGGACTGGCTTGACCCTCAGCTATTATGGACTGACTATTTGTCACCCCAAAATATATATGTTGAAATCCTAACCCCAAGGTATTAGGAAGTGGAGCCTTTGGGTGATAATTAAGTCATGTGGGTGGAGGCTTTATGAATGGGATTAGTGCCCTTATAAGAGAGATCGCAGAGAACTCTTTCTACCATATGAAGACACAAGAAGTCTGCCATCTGCAGTGCACAACCGGACCCTCATTGTGCACAGCACAGGACCCGTCCATACTGGCATCCTAATCTCAGACTTCCCAGCCTCCAGAACTGTGAGAAATAGATATTTGTTGTTAAACCACCCTGTTATGGTAGTTTGTTATAGCCACCCAAACTAAGACACTACGTCTGTCTCTCTTGCTTTCTCTGATTCTTTCTGCATGTCTAATCTCTTCTCACTGTGAACCACTTTTCCTTAGGTCTTTAGGCCCTCAGGACATGGGCACAGGCCACCCCTCTTTGTGCCCCAACTCTACCCTAAAGTTCTCATCATTACCCTAGGAGCTTACCAGTGCTGCTTTCCTGAGAGAGGATCTAATTGGTGCAGTGCAACCCCTGGAGCCCTGGCACACAAGTTGAAGGTCAGGAACAACCTCTGTGAGAACCATTCCTGGCTGGGCATCCAGTCCTCAGGCCACTGGGGGTGGGAGAGAAGGTTCTGGAAAGCAAGGTGACTGGGAGGCTGAGGGGCATGAATGAAGTCTCTGTTACTGACAGTTGTACCCTCTCATCACCTCAACCTCAGAATTTCTTACAGGTAATAAGATAGGGAGAGAATTCATCTTAACAAAAGACCTTTACCTTAAGGAGTGTTCACAACAAGGCCGCCCAATTGTGACACTACTGTGGAGTGTGATGTCTTAATAATACAAAGACCCAACGGGAAGTTCCAAGATGTTTACGGATGGAGAAACTCTTAAAATTCGAGGACTGGAAGATGGAGAGGACCTACTTAATTAGGAACAGATTTTGATTCAGTCGAGTCAAACTCTGAGTGCTCATTCCGTCTTAGCGCTCCTGAGAATTAGTTGTGTTAGGTGGCATCTCAGCCAGCCAGAGTTTTCCATGTTGCTTTTGGTTGATTCGGGTTTTTATTTATCAAAATTAGTTGAGAGTATGATTTACTTGATGGAAATTTACCTAGATCAACTCTTTGCACACTTCAGAAGTAAAAAAAAAATCCTTCATATTCAGAATCGATGTGTTTGGCAAAATAATTATTTTGAGTTTTCTGTGTGTGTGCACACAAGTATGTGAATGTACGATAAGAAAAATTATACATTTGGAGTCAAAAACCAAATATTTTCTTGAAACTCATAAACTGTCCGCAGGTTAGAAAGATTTCATTTTGGACATTGCAGTGAAACTTGAGTAATTATCCATGTTGTGTGTCTGTAAGTTTGACAGTGATGCCTTCAAAATATTTTGATATGCAACCTTTCTTCTTTCCCTTTGTGTTGTCAGACAACATGCCAGCTGTCAGATGGAGGGAAGCAGGAAACTTTGGCACCACTATTCCTGCCACCTTCACCGAGAAGGCCCTATAAATAGCATAATAGGATAAAACTGGCCACAGAGGGAGAGCAGCAGCTGGCACACGTTGTATCCAGAGCTGGAGGTGTAAATGAATTTCAATATCTTCATGATACCAAACAACAATAAGATTACAGAGAAAGAAGCTTTTGTTATGACAGAGCCCAATATTTGAAGTCAATAATAATGATAATGATACTTTTCATTATCAGGCTGCTTTCCCCTTTGAAAGTAGTTGCAAAGAAGAAAGGGCCCTGTTTTCAGAACAACCAATTTCCTCTCTTATCTCTGAAGAGTCTCTCCTGATCTCCCTCTTTTCAGAAGGGGGAGTTGATACTGATCTGAGCCAGGTGGTAGGTGGAGGGAATTAAGTCTATTGTTAACTTAAAATGTTACTATAAAATTTATTTTGCTCTAATTACCAGAAAAGGAAATAATAGAGGACTTCATCTGGAACATTCTTAATTGTCACCCTATTTCTTGGCTTCACTGTTCTCTGCTCATTCCTTGCCATTTCAGTTTTGTCATTTGAAATGCCCATTTGTCAATTGAAGAGTCCTTCTTCAGTTCTGGCTCATTTTTCCTCTGCCCCAAATGCTTCATATCAAAGGAGCTCACCCTCCTTTGACCACCAATAGCATGTACAGAAACACACATGTCACACACAGCTCAGTATTGGCATCATCCTTTAGTTGTGTCTTATACTCCATGTTTTTAACCAGATTTTGAACTTCTCGAGACTATGGAAGACTTAGTCTCCAATTTGCTGTCGTGGAGCCCAGCATATTTCTAGACTCATAATGCTTCCTTGTGCCCAACCTAACCAGGGTACATTGAACCAGCATCAAAAGAGGCAGTCCCAAGAAACTCAGGTCAGTAGCAAAAGTTTTGGTCCCCTGACCTTGTGCCATCTTTCCTTACCTCCTGCCTCCTGTGTCTTCTCAGCTCTCAACTCCAATCTGCCACTCTGGTCCCACACTTACCCATCCTGCTTGGATACAGTTTCAATGACTCCAGTTTGACCAGTCCTACTCTTGCCCCAGCAGTAGTTTTGCAGGACCCTCTGACTCCTGGCAATTCTGGCCCCCAGTTCCTCTTGGTGACTTCGCTGACTTAACCAGCCTCCAAGATCAGGAATTGGACCACAGATGCTCAATTGTAAAACTGCAACCTTATGTCCTGTGATCAATCCAAATCAAGCCCATCTTTGTGTAAGGGTCACAGCTCCACATAATCTGACCTCCTCAACGTCTCCAGCCTGTTTTTCAGGCTTCTCTCCCCTCCCCTCACCTCATTCTAGCCTTTACATGGCCATTCCCTCTGCCTGGAATGCTTTTCCTGCAGCAGATCACATGTCTGACTCCTGCCCATATTTTCAGGTCATTCTCAAATATCCTGAAGTTGACCTCACCCAGTTACTCTCTCAACCATTTTTATTGCCATCAAAGCATATATCACCATCTATAGTTACCTTATTTGTCAATTTGTTTACCCTCTGTCCCCTCCCATCTGCAGAATGTAAGGTCCTTGAACACAGGAGCCTCATCTATCTCTTCGGTCACTGAGGGGGCATTGAATATAGAAGACGCTTACTCCATGGATGGAGGGTTGCATGGATGTGGAAGGAGTGAGAACACAGTGTAATAGGGTTCTTAATTGATCTCTGCTGTGTGTTCTCTCTCTACCTCTCTTTCTCTCCATTCACCTCAGGGTCCATGACCTCCCTACTACTATATGTCCAGTACAAAATTGACCCTGAAATTGTGAACATCACAGATGCCAAGCTATCTTGGTAAATGGTGGTTGGAGATCCATGTCTAACCTTGCTTAATTACCTGTATTTCTTCACATTTAAATAGAGTGGATAAGTTTCTAGTTGAATATTTGCTGAGTATACCACATAGACGAGACAAAGGTGCTGTCTCTATAACTGTGGAGATGGTCCGCCACCACCAACTGGAGTAAGCTCCATTTGCCCAGCCCTATTCAGTGTTTCAAGGGGTTCTGCTGTATGGTTCTGGTTGATGTAAACAGTAACACAGGCAACTGTGATGATCAAGTAACATTACCCCATTTTGTAGACAAGCAAACCAAGGCTCAGAGGCTTTATCACAAGGCTGTTAAAAACAAGAACTCAATGTATACTGTGGTTGTGAATTCCAGTCTGGGCTTTCCCAATGTACCCTGTGTTTCTCCTGGTCCTCTGTCACTTTGTTCTGGTTTCTTCTTTACTGACAGTCATAGTCAACCTCAGTGAAATTTCCATGACCAACAGAGGAAGGCCTCCTATAACAGCATATCCATGGGGTCTTTAGTGAATCTCCTTAATAAATGTGTTCCCCGGAGGGAACCTGGAGGCAGTCTCCTTTCCTAATACTCCAAGACAGGTGTCAGCAATTTTTTTCTGGTAAAGAGCCAGATAGAAATTTTTGGTTTTTCAGGCTAAGAAACAAAATGGAGGCTATTTTGTAGATTTTTGTATGACAAGAGATAAAACCAACTTCCACAATTTTTTTCTAGAATTTAAAAATGTAAAATCTACTCTTAGCTCATGGGCCATATGAAAACAGCCAGATTTGTCCTGTGGATTGTAGTTGGACAACCTCTGCTTTAGGAGAAACGCAGACATACTATCCCAGGACTCCATTATGTTGAGTTTCACCGTGAATATACATATATGTATATTAATACATGATTATATGTGTGTTTGTGTGTGTACATATCCTTAAAGGGCATGTCCCCAATACATACCCTGAGGTTCCCTGGACAACGTCAAATCTCATTGACCTTGCCTTCAACCAAGGATGTGTGGCTCCTTTCCCTGGAGGTGCAGGGAGAGTATGGGGTGCGCTGGCTTCTATGCTCGTGTCTTGGCAGCCCTTCTGTAGAAAGTTGGAAAAGGCTATACCTTTCACTTTGGCCACAGGAGATGTATTCTCTCACTGGGACCTCCTTGGTCAGGTGTAGCTTGTTAGGTGGGCAGTCTTGCTGGGTCTTTGCCATCTGGCCATTGAGTCTCTCTCACCTCTACTTAGAGGTCCCTGAAGGAGGCCTTTCTGCTTTTCCAGTCTTCCAACTCTCCTCAGGGACACATCACTTATCCAAAACCCCACTAGATTTGGCTGTCAGATTTTCAGGTATCAATAAAACTTTGTGTTGGGAGTATTACTGTATGGGTGAGACCATGAAAGCAATTAGGGTTAGGCCAATTGAGAGTGCTGTTTTTCTATATGTATGGGCATGAGGCCTCGTTTTTCACTGAAGGGGGTAGTAATTATAATAGAGGTTTAAGAACTGCCTGACCATTTAATACTGACTTGTTGGGTTATACCTTAAATTGTATTTTGACTATAACATGTGGGCTTTCTTCTATGGAAAGTTCTTCCCATTTTTTAAACTTTTATTTTAAGTTCAGGGGTACAAGAATAGGTTTGTTACATAGGTAAATGTGTGTCGTGGAGTTTTTTTGTACAGATTATTTCAACACCCCAGTGTTAAGCTGAGTACCCATTAGTTATTTTTCCTAATCATCTCCATCCTCCAACCTTCCACCTTCCAAAAGACCCCAGCATGTGTTGTTCCTCTCTATGTGTCTATGTGTTCTCATCACTTAGCTCCCACCTGTAAGTGAGAACATGCAGTGTTTGGTTTTCTGTTCCTCTGTTAGTTTCCTAAGGATGATGGCCTCCAGTTCCATCTATGTCCCTGCAAATGATATGATCTCATTTTTTATGGCTGCATAGTGTTCCATGGTGTATATGTACCATATTTTTTTAATACAGTCTATCATTGATGGGCATTTAGGTTGAGTCCATGATTTACTATTGTGAATAGTGCTGCAATGAACATACCCATGCATGTGTCTTTATAATAGAATGATCTACATTCCTTTGGGTATGTACCCAGTAATGGGATTGCTGGGTCAAATGATAGTTCTATCTTTAGGTCTTTGAGGAATTGCCACACTTTCTTCCACAATGGCTGAACTAATGTGCACTTCCACCAACAGTGTATAAGCATTCCTTTTTCTCCACAGCCTTGCCAGCATCTGTTATTTTTTTTTACTTTTTAATAGTAGCCATTCTGACTGGTGTTAGATGGTATTTCATTATGGTTTTGATTTATATTTCTCTAATGTTCAGTTACGTTAAGCTTTTTTTCCATATGATTGTTGGCCACTTGTATGTTTTCTTTTGAAAAGTGTCTGTCTGTGTCCTTTGCCTACTTTTTTATGGGGTTGTTTTTCTCTTGTAAATTTTTCTTTTAGACACTGGATATTAGATGTTTGTCAGATGCATAGTTTGAAAAAATGTTCTCCCATTCTGTAGGTTGTCTGTTTACTCTGTTGATGGTTTCTTTTGCTGTGCAGAAGTTTTTTAGTTTAATTAGATCCCATTGGTCAAGTTTTGCTTTTGTTGCTATTGCTTTTGATGTCATCATCATGAAATCTTTGCCTGTGCCTATGTCCTGAATGGTATTGCCTAGGTTCTCTTCCAGGGTCTTTATAGTTTTGGGTTTTATATTTAAGTCTTTAATCCATCTCGAGTTAATTTTTGTATTTGGTATAAGGACGGCATCCAGTTTCAATATTCTGCATATGGCTAGCCAGTTACCTCAGCACCATTTATTGAGTAGGGAGTCCTTTCCCCATTGATTTTTTCAGGTTTGTCGAAGATCAGATAGTTGTAGGTGTGCAGTCTTGTTTTTGGATTCTTTGTTCCTTTGGTTTATGTGCTGTTTTTGTACTGGTACTGTACTGTTTTGGTTACTATAACCCTGTAGTATAGCTTGAAGTCAGGTAGCATGATGCCTCCAGTTTTGTGCTTTTTGCTTAGGACTTCCTTGGCTATTCAGGCTCTTTTTTGGTTCCATATGAATTTTTAAATAGTTTTGTCTAATTCTGTGAAGAAAGTCAATGGTAGTTTAATGGGAATACCACTGAATCTATAAATTACTTTGGGCAGTATGACCATTTTAATGATATTGATTCTTCCTATCCATGAGCATGGAATGTTTTTCCATTTGTTTGTGTCATGTCTGATTTCTTTGAGCAGTGGTTTGTAGTTCTGTTTGTTGAGATCTTTCACTTCCCTAGTTAGCTATATTTCTAGGCATTTTATTCTTTTTGTAACATCTGTGAATGGGAGCTCATTCATGATTTGGCTCTTGACTTGACTGTTGTTGATATATAAGGATACTAGTGATTTTTGAACATTGATTTTGTATCTTGAGATTTTTCTGAAGTTGTTTATAAAGTTAAGACTCTTGTAGGCTGAGATGATGCAGTTTTCTAGATACAAGATTATGTCATCTGCAAACAGGGATAATTTGACTTCCTCTCTTCCTATTTGAATGTCCTTTATTTCTTTATCTTGCCTGATTGTCCTGGCCAGAACTTCCAGTACTCTGTTGAATAGGAGTGGTGAGAGAGGACATCCTTGTCTTGTGCCTGTTTTCAAGGGGAATGCTTTCAGCTTTGCCCATTCAGTAGGATGTTGGCTGTGGGTTTTTCATAAGTGGCTCTTATTATTTTGAGGTATATTCCTTCAATACCTAGTTATTTGGAGTTTTAAACGTGAGGCCGCATTGAATTTTAATGAAAGACTTTTCTGCATCTATTGAGATGATGTGGTTTTTGTCTTTAGTTCTGTTTATGTGATGAATCACATTTATTGATTTGTGTATGTTGTACCAATCTTGCCCAGGGATGAAGCCTACTTGATGGTGGTGAATAAGATTTTTGATGTGCTGCTGGATTCAGTTTGCCAGTATTTTGTTGAGGATTTTTGTATCGATGTTCATCAAGGATATTGGCCTGAAATTTTCTTTTTTGTTGTTGTACCTCTGCCATATTTTGGTATCGGGATGATGCTGGCCTCATAGAATGAGTTAGGGAGGAATCCCTGCTCCTCAATTTTTTGGAATAGTTTCAGTAGGAATGGTATTAGCTCTTCTTTGTACATTTGTAGAATTCAGCTGTGCATCTGTCTGGTCTTGAGCACCAGGCAGAGTTAGAGACAAAGCCACAAGTCAGTCTCCTTTCCTGAAGCCAGAACAGGGCTGTGTGCTAGTCACTGGGGATGTGCCCAGGTATTCCATTTCACCACCCCCTTCCCAGTACGTGGAAGGTTACAATTCCCTGCGACCTTGCAGTTGGGTGGTCAGTGACTGGCTTTGGATGATAAAATGTGAGAGGAAGTAGTGTATGTCTTTTCTAGACCAAAGCACTTAGTAAGCAGAACAACACTGAAGTGCTACTTTTTACCCAGCTGTGGGGAACACAGAGGCACAGTGGAGATGGGCCCATCATCAGCCTCGGTCCCTGAGCCACTAAGGTAAGCAGAGCCCTCAGCTCAACACAGGGCATGTAGTGTGAGTGAGAAATAAACCTAGGTGGCTGTAAGTCACTGCAATGTGGAATTTTATTGTCACTGCATCGTAACCCAGCCCATCCTGACTGCTATCATCTAGCTAGCCCAAATATAGGAGAGTTGAAAGAGAAAATCTGTCAAGCTGCTTGTTTGACACTGTTAAACATGGTTTCCAGTGAGGCTATATACTGTTGTTTTGTTCACCACAGTTGAGCTGGAGCAGTGGGCAGTTTTGTGTCTTTGAGTAGGAAACCAAAAACCAAACCTCTGTCACAGAAGGGGAAAGCCATGCACTGGCTGAAGAACTCCGGACAGTTGGGTGAATGTCATTGCTTTTTACTCTGCACATATTGAGTGCCTCCTGTATACAAGGCTCTGTTAGAACCTCAGACTGCTGTGTCAGACATTTTCTGAAAGGAGAGCTGCAAGGATTCTCTTTGAATTCTTACTTGTTTTCTTTGCGGTCAGGCAATCAGTAAGGAGGACACCTAATTAGCAGCTGTTGCATCTTTGTGCAGACAATTTACAAATCTATTCTCTAAAAGGTGAGAAGTTAATGAGAGTAGAAACCTGTGGCTGAATTCTGGAGAGGAAAGCATCCGCCTCTCCCCCAACCCCATCCAGTTCATCATGTTTGCTGGGCAGTTCCATTCCTTCAGTTTGCTGAACTTGGTCAGCAGAAGCCCCTCGCTGCTCACATGACCCTGAGTTTATTTTGATCTCTTTGGATTGAAAACTTATTGCTAGTTTAGTGAGCCCTCTCTGCTAGCATGAGCAGGTAATGTGAAAAATCAAAACTGACAGCACATTTAAATCAAACCCCTAACCCAAATTGGGTGTCTGTACATCTCATGGAACAATTTAAATCCCCAGATGAGAAAGCAAGCAGAATGATTGCAATGGCTGCAGCACGTGTATTGAAGGTGGAACCTTCCAACTGCTGACAACCAGATGCCGGGCAAACCAGGTTTAGGTTGCAAGGAGGAAAAAAAGTCACCATGCATTCAAGAAACCTAGAAAAGCCACACAATAGAAAGGGAGACCTTCTTAGTTTAGTCCATCACACACCTGCAGCCACTATAGAGTTTACTATTCTGAGCAATATCTCTAGAGAATTATCCTTTTCTCCTCTTACTGAAAAATACACAGATTTATTCAATGAGTACTTTTCATAAGTCTCCATGAGACTCTTTTTTACTGGAATAAGAAAATGAAAAACTCATAAACAAGTGGTCTTTGCTGCCCAGGCGTTTATAGTGTACCCCGGGAAAGGGCACCTTTGGTTTGCATGTTCTTCTCTAGTTGTGTTCTGCCAATGAACAAGATGGGAAAGGAACTTCTGATTTTTGAATCATAGATATTTCTTTGTGTGGTGGGGGAGTAAAATTATGGTAAAGATGGTAAAGAAGGGTTGGTCAGAGGCTACTCTGAGAAAGAGGAAAGAATTAAAATGTCCACGTTGGCAGAACTCTGAATATTTGCTGTTTCTATTCAAAATCACTCTCTGAACCATAATATCAACATGTTTGGGACAGGAGCCAGTCTGGGTATTAGAAACTGAGAATCTCCTTTTTGTTCATGTAAAGTGGTAAGGGAGTACCAGTTAATTTATCAGAATGAAGTATGTGGTTAAGAGGCCCTCAGAGAATTGAGTACACTCAATTTTGAGCAATCTTATTTCAGAAGGTCGGATTAGGGGAGTCTTGCTTCACGTGCAAAACTTTAGGTATCTTTTTAACAAGTGTGCCTGAATTCCTCCAGTGCTGATAAGCAAGGCTTTGGGCCTCAGAGGTCTGTAGTGGACATGGCTTTGAGTTCTCTTGACTTATTATACTACGAGGGCGACAACCAGTTCATGGGGCCTTCGAGCAGCTTAGTACAGGCGCAGCAAGACAGCATCTTACTCAGCTGCACATCACACACCTGCTGCCTTTGTTCTGTGCTTTTTCCAATGCCATGGCACAGGGTGACTGTCAGAGCTGTTTGGCAAGTTTGCGGGTGCAACCTGGAGGCTCAAGGATTAGTGCTTTTTAGGGAAAACTTCGGCAGGGAAAGTGGGGAGCCAGGGAATAAATGCTTTCTCTTCTAATCTCCTAGGTGGACATTTCTTTCTTTCTTTTTTTTTTTAATACTTTAGGTTCTAGTTCTAGGGTACATGCGCACAACGTGAAGGTTGTTACATATGTATACATGTGCCATGTTGGTGTGCTGCACCCATTAACTCGTCATTTGCATTAGGTATATCTCCTAATGCTATCCCTCCCCCCTTCTCCACCCCTTGATAGGCCCCAGTGTGTGATGTTCCCCTTCCTGTGTCCAACTGTTTGTTGTCATTGCTCAATTCCCACCTATGAGTGAGAACATGCGGTGTTTGGTTTTTGGTCTTTGCGATAGTTTGCTGAGAATGATAGTTTCCAGCTTCATTCATGTCCCTACAAAGGACATGAACTCATCCTTTTTTATGGCTGCATAGTATTCCATGGTGTATATGTGCCACATTTTCTTAATCCAGTCTGTCATTGATGGACATTTGGGTTGGTTCCAAGTCTTTGCTATTGTGAATAGTGCCGCAATAAACATACGTGTGCATGTGTCTTTAGAGCAGCATGATTTATAATCCTCTGGGTATATACCCAGTAATGGGATGGCTGGGTCAAATGGTATTTCTAGTTCTAGATATTTGAGGAATCACCACACTGTCTTCCACAATGGTTGAACTAGTTTACAGTCCCACCTAGGTGGACATTTCTAAGACACATTTCATAAGGCCCCTCAGAAGGTCCTAGGGGATTGAGCAGCTCAGTTCACAGTGCCCAAGGAGGGCCAACCCGATGGCATGGCTTTGTGTTGCATTGCCCCTTCTCCGTATCACGACCCCAGTCCCTCACTCCTGCTCCAGGAGTCCTTTTACCAACTAAACCACCTGCATGCAAAATTTGTCTCAAGCTCTCTTTCGAGATAACCCTTCCTAAGACACATTCCACTCACAGGCCTCTCCCTCCTTCTGTAGAAGTGTGTCATTTTAGACTACATTCAACCTCACTGATGTTGGGACATTAGTGAATATAAAAGATCCCCGTCATTTTTCTATTTCCAAAACAGTTTTAGAACCAGGGACCAGTGGACTGAAATCATCCCATTAAAATGGTCGATGACCTATTTTTTTTTCCTTTTGATGTCGGAGAGGTTCTTTTAATGTGTGTTTCTGGCCTGCTGTATTGCTCCTTTGTGAGCCTCATTATAAAGCTTTGACCTTTAGGAAAGAAATTAAAGTATAGGGCCATTTCATGGTATTCACCTTCATTCTCTATATGCTTTTTGATCTTTGTGGAGTATAAACAAGTCTGGGGAGAGCGCTGACGAGGCCAGCATTGTGGCCTTGATTCCGCATGGCTTATTAGCCTTGCATGGCACAAAACCATCACATAGCCTGAAATTGCATTTTGAATTCTCATAGAACGGGGTGTAAATGTGTGCTTTTGGTCACCTGGGGTAGCAGATGACAATGCACATTTCACCCACATTCCTGAACACCAAATAAAGGTGCCTGTGACAGTGACTTGGAAGTGCGGTGTTGCGTGTGATGAGAAGAACATGTTTGTGTAACAAATGTTTTTAGCTGGCTGAGCAGGGCTCAGATGAGACTCATGGAAGCAATGCCCTGGGGTGAGGAGCGCAAGGGCAGGAAACCATTGGAACTGTTTATCACTTGAGAGAGAGGACTTTGTGAGATGCTGGGCATAAGCAGAGGACCTTCAAGGCTCAGGTGACCATGCACAGCACTGGGCTGAGGCGGGGCCAGGCTCTCCACTCTGCAAGACCCAGGGGTAGAAGTGTTGCTTCCATGCGAGGGGATGGCATGCTTGCCTCCACACAAGTGTTAGTAAGTGTGGAGGAGGGCAGGGAGAGGGATAGGAGTATTGGTCTACTGAGCAGCACTTGGTAAACCGAGGTAGGAAAGGGGAGGCGGAAAAGAACAAAGATGTGGTGACTCAACAGGGTGACCATAGTCAAAATAATTGTACATTTTAAAATAACTAAAAGAATGTAATTGGATGTTTGTAACATAAAGGGTAAATGCTTGACGGGATAAATACCTAATTTTCTGTGATGTGATTATTACACATTGCAAGGCTGTAACAAAACATCTCATGGACTCCATAAATATATACACCTATTATTTACCCACAAAAATTAAAAATTAAAAAAAATTTTAAAAGATGTGGTGACAACAGCACCTGTTGGGTACTCCTCAACACCAATGAGACTCAGCTTTGTCAGCAGGTGGACACACGTTTGATCACCCTGGCTCAGGTGGGGGCTGTTGAGCCAGCAGACATTTGGGCCAACTTTTTCTATTTCACCATAAGGGACTAGGCTGTGGAGGACTCCCTTTCAGATCTTTGTAAGGCTGTTGAGTGCTCTAAAAACTTGGTAATTATGGTGCATTTACTTTGTCACTTTCTCCTTTATCCCAAGTGAGCTGACTCTGCAGCCCTATTTCCAATGGTAAGGGGTGATCTGGAGGCTTAGCATGTTGCTGTTGTCCCTGAGTTTCAGGTAAAGCCTGGTGGCTCCCCGGGAGGGCTGCAGCTTGCAGAGGCTTCACTATGAGTAGAATTGGGTCTTCAGGATGAAGTGTGTTTGAACTCAATTTTGTGGTCCAGGAATATGGGGTAGTTTGTTTTTGTTTTTTAGGTGAAAGTCACATAACATAAAATTAACCATTTAAAAATATATAAGCAGTGGCATTTAATATATTCACAATGTTGTATGACTATAACCTCTATCCATTTCTGAAACATTTTCATCATCCCCAAATGAGACCCCACAGGCCCACAGGAATGGGGTCGTTATGCCTGCCTATGTTGATAATGACATTTTTATGAGGGACAAATTTTATGAAGAGCAAGCTGTGTATCACCTTTGAATTTAATTTTTAAATGATGTCTTGTTTTAATTATTTAGAACTGATAGACACAATTTATTTTCAATGCAAGAAAACTCGAAAATTTTTAAAATCACAAGGAAACCCAAATACAATACAAAGAAGACACAGGCCACAGTTTGGACACAATCACATGAAAATTTTTTGCTAAATGTACATGCTCTTCTCTGTCCACCATGTCGAGGTGGAGAATGTTTCTGAGAATCCCCTGAAAGAATATGGACAAGTGTGAGTTCATCAGTCTCCTGCAGGATTGTGCTAAGCCTCTTCCAGCATGTTTGAGGATTACTGGTTAAGCAGCAAGGGTGGTTTAGAATCAGGTCAGACCTGCGTTAAAAATCTGAGCCCTGCTACTCACTACTAGAAAAACAGCACTGCAGTCTTCTCCCTCAATAGAATAGCTCATTTCCCAGCGTGTTGCTAATCTCCAGTTTTGTCCCAAAGATAGTATTTTAAAAACTTTCACACTGAGCTCCTTTCTGTATCACATGAATAAAACTTTTCTGAGCCTTGGGTTTCTCATCTGTAAATCTGTAATATCTGCTTCATGAAGTTATTATGAAAATTATGAGTAAATAGTAACTTTTTAAAAAATTGGCAAGAACAAGAAAGGCAGAGATGTAGATATTTGGGGGCCAGCTTGGTACAGCTGCCAGGCAAGTGCCTTTCTCTGGCATTTCATCCTCAGAGTGGGTTTGATTTAAACTCATGCTTCCACAAATGGAGTAAAACTGCCACATACTAAAGCCAGAATGCCAGACACATACTGCTAGGCACTGCCTTCTCCTGCCAGAGATAGTCTTCCAATTCAATGCAAGATCAGTTTTGGTACCAAGTGATGATACACCAGCAAAGGTGGGGAAGTCAGAGAGCAGACTGATGGAGGCAGTGGAGGGTCGTGCGCTCTGCACGTGACTAGCTCAGTAAACCCAGAGCTTTGGAAACAGGCCCTTTCCAGGGCTGTTGAGAATATCAATTCGACAGGCTGCTGGAGGTAGATGTGCTGCTGGAGGGAGGACATCGACGCTCATGCAGCTGAGAGGTGCTCACACGGCCTGCCTTCTGACACTGGTTTTGTGCAGGAACTGAGGACCCATTGTATCAGCTCTCATCTAGGGATGGAGTGAAGTCTGGAATCCTATTATCTTTGCTGGGTGACATGTCCAGCCTCACCAGTTTGTAATTTGTTCTACAACTTGTTGAACAACTGTGCATTAAATGCTATTGAAAGTATGGACCTCTGGAAATAAGCCATTCCCTGGGAGTGTCCTGTGCATCTCTCATGTCTCTGGAGATTCCATCCATCCAAACAAATATTCCATGGCCAGGCAGGTTTGGGAAACACGGTATAGGACATGACTCTTTTTTTTTGAGATGGAGTCTCGCTCTGTTGCCAGGCTGGAGTGCATTGGCACGATCTCAGCTCATGGCGATCTCTGCCTCCTGGGTTCAAGTGATTCCCTGCCTCAGCCTCCCAAATAGCTGGGACTACAGGCACCCGCCACCATGCCCAGCTAATTTTTTTTTTTTGTATTTTAGTAGAGATGGGTTTTCACCATGTTGGGCAGCATGGTCTCCAACTCCTGACCTCATGATCTGCCTGCCTCAGCCTCCCAAAGTGCTGGGATTACAGGCACGAGCCACCATGCCCGGCCAGGACATGAATCTTTAAGAATCCTAAGACAAATTAACATTTACAACCTCTGCGATGTTCCATAGCAAAGGAAAAAGAAAGAAATAGTGAAAACTGAACTTGCTATTTCTCATGCTCATTTAAACACAAAATCTTTTTGCCATTTAATACTTTTAAACAGCTCCTAAAGTCAGTGTCTCCTGCTGGTCCACAGGAAATCTGTCACAATAAGATATAAGGTTTTCAGACTGAGATTCATAAACAAACTACCCAGAAATTGTACTTCGATCCAAATGCAGATTCACATTCTGCCTTCAGAACCTTTGAGATCCGATTCTATTTTTAAAGCTTCTTAGAAGAGAGATTGCAAAGTGGGATGTTTCTCTAGCCAGACAGGGCAGGTAAACAGGCGAGGCTGGCGAGATGGGAGTTCATTTGCACCCATGTACAAACTGCCGCGGGTCCTGGTGAGCTGGAAACCTACAGCCCTCAGCTGCAGCCAGTGGCTGCTGTGCAGTGGGAATATGGGTCAGATCAGTGAGAGCTTTAAGCTTCTTAGAGGACACGGAAAGCTGTAATTTTTAAGCAGGGAATTTCACAAGCGTAATGTGTTACTTCACATTTTTAAAATACTGTGATGACCCAGCAAAAACACCACCACCACCAACAAACAGGTGTTGAGACCAGCCCCGTCTCATGAGCTACCAGGTTGTGACCATGCCTGGGATGGGGTTGTGGACTATTCTCAGATTAGTGAGACATACAATGAAGTGAAAGGATGTGTGAGTCTCTGAGGCAAATACCATGCCTGGATAAAGATGTTGGTGACTCATGCCCTCCATAGATTCGTGATGCTCTGCCTTCATCTTTCTTGACTCTGAGTCAGCAGCATTGACTCAGCTGATGACGTCTTCCTCCCCGATACATTTTTTTCAATTAGTTTCCAAACCCGTGCTCTTGCTTTTCTTCCTACCCTCTCCATCTCCTTTGCTGTTCTTCCTCTTTTCCCCAATATGGGAAGGGTTAGAAAGCTCTAGGGCACAGCCCTTGATCCTGGTTTTCTTCTTTTTTTTTTTTTTTTAATTTTACTTTTAAGTTCAGGGATACATGTGTAGGTTCGTTATATAGGTAAACTTGTGTCATGGGGGTTTGTTGTAGATTATTTTGTCACCGATGTATTAAGCCTAGTGCCCATTATTTTTCCTGATCCTCTCTCTCCTCCCTCCACCCTCCATCCTCCAAAAGGCCACAGTATGTGTTGTTCCCCTCTATGTATTCATTAGTTAGTTCCCACTTATAAAAGAGAACACACAGTATTTGGTTTTTTGTTCCCACATTAGTTTGCTAAGGATAATGGTCTCCAGCTCCATCCATGTTCCTGCAAAGGACATGATATCGTTCTTTTTTATGGCTGCATAGTATTCCATGGCATATATGTACCACTATTTTCTTTATCTAGTCTATCATTGATGAGCATTTAGGTTGATTCCATGTCTTTACTACTGAGAATAGTGCTGCAATGAACATATGCAGATTTACTCATTTCCTCAGCAACCTCACATGGCTTCACAGCAGTAGATGCTATCTATATGGCAAAAGTGTACAGATTTATATTCCAGCCCAAATCTCCTTCCTGAGCTCCAGACTACTATATCCAAGTCACTTGTCATCTCTCATCTGAGATCTTGAACCCAAAAGATCCAAAGTAAAACTCCCGATCTCCCGACCCTGCTAAATCTCTATACAGAACTTTGCCTATCTTGATTAGGTTCTTGGAACTGGTGGTGATTTGGACACCTTCTTTCTTGGACACCAACACTTGGACAGTGTGGTGAATTTTGTCCCTTCCTTCACATCTTGAATTAAGTGTTCCCTTTCTAAGAAGGTCTACCCTGACAACCCTGTTTTAAATTGTACACTCTAGTCTGATATACCTTTTCCCATAGCACTTATCTTCAAACATACAACATATTCTTCTTTATGTCTATTTTTCGGCATCTTCCTCCCCACACTGGAATGTAAATACACTAGGGTGGGAATCTCCCTCTGTTTTATTCACTGTACCCTTACATCCAATATCAGGTGCATAGTAGATACTCAATAAATATGTGAATGAATGAATGTCAGCTGTCACTTGGTTAAAAAAATTCAAGAGAAGGTATGCTTAAAGCTAATCATAAAAGTTTAATGTTAATTGTCCACTAATTGCATTGAACCACAAACCATTGCTGTGTAAACAAAGAATGTCTTCATGATGTATTTGATTGATAGAAAACCTACTATAGTAGGCACAGGTTTGAAGAAATGATACGTAAATATATATACATACACTTTTTCTGATCAGCAGTTCCACATGTTGTTGCATAGACCAAATATTCTAATGGACATGACTGTTTAAGCATTCTACCAGCTTTCTGCTGGGTTTCCAATTTTAAAATTTAAAAGAAGAAAAACAGCACTGCAGTCTTCTCCCTCAATGGAATAGCTCATTTCCCAGCGTGTTGCTAATCTCCAGTTTTGCCCCACAGATAGTATTTTAAAAACTTTCACACTGAGTTCCTTTGTGTATCAAAGACAAAGTTATTATCAAAATTATTACTCATGTTCTTTGTCATGCAAAAAGGCATAAGTAATGTTTTTAATAATGCAAGCCATTAAAAAGTAGATGGGCTGAATTCATTGTGCCTGTTTCTCACCCGTTCTGGGAAAGGATTTTTCTAGGCACAAAGGTGTAACCCCTTGATGCCTGCGTGAGTCTTTCCCCCTAGTTTTATATAGAGAGTTGAACATGTACTTCATTTAGAGACTCAGAGACAAAGCTGCAGCCTTTCAAGTTCTTTTCATCAGGAAGAAAAGGGTTTTGAAGGAGATAGGCTCACTGCAAGGAACAACTTTCTTCGGTAACAATGGTTTTGGAGGAAAAGAGAGGTTGCGGGATTTCTTTAAAGGATAATTGAAGCTGTCATTCAAAATGGTTTAGGGTTAGGGCCATTGGACAGGTGATATTTTAGGAGTTAAGATTCCCTTCATGACTGAAGTCTTATTATCACTGGCTAGCTAAGAAATAATTGTGGTATGTGGGGAGTAGATACTTCATATATATGCCCCTATTTTCCTAGGCACTTAAGGTCATGAAGTTCCTGCTTGGGTATCACTAAGATTAAAGAATCCTTTCCCACTGAGTTCCACAATCTTTTGTGGAACATGGTGCTCCAGGTAGTCACCAACAATCAGTTTGAGTTGATATGTGAAATTATGGTGCAGGATAAAATAAGACATTTTGTAAGAAAGTATTTGTAAAGGATAAATGACAATGTCAGGCAGTGCAGCACTCATGAAGTCTAGACTCAAGGCCAGATTTCATGTCCCTCTGGTTGCTGCTGCTACCTTGCCAGTCTTTCTAAATTCTACAATTCAGGTTCCTGCCCTGGCTTTTGACCAATGCCTAATGGCCCTCTCTGGGATGTCTCAAACCTTCATGCAGGTTTTTAGAACAAAGAGATGTGGTCATAAGATCCTCATCTCGGCTCATCACCCCGGTATGTTTTGAGCACCCCGGCTACATACAACAAACATCTTTGTTTTGACTGCCTTAATTTATTTGACATACAAATGTGACATATTCTGAGTTTCCTTTCGAAGAACCAGGTAGCCTGTAGCTTTAATTCCTTTTACAAATAACAGTCTTTGTTCTAGTCAGAAAGGGTCCCAACCTATAAGGTCGTATAATGGGAGACAGGAGAGAAGGCCTGGGATTAGAATAGCTCCCCAGAGAGGAAGAACATGTCATAACTTTCTTAAACCCCAAACTTGTGGTGCTTCTCTGCTGTTGGAAGAAAGTCGTATTTCTTTTTCCCTTCTCATTTTCAGAAAAGACATGTGAAAGGATCAAAAGAAACCATTTGCTTAGATGTTAGTGTGGCCTGATTAGGTCTGAATTAGCCTTTTTCTCTTTTCACTGAGAGAAACAGAGACCATCTGCGGAAATTATTTAAATTCATGTGCCTTCCAGGGAAGCTGTTTTATTTGCCACTGCATTTATTGTAGCACCGGGGAGCTTGACAGTCATTCCAAACTTTTGCTGCAATAGTACTAGTATTGCCTGTGGCCATTAGATTAACAAAAGGAAAAATTAACTTTCCTCCAGCTGAAAATTAACACTTTAGATTAATTAAAAAGCAAATGCAATCAAAGCCTCTGGATATTTTCTCTGAAGGTGCATTCTGCAGGGCCTCTGGACTGCAGTGAGTCTCCTTAACTTATGGGGAGGGAAGAGTGGAATGTTTTATCAGGATTAATTTATAATGTAATTTGCTCAATGTGAATAGAATGGAAACCAGTGGGAGTCTAAAGTCTCTATTGCTCCATGGAGAATGGATTGCACTGCTGGTTGTCTTGGAGAAGGAGAAGGAGGGAAATAAGGAGGTACACAGGGGCTACTTGATGAGTCTGGAGCTCAGACACATCCCAGGTGCCCTACTTCCCGTGTGACCTTGGGCAGGTAATGTAACCTCTCAAGAACTCTGTTTCCTTATCAGCAAAATGAGGATACATGACACAACTCACGCATCACAAAGCCCTTAGCACATAAGGAGATTTCAGTCAATGGATAGTGGTCATCATTGTGCTCAGGCACTTAGTAAGGTCATCACTGATCATTACAAACATAGATGATGTTGACAAAATTATCCATTACTACTTGGTCTTTGGGTCCAATACACGTATTCCAACCACTTGTTTCAATTATTTGAGAAATTTAGTTTTGTTGGCAGGAAGCTGATTTGACAAAGGACATATCAAAATCTACATATTATGTGATAGTACATTTTCTTGTATACATTTTGCTTATTCTTTCCTTTGAAGATGCTTAACAAATCTTCAGTGTTTTCCTTTTTAAAAAAATATTCTTCCAGCTACAAATTTGGCTCTTCAGGACCCTCTTGCATGGTGTTTAAACTTTTCACTGTCTCATCCCAAACAGCCTTTGCTGCCTTGTCCCATGGACTGTGAAATACCCTAGCCACACAGAAATTGTTGCCATTTTTCAAACTGGCTGTAGATTTTCATACTCTGCTTTGGCTCATAACATTTCCTCCATCCGTGAAAACTTTTCCTGCTTCTAAATCTGGAAAACTCTCCTATATAGACCCATCTCAAAAATCTGTTTCTTTATAAAGTTTTCCCCTGATGTTAATCCTCATCCTGGTTCCATCCCCCTTTGCAGAAACAACTCATCTGTCCTTACACTCTTCATTTTAATTTTGTGTGTGATGACAATGTAAGGTATAGTCATGTACAGCATAATGACATTTTGGTCTATAATGGACTGCATATATAATGGTGGCACTCTAAGATTATAATGCCATATTTTTACTGTACCTTTTTTATGTTTAGATACACAGACACTTACCATTGTGTTGCAATCACCTACAGTATTTAAATTAACACACTCTACAGGTTTGTGGCCTAGAAGCAGTGGGCTATACTACATAGCCTAGGTGTGTAGTAGGCTATATCATCTAGTTTTGTGTATGTAAATCTATGATATTTGCACAACAAAGTTACCTGATTATGTATTTCTCAATGTATTCCTGTCATTAAGCAATACACCACTGTAGTTATTTATTTACGGGACAAAATTATTTCCTACAATTTCTAGAGCATTACCATGTACCTGGCATTGTGTGAAGAACAGACTCATCTTATCTCATTTAAGCTTTCCGGTAACTTACCTATGACTTGCCCCATTTGGCAAATGAGGAATTCAAGGCTCAGACACTTACCATGGTTCCATAACCAGTACGTAGTAGAGCAGATGCTAGAACGTGGGCCAGTTTGTCTTTAAAGTCCCCGTTCTCAAACATAGACTATTGTTCCCACCCATTGCCAGGACAAACTCCATTTTGTTATGATTTATGCTCCTGCCAGTCCCTCTTTTTTAAATTGTAAGTCCTCTGAGGTCTAGGACCATGGCTTATTTGTCATTCTATTCCCCAGGCCCAGAAGAGTGCTTGCTACCCACTGAGAACCCAGTACCTGTTAAGAGGACTTGATTCATGCCTGCACGGGCAGGTAGAGACAAGCGCTGAGGACAATGGCTCCCAACTTTCTGAAATATGACAGTCCCATAAACGACATCAGTTTGTGTGCCTCCTCTGACAATGACTAATGATTCTCAGTCTCCTTGAGCACATTAAGACACGATTACATTCTGTGAGCTCAGCTCTCCTGCCTTCTAAATTAGAGTGGTGAGCACAGTTTCTCTGCTCCAGTCACGTTTTGCTGCAGCAGATTCCATTCAACCTCCTGACACCAATTTGTGTGCTATTTCAGCATTTAGTAGGAAGACAGGAAAATGGTATTCCCGCCTGTGTCCTCCAGGCAGACGGCCTGCTTTAAGGTTTAGCCATGTGATTTGCACTTTCCCCAAGTCTAGTCTACCCGATTGAAATTCTCCTCCCGAAATTCACACATTAAACTCTCCCATGATCCATCACTATGAAACTGATGATCACAGTGTTGTCTTTTACCATTATTAATCTTTGGAGATTGATGCTCTCTGGTGCTTCTGACTGACTTGCATGATTTTGGCTATTAATCTTTATCTCAATCAAATTATTTACTGTTTTAACTTAGAAGGTCTTGCTGCTCCTGAGATTGAATCATATCAGCTCTTATGGCTTCACAGTAAAAGCTTATTTTTAAAAATCCCACAAACGTTTGGGTTTGCAAACAAAGTCTACTTCCAAAAATTCCTGAACACTGTTATTTCCCTGAGCCCATTCCAGACACTATAGTCTCTCCCCATTTTTGTTCCTTTTCCATCTTCATGGGGACAATTAAATGTGGTACCTGAAAAGTGACCTTCAGATGTCAAATTCCTGGAAGATGACAGTGGCAGCCATCAGAGTGTTCTTTGCAGACCTCCTACTGTAACTGTCATAACTGACCGAGGGTCAGTTATGCAACTTGGAATCCATCATGGTTTTGCAACAAGACCACACCACCTACCAACTACTCCTTGCAAATAACTGAGAGCGTCACAGTTATCCTAAGTCTAAAAGTTATTTTAAGTCTAAGGCAGACTCATTCCTGGAAAATAAGAGACATATTTGTCCATGAATTTTGGTTCTCTCCTATGCCTGGTGACAAAGGTACACACCCTCCTTTGTCTCCTCTCTGGCTGACTTGGGGGTCAGATTTCAGCATGAACTGATTGCTCTCCCTAGGCTACCCCAGCTTCCTCCCAATGATCCAGACTAACATGACTCCCTTCCCATCTTTGACCAGATCAAGACCTGACTACACATGGAGAATTTAACTTTAAAGGGAAATGGTATTGGGGAGGTGGGAGAAATTGGCAAATCAAAAACCAGTATTCTCTGAAGAAGAAAATGGAACCAGTGAAATTATGAATGGAATGAAATGGAAATAGTTTCTAAGACAGGGCATGTGGCATTTGTTATTTTATTAAGCTCACTTAGTTTAAGATTTAATATATTCATTAGGATGTATTCATATACTTCTCAAATAGTTGGGGATCAAAGGCAGGGAAAACACATGATAAATACAGTAAAACAGGGAGGGTGTGAAGATGTACTCTGCATTATTCTACAGATAATCATGTGTTTTGGATTTTGTATCTCAAAAGTAGGTTTTTAAAAGTTAAGATATATAAACTATTTACAGGCTTGTGTTGTAATAATAGAGATATAAAGAGAAGGAGATGATGTTCATTAAGAAGACTGAGTTTCAAGAGACAGAACTAACCCCAATTCATGATAATTTTAGACAGTGAATTGTGAGGAGACCTGATATTTACTTTTTCTCCCCCTACTTTCTTTTGGGGGTTTAGAGGCTGGGCAATAACAATGTCAATAAATTGACTGCACTGTAATAGGTACACACAAATGCATGTTGTCAAAACTTGTCTAGTTTTCAAGCTAAATGATTACTGAAAATATGAGTATTTGAAAACAAAGTACTAACAGGCTAATAGTATTCACGGTGATGACTTAGATATATAAATCTTCAAATTTACACACAATGCTTCACACAGTTGTCACATTTACCCTTCTCTGTGTGATCCATCTGTCTTAAGAGTGCCTCAAAGTAGAAAAAGTGAAATCAGCTCCCCATTTTATGGAGGAAAAAAAATTGAGACTCAGAGTAATTGTAAATCACCTAAGAGCAAATGGCTCACAGGTGGTGCTAAAACCATCTGGAACTCCATGGCTGTGGCTGTTACTTTGCCTGCTGTTCTTGCTATGACCTTCTTCAGACCGAGTATGGCAGGCCCACGTCATAGATTCAAACAGATCTTGAATGTGTGATCTGGGGAAACTGAGGACTTGCTGAGCTTTGGTCTCCTTGTCTTTTCCGTCTTTTCCTGAGGTACAGCGTGTGGGAGCACAGCTGACAGGATCCCAGGAGACCCAAATGAGAAAAGCAGACCTTTGTGTTGTGTTGGTAAAGCAGTAACATATTGATTTCAAATATTTACCCCAAATTCCTTCCCAATGAGTAGACTGTCTTTGTGGTTTTTTAAGAGGGTACAAACATCCCTAGTAAACATGAATTCATCAAATATTTATGAAGCAACTTCTCCATGATAAGCATGGGGCTAAATGTTGTGGATAAATACATAAGAGACTGCCAGTATCTCTGGAGCTCATAGTGAGATAAAATATTTCTCAAGCCATCTTCCTCAGTCACCTGGAGAGCAAGTGAAAAGCACAGATTCATGGAACCCATCCCAGTCGGACTGAATCAGAATCACTGAGGGTGATGGTGGGAGTGGTAGGGGGCAGAAATGTCTATTTTGAAAACATAGACCAGCTGATTTGCTCTAATCACATCCACACAGTTAAACCACCATACTGTCCTATCTATTTCCCCTATTTAGATGACTTACATTAATTACCTAAACTGATTATTTGGGGATGTATGGCTGTGACCTGACAGGAGGGAAGAAACTCAACATGGAAAGAAGTCACAATGTATAGTTCCTTACTTGCAAGTGTGAGTTTTATCTTCTTCTGCCTGCAGTACCTGTTAGAAGACTGGCTGAGTGAAAGGTTACTCTGACAGAGACTAGCCTGAGAGGAGGAAAACTTGAAACCTGATCTCAAATCAGCTAATAATTTACCCTGCTCTCTCATTAATCTTGTTGAGAGGTGAAGCCAGCTGGACTTCCTGGGTTGAGTGGGGACTTGGAGAACTTTTCTGTCTAGCTAGAGGATCGTAAATGCATCAATGAGTGCTCTGTGTCTAGCTAAAGGTTTGTAAACACACCAATCAGCACTCTGTAAAAACGCACCAATCAGTGCTCTGTGTCTAGCTAAAGGTTTGTAAACGCACCAGTCAGGACTCTGTAAAAACGCATCAATCAGCACTCTGTGAAATGGACCAATAAGCGCTCTGTAAGATGGACCAATCAGCAGGATGTGGGCAGGGCTAAATAAGGAAATAAACGCCACCAGAGCCAGCAGGGGCAACCTGCTGGGGTCCCATTCCATGTTGTGGATGACTTGTTCTTTTGCTCTTCACAATGAATCTTGCTGCTGCTCACTCTCTGGGTCTGCACTACCTTTATGAGCTGTAACACTCACTGTGGAGGTCTGTGGCTTCACTTCTGAAGTCAGCAAGACCACAAACCCACGGGGAGGAACAAAGGGCTCCAGACGCGCCACCTTTAAGAGCTGTAACACTCACTGCCAAGGTCTCCAGTTTCACTCCTGAAGTCAGCAAGACCACGAACACACTGGAAGGAAGAAACTCCGGACACATCTGAACATCTGAAGGAACAAACTCCGGACACGCCATCTTTAAGAGCTGTAACACTCACTGTGAAGGTCCAAGGCTTCATTCTTGAAGTCAGCGAGACCAAGAACCCACCAGAAGGAATAAATTGCGGACACATTGTCATTTGTACAGCTAGGAAGGATGGGCTGGGTGAGTGCAATAAGCCCTTCCCCTGAACGTGCAGAACCCAGCAAAGAACTTGTACCACTGGAAGTTGAAGGTTGGTGGTGATGAGTAGTTGAGTAGTGTTTCATGTCTAGAAAGCCAAACCTCACAGAATGATCTCAGAATGATAAAAATGAGTAAAATTGAAGATACTCTCCTATTGGCCAGTTAAATATATAGAAAGAGGCTTTAAGAAAGAGCATAATCCAAGTTGTCTGCCAGGAAGTGTGGATTTCGTGGAATTCTCTGTTAATTCAAGCATATTTATGGAGTATCTGTTCCACGTTTATGTCAGGCACTGTGCCAGGTGCCAGCACTGTTTCGGGATGGACCCCGTTAGCGTAATTCTGCAGATGAGCCCAAATTACTGGTTACCTAACACCCTGGTGTGCTCTCCTCCTGCCTGGGAAAGCAGAAAGAGATGGTTGGACTACGTGGAGTGGTGGAAGCAGAGCATCAATTGGGCTCTTCTCTGCGTGAAGCCTGCACCTTCAAAGGTAGAACTCACTTCCCATCAGAGGAGCCACGTGTATACGGATTCAAACTAAAAGCTTTCTGTCGTATTACCTTTTAACATTTCTTGCGGCTTTTAGAAAGGGGAGAGAGAATCGGATTGGGTGACAACACTTCTAATGGAGTCTTTACTTTTGATGGTTTCAGAAGGAAAAATCATTGTACATGCTCGCTATGAAATGCTTTCTGTCTTGGAATGTCAGTTTGCTTTTTTTTCGTCACAGAGACTCATTTACAGCACTGCGATCCTGGGGTCTGGAGCGAGTGGACCAAGGGTTCCAAGATCATTTGGCGTGACCTCTGCCACGTGCTGAAAATTAGGAGGGATGGTTCCCAGGCAACACTGTACTACAGAAGAGTCCCACAGTGGTTCTAACTCTAAGTGGGCTAGCATATGACCAAATAACTAGCCAGTCAGTTATTGCTGGCCTGATTCTCTGTCCAGCCATCTAGAACCCCCTTGCCAACTCCACCTCCACTGAGTCCCTGGGAGAGTTTGATCAACTTTGCCTTGTTTCCAAATTCTCTTTCACAGTGAACATCAAACACACTTATCAATACTAATTACAAAGTTATTTCTGACTTTGAAGAAAAGCTTAGAAAATACAAGAAAGCACAAAGAAGAAGAAAAACACTATTCCTCCTTTCATCTTTCTGTAACAAATATTTTCCGTATGATTTTTTTTTTTTTTTCTGAATCAGGGATCTTATTGCACACACTGTGCTGTAATTACTTTTCACTCAACAGTATATCTGGAACATTTCCCCCACCTTTACATCTTTTATAACAGGAGTTTTAGAGCTGCACGTTATTCTATTATATTGATGTGCCTTATCCTATAGAACCACGCCCTTTTGTTAGAAGTTTAGAGGGCTTTTTTTCCCCTTCTAACATTTGTCTATTATATAGAGACTATCCTTTCATTCAATTCTTTTTGCACATCTGTGATTTTTCCCCTCAGGATAAAATTTTCAAAGTGGAATTGCTAGGTTAATCAGGCCTTTTAAAGTTTTATGGGCTTGAATCATCGACAATTGTTTGAAGAGACCATTGCATTGGATTAAACCCTGTGCACTGCAGATGGAGGGGGTGATGGATTCTAATCTTTAGTGATTTGTTATGTCAAAATGGGTGTCTCGTTATAAAAATTTGCATTGTTTTGATAGCTAGAGATTTTCAAGTGTTTTAGGTTCACTGAATTTTTGTGTGTTTCCCTTTATTATTTTTATTACTTTTTTTTTGTATTGTCCAATGTAATTAAAGTATCTTTTTATTTTAAACTCTTAATTCACACAATAAATTGTTAACAGGCTTTTTGTCTGACTTTGGTATTTAACAATTAGGTTTTCAGTTCATTTTTATGATGCCAAATATTTTAAGAATCTTTTCCAGAGTCTCTTTCTTTTTGATCCCTTAATCCTAAGAGTGACTAAATATGCTCCTGTACTCTTCTAGTTCTTATAAGATCTAATTTATTAAAACATGTTAATTCCCCTAAAACTTATTTGGATATATAAGAGTAGTAGGTATTTAACATTTTGTCAGGAGGGATCTAAGGGCCATTTATGAAATATCTTTTTCACTGATTTACATGCCTCCTTTGTCTATATTGAGTATGTAAATTTTTTTTTTTTTTTTTTTTTTTTTTTTGAGACGGGTTCTGGCTCTGTCTCCCAGGCTGGAGTGCGGTGGCGCGATATCGGCTCACTGCAAGCTCCACCTTCTGGGTTCACGCCATTCTCCTGCCTCAGCCTCCCGAGTAGCTGGGACTACAGGTGCCCGCCACCATGCGCAGCTGAATTTTTGTGTATTTAGTAGAGTCGGGGTTTCACCGTGTTAGCCAGGATGGTCTCGATCTTCTGACCTTGTGATCCGCCCGCCTCGGCCTCTCAAAGTGCAGAGATTACAGGCGTGAGCCACTGCGCCTGGCCCTGAGTATGTACATATTTTAAGATTGAATTCATTTTTCTATTTTTTTCTGCCCACTTACTTTTAGGTCAATGCAGTCATTTTAGTTACTATGACTTTTAAATAGATTTTAATATAAAATAGTTCATATTCCCTTGGGTTTTATTTTGATTTTGAGAGTATTTCTTAATTTCTACTTTTATTTCTGCTTTTTAATGTGTGACTTCTCTCCTCTGATTATATAGGTGAATGATTATTATAAATGTTCCCAGAGTGCTTAAGCCTTCATTCCCAGCTGATTCACCCTCATGTTGCCCTAACTCATACCATCTAAGGCTTCTGTTTCAGGCCAGAGGCCTCTATTGAGTGCCAGTTAATACATATTCATGTGATACATGAGTAATTGTTAATTATCATTTCTCTTACCCTTTTTAAAAAAAATCCTCTCCATTTTTACTGTACTTCTAGCCTTCTCTCTCTTCCTAATTGTACCACATTTGTCTCTCCATCTATACAGTTAATTATTTCAGACTCTTGAAAGAGCTATACTTTCCCAAGTTGGATTGTATTTCTTTTTTCATCCTATGGGAATTGGAAAGTACCCATGTGTTCTCAAACTTTCTCTAAAGACCCAAAAGATATAAATGTGAGCAGTAATCTCAAACTATAATTTGCCATGCAGTTCCATTTGATCTCAGCAGAGAGAAAGAAATACTGTTCTCCTAGGTCCACTTCCCTGATGAGTGTCTCAGTGATCTGTGCTAGAAACCACCATCTTTCCTTGACTATAGGGGTCATGTACAAAGAAAATGCATTTCTTTCCAGCTTCCCTCCACAAGCTGAAAGACAGGTTTTACATTAGAATATGGGGTAACACTATTTGGGGCCTGTGATAAATTAAAAAGTTAGCAAATAGGATTTGCAAGTAAGTTTTCCATCCCTTTAGTTTCACATTTCCCCTGACACTGGACTTTTCAGCATCCCAGAGTGTCTGTCGCTGTTGGGTTTCTCCTAGACGCTGTGAGTTAATGCAGAAATGATCTAAGAAGCAATATGGCATCATGGTTAACAGCAGGGGTTGGTAAGTTGGTTTTGTAAAAGGCAGATAATAAACGTTTTTTGCTTTACGAGCGATACTCCCTGTTGCAACTACCCAACTGTCATTGTAATGAAAAATAATCATAGACAATATGTAAATAAATGAGTGTGGCTCATACTGCAGGTTTTGCAGCCAGCTTGCCTGTTCTGGCTCTGTTCCTCTCTTTCTACGTCCACAATGTTAGGTAAGTTTCTTAGCCTCCCTGTGCCACAGCACTACATCCATAGAATGAGGATAATTATAGAATTTACTGTAAAGGGTCGTTATGAGGTTTGAATGAATTCATGCAAATAAAGCCCTTAGAATTTATGTGCCAGGAACATAATAAGCCCTAAACTAAGTGTTTAATGTTGTTTTCACTAGAGACCAGTATACTTCATAGATCATTGACAAATTCGTCATGAGAAGAACATTGCCGGCTAGTTTTAAATACGTTATTAATAAACCCTTTCCTTTCTCTTAATTTCTATCGTTTAGACTTTGGATCCACTCCCAGCCCTCCCAGCATCACACCTTTAAATGTGAATGAAAAAGTCTAACTGCTGCTTGCTGTTGTTTTCTTTCCCAAAGAGAAAATCACAGTGGCAACAGCAGTCTTCCCGGGGTACTTTGTACATAGAAAACAAGGTCTGCTTTGTTATGGCTACGGAGAAGCTCATCCCATACATTTCTTTTCACATGGTTTGCCAGTCAAGATCTATTTACTCCATGGCTTCCTGGCTAATTATTTCCAGCATGGCACTGATTGAGCTGTTAATAAAGTGTGAAGGTGCCTTGCAGATATATTCTCAGCCTTAAAGAAGCGGATCTGTGTTGCAAACTGCAAACTGCAAACTGCAAACTGCTGTGTCCTCCAATCCCCCCAATATTCTGGTGATAGCATCTCCAATTGTAAAATTAATCAAACTTCTCTCAGTGACAGAAATGTTAATTTAAAATTTTTGTCACAATTACCAAGAGTGTTATTGCAGCTTCTGACTTGTAATTAATTTCTCCTTCCTTTTCTCCATCACTGGGTGAGACTCCTTTGTAATAGTGATAAATGAAATAGCTGCCTGACCTTTTTTTTATTTAAAATAAATTACTTTACAAGAAAAAAATTACCTCTAGGTAATCAACACCTTCAGATAAACAGGGGAACATGGGATGTAAGGTACTTTATTGTCTCTCTCTCTCTTTCCCTTTTTAATGTGTGTGTCTTCAGTGATTGAAATGACAAATGGTGAAAGGGTGAAGTGAGTCTACTTTTATGGCTGTGTTCCTATGTGGAACTAATTTAGGTTGTGGTGTTGGTTTTTATGAGTATTGGGGAACACTAACAAAATCCAAGTATGATACTCAGGAGAAATTGTAAATTAGAATTAAAGATCACCTCAAGGGAGAAAGAGGAAGCCAAATGTTGTCTTGACTTGAGCAATAACTGGAAAGTTTAGCTCTCAGTGTGAACCTGTCCCTTGCCATTCCAAGTGTGGGCTGCAGACCAGCCACATGGGTAATACCTGGGAACTTGCTGGAAAGGCAGAATCTCAGGCCCTGTCACCCTAGTGGCACTAAATCAAATGAGACCCTCGTGCAATTTATATACATACTGGAGGCTGGAGAACACCAGAGCCCGGGCTTAGAGTTGGAATGTCTGTGGAGCCAGTTACAAGTGAGGCTCATCGACAAATAGCAAAGCTCATGGCATACCACCACCGTGCAAAGAGTGAGAGATCCACTGTGCATATGCGAAATTCAGAACATGCACAAGGGATGAAAAAGGATACTTAGAAATAGGAATTGCTTTTCTAGTTGCCCTGCAAGAGGGCCAGATTTGGTACAACTATCAGAATTGTCAGCTTTTGAAGGGCAGGAACTGTTCAGCTGTATCACAGTAGGAGGTCACCAAACATCTGACTGAACGAGCAGAAAGGGTAATGGAATCGACTACCCCATGGTAAAAATCCAAAGCAGTTGGTTGAAAGATGTAAAATGCTTCTGTAGAGCAAGTGGGTTTGTTTGTTTACGTAGTGTAATTGTGGTAGAATGAATGAGGATTTCCTGCCTTTTCAAGTTGAATGATGGGGAATGAAAGAACATTTCCCGGCTGAGGTGCTAGAGACTAAGAACAACATGTAGGTATAGAAACATTTACTGGGGACCTACGACAGCGATATGGCCTCCACCCTGGAGCAACTCACAGAGTCTGAGACATGCTGGGACAACTGACTTAGTTTCTTTCGGGGATCACTTTATCACTTCCTTTGGAATACATGACTTTTCTCATTAATCATTTGGAATACATGACATTTAAGCTAAATGTAGAGCTTAAATGTTGGATTAATAATTCATAAATATTTAGCTGAAATGTTTACCTCCAGATCCTAGCAGAAGTAAAGCTAATGAACAGTAGTGCAATCCCGGGCCACATTCACATAAATTGGGACAGATTGGGACTTCATGATGTTACTAGAAGTGTGCTTATTTGTCTTGTTGCTATTAATAATCAAAGTAGTTAAAAATGCTGGCTTTTAAAACCCCGTCCTCAGCAGAGTGTCGTGAATAAGGATTACATGCACAGTGTTTTTCTAGGGGAAGCAAGACTGGCTTGGGATCTTTGTTGTGAAACCCTCTGTCAAAATTAATTAAGTGAATCATGTAATTAAAATTTGTGCATCTAGATGGCCCCTAATGGCTTGTTTCTTAATATGGGACTAGTTCTGAAAACATCTGAAGTAGCAACAAAAAGACTAAATGGCCTTTTTTTGAGATAAAACTTAAAGCAGCTCAAAAACATTTGAATTAAGTATATCTTAATGGCAGTTTTGGTTAGTATGGGATCCTTCCCTCCTTTCAACTTGATCATATTAGGTGTAAATCCTCAGATTGGGGGCTCTAGAGACGACCTGGTATTATTTAAAAAACTAGGCCACATCACAGACAAACTTATTACAGGTGGCCAAGCTGGCAGGAGATAATTACCAGCCCCTGGGTTCACACGGAGGCACTCGCCGGCAGATTGGGTTCCTCTGGCCCTTGATAAACAGAGTTATCACTAAGATACACATGCTGGTGAATATATTATTTCATTCACCAAATGGAGATTTCAAATGACTTTATAACACGCCAAATTAGGTTAATTATCTTATAAGAGTGTTTTGGAAAAACTCTAAATGTGCTGTAATGAGGCTGCAGAGGCCCTGGTATAAGCCAGCCTTTAAAAAACTATTTATTTAAAACTTCACTTGTGTTTTGCTCATGCCTTCGTTATTTCTCCCTGCCTTGAAGGGCACCCAGCGAGTGTTCCTTGTGGCACCTTTTTTTCCTCCAGCCCGGTGCCGCTTTCACAGAGACCAAGACCCTATCAGAGTTTTTCCCCTCCTACCTCATCCATGGTACCCACCACGTGTCCTGGGAGCTGTTCTGAGCCAGGACTGCACGCATTTCAGGTTCTTAAGAATTGCCACCCATTTGTCATCTTGATATTTTGATAAAGCCATCTCTGTTCAGCAGGTAGCCTCAAATAGCCTCATAAGGGCAGAAGTGTTATTGGTGGAGGGTCTTGACTACGAACTGTCCAGGTCCTTGGCGTTTTGAAAGAAGAATTGAACAAAACGCACAAAGTAGCAGAGGAATGAAACACAGGAATGAGGCAGCAAAAGCAGGAATTTATGAAAGCAGGAAAGCACTCCACAGGGTGGGAGTGGGTCCCAGCAAGCGGCTTGAGGGCCCAAAGTTTTCCGGGCTTTCAGTACCCCGTTTGAAGTTCTTATCAGCTACCCCTTATCTGGATGAAGGATTTGGCCTGTGGCTAATTCAAGGCTGAAATGAATTGGTGCCCTATGCAGATGAAGGGATGGTCTCTGCTTGGCCCTGCCAATCCAAGGCACTCTCCCTTTCCATCTGAGCCATGGTGGAGGGGGAGGGCTGCAGGGAGAGTGGCCTTTGATCCTTTGCTATTCGCAGGGGAGATGGGGTTTTTCCTTTAGGTTCAGCTTTAGGAAGTTGGTGTTAATTGGCCTTAGGTTTCCTGCCCTCAGACCCAGATGTTGTCCTTTCGATCCAGCTTTGGGAAGTCGGCAGGACTTGGCCTTAGACTCCCTGCCCCCAGACCTTGGTGTTTTCTCTTTTAGGAAGTCAGCACAAATTGGCCTTAAGTTCCCTGTCTCCAGACCCTATTCTCCTGCGTCAGGAGCAAGGTTGTGTTTATCAGAGAATCCTAGCATCGGCCACATGCTTGGGAAGCAGGCTCCAATAGTACCTGTCCAATGAATGAATGGAAGAGGGTGAAATCTATCCTGTCACCAGAATGTAGTTGGCACTCGGAGCCGGTGGAATGAGTGAATTATGTGACTCCTCAGCTTTGAATTCCCTGACTCTCCTTTCTACAGGATAGAGGCAGAACTTTCTCACATCACCTTAAAGGTCCTCCTGGGCCCCTTTTATGTCACTTCCCGTCTCATATTCTCAAGTTTAACCACACTGAGATGTTCAGGACCTTGAAAGCATCCAGTCCCTTTGCCATTAGAGTTCCAATATACTTTTTCCTTTACCTGGAATAAGCACCTGACTTCCGTCACTATACTTTACATTCCTTTGCTGGTTAATGCCTCCCTTCACAATTTGCTTTGATATTTCTCTGGGAAGCCTCTCTGAGCTCCCAAGACTGATTCAGGCATCTGTCTTTTTCTATGACATCTCATACCTGCTCTGCACCCCCAAATTACTTGGTACTTTCATCTCATAGACTGCGAAATCATTTAGGACAGACATCACACCTATCTCATTTACTGTTTGATTCCCAGCCCCTAGCAGAGTATCCTGCACACAGCAGGCACTCAATTTGTGTTGAAAGAATAAGTCACCCCTGCTTGGTTGTAAGATAAGCAGATTGTCATCAACACAGAGAACGAGGCTTCAGATTTAATAACCTCATTAAGAGTGGAAGATTAATGCTGGAAGAACCCTCCTGACAAAGGCTTGAGATACGTGTGAATTGGAGATCCTGCCATTGTGGTAGCTGAGAAACATCTTTGCCCTGTGGGAGCAGCACTATGTCCTGAGGGGCTTCCTGTAGGACTTGTTATTGGGTATGTCAGGGCCCCAGGCTTTCTGAGTTAAACAGAACTCTAGTACCTGAAGGGCCAGGGTTCTTTGAAGTCTGCAAAGTCTTGAAATTAAATGAGAAGTCATGTGTGTGAGTGACAGAGGTTGCCCATCCATCTCTAAGTATCTCCCCATCCTTCTTCTCCCATTCCTCAAGAAACAGAATTTCAGTTTTGCCTGCTTACCTCCCCGACTTTTTTTTTTTTTTTTTTTTTTTTCCAGACAGAGTCTTGCTGTGTCACCCAGTCTGGAGTGCAGTGGCGCGATCTAGGCTCACTGCAACTTCTGCCTCCTGGGTTCAAGCAATTCTTGTGCCTCAGCCTCCTGAGTAGGTGGGATTACAGGTGCACACCACCACACCCAGCTAAGTTTTGCATTTTTAGTGGAGACAGCGTTTCACCATTTGGCCAGGCTGGTCTTGAATGCCTGGCCTCAAGCAATCTGCCCTGCCTCAACCTCACAAAGTGTCTCCTCACTTTTTATATAGCAAAAAGTACAAGGAATTGTATAAATTGCTCTGTTGATGAGGGATTCTGAATGCTTTAGTCTCAGAGATCTTAGAGTATATAGGATATTTCATTTTACCCTTTGACTTCACTACCAGAAAATTCTTTGCTGGATACATGTAAGAACTTATTTCGATCAGTGTATTCAGGAACATCTCAAAGTTTGTAGAGTTGCCTGGAAAATAAGAAAATGTAGCAATTGCTGGCATTTTCTGGGCATTTCTTATGTTGTGAATACATCTGCATTCATCAGGGAGCCTCACAAGGGCGGAAACAAAGTATTGTTTATCAGAGAATCGTAGCACAGGGCATATGCTTGGAAAGGAGGCTCCAATAGTACGTGTCCAGTGAATGAATGGAAGATGGTGAAGTCCATCCTGTCACCAGAATTGACTTGACACTCAGAGCTGATGATTTTAGGGATATCTGGAGGTTTTAGGGATATCTCATTTTAATACACATGGTAGCCTACTATTATTATCTCCATTACCAATGAGGAAATCGAGGCCCCAAGAAGAGACTTACCCAAATGTTAAGTCTCTTACCAGAGCATGCAGCCTGTAAGAGACAAAGTCAGTATTTGAACTCTCTTTCTTTTATTTTTTATTTTTCTTTTAATTTTTTTAAGACAGAGTCTCGCTCTGTTGCCAGGCTGCAGTGCAGTGGTGCGATCTCAGCTCACTGCAACCTCCGCCTCCCTGGTTCAAGCAATTCTCCTGCCTCAGCATCCTGAGTAGCTGGGACTACAGGCGTCCGCCACCACGCCCAGCTAATTTTTGTATTTTTAATAGAGGCGGGGTTTCACCATGTTGGCCAGGATGGTCTTGATCTGTTGACCTCGTGATCCGCTTCCCAAAGTGCTGGGATTACAGGCATGAGCCACCGTGCCCGGCCTCTGAACTCACTTTCTTTCTAGAGCCTATGTTGTTGTTGTATGTATGTGGTAGGTGCTCTCGCGGGCCTCATTTCACAGATGAGAAAAGCAAGGGTTGGAGAAGTTAACTAACTTACTAAAGGTCAACCAGTCTTCATGGTTAGCAGAGACAAGCTTAAAACCACCTCTGATTCCCATGAGGGCTGGTAACCACCAGACTGTTTTGCTTCCTGGCAGTGTTCTGCATCTGGTAGCTTCTGGTTCAGAACCAATTCTTTAGAAAACCTGCTGGGGGATCTATTGATAACTTCCTGCTTTATCTGCACAAGTGCTACAACATGGAATGCCTCCTACCTGGGAGCTGCTTTTGTTCCCCGTTCTCCACAAAGCAGCCAAACTATGCCTTTACTTCCCAGTTCCACTGCATCTGTGACCCATGTCACTCCCAGAGGGCATACTGATGGCAGTAGCTTTCATACATTGTCCTGCGAGAAGCTAGTGTGATCTGAACCATCCCCAGGTATGAATGTTGGTGGAAGCGTTCCTGGAACCTCTAGAGGTATTTTTCCATAAACCTCCGAACATAGAACTGAACTTTGTTCTTCACTGTGCACAATGAAGAAGCACAATGCCCTAAAACTGTAGAGTGAGCAATGACAGTGGACCAAAGGATCTTGCAACACGTATTTTAATGATGTTCAGTTTAAAGTGTTCCTTCTTATGGCAAGATCTGCTCTCTAAACCACTGATCCTGAAGGCCAAAAGTGGACCTGGTTCAACTAGATTTGGTATGTCTCAAACCATCAGCCATCACTGTGGAGTATTTCTGTTCCTTGCTGGCCTTCTTGATGAGACTTTTTGTTTGTTTGTTTGAGTGTTAAGTAACTTTACTGGAAAGTTTGACTAGTTATTCAGGTAGACAAATGAACACTATTTCTGAGCACTAAACAGGATGAAAAAAATGTCAAAACACTGTAGAAAACTATTGAAAATTTCAAGGTTTTAGGCTTGAAAAAGTATTATTAACTTCATGAAAACAGAAATCCCACAGGTGATACAATTTTCTAAGTACAATAGAATTCATCAATTAAAGTGGAACCAATAAGTAATATTTAACCACATGCAAATTTTTTATAAGATCATTTAAGATAACTATTGAAGTAAATAGGAGCTCCAAACTGAGATTACTTTTACAGAGTCAGAGAATTGCTAAGGAGGAAACCCTGTGACTGAAGCCAAGGTACCTAAATTCGCACAATTAATTATTCTAGTACTATCTTCATGTTACAGGAAAACAGTAATTCTGGACATATGCAGGCATTATTCATTAAACAGAGAACTGTGACTCAATATGTACAGAACATAAACACACTTTCTAGTATTGAAAAATATTTATAGTCTACAAATGATGTTACATGGTATATATTGGTGGTGTTCCAAAGGAAGAAAATTGGAATTTCTTTTTTAATTTTTTAATTTTTAATTTTTCTGAATATGTAATAGTTGTACAGATTTATGGGGTACATGTGATATTCTGATGCAAACACATAATGTGTACTGATCCAGTCACGGCAATCAGAATACACATCACTCTAATCATCCATCATCAACCCGAGTTGAGAATGTTCCAAGTATACTTCTCCAGCCATTCTGAAATGTACAACAAATTAATGTTAACTATAGTCATGCTATTGTGCCATGACATACTGTTCTGACACAAAATATGTGTGTGAGATATTGTAGTTATATATGCAAAGAATATGTATTTCCAAACATCATTTAATACAGACAAAAGTCCTCAAAAGTTATAGGAATCCTGAAAATGTCCAATAGAGCAGATAGAAAACATGGAAACCTCCCAGGACCAGAAGTAAACTAAAAGAAATATCAATAGGAGAAATCAGAGAAGCTAGTGCCCCCTTCAGGTACTGGTTGATCACAAGGAACTCAAAACTGCGGATTTTCCAGTTTGCTCCCAGCAGCAGGACAGTCTATGTGGCCCTTTTCTCTTGGGAGAGTCTTGAGAGAGCTGGTCCTGCGAAGGTGCTGGGATCACTTCTGATGCCTAATTCCTGGGAAACAGCAAAGTAGGAACAGCGGGTTTGAGGGAGCTCGTTGTCTTGTGTAATGATGCCTACGTGGGTCGGCTGGCCTCAGACCTGGGCATTTCTGTCATGCACCCTGTAGAGGAGCTGGAAGAACACTGCCAGAGGGGGCCATTCTGAAATAAGGTTCTCTCCATCTTCTCTGGGACACTGGGAGAGGATGGAGAAGCACATGGACCTGGGAAAGTGCTCCACGACAGGACGAACCTGCTCTTGTACCTCAGACACACCTGCAAAGTCGCCCTGCCTGTGTGGTCATGCTCAGCAGTTCACCTCCGTGTTCTGGGATTCCAAGCAGGTCCTCTGAACACCCTTCAGGTAATAGTAGAACCCAGAATGAAGAGGAGGTAAGTTGGCCTTGGAGAAAAGAAAATCTTGACAAGACTTTTGTGCCTGCATGGTATCAATGGTATTGCTAGTTTTTCATTTAATTACTATTCGCTGCAAGTCAAAAATGTGTCAGGCACAGAGGACATAGCTAAGACTCTTACCCTAAGTGAGTCAGACAGTACACAGAGAAAAGCACGATCAAATGCACGAGTCCCCTTTTATCCTCTATTTCCCTTTCTGCAGTTTCACTTACCTGCAATCAATGGCGGTCCAAAAATACTGCATTGAAAACTCCAGAAATAAACAATTTATAAGTTTTAAATTGTGTGTCCTTCTGAGTAGTGTGATTAAATCTTGTGCTATCCCACTCTGTCCCACCTGGGACATAAATCATACCTCTGTCCAGCATCTCCACACTGTCTACACTACCTGCTTGTTGGTCACTTTTTTGCCGTCTTGGTTATCAGATCGAATGTCTTGTTATCACAACACATATGGTCAAGTATGACTTCATAATGGATCCAAAGCACAAGAGTACTGTGTCTAATTTATAGATTAAAATTTAGGTACGTATGTATAGGAAGAACAGTGTGTGTATTGGGTGTGGTACTGTCTGAGGTTTCAGGCATCTGCTTAGGGGTCTTGGAACGTATTCCCTGAGGAAAAGAGGGGACAGTTGTACCTAGCTTTGCACTGAGCTAAGTGCTGTAAAGGACAGAGGCAGGAAGTAGTGATAAAATGGGGAAAACTAATTACCAAGGATCATTAGAAAATGACTCTTTGAAGGGATTATTTTTATGCAAAACCTGAGAGATGAAAGACACCCAAGGGAGGTAGTTGTTCCAGGCAGAGGAAACAACATATATGAAGACCTAGAGGTGAGAAAAATCTTGACATGTTCTAGAAACTGATCACAGAATATAGTGGCTGGAGAGTAGAGAATGAGGGGTGGCTGTCATATGAGATTATGGAGAAGTAGGCAAAGTCTGGGTTGTGGAAGACCATACGGGTATTACTGTGTATTCAAGGTCATTGGGAAACCACAGAAATGTTTTAGGCAGAGAAACACAATTTCATTTGTAATTTTAAAAGCTTCCTCTAGCTGCTGTGTCAAGGTTAGACTGAACTGAAAACTACAAAACATTGCCAACAGAAATTAAAAGGACATAAATAAGAGGAAAAACATATTGTGTTGATGGAGTGGAAGGCTTAATAATATTAAGATGACAGTATTACCCAAAATGATCTACAGATTCAATGCAAGTCCTATCAAAATGCCAATTTTTTACATAAATTAAAGTGATAGTAAAATTTATGTGATGCAAATAAAAGTGATGCAAAATTCATAGCCAAAACCATGTTGAAAAAGAAGAAAAAAGTTTGAGGACTCATACTTTCTGATTTCAAAAATTACAAAGCTACAGTAGTCAAAACAGTGTGGTAGTGGCATAAGGACAGGCTCATACACACACACTCACATACACAAACATACACATACAGGTTGAGTATCAAAAATTCTAAATGCTCTCAAATCTGAAACTTTTTGAGTGCTGACATGACACTAAAAGACATGCTCATTGGAGCATTTTGGATTTTCAGATTAGGGCTGCTGAACTGGTAAGTCTAATGTAAATATCCCAACATCTGAACAAACTCTGAAACATTTCTGTTCCCAAGTATTTTGGATAAGGAATAAACCTTAGTATGTATGACTAAGTATGTCAAAACCATCCAATGGGGGAAAATCGTCTTTTCAACAAATGATGCTTGGAAAACTGGATATCCACATGCAAAATAATGAAGTTTGATCCTTACATTGCCATATAAAAAAATTAAGATAGAACAAAGACCTAAATGTAAGAGGTAAGACTATAAAACTCTTAGAAAAAAAATAGGAGAAAAGCTTCATGACATTGGACTTTGCAATAATTTTTTGGATATAACACTAAAACTACAGGCAACAAAAGAAAAATAGGTAAATTGGACTTCATCAAAGTGAAAAACTTTTGTGTATCCAAGGACACTATCAAGAAAGTGGAAAGATAAATACAGAGTGGAGAAAATACATGTAAATCACATATCTGACAAGGTATTAATATTCCAAATATACTAAAAACTCATACAATTCAACAACAAAATAAGCCAATTCAAAATTGGGCAAATGACTTGAGTAAACAGTTCTCAAAAGAAGATGTATAAGTAGCCAGTAAGCACAGGAAAAGATGCTCAACATCACTATTCATTAGGAAAATGCAAATAAAAATAACAGTGAAATACTCCTTCATACTCATTAGAAACCTATTAGATGGCTATTAGAAAACAAAGGAAAACAAACAAAACCTGCGAGGTAACAGGTGTTGAGAAAGTGGAGAAATTGGAGCCCTTGTGCATTACTGTTGGGAATGTGGAATGGTACAGCTGTTGTGGAAAACAGGATGGCAATTTCTCAAAAAGTTAAACGTAGATTACTATATGATCCAGCAATTTCATTTCTAGGTATGTGCCTGAAGAAATAGGAAACAGGGACTCAAAAGATTCTTGTACACCAATGTTTATAGCAGCATTATTTATAACAGCCAAAAGGTGAAACAACCCAAATGTCCACCAACAGATGAACAGATAAACAAATTGTGGTACATCCATGCAGTGGAATATTATCCAGCCTTAAAAAAGAAAGGAAACTCAGATACATGCCACAACATCTTGAAAACATTATGCTGAGTCAAATAAACTAGACACCAAAGGACAGATATGGTATGATCCCACTTATGTGTGGTACCTAGAATAGGCAAATTCATAGAGATAGAAAATAGTAGCTGGGGGTATAGCTACTGTTTGTTTAATGGGTACAAAGTTTCAGTTTGAGATGATGACAAAGTTCTGGAAATGAGTAGTTGTGATATACAACATTGTGAATGTATTTAATGACATTAAATTGTATGACTAAAATAGTAAATTTTTGTTATGTATATTTTACCAATGGAAAGAAAAATAAGACTGGATTAGAAGAGGAAAAGATTACAAACGGGAGTAGCAGTAAGAAATACCCTTATGCAGGAGCTAAAGGAAGAGATGATGATATTTGCATTAGAGTGAGGACAGTTGAATGAAGAAATAGGTTTCTGTGGGAGGGGGTGGGTGTGACTTATAGGGATGGAATATCACCACTAGAAGTTGTGTTTTATTTCCCCTTTAAGCTAAAATAAAAGTCCCTCTTTCTGAAAGGTAGTGTACTTTGGGAAAATTCCATAACTTTCTTTTGGCCCAGGGAGTTTTCATGACACTGTAGCTTCATTTCATGGGGCTACCTCTCACCCCCACTTTGATTCATCGTTTCCTTTGGCATACCTAATATAGAGATTTCTGGGAATTCATCATGTGTGCCTTTTCTTTAAAAATGTGTAAAGAAACGTTTTGATTTTTAATGTCAGGAGGCAAGTCACCATGTGATTATTTGGATTACAGTGGCTCAAGTACTGAAAGACATTTTTCCAATGTAGATAAAAAGTTTATTTGGTGTTAAGCTACCTTAATTTACTTTATTATAGTAATTTATATATTTAATTTATACTTTTATCCCTTGGACAGCCCTTATAGCCTTGGTTTATGCATCTGGTGCCAGGAAAATCAGTTGGTATCTAGCATTAGTATCAAGGGTCTCTGATTATATGGCCTTATTTGCAAACAAATCCACCCAAGTTCTCAGCAAACATTTTTTTTTGAGAAGGCAAGTTAGCATAAAAGAGATTTTTACGTAGTATTTGCATTGTCAATTATCTGTTTAGAAGAGGTAGCATTATTTTGCATCATCAAAGAATGACAAAACAGCTTCTATTTCTTATCAGCTCATCTCTCAGATTTTTATAAAGAAAATTACATTTGAAAGCCCCCTGCAAATGGTCACAGTTTCCTAAAGTGATAGTTTTTCTCTCTATGCCAAGAGAAGAGTCACAGTGGATGTTATGGAGGTTCATTTTGGAAAGTGTACTGCTTTCAAAGCTTGTTCATTAAAGCACAGAGAAATACTGTAATGGCTCCTGTGTGCAGATCGGACCCCGCTTTATGGAGCAGAACAGCTGTGTTGGTATTACAGCGGGCAGCAATGCAGTACTTAGGCGTGTGATTAACTGAGCTGAGGATCATGGGCTGTGGAGGTAGCCTCTGCAGGGCTGAAAGGCTGAGCCTTCTGGGTACCATAACTAGTGACCAACCTCAGAGAAGAGGGCCAGATGTGTTAGTAGGGACCCCAGTCCACAGATACTGGGTTTCACCATAAAAAATACAATTCCTTTCAAAGGTGGTGAAAAGTAAGACGGGGAGGAGACAAGGTCTTTTGGAAAAGATTTTATAGTCATTTTCATTGTCACTTTTATAATAAAACAATCTTTCTAACCTTTCTTGAGTTTATGGGGAAAATATTCTCCTACTCTTGTAAAAATAACAGTGGCAGTTGTAGTGAGCTCCCAAGAAATGTTAACTCATGTGCCAAGAATGTGATAAGGGTCAGTTATGGACTGAATTGTATTCCTTTAAGGTTGATACGTTGAAGCCTTAATGCCCAATGTGACTGTATTTGTAGATAAGACCTTTAAAGAGGTAATAAAGGCTAAACGAGGTCCTAAGGATGGGACTAATCCAAAGGACTGGTATCCTTAGAAGGAGAGAAAGAAATATCAGATGTCTTTGTCTCTGTCTCTGTCTCTCTCTCTCCATGTACAAGGGTAGCTGTTTCAAGCCAGGAAGAGAGGCTTCATCAGACATCAACTCTGATGGCACCTCAATCATGGACTTCTGGCCACTAGAACTTTGAGAAAATAAATTTCTGTTGTTTAAGTCACCCAGTCTGTGGTATTTTGTTATGGCAGCCCGAGCAGATGAATACAGGGTCCTGTAAAACTTGTCTAATCCTCATAGCAAACTTATGAGGCAGGTTTTTGTTTGTTTGTTTGTTTGTTTTTAGATAGGACCCTCAGATGCTCAGATAGGCTAAGTAAATTAATAAGTATGCAGTTCTTGCACCTGGACATCTTCTGCTCTGAAACATTGTGAGTCTCAGTTTTCACCAAAGAAAATAGAGACCTTATTTTCTTGCATTAAATGACTTGTTTTCTGTCATGATGCTGGAGATGGTGTTTTACCTTCCCTCTCTCACCATCACCCAGCAAGGCAGCCAGTACAGGGTAGGTCCTCATAACTTTATTGAATACAAGCTGTAGAGGCACTAAAAATAAAAGTGAATGTGGAGTGATTTGGATCATCAACCATTTAATTATATTGATTTAATAATTATTTCCTTCTACTTAAAGAAAACATTGCCAACATAGAAAATTTGGCTGCATATCACGAGTAATTGAATAAATATATCCTCAGGAGAAAATATGATTATTCAGCAATTCATTATGAAGAAATCCTGATATATGACCACGCAAAATGAACAAACACGAATCATCTTTTAGATGTTGACTCTATTGCACTTACGTGTTTTGTTTGGGTAAACAAACAACAAGCCTCTCTCACCTCCAGAGAGAGGCTAGGGCCAGGAAACCTAAAGCATGAATATTAAGCTATAAATTATCAAAGGCAGCATATTTACGTATCTAACAAAACAACAGGATCCACCTTATAGAATCATCATGCAACATGAGTTTTTCGAAATTCATTTCTTAAGGGGAGAGAAATCTCTTTCCTCACTTTTTCTTCCAATTAAAAATCTCTTAATCCTTTCTCTGATTTCAAAGTAATACTTGAGGTTTAGAATCCCAGAGCTGGAAGGGAGCCAAAAGGAAGCAGAATCCAACCCACTCATTTTACAAATGATTAACTGATTTGTCCAAGGTCACATATCTATTAATGGCAAGCTCAGGACTGAAACCCAGATATCCTGATTCCCAGGAAATCCGAACTTTGCTTCCAGGCTTGTAAAGGTGTAATTGCCTCCATCATCTGAAATTGAGATATGCCTAATACTGCTGGGTTCAGTCTCATCTCAAGATGGATGTGTAATTGTCTAAGGCATCATCTGTTATTCTGCCAAAGATTCAACACAGTACTCAGTGGGAAACCAATTCTAATTTAAGTCAGAGCAAACGATGTGTTTTTTTTTTCTCTTGCAGGGCATGACAAGTTTCAGAAATAATGAGCTCTACTCACTGGACTTCTCTTTGACTTTGTATTGTACATTAGGATCATTCTTAATAATATCCTCTAAGGAGCTGAAGGGTTACATGGGTTTTTAGAGCCATGTTTTCTTATTAGGATCATTCATACCAGTTATGCATAAGCACATACTAATAGAAATAGGAATTTGTAGTATTGCGTGGTGTGTTTAACTGAACGTGGAGTGGTGTACTGAGGTTGGAGATCATATTAAAGTGCAAGCCTTATTTTTATGTAAACCCTCTCTGGCCTGAGGCACTTTTCTCATGACAACCCTCCCTGCTGCAGTCTCCTGCCATAAAGGGAGTTTTTGCTCATTGAAAAATATCAAAAAGTAGATAGTTATTAATGTCAACCATTTGGGCAGCCGGTTGAAATGGAGGGGTGGAAACAAACGCTCCTGCAAATTCTTCCATCCATGGAAAAAGGCACAGCCCCTTGTGTTATCTAAGCCTCACACTGCCACACAAATGCCACTACCCGTTCCTGAACACTTTCCCTTCTGTGTCTGCTGTGTGACCTCGATGATGTTTCTTGACCCTTTGGAGGTATAGACTCTATCCATCATCTGACAAAAGCCCATGGACCTGTTCCTCCCAGCCCCAATGCACGCGGTTAAACACACCAATTTTGCTAATAATTTAAGGGGTTCTTAATGACCCTCTGGAGTCTTTGAGGGGCCTTAAGAAATCCTTGTTAATGTTCTTTCTTTTTCTTATAATCCAGAACTTGTAAGCTGTGGGGAAATAATCTTTGATTTCTTATTTGAGGTTTAAGCCATGAACATTGGTCGACATCTGACAACAGCCCACAGCAAATGAAATAAATTTGTCATCAAACGTTGTTTTGATGCACACTACATATATCATGCCAGACAACCTGGGAGTACCTGAGATACTGTCATGCCAGAGCATACAGTTTAGGTGGGGACAAAGTGAAGCTAATATAAAATGGTTGGTTGAGCACAAAATGGTAAGCCCCACTCTGTAGGGTTGACAAGACAAAGAAATCTCATTGGGTCAGAGCAATCAAGAAAAGTCTTTGCAAAGGTGGGAGGAAATAATCTATCACTTGAAGCATAACTAAGCCTTAGGTAGGTGAAGGAAAGATATACGGATGGGGAAGTATATTTTGAGCAAGCGAGCAATGTATGAGCAACACTGTTGGAGAGAATATCAAATCAAATGAGCAAGAATGTGGACAGCAATGAGTATATGTAGCAAATTTTTCCTATTTGTAAGTATCACCGGACAGATGTTCAAAGATGGTGGTTCTATAGGTATGCTTCTGCTGAGGGGGCATGGTTATATAACCAATCACCCTAAACTGGCCCCAATTTGGAGTTACAAGTATGTACATCATTTGTCGAATGATGTTATGTATTCTCAGCCAAAAGGTATGTTCATTTGAACATTTTCTCTTCAATTCTTTTCAGTTCAATGCTATTTTCTGGGTATCAGGAGACCCAATATGTCTTTAACTTCTGATTCAATCTATCTTTTCTCTTTTTTATACTTTTTTTCCTGTGATTAATAACAAAAGTTAGACTTTTGTGTATTTGAATATATATACGAATGCACTTGCATATCCATATACATGCATGTATGTGTAAAAATATTTGTCAGTAAATAGGACAGGAGTCTGAAGGTCTTATTCTAAAGTGTTAGCAGCAGTTGCCTGTGAGGACTAGAACTGGAAGATGGTGATGGCAAGAGGGGAACTTTATTTTTAGTCAACATCCTTCTGTATTGTTTGAACTCTGTATAATAAGCAGATATTGCTTTTGTAATTAAAGAAAAAGAGAAAAAAGGGAAGAAATTAAATTTGACATCCCTACAAGTAATATGAAGCCCTTTCATCCTTTTGAAGGTATGAAGAACAACAGTTGTGCCTCCAGGGAAATTTATTTTATCAGAACCTGTATGATTTTTTAATCGTATAATGAAGCAGCTTGCCCTGAATTTCCAGTAGGCTTGCTTTGTTTAAATATGCAGATCTCTGCTAATAATTGACTGTAACTGGAAATGCTGTTTGTTAGACCAGCATCTCATCCCCATGCTGGCATGCACATGTGCTGGTTGATGTTAGTTTCCCTCACTTTCTGTACAGTTCGGACTTCTGTAGCTGATGTGCTGTTTTCTCCATAATCTCCCTTCTCCTCCATCCTGTGACCAGGATGGTGTTTCCCGCACAATGCCCTAGGGGCCACAGGATGAGTTAAGGAACCATGATTTTTTTTATACCTGGCAGAGCTCCAACCTTCCTTGGGGTTCTAATTATTCTAACGTCGTACCCCAGAATTCGATGCAGGTACTTGATTTGATGTGAGCTAACTAGCTGCACAGAAACTGCTACTCAGTGTGTGGGGGGTGTAGCATACCTACATAGATAGACGGGAAGTACAACAGGCTAATTCAAGTATTATGATCACAGACATTCATGGGAATAAAATATTTTATGTTATTAACATCATGGTGCAAAACAGCAAGTAAATTGCATGTCCGGTCTTTTGATGATGGTGTAAAATCACACATTTAATGAGAAACAAAAATGGTGAGAGTACACACAAACCCTTCAAGATGCTGCATGAAGAAGGCAGGGATAGGGATGGTTTTTATTTTATCAATATTAAATTAAATTGCTTCATGAAGTAAAAAAATGGTGAGAAGAGACTAATCATATGTGTTTCAGGGTGAGTGTGATAACTGATAATAATGTAGCGGCAGCATGCAGAGTGTTCAAGAGCATGGCCTCTGGAGTTTCAAATTCTGGCTCCTTCACTTATGAGCTGTGTGACTTTGGGCACATTACTTAACCTCTCTGTGCTTGAGTTTCCATGTAGATAAAACGAAGTTAGTGGCAGTAACTATCTTATGGAACTAAGAAAAAGAGCTCATGTATACACAGCATTTAGAGTGGTGCCTAATATACAGAGGGTCTAATAAGAAATATAAGTTAGTAAATACAGGAAGCATATATTGAGTTCTTCCTGCTTGCCAGACACTGACCTGAGTGGGTTACAGGGTTCTAGTTTATTCCCCAGAGCCCTGTAAGAAGTCTTATGATTGTTCCCATTTCATAGATGAGGACAATAAAGCTCAGAGAGATTGAGCAATGTGCCCAGGATGGCAGTAGAAGCAGGATTTAAATATAGGCAATCAGGTCCCAGAGCCTCTGCTTCCAACTATTATCATCTACCGAGACAGGAAGGAAGGAGTTAAGGAAATTTCACCCAAGCCAAACATCTAGTCCATGATTTAGATTATTGTAGGTTTTATGGGTATGGGGTTTCCTTTTTGGGGTGATTTAAAAGTTCTGTAACTAGATAGTGGTGGTGGTTGCACAAAAATGTGAATTTACTTAATGCCACTGAATGGCACATTTGAAAATGGTTAAAGTGGTAAATATTATGTTACATGTATTTTACCACAGTAATAAGAAATAATTGTAAGTACAAGGACAAGTAGTCCCTTCCTAAAGAATTATGTTATATGTTGACTGTTAATCTTTGTAGCCAACTTCTGCAACCAGGGTCCGCCAAGATAACGGCCCATTTTCTTCTTGAAGTTGGCCTCTCTTTCTGAAACAGGGATTCTCCTAGATTTATTTTTTAAAGTATTTGATGCAGATCCTGGGTGTGATTAAATCTCCCTGTGGCAAACAGAGCAACTGTCCCTCCTATAAGTTGAGAGGTGTAATTGTATTTTCTTCCCAGATGATAAACTTCCTTGCATATTTTAAATGCTAAAGTGAGAGAACACGGGAAAGCACAGAGTCCAGGAGAGACTTTTCTTAAATATATATACTTTAAGTTCTAGGGTACATGTGCACAACGTGCAGGTTGGTTACATATGTATACATGTGCCATGTTGGTGTGCTGCACCCATTAACAAGATTAAGGCAATGTGAAGTGAAATGAGATTAAGGAGAAATACTAAGAAATATAAACTAAGCATAATTTGTTTTTAATTTTGGTGTTTTTTGAAGTCTTTGAAGAGCTCATTGACTAGTTGCTGGATTAACAAATTGTGTTTTTGGAATTATTCATAGTTGCTTAGCACTAAAGCTTTAGAAAAATTTAATCCTTTAGTGAAGAGGGGCTAACAATCAACAGTATGCTGTGGTCATGTTGATTTAATTATCAAACAGAACAAAATTGTTGATTACTTAATGATTAATAGTAACAAAGAGGTATTAAGGGCAGTCTTGGCTGCGGGTTGAGTCTTTAAAAGCTAGTTTTGTTTTGTTTGACAATATTTAACCCCAAAACTTGGATAACAGACTGAATCATGGAATTTACATCTACAATATGAATCACAACATTTTAAGAGAGAGATGTGTGCCCTGTTTCTTTATTTTGGCCATGAAGATGAGGGTGAAGGTATCTGTTTTATTTAAAGAACTGGTGTTATTCACAAATAGCTTGAGATAGTTAAAAGAAATTCTATTTAATGATAAACTAATGCAAATGGAGTGTGCAAAAATAGATTGGGATATATTATCTAAAATGTGTGGTACTTTTACTGACAAAAGAAAAGGTCAAAACAATGAAACAGACTCATGTTGCTACACATGCCTGGTCATGGAGCCTCAGGCTTCAACTAACACTCCAGGAAATTGGATACCAGATCCTCACTCTCACCCTCCAAACTGTATTTTATTCCTTAATAACTAAAGAGAGGAAACGAATGGGATGATGTTATCAGCTACTCCATTCTCTGGTTTCAAGGAACTGTTTGGTACCTGGGAGACATGATATTGCTTTTGTTGAATTTTTAAAATGGTGGGTTGGCTGGAGATGCCAGCTAGTCCCAAGGATTTAAGGTCACACCATCCTACCCTATAAAGATCGTCAAGCCAAGAATGTATAGATGTTCTCCTTTTAAAGACTTGGTGTTATTTATAGCGTTCCTTCTTATAACATTTGGTTAGGCCAATTTGCTAATTTTAGAAATGGGGACTAGTGAAGCTAAGCATTTACCTTTTTTTCGGTGAAGTATTTGAAATAAGGTTCTTTAGAGACTTTTGTTTTTGCTTTTGTTATATTTAGCCTTGGTAGACTTAGAAACACGAAAACCTTAATTTTGTATAATAAAGTTGATTTGTATCCTAAAAAAAGAGGTACCCTGGCACTGCCATCATAAATTAAGCATCACAGTTTTTATAGCTTGTGAAAGAGAAAATGAGCTTGTGCAAAGGTGAGCTCCAGAGGACAATTTCTTGAGAATATTATGTGGCTTCCTCCCTCATGTCTCCTTTTTCTGAAGCTGTCATTAATTTCAGAAGTGAAGAAGCAAAGTACATAGGGAAGTATGGAAGGGTTCCAGGCCAGATTTTAATAATTGTTTTGTTATATTTTCTAGTTTTGTGAGAGGAAGACATGATGGCAGGTCTAGCTGTCAAGCTGCTTGGATGGCCTTGGAGTCAGGTAAATGCCGAATGACCTTTCTCTACATTTACTGATGGGGAAACTGCGAATCCAGTCCTCCCAAGACTGGAGGATGTAGGCTGTAAAACAGTCCATGCTGAAGAATGGTTACTATTGTATTTATTGTGAAAAACATACATGAGAAGCTGAGTTATTATTTTTACTTACTTGGTTTCATTCATTCCCAAGATGATAAATGTTCTGTTTATGGAATAAGATTTTGTGCTTTTGGAGGTTTGAATCATTGACTCCTAACTGTTGCAAGATGCATTGCCTCTCAAAATTTCCCTGATACTAGAGTGATCTGGATCTTAATCTGACAGTCTGGAATGGTTACATTGGTTGAAGATGCCAATCTCTGCTGGAAACATGGTCCATACGCCCTAGTCTGCCATTAGTCATGCCTTAGTGATATTAGGACTTGTGATTTCTATTCAAATAGTGTAAGATACATAGGCAGCAGAATTTTACTGCATCTTTTATCATAGATATTGGGAATGGTGTTCATTAAAAGGTAAAATATGTCACATCTTTAGTCCTGCCTTCTGTCTTGGTAAAGGATATTTGGTGTTAAAGATTCTCTCCTGATCCCAAAGCATTTTGTCAATATTAATATGGAATAAAATGTTTCTTATTAAGGTAGGATGGAGAGACCTATTAGGCAAAAATATTGTAAGATGAAAAAGAAGAGAGGAATATGTCTTATCCAGGAAAGCAGAACTGTGTCCTAGGGCTAAACCTGGACTGTCTTTTCCTTGCTCTAGGTTTTTGTTATCATTACTTTGGGATAAGAGGTTAGGGCCTGGGTACAAAGCGATTGTTCTTTGTACAATCTTTGTCCCTTTGTTCTTTGTCCCTTTGTTTCTTCAAGGGACTGCAATGGACGTTCAAAAACTTATTTCTCTGTGAGCCCTAGGTCCTTTATTTGTGGTCTCAGTGCCTTGGATATTTCTGTTGTTCTTTTGAGAAAAAGTTGTTCCATTTAAAAAGTGGTTAGATGCCAAGGTCAGTGGATTGCTTGAGTCCAAGAGTTCTAGACCAGCCTGGGCAACACAGTGAGCCTCCATCTCTTTTAGATTTTTTTAATTTTAAAAAAGTAATTAGTTTGACTCTCCCCTCAAACAATCACACAAGTGCTTTCCTTTGAGTTAGCCACTCCACTTCAGTATACAACATAAGTGTTTTATGCAACTTTCCCATCTTGTCACATAGGATATTAAGAAGGCTTGTACTTAAGGGCCAAGATTTAATCAAGTGATTTTTTAAAACTCACCAAAGATATTCTTAAAATGCAACCTCCTCCTCCTCCTTCCCTTCCCTCCCTTCCTCCCTCTCTCCCCCCACCTCTCTCTCTTTCTCTATGTGTGTGTGTGTGAGATTGCCTTGATTTGTGCTAAGCCACTTAGCAGTTTTACCATGATTACTTTAGCATCAAAATGCAAAGGCCAAGAAAGTGAAAAAGGCAATAATTTCTTGGGTTTATCATGACAATTGTTTTTTGACTTATTGGTTTCCCTACAGAACTCCTTGGACTCCACTCCCCAAATCTGGCAGGGTTCTGTGGGCCATACTTCGAGAATGGGTCTAGAATAATGCTTTGTTCTGGACAGCAATCCTTTATGAAGTTTTTTTTTAAACTTCTTATTTTCTTTTGTTATTAACTCTAAACTTAACTAAGTCATCAGTTGTCCTTTGACTCCCATCCTAAGTACTTTATCTGTATGAAATATTTATCTCTAAGCGAATTGCTCAGCAGACATTCACACTGAAAAATAAGTTAAGACAGAGATTTTCGGAGAAGAAAAATATTAAAGCGCATTGATCCAAACCTTTAGTGACTGGGTAATATTACTGTGATCTAATCACAGTGGCAGAATGTTCCTCAAACGTCGAAACGAACAGCTCCATAATTTTCACACTGTGCTGTGTGACAGATGGCAAAAACTGTTTTGATTTTCCCCAATATCCGAGGAGCAGCAAGCGGAGCCTGTGCCTCCCACTTTGCTCTCTGTCTTTGTCATCTCCAGTCGGCCTGACAGCACACCGATTTCTACCTCTGTGATCTGTTCTTTGGATGACGATGTTCTCAATAGCTACTTAGTATAAAAATAAAATGTGCGGGTCCCATCAAATAAACTAATTAAGGCTTAGAAAGTGTCAAAATCCAAAAGCCGGGAGGAACAGATTAGGCACTGAGTATGAGAGTCACACAGACCTGACAACTAATGTGTTACCACGGCAACAGGAGAATCAATATCCCTCAACTGGGCAGATAGCTGACAGTAATTTTTGCTGGGTCAGAGAATTGGGAAGAGTGAAAACCACCTTCTGCTATGCAAAGAATTGCTCTCTGCTTTTTAAGCAAAAAGCTTCTGAAGGATTTGTGATCAAATTCTGACCAAGTCTAGTAGAAGCTGATACTCACAGTCTTGGAGAAGGCCCTCACCATGTACAAGCGAAGCAACTGAATCTGTATTTTCTGTGATGCACTTGTTAGCTTTTTTAAAATCAGGGGTAAAAACATGTGTTTCTTATGCTGTAAAATGAGTGCCTAATGTATGACTGAAAGCTGGCTCATTTGATCTTTTTCTCCTGTTTATGATTAACCATAAAAACAAAGAATTTCTGTGTACGATCTTCAGGACTGTCTTGTCACATAGGAAATTAGTATCATCCTGGATGTGGTGGTCACATATGCTTTGAACACCCAGTCATGGCTACCAGAGAGATTGGGTTAAACCTTGCTTTGTGCTTTGTGGAAGTTTGTCGTTTAGCAGAAAGGAAACCTTGATGTTAGCATCCGTTTTTCTAAACATACTTCTCAGGCACAGCAGATTCCAGAGTCGGTGGGTATATAATGATACCTGATCCAGTAGAACAAGAGATTTAATATCAAACCCATTTAAAGAAAAATGATGTTTTCTGCAGTGCATAGTAGAATGGATGATAAATTGCAAAATAAATAACAAAAGTATTGTTATTCTCTATCAGGAGTCCTTACTCTGAGAGTCCATATGTCCGTTTCTCCCTTCCTCCCTCTCTCTCTTTTCCTCTTTCCCTCTCCTTTCCTTCTTCTCTCTCTCCGTCCCTCCTTCTCCTTTCTTTTCTTTCCTTGTTTCTTTCTTCCAACATAAACTTAATGAAACTGTTTTGAAACACTGACTAAAAGTCAATATACAACTTAGTTGAATAAAGTTCCATAATATCTTTTTTGGTAATGGTTCTTGATGGTCCTCTCTTACTAAATGCCATCATATGATATGTTAAAATTAAAATATGGGCATGCAATTTTAACACAAGGGCATTAACAGAAATGTCATTCCTAACAAATGAGGCATTGGGAAATCTGCCCTGTAGCCAGAGAACCATGCTCATTTTTGCCTTTTGCTGTAACTTATAAAAACAAACCTCATGATGTAAATGCCTGTGGGTTAGATTTCCAGTTGAGAGGCAGGCGACAGGCTTCAGTGGGGGAATGGGGAGCGGCAGTTTTTGTTTGTTTGTTTCAGACAAAGGATTCCTGGCCTGGGGTGGTCCAGCTGCAGCTGCTGTCAATATTGAGGCAATGAGACTATTTTTCTAACTAGATCAAAACAGAAAATTCTGTCCGTGATTCATTATATCAGAATGGAGGAGAAGGGAGAGGGTAAAGGGAGGATGGAAGGCAGAGAGGAAGGAGGGAGGATAAAAGGAAGAAAGGAAAAGCGTGAGTGTTAATTCTCCTGAAAATTATTTGCAGGGTTGCCACTTTCAAATGAGAATAAACTCTATCTAGGTCTGTTTGCAAGATAGGAACCTAAAGGAATGCGAAAATAGTGCAATGAGTTTCTGCTGTAGAAGTGAGAGGAGGCGGTGGAACCTGGGGTTTTTGAGAGAGAGAACTGCAAACCTCAAGTGTGACTGAATTCAGATCAGGCTTACAAGGCGTGCTTGGTTTCTTATTTGCTGATTACATCGTGTTCTGTTTTTTCCTCCCTTGGTATTTTCATGATGGTATTGTTTTGAGAACAAGACTTTGGGGTCAACTAGTTAGCTGTTCCGGGGTATCTGGGTAAAAGTAATCCTGGCCAGCGTTGGGTTTTTGTTGTTTTTGTTGCTGTTGTTTTTTCCTGTACTCTCATTCTAGCCCTCTTTTGTGCTTGGACAGGTTAGGATCTGAGCCTTCCCTGAGTCTGTGTCTCTCCCAGTCTGTTCATATTGACTCATCGCTTGGGCTGCTCTATCTGGTTAACTTGAGTATATGGCGGGGGGGGGGGGGCGGAAGGCCTTTTATTCTACGACCTGCCTTTTCCCACACACTCACTTTTACCTTTTCAGTGGAGAACATCAGCACAATAAATGGAGAAAAAAATAAGAAAAATAAATAAACCTGAGTAACTGAACAGAATGGCTCTTGGTATTTACTTGTGTTCAGGAAATATTTGCCGAGTGCCTTCTCCACGGCTGTGCCAGGCCCCTGGAGATGAACACATCGAGCTGGCAGGCACAGCCTGTACCCTGAAAGGTCACAGCCATTGAATCCATGAGAAGACACTGATCCTGGCATTTTGATATTTTGCTTAAATGTACACTTGGGATGTAGCTTAAGTTATTGCCTATTTTATTCTTTTTTAAGATGTTTGAGTGTTGTGGGTATGAAACAATCATGTAGAAAAATGTTAACTTATTCCATTGGAAATATGGCCTAAATTATCTGGTTTTATAACATATTCAATATGTTACATATACTACCTGGGAGAAGTATTATTAAGGTTAAGAATAGTAATTTCTAGGTTGCATGGGCATGGTCGAGTGGTCAAGGAGCTCACAAAATTACCAAACTCGGGCTTAGGATAGCTCCTCCTCTTTGAGTCGGATTAGCATTTTGGGAATCATTGTGATCTTTCTCAGGGTTAAGAGGATTGTCCTAAATCTGCATTCTCCAATATAGCAGCTAATGGCTACATGTGGCTATTTAAATTTTAATTTAAATGAATGAAAATGTAATTGAATTTAAAATTTAGTTCTTCATTTGCACTAGCCACATTTCAAGTGTTCAGGAGCCACCTATGGATAGTGACTACCATATTGAGCAGCATATAATATGGGATATTTCCATCATTCCAGAAAGTTCTATCAGACAGTACTGTTCTAGAATACCTTCATTTATTCAGTTAACCTTTCCTGGGCCTCTGCTATGTGCTAGGCATTGTCCTGGTGAAACTAAGACACAGTCTCTGCCTCCGTGGGCATTTGGCCCAGTGTAGAAGCAGATATTTATAGATAAGACGAGCAGAGGATGTGGCATCATCTATGCAGGACAACAGCATGTTGCTGAGACAGGCTGTGGAACAGATAAGCTGCTTTGATTGGGTGGGGAGGAAGGGCCCTTCTGAGGCGCTGACTTTGAGCTGAACTCTGATGCATGAGGAGGAGCCAGGCCTGTGAAAGCCAGAAAAATAGTGTTTGGGACACAGGGAACAGCAGAGGCAAAGCCACTGAGGTGGGAAAGAGCTGAGCTTTTTCATAGGCCCTCCTCAGGCACAGAACCCTGAGGGCTGTGGAGGAGTGGTGGCAACTGAGAGACTGGCATTCCTTCACCCCAGTCACTGCCGCACCACCCTCCCCAGGATGCTCTGCTTTCTTTGCAATCGGGCTGTCTTCCAATTCATATTATAACATTTTCTCAGCTGTGACACTAGGCCTCAGAATGAAGCTAAAAGAAGCTGAAAAGAATACATTTAGAGTCTATGAAAGGTACTTATGCTCCAGGGACCTGGTACCCTACCTGATTGTGGTTAACAGTGGGCTATGGAGGCTTCTTGAGCTCATAATTGTGATTGTCTTTCTTTGCAACATTTCTTCCCATTCCAGGCCTTACTGAAGCCTCTCTAGGAAGCTGGGTGTCCATTCCAGAGCCATTTCCTGGAGTCTCAGCAGAGCTTTAAGAGCTCTGCTTGGCTGAATTCATCTCCCAGGTTCAAGGCACTGAGGCCTTTGACTCTGGAAAGTGTTCACACCTCCTACAGGCTGTCCTCCCAGAATTCTAAGGAGACTGCTCTGGAGAGCTCCTTCCCTTCTGGCAGGTGCAGCAGGCCACAGCTCACATTGACACTGAACAATGGCCTTTGTGTAGATCTCCCATTGATGTCCAGAAAGCCTGATCCAGCTCCTAGGGAAGGGGTAGCAACAAGACTTAGCAAAATCCCTGCTGCATCTATCTCATACAGATAATCAATAACAGTAATCCTTGGAAAATGAGGCTTAAGCAGTTAAATCTTTTTCTCTTTTTCGATGAGCTCAGTCTAAGAACTGGGGCTTTGACTGTTGCTTCCTGAGGAAACCATGCAGTGATGAAATTAACGATGCATTAAAACAGGTACATAAAAATGTCACAGTGTTGAAGACAGAGCAAACAGGAAGGTCCTTCAGAAAAAGGTCCCCAGTTATCAAAAAAGTTATCTGAAAATGAAACCCTAACTGAGAAAGAAAATACTCCCTGAGCATCCCGTGAAGATGAGTCTTTCTCACTGTTCTTTTCTGCGTCTTACATGCATAATTGAAATCTAACTAAAAAGCATGCAAAAGCAAAGAGTGTTTTTGCAAGTAATTGATGAATTGTGTTGCCTTCTATGTTATATGTCTCTAACAGACAAACGCATCATTTGTATTTAGGTTTATTCTCTTGTTTATATCAAATATAATTTTCAATGGGAGAGAGTTAATCAAATAACCTTCTGAAATGGTATTTTGTGATATGGAAAACAAATGTTATTTAAGGAGATGATTCTTCTCTTAAAAGAATGTTACAAAACCACAAAATAATTCTCTCTGTCCTTACACTGACAGCACTGTGGGTGAGATTGTTGGGGGCTGGGAGTAGTCAATCTGATGAAACTACAGTAATTTCACAAGCTAATGTTGGCTGACAGGTCTTCAGGTCAGAATTGACAATTATACACATATTTAAGATGCTTCATTTGTAGAATACAGGGAAGACAGGTATAGAAAGGAACTATGTTGTGGATGGGTTTTATTTTTCTAGTAGCTTTGTTGAAATATGGAGAAGATGATAGATGGGAAAGCTAGTCAAGACAATTTGTATGGATTTGGCATTCTTTATAAGAGAAGCGTGTGTGTGTGTGTGTGTGGCATGCGTGTATAACAAGGGTGTTCATTACTTGAGATCCAGAGGGTTCTCCTATAAACAGAGGCAACATGACCCTAAGGGAAGTGAACTCTTCAGCCAGTTGCTTTGTCTATATGAAACCAGAAATTTTTCCCTTCAATTTGATTGATTTTTTATTGGACTGGATTGTATCGTATTTACCTTAATAAACAGCTCATAATAATGCATTTAAGATCTGTAGTGATATACTCACCACCTATATTTACTTTGTAAATATGTGAAAAAAATCTATAATTATGAGATTAACAACATGGAAGAGTCTAGCAGAAGTATATTTTTATTTTGAATAGACCAGGAAACTTTTATTTAAAGGTAATGTAAAATTAAAATGTATTGAGCAAAATCGTCTTAATCATCAGTCAACTTACTTATTGGGATGAAGATGGTTTCTCTGTGTTTCTTGAGGACATGTTTTCCTTTTGTATATACTTGAGTATTTAGAGGAGACTTGGCCCATAAGGAAATATGAAAACATAATATTACCTTTGTTCAGTAGTTAATAAAACCATCCTGGCTTATTAATAATTTTATAGGTCCTATGACTTTTCATAAAAACATGAATGCTTCCTCTTTCACCACTCCAGTCCCCAACCTTGGCAACTTTTTAGTTTTTAGTAATTCTTCTATAGAAATTTGAGAAGAAGTTACATCTTCCTCCAAATGTGACCTTATGTGGAAATTAGGACAAGCCATTGTAGATGTGATTGATTAAATTGAGGCCATACTTTAGTAGGGTGTGCCCAAATTCAATATGACTGGGTTCTTAGGAGAAGAGAAAATGTGGACACACACACACACACACAGAGAATGTCATGTGAAGATGAAGGCAGAGATGAGGGTAAAGCTTCTACAAGCCATCAGCTTCTCTTCACAGTCCTCAGAGGAAACCATCCCTGCCAACATCTTGATATCAGACTTGTAGCCTCCAGAACTGTGGTACAACAAATTTCTGCTTAAGCACCCAGTTTGTGGCACTTTGTTACAGAAGCCCTAGTAAACTAATACAGATTGCAAATGGAAAAACACAAAACAATTAAATCACCACTGCTTTTCACCTTTTTCATTTAGTGGTGGTGTGTTACCAGGGTAGAAAATGAATACTTACCAACAAACCAGGTGCTGGCAATATTTGACTATTTACCAACGTTGCCATAGAAAGGCAGAGTTATTAAAGGATCTGCATTCACTGGGTAATTCAGCTCTTGACATTGATGGATGCAACTTGGCTTTTCCTCTCTGCCAAAGCTGCTGACTGGATAAATGTTTTATTCATGTGCCCCAGGACAGGAAGGGATGCCAAAGGCTTAAGAATATTTTAAGAAACTCTTTGAGATGTCAGGCAAGTCATCAGGAGGTGTTAAGTAAGGAAGCTGAGGTGCTACATCAACCCAGCTGGACAGTAAACCCCATGCAAAGGCTGGAAGCAGTGACAGTGGTCTTGGAAAGCCATTCAATTTTCTTTTCTTATCTTGCATCTTGTGTGGATTCGCACCCATGGTCACAATTTGGAGAAACAGGAGTTCTGAATGTGGTTTGATGGTGTCCTTGTCTCACGTAGAATCCAAGGTAATGCCATTTGGAGGAGACTCATAGTCCTTGAAGTCCTGCCTACCCATAGATTGAGATTCCAAATCATTCCCCTGCACTGGCAACTGCCTCGAGTTGTTGAAATGACAGCATGTAGCTTTAGCGTCAAGTCTCAGGAGGCCCATTAGCTACACATTTTCATTACCTGTTAACAAAATGATATTTCAAATTATTTAGCACAACAGATTATTTTATGCTGTGAGGAGAAAGGGCAATTTAAGTGTAGACCAGTTGCCAATGTGACTCGTTTTTTTCTATATAAAAAGAAAAGTATTTTATACAATAGTGGGTTCTAATAAAAAATGTTTGCACTGATTCAGGCATCCGTAATGATGGGAATTCTAGGTATAGGTAATGAATTATAATGAAAATGCTCCTTGATTCTCTATTATGGCCAGAGGATTTTATTTTTTTATAATGAACTTTTAAAATTACTTGGAGTCACATAAAAGAACCAAGAATAAAGTGTGGCTGGTACATAGTTGTCGATCTAAACCTCTTTTAATTGCCAAGGAAACATGCACCTAAGTCCAAATGAGTCTTTCCAAATTATATAACTGTGCTGAAAATGTACTGGGTTAAAATGAAGAATTAAAATATAAAATTCATCAGTAGATGGAAAACAGGCAAGTACTCGGTATCCATTGTCCTTTAGATTTGGGGAGTTTCAGCGTTAAAGACCCTAAGAACTTTCCCTTGGGTCCTGGTTAGAAAAAAAATAATCAAAGAGCAGAAACTGACAGCGACAGCCACTCTGAGACATGCTGTCAAGATACATCAAAATATGCCACTATATTCTCCCCTTTCTATCTGTCAAAGCCATTGATTATTTTCAATAAAGAAAACCAGTGACAGTTGCTGGAATTGTAGAATTCAGCAAACGAACTAGGTGATGCCTGTCACTCTCCTCTAAATAGACAAGAAGAAATTTACTCACTGCATCAGAAGCATATTTTTGGAAGCATATTTAAATATGGTTTCATAAAGGGTAAAAACAAAAGACAGAAAAATGAAATCTCTATTACACCCCAAGTCTCTTTTCCTAAGCTCATTGGAGTTTTCCATGAAACTGCTTATTTTATGTCCCTCTCTCAAGATAAAATAAAACAAAAATAAATTTAAAAAGCAACTTTAAGCCCTTTCCTACTTCTTGGTTAGGTAAGACGTACTTAGAGTTTTCATATAATCAGTGACTGCCATGGCCCCCTATAAGTGCAGTTGCTGGTCACTTTGGTCACAGGAGTCATTAAAGGTTTGGGTTGTATGGGAACAATTGAGCAACTTGCTTATTATGTGATCATAAATTCGTTGGTCATCTGGTATCCCAAGAGAAGAATAGAATCCAAAAGAGGTTTACTGAGGCCATAAAGAATGATTAACACAGAGAAACTCTTGCTGGTAGCAGTAGTACCCCACTTTCAGGGACAACGGGGGTGTGGCCGAGAATCTGGGAGTAGTGACATGACACAGGGGTGCAGGCTGAAGGTTAAGGGCAGTTTGATACAAGTCCAGATCCCACCCACCTGGCTTCCATTTGTTCAAAGCCTAGTTCTTCAGGCCTTCCCTGTAATTCTTGATGAGTTCCCCAAAATCCTATGCTAAAATTCCTATTCTGCTCCTATCAGCCAGAGTCTAGTTTTTTTTTGTTTTGTTTTGTTTTTTTCTTGCAACTAAGAAACCTGACTAATAAAATATGACTTCATTTTGCTTGCAAAACCTCAGAGGGCTCAAAATATGCTCAGGTTAGAGCCAAGCTGTTAACTAGCACCTACCATATTAATATAGGGTGGCACTTGGTTATTTTCCTCTGTATTGAGTTCTATCACCCCAATGTGCTCATTCAACACTGGAGAAAAATGAAAGAAGTTTGTTCACTATAATACAAAAGTCCTAGTAATAACAGCAGCAGATACAGCCAATATTTGAGGTCTTATCTGTGCCAGGCACTGTGCTACCAGCGTATATCAATTTTTAAATTTAATCACCCAACAATTCTAAGCCGAAAATACTGTTGTTATTATCATACCATTTATGCAGAAACTGAGGCACAGAGAGGTTATGTAATTTGCTAAGTGGGACATAGCTTGGAATTCGTGATTCAGGTTTGAATAAAAGAGCTGTCTGACTCAGAACTTGTGATCCTAACCGTGCATACACTTAATTGTTCTACTTCTGTTTTTTTAAAAGCCATACGATTTCAAAATAGTCCTAACAAAACCTTAAGAGAAAATAAGCCTGCAAGTTATTTTTACTGAACCATGTGTAAGACAATTCCAGGAACAGACCATACATCATAGGTTTAAGTATGAGTTTGAAAGGAGGCATATTGGCTTATTGTTTTAATTCTTTTTATGATAAAAAGGAGGGGAATGATTTTTGGAGGTGTGGGGGGACAGGATCAGGGAAACAGGTAATGGTTTACAGTTTTTAAACACTTAGGTCTACAAATTATATTAGCTGTTGCCACCCAAAGTTATCTCTGCAGCCACCTAGAGCCAAACTCCGAATATTAGTTTTTCTGGGATACGTGCATTGGTTTAAAAAAAAAAAAGACACTGGAGCTATTTGTTAGTACACTGTGCTTCCCTCCAACTTGCAAAACTCAGTGTCCCAAATCTGCTGTTAGCCACATGCATGAGCAGCTTCGTTTCAAAACATATTTTTAATATAGAAACAATAATTTTTCTACTTGAAATTCATAGTAATAAGCCCTGCTTTAGAGTACAATTTAAAGCTCTTCAGAAAAAAGATGCAAAAGATTAACAATGCTTACGTAGAGAATAAGTCTATTAAAACATACTGGTTAGCATGCTCTGATGGGCATTTTCAAAGAATTTCCTAATGCTTATTTAGGACAAATGCTACTTAGTTTATTTATAAAATATTAAACATGTTGTAAAATTAGAACGTAGAACCCTTGAAGATTTTCTATCCTCAAGCTAAGCAAAAACTTTTTCTTAAAGTGCCCTTAAAAATATTAAAAAACAAATCACTTACGGAAACATCAAGAAAAGTTCCCTGGGGAAAAACCAGCTTATAGTCTAAGAAAGACTAAATGCAAAATACACTTATTTCTGTAACATATGGCATACATGTAGTTAAATGTATAAACTTATATGTAATATATAAAATGAAATATATAGAAAAGTGAAATATATCTATACATATACTTAATATGTATAAATACATACATAATAAAATATTCTTCAAGTTAAAAATTACGTTGGTACAATTATAGTAGATTATAACTTGTTTATACTGTTGTTTGTTGCTTTTCTTTTGTTATAACTAGTTCTGCTCTTGGATCACATTACACCATTAAATCTTTTGATAATTGGAAAACGGTATTGCTTCCAGCTGCTGCTGCAAAAGCAAACTAAAGAGTCCTTCTAAACTGGTATGAAAAGAGCTATCAAACAGGCTCCATTAATAAGAATTCCCTTTTCTGCACTTGCATTTGCATGTTGTTGTTTTAGATTTAGCAAAGGCAAATCCCTCAAAGGCTGATAGAATAGAACAATAATCCGTGATTATCACTAATACATAAATGCCAGACTCTGTGAGTGTTAACGAGAGCTGACTGATTTGCCTTCTGTGAGTGCTGTGACTTCAGTCTTGCATTTTCTCCCTCATCTCTGTTATGTCTTCCTTCATTGTGCTATGGAAATTAGAAAGCTTTCTTTTCTACTTTTACCTGGAAGGAAAAAAAGTAAAGAATTTTCATTGTAAGCATTTTAGACTTAAAGACATCAGGCTTGAAAAAAGGATGTTCATAAAAGAACTAAAACTTTGCATAATTTGACATAATTCTGTGGAATTTGTTATTCCAGAAATGGTTAAAAAGTGAAGATTCTGCAAAAAAAGTTAGGTAAATACCTGGAAGATGGATCTACAATGAGATACTGAGAAACTTTGAGTTGTTTAGAGAACTTGACTTCGTGGATGTAAGCTACACTCCTCATCAGAAAAAGAATAATTCACTGGGCAGGCAGACCGTTAGTCTGACTTGATTTTCCTTCATTTATTCATAAAATATTTATTGAATGTCTACTATATGCCAGGCTTTGTGCTTGACAATTAGTGTGTGATAAATGATACAGCCATTTTCCCTGGCTGAATGGAGCTTATATTTGGTGGGTGAGAGTGATTATGATATTATGTGCTGAATGTAATAGCAGGGTAAGTGGAGGGTGCTGGTCTCAAGGATCTGGGATAGTTTACAGGAGGATGGAGTTAAGCTGGGGTTTAAGGGAATAAGAAATCAGTAGGGAAAGTAAGGGGTGTGGCTACAAGTGTTCATTCTATACTAACAGGGATCATGTGCAGGAGCTCAGGTATAAGAGAGACTCTAGGACACCCAAAGATGCAAAGAAGTTCCATACAACTGCAACTGGTTCAGGATTAATACATGAGACACCATTTACAGTGAAGTAATGAGAACTGTGAAAACATACTGAGGCTTTGCCCAAAAACGAAGGCTTTCCATAACCAATGATGGAGGGCAAAAACAAGTGAAATGAGGCCAAGCAGCTAGGCTAGAGCCCAAGACCCAAGGAGAAACAGCATACTTGTTAATGGCTAGAAACTTCAAGGCAGACGAACTACACATCAAAGAGATGGATATACTGTAGTGGACAGAGGAAGGCCAGCAGTGACAGACAGTGTTTTAGAAAATAGTGAAGAGTGTTTTGAAGTTGCATCCATTCAGAAGTAGGTCTCAGCAGGCAGACATGGTTGATGATGACGAACATGGAAAAAGTATTATTATTTTGAAGATGAATGGGGGTGAGTGTGGGTAAAATATGACTTTCCTTTCAGAGGAAATTAGGTAGGTGTTATAGACAGCCTTTTTCAGTTCTCCAAAAGTTTTTACTCCACATGAATTTAGGGGTCATGATTAGATACCTGTTATTGTCCCTTCTACATTAATAAAGGCTACTTATTTTTAGAAAGATAAGTTCTTTTAAAAAAATTAAATAAAACATTTCGACAATACTAACAGAATGGTAAATTACACAGCAAACACCCGTATGCCTTTTACCCAGCTTTATTAAATATGATTTCTACCAAATTTGCATGAGGTATTTCTAAGAAATAAGACATTACAGATATGTTAAATTTCCATGTATACCACTCTCCAATTCCATTTCCAGAGAGAAAAGTTATCCTGAATTTGGAGTTTATCATTTCTGTGTATGTATATTTTTACTACTTATGTATCCTGAAAGAATATAAAGAATTGGCATTTTAAAATAACTGTGTATAAATGACATTGTACTATATATGTATCATTCTGCATTCTTTTTTACTCAGCATTACGTTTCTGGGAGTTATCCATATTGACACAAGAAGCTCTAGTTGATATTTTTGAACTGATCAATAGTATATTATTTCTTTAGTATACCATATTTTAAAGACACAATGAATTTCTCATCTTGTGAAAATGAGAGAGTATGGGTTGGGTATGGGTTGAGTATCTGTAAGCAGACATGAAATTGGAATTACTAGGTCACAGGAATCACCCATGTCCAATTTTACTAAAACTTTACTGCTTTCCAAAGTGGTCTTATCAGTTTACACCCCACCAGCTGCGTACAAGGCTCATATTACTCCATATCTTTTTCAGCACGTGGTATTCACAGACATTTAAATTTGTGTCAATCTAATGGGTATAAAATGGTGCATCAGTCAGAGTCCAGCTGGAACACTCTTGGCCTTTCAACAGAGGAAAATTAACACAGGCAATTGACTAGACAGATGATAGAATAGCTGATAAACCAAACTGGATAGTGAAGCAACATTCACAATACGCCACTCTCGACGGTACGGCTCCAGGACCAATGGAGGAGGTGGTGTTAACAGAAATCAGAAACTAGGGTCGCCTGTCTGAAATTAACACCAAGGGGGGATGCAGGAGGTGAGGTGGGAGTTGGACACAACAAGGCCTCCAGAGGCTCATGGAGGCTGCCAGAGGTGCTGCAGGAAACAAAGTGGAAAGGGGAGGAATGCCTGTCTTCTCCCTCTTCCTGTCGTTCAGTCCTCCCCCAGTGCCTTCCACTGGTCAGACTTACCTGGAAGCTTGAAATAGCTACATGTGATATGAACAAGAGCAGGGGAAGAGAGGAAAATCAGTGTGAAAGTTGGTTGGAACAAATGGCGCTGCATTGTAGTTTTCAATTGCATGTCTCTGATTTAGAGTGAACATTTTTCCATCTGTTTGTCGTTTTGTTTCCTTGCCTATGAATTGTTATCTATTTGTTTGTATCCATATTTTTCCTACTGGTTGTCTGTTTCTAATTTGTTTTAGAGATTCATTATATATTCTAGATATTAATCTTTGTCAGTTATATGTAGTGTTAATATTACTCATAATCTGGCTTATTTCCCCTTTTGTTTATAGCATCTTTTGTGATATAGAAGTCTGAAATCTAATATACACATTTGGTCTTTTTTAAGCTTAATGCTTGTGTTTTAGTCAAGAAAATCCGTCTATATTCTAAGTCATGTTCCTTTAGATTGTCTTTTTAAAATTCTAGTTTAACTCTTCATATTTATGTCTTTAATGCTCCGGGGTTTATTTTGCTTATAATGTGATACAGATATCTTTAAAAAATTTCTTCCCAAAAGATAACCGCTTATTCCAGACTATTTTTAATACTCTATTTTTTAAATTGCTACCCTTGTCATATATTCAGTGTTCAGGTGTGTTGGTTCCTTTTCGTGTCAATCTATTTCTAGAATCTCTGCTATGTGTCATTGGTCTAGTTCATGCCCATGAGCAACATGCTGTCTTAATATAGCATTAAAATCTCATTCCCAGCAAGACCAGCCCCCCACATTGTCTTATTCCAAACTTGACAGGCTATTCCAGATTTTTCAATGTTTTGTATACATTTTAGAAGAATTTTATGAAGTTCCATAATAAAACTGTTAAGGTTTTAATTTATGTTTTGCTGAACATAGAGATGAATATGAACGAAGTTGTCATTTTTGTAGTTGGATCTTACCATTAACATGGTGTGTGTGTGTGTAATTTTTATAGAAAACATTTTATATATGTTTTATAATTTCCTCCATAAAATTATTACATACATTTGGATGATTTTTTTCTCAACAAGTTATAGTTTGGCTTATTATTACAAGTGGCATTTTTACTGAGTTGCTGCTAGTGCAGAAGAACACAGAGAATTCTTATGTATTCAACTTCTATCTAGAAAACTTGCCAAAATATTTTATTAGTTCCAACTCTGTAGATTCCCTTGAATTGTCATGAAAACGAAATCATACCACACATGACTTAGGGTAGATTTATTTCTTCCTTCCCAACCCTTATGCCTTTCACTTATTTTTTATGTCTGTACCACACTGGCCTGAATCTATGGAACAGATGTTGTGAAAGCTATTTGTTCTTAGCTTTAAAAGGTATTCTAATATTCTGCCATTAAAGACGCTTTTTGCTCTAGGGCTTTTGTTAATTTCTTTATCCAGGTGAAGGAAGGTCGCTTGTCTTCTTTGTTTGCTAAAAGTGGTAAAAAATTGAATTAAATAATCGGTGTTAATTGTATTAGATTCTTTTCCTGAATCTACTAATATAATCACATGGCTTTTCTCAAACAGTACTTTGAAGACTAATGCTCTGCCTGAGTAAAATCTGAACTTGAAAAACATAAAAATCAATACTGCATATTTCCTTTGGACATAGATAGATGTAAAAGCATTTTTTTTAAAGGACTGTGAGACAACATACAAAACTGATTATAGGTGGCACTTTTGGAGAGAGGGAGAGAAATGGAAAGAAGGTGGGTGGGGATAGGAGTGATGACAGTAGAAAAAGCACTTGGCTTCCTCTGTAATGTTCTAATTTTTTTAAATTAATTTTTTAAAAGGGGAGCTGTGTTCACATTCAACTTTCATCATTGTTTTAACAATGTATGTATAGAAAAAACAAGTGTATCAAACTAATGATGATAATTTTTAGTTACAGAAATATGGATGAGTGCCACTCTTTTCTTCATACTTATCTATAACTATTTTCCAAAAACAACCAAAAAGCCAGTTAGAAAGTATTATTCACCTTATTAGTGACATATGGTTTAAGTTAAGTTCAAAATTTTAAATGTGGAGTGAAAAAGTTGAAAGTGTGAACTTTGTTTCTTTATATGCATCATCAATCAACTAAGGCTCACGTATTTTAAGTACCTAGTTGAGTATGGATGGACGAGATAATTACATGGACCCATCGTCTAATAGTATGGATGGAAAATATAGACAGCCTTTTCAACGAAGCATTTAAGCCAATATGTGAATCGAAAGTGAAATATTGCTATCACATACAGACCAAAAGCAATGGTTTTCTTGGTTGTGGGCAATATAGACACCAATTCCTATTCGTTTTATATAATTAAACAGTATACTGTACTTCTCTACAGTATGGTCTCGTTCTCTCGAATTTTCATGTTTTTCTATGTTTAAGACCCAAGCACTCAACAATCAAGCTTTTACCTCATGTATGAAGTAAGAGTAAAATGACCCAACATAAAAATTTGAATACCTAGTGCTGGATTGTCCAACTGGCTGACAGACTGACAATGCGAGCCTGGGCTTAAAGGGCAAGTAGAGCAAATGCACATGCGCGTGCGCACACACACACACACACACGTATATATGTGTGTATATACATAGACAGTTTTAAACAAGAGATTTCAAATTGAAAGACTGCAAGCAATCATAATCAGAAAACTCAGAGTTGGGTTTATGTTTACTTTATGCTCTGGTATTGATTTAATTTTTAATTACATGGTGGGGGTGAGTGAATGAGGAGAATGAGTACCAAAGTCCTTCTAATGTTTTGGGCAGGTAACCACTTAAATTGGCCCCGTGAACACATCTCCCAGGAGCTTTCTGATATAATTTTTGTGTTTTCATGTAGGTGACTCAACCAGGCATGATGTACATAAATTAAAGACTGGGTGAAGCATAGCTCAGGAGGGGTGTGTGTGTGTGTGAGAATGTGTGTGCGAAATATGTGTTTAATCCTGAACAAACTAAAGAAAAAAAGTCAGACCCTCCCTGATGAAATATCAAACAGCTTAAAAGAAATCCCAAATGGGTAATAGGTGGAAGATTAGCCTGCAAAGGAGAACAACAAAAACAACAAAAAACTAGACCCAGGGCATTTGGGATCTGGAGGGAAAAGTTTGAGAGTGTGAAGGAAGACACCTAGGCAGAGGGAAGAGAGAAGGGAAAAGTTTCAGAGTGTGAAGGAAGACACCTAGGCAGAGGAAAGAGAGAAGGGAAAAGTTTCAGAGTGTGAAGGAAGATACCTAGGCAGAGGAAAGAGAGAAGCAAAGGCTGGAAGCAGAAGCCAAGGGTGTCCTCTCTCAGCATTTCTCCGCTGTCGTCTGCATTGACATCTCTGAGCTTGTTCATCCTTCTTAAACTTCCTCCTTTAATGATGTTTTTCAACACAATCTCCATCCTGATATGGTCAGAATAAGTCAAAGGGGGAGAGAGACTGAAGATTGGGATATTAGTGACTCAAAATATTGGATTTCTTGGAAATCTTTCATATAAAGTTGGTGGGCAAATAGGCTTTATTTTCTATCTGAATATGCAGAGAACATGGAGGTACGTTTTGCACACTTTGTTATGTTGTCTGAAGTTACAAAGAGAAAGGAATTGGAAATTGTTAGGCTTTAATAATGTTGGGAAAGAACATTTTATTGAAACAATTATGAAGAAATTAGAGATGCAGATTTATCTTAGCTAACTATCAAGATAATAGTATTTTTCAGATACCACCAATGGCTGCTTATATGATTTTTATAAAGATCAAATCAGGTGCTTAAGGTTAGGCTTTGGAGCCAGATTTCAATACCAGTTCCACTGTATTCTGACTCATTCTAACTTGCACAAGTTGCTTAACCGCCCTGAGCTTCAGTTTTCTCATCTCTAAAATAAGATAATGATACCTCCCTCATAAGTTTCCTATGATGAATAAATGATACAATGGAGTGAAACAGCATGGTGCCTTGTGCAGGGCAAAGTACTATAAATGGCGATGGTGTAGAGGTGGTGGTTATTCAACATTGAGTTTATCAATAGTATATTTTGTGTGTGTGTAAGAATGGTATTGTAAATCAGTTGCATATACAAAAAGCCAAATTCAATGGCTTAATGTTGGTGTATTTTTCTCATGTCCAGGGAGAGATATCCTTGGGCTTGTATGGCTGATGAGTAAATCCTCAACCATTCAAGCTCCTTCCAGCTTCTTGTTCTGCCATCCTTAGCAAAAGATCCTTATCCTCACAGTCTCAAGATCCTCCCACCCCTTCTGGAATCACACCCCTGCTTCCTGGAAGACCTGGGCCAACAAAGTCAGTCCTTTTTCACCAGGCAAACACTGCTTTCTTAGAAGCTCCAGCCAGTGCGCTTCCTCTAACACCTCATTTGCTGGAATTCAGTCACGTGAGCATCCCTCGTACAAACGAGCCTGGGAAACTGTTTTTTAGATAGTTCTTCCCCCAAGCAAAGTTGTGGTTCTTGTAGTAAGGAAAGAAGGGAGGATAGATATTGAGTGAGCAGTGTCTCCATAGTTTGGCATTAAGAATTGCTGTCTGCCTGTCTAAAGTCTTAAAAATAGGAGAGGGAGGAGGGGAGAGAGAGAGAGAGGGAAAGAAGACATTGCATGTGGCCTGGTTTAACAGAGGAGCTATTATGGCATAGCAACACCCAGTATCTCTTTAGGAGAAAGCAACATTAAATACTAGGCAAGACTTGTTAGTTGCTCCTAATATCCTCCTGTCATAGAGGGGAGCATAGTGTTCCGGTTAAGAACATACCACAGAAATCAAGAAGTCATGACTTGGAATTCTGGCCCTGACCCAATTTGAATGTGTGACTTTGGGTTAGTTATTTACTGTCTCTAAAATGTAAACTCCTCTGACAGCAGAGGAGTTTTATCCCTGCTGTAGCCCCATCCACTAGGAGAGCCCTTTCCTATAGTAGGCATTCAATATTAGTTGAATGGATAAATGGACGGATGAATAAATGAACTTCTCAGAACCCTGGATTCCTCAGCAGTAAAAGGAATTAATAAAGACCATCTTCAGAGGTCATGATGAAGACATTAAATGAAAGAATATCTGTTTTATAGGACACTCTGTTGACTCCATTGTTATAGACATGTAGTTTCACTGGGAGCTTCCCCAGGTTCTCTGAACCTGAGAGGCTCTGTGAACTATTTCTGAAGACCTCTTCATGCAGCTATTCATGTCCAAGTTTGTTTTTTTCTTAGATAAGCCACACTATTATGGTAATATTTAAGTTTACTAATGTACCTAAAGCAAATATCTATGTGGTGGATCCCTAAAATTTATTGGATGGAGAAGTGAAAGTATGTGTGCCTGTATTTACACACACACATGCAATGGTGACTTTATTTTGAATAAAAGTTTGCTGAGCTTTCAATATCAGCTATTTCAGAACAGGCTTGTTGCTAATTAAGGGTTAGCACACTAAATTAATGGTAAATTAATACTCATTTCTGTGCTAGTACACGAGAAAGACAGGAAAATTAGCTAAATTAGATTTGGGTATTGATATCCATCATGGCCAAGAATAATGGTACCTAAAAGGATTTTCTGTGAAACTCTCTGTGTGAGGGACATTCATAAACCCAAAAACTCTGATGTCCTTATTCAGTTATTTGCAGTGGACGAGTCTTTACAAAATAGTGGCTTAAAAGAAAAGTCCCCCTTGGTAGCAGGTGCCAAGCACATACAACATTTAACATTGGCTGACTTACAGGGTTCATGAGAAGATTCTGAATTAAGGTTCAGAATGACTTCATGCTGGCAAAGTAGAAATCACCAAATTGGAGTACAATGCAAGCAACCCATATAAAGCCAAATCACTTTCTAACATTCCTAAGCTACTTTGTGATAATCCCTGATCATCAACTCCTTGCTGTTGCAGAGTAGGGTTTTTACCCCAATGCCACAGAGTGAGGTATCTTTTTTGGGAAGAGAAGTACTTGCTCATGCTTTCTAATTTAAATTATTTATCAATTGGGTGTAACCATGTTACTCATGCCCATTTAAAATGTGTTCTCCTATGACAAGACCTTCAGCACCATCACAATGCAAAAGCAACTGCAACAAGCAACTCAAAAAAAGAATGATCCACTTCTGTATAAAAGATGATGCCTTACATGATGTTCTTCTACATTGTGTTGTTGTGAAGAGACTTAATTTCCAACCCTATAAAACACAGATTCCAGAAGACATCAAATCATGCCTGCCTATCCCTCTGAGCTCAGTGGTTCATGAGACCCTCTCCAACCAACTCTGATGTCTGGGTCTGTGGGCCCCATTGAGTATATGTCTGCTTCGTATTTCTGCCCTGGCCATTCACCCTGCTCCAACTTATAATGGGAATATTGACTGACCATTGACTAGGCCTATGCAGGCAGACTTTGCAGTAATTATGAATGAAAGATGTCAGTGGCAAAGCATCGCATTCCAGATATTTCTACACATAGTCGATACTGGCTTTCGTAAGCATGACTGAGCTCCAAATGGCTTGCAGTCATAAGGGAATGACCAATTGAATAGCTATAATTTCATTCAACTGATGCCATGCTTTTTGTGCAAAGGGAAACAGGAATGTAGAAGCATGCACATTTTACACCAGCCTGGTTCTTGCTTTCAATAGCTGCTGCAAAATATTAGCTATTTTCCCTAGGAAGTCAGCTCCTGGGGAGAGGATATAGGTTGCAAGTGGAAAACCATGTTAATTTTCAATAGAGGTTACAAAAGAATAGAAATTCCTAACCAAACTTAATTATTAATGCTTTTCCTTCCACAGAAAGATGAGTGTTTACTTCCCAGATTCTCTTGAATCTGCTCTAGCAGTAAAGTAAGGAATATGGCTAAGAAAATAATTCAGATTAAAACATAGTATATTCTTGGATTTGTGCAAGATGCCTGGGTCTGGGCAAAGACAAAAATCATGGCTTCCATATGATGAGTTTCCTGGCCACTATGAAGTCCAATCCGCTTTCAAACAGAGGAGGTCTCTCCTCACATTCTAGGTGCCATTGTGTGTCAAAGCCACTTTACATTTTTATGATTACTATCCAAATATTTACTGGGATTTCATTATTTGCCCACAATTATCTTGATGAGAAGAGCCTAATCATTTTAACAGATAGTGAAAGCAATTACTTTGTACCTTCGAAAGCAATGTCCAGAAGATGCCGGATTTGAGGAGCAGAATTGGGAAGAAGGGAATTCATACCAGGCAGGTAAAATTGTCCCAAGAGCACACACCTAATAATGGGCAAAACCAGAAACTGACCCCAGAGCTGATACTTCTCATCACTATACTCTATGGGCTCTCCACTAGCAATACTAATAGCAGTGAGATTAGTCAATAGTTGCAGCAGTATAGAAGGAGTAATAATAGCAGCAGTAGCGTCAGTCATTGTTTATTGAATTCTTACTATGAACCAGATATTGAGATTGCATACTAAGTATTTTCATGGATTATCCTTTTTTTTTTTAATTACCAAAACAATCCTATGAAATAAATGCTATTATCCTTATTTTACAGAAGAGGAAACTGAAGCTCAGGGAAGTGAGATTTGCTCAGATAAGAGATGTTAGGTGACTCAGCTAGGATTTCAACATAAGAGTCAGACTTCTTTGCTTATGTTCTAAATGATACCCTATCTTCCCTCCCTAGAGAAAAGGAGAAGGGAGACATCAACTCTGCTAACATCATAAAAGGGCCAAACACTGAACATGGGGATATTTGAATCTTGGAATGATAGAGAAGTCAGATTCCTATCAGGTTTGGTTTGCCCTCCAGGAGAGTGCTGAAGCCATGAACTGTGTGAGCCTGTCCAAAATGAGCATGGGATTTCTAGGCTCCTCAGGCAGGACCTCGAACCACAGGAAAAAAGAGATGGTGAGGGATTGAAGCATACGCTTCGGCAAGGCATTGTGCTGGGTTCTGTAAGGCAACTGTCTTCTGTGATGCAACCCTGTGATGTCAGTGTTGAAATACACTATAGATGAAGTAGAATAATGTACGACTCAGAGTTGCTAAGTAACCTTGTGTTCTCCCAGTGAGTGAGAAACAAGGGGCAAGATGATTCATAGGTCTGACTCTAGAGTCTGCAGTACTGGGAATCAACTCTGGAAAGGGGTCCATGTGTTTGTGATCCTGCTCCCCACTGCACAGCTGAGCCTGCATCTCGACTGTGTCATTCCAGTCTTTGCTGTTAACACCCATTTATTAGGTTTCTCAGAACATTGCAATTGAGGTGTTGGCCAGGAGTAAAGTCTCAGCAGAAAACTCAACTGGGGAAGGATCTGCTTTCAAGTTCACTCAGCATCTTAGTAAAATTCAATCTCAGTGATTGACAGAGGGTCTCATTGCTAGCTGTCGGCCAGAGGTGGCCCTCAGTTTCTTGACCTGTGACCCTCTACATAGGGGAGTTCACAATGCAGAAGCTTGCTTCATTCATGCATGCAAGGGGAAGAGTCTACCAGCACGATGGGAGTTAAAATCTTATGTAGCGTAATTATGGAAGTGGCGTCCTATCACCTTTGCCATATTCTGTTGATTAGAAGCAAGTCCTATCTAGGACTAACTGGGAGGGAATTACACAAATGCATTAATACCAGAAGGCAGGGTTCACTGGGGCCATCTTAGGGTATGTCCATCACAAGTGCCCACGACTGAGTTCTACAGTGTTTGGGAGTGGAACACTGCACAATACCTTCCCTCCAAGGGATGCTTTGTAACAGACTTTTTGAGTGGCTGCTGTTGGAAGTACTTCTACATTTACATGAACACAGACCAAGGGAATCCAGCAAAATGCCATTTCCTTAATTAAACAGATTAACCAGTAAACCGAGTTGCATTCTGCATGGTGGACTTTAACTAACAAGGCTAATGTAGCCGTTGTGGTTCTCAGCGGAAGGCCTCTCCAGTCTTCTCTTTCCTCTTTCTGCTGACCCCACGTCCTGTGCCATTTTCTTTCTATTCTGTGCCTCCTTGAATTTTTTCATCTCATATTTTTCTGCATCAAGGTGACAGTTTTGTGTGTATGTGAAATGTTCATTTTAATTATACAGGCTTGGTAATAAGTGTATAGTCAGGTTGGCATCAGCCTTGAATGCAAAAATCCTTCCTTTCAACTGATTATATCTTGAAAGGATTTGCAGCCCTGGGCACCTAGACATTGTAATGCATCATTGTTCACTAGATGAACATCAGGGGACAGAAATTAAAGGAGAAGCAGGGGACGGTGGCAGTCTTGGCCCTGAAATCAGCCAAGATGAAGGATGATCAAGTGAAGTCAACAACTTGGGGTAGAAGGGGGAGGGTCCAAGCGCTCAGCCTCTGGCCTCCTCACAGTTGGATGGGATGACAAGCCATGGCTAAAGGTGCCACGAGGCCTTCTGAGGAAAGAATTAAGAAGTAGGCCAAGTGTAAGGTGTTAGTCCCTAATGCAGTGCAGCAGACAGGACCTGGCAGAGAAGGCAGACCCTCTCAGAGCAGTGAGAAATGAGCTGGCAGAACACATGCCCCAAGAATCACAGAGGCTTAGGTACCCCTCTGAATCTTGACTCCTGTGACGTAACCATGTGGCACTTAGAGAGATCCTTGCCTTTGAAAGTGAAAGGTAAAAGGCCTGAGAATCAGGTGCTCAGACCACAGAAGCAGAGTAGAGGTCAGATCCACTGAATCTTAGGACTGGAAGGAACTTTTGAAGAGCCTCTATATTTAGTACCCTAATGTGGCAGATGAGGAAACTCAAATTTAGACAGGCAGTGGACTTACACGAGGCTGCATGGATGAAGGTGTCATATGCCCTTTTCACCTGTCCATTTGCTTCTCTTAAGTATCCCAAAGTGCTGCTGCATAAGCAGTTCCACCAACTGGGAAGGGGAGAAGCTAGTGTTTTGTTTTGAGTAGATGTTGTAAATGGGTCTCTAGCCACCTCTCCTGTGTGTGGTACAGTGTGTTAGCTATTCCATCAAATCTCCCAGTGACCTTCCCTCTGAGAGATTTATACACCTCTGTCCCACTTAGGTAATCTCTGTGACTTGTTTTTGGCCAATGCAATGTGAGTATATTAGGCTATTCTTGCATTGCTATAAGGCAATACGTGAGAATGGGTAATTTATAAGAAAAGAGATTTCATTGGTTCACAGTTGTGCAGGCTGTACAGGAAGCATTGCACCATCTGCTTCTGAGGAGGTCTCAGGAAGTTTCTAATCATGGCAGAAGGTAAAGAGGGAACAGACCTATCATATGGCAAGGGCAGGAGCAAGAAAGAGAGCAGGAAGGTGTGACACACTTTTAAACAACCAGAGCTCATGAGAACTCACTATCATGAGGAGAGCACCAAGGGGATGGTGCTAAACCATTCATGAGAAATCCGCTCACATTATCCAATCACCTCCCACAGGGTCCCTACCTCCAACATTGGCGATTAAATTTGAATAAGAGATTTGGGAAGGAACACATATCCAAACTATATGAGTAGGTTAAAGTGAAGTGTGTCGCTTCAGAGTCTTTTCCTCTGCCATGAGACAGGCAAGTGTTCTGGTCAGAGGCTGCCTCTTAGCCTGGATCCCAGAGTGAAGGTGATATGGACAGAGCCCACTGCCGATGGACATACAGTGTGAGCCACGTTTGTTACCAGGCTTATTCTGGCTGTCACCACAGCGTGATCTGGCCTGCCCTGAGTGACTTGACATGGTGGGCAGGCTCCATACATTCACACATATATATACAGTCAACTTTCCCCAGGTCCATGGTCTTCCTCCAGGTTGCCTCCTTTTCCTGTGTGACCAGCCCTGTGAATGACATCCCTTACTCAAGGAACCTGGGATAATCCTGGCCACCTCCCCAGGTTCCAGCCAAGTCACCAAGTGCTGCACTACTTCCCAAGCCCTGCCTCTGCCCTGGTTCACACTGCTCATCACTGCCTCAGCTGCCATGCAGGCTGCTTTGACTCCTGTCTTGCCCTTCGCTCTCCAATCCAGTCCCTGTAGCTGGCCAGAGGGAGCCAAGCCCACTAGAAGGTTTTTAAGAGGGTTGCTCACTGCAAGATCAGCCTGAATGTGGCCTACAAAGTTCTTCCAGCAATAGCATCCGTCTCTTACTGTGTTCCTATCAAGATGCATTTCTTCCGTCTTGTCCAATTTCTTTCTCTGTCTGTCTCTGTTTTAATTTAAAAGGCTGTTTTTCTGCATGGAAGCTCCACCTCCAACCTGCACCACTCAGCAACCAGTCATCCTCTGCCCTCTCCCCTCATTTACTTGCCTAACTTCAACTCATTATTGGGACCTCAGTGTGGAGTCACTTTGTCTAGGAAGCTTTCCCAGACCACCTGATTATATGCTGGGAGTGAGTCCTCTGGCTCACAGCACCACCCTGTCCTGCCCCCCACAGTTCTGTATAAGGCTGCACTTCAATTGACAGGCAACTGTTCCCCGGTAGACTACACTGACTGCCAGGTCCCCCATGCCTTGCAAAGCAGTTTCTGGCACATGGTAGATGCCCCTTGAACATTTGCTGCTGAATGTTGGTTTTTCATCTTGAAGACAAAAGAAAACAGTGCCCAGACATGGGAACAAAAGACCTTATCCTAAAACCAAAGGCTCTTTTGGATACAAAATATTATATTTCATGTGAGGAAAAATGCAGCATTGGAAAGAACTGGAACCCTCAAAAATACATGAAATGAGCTACATATATCATTAAACGTGGGTCATGGGTCTGTCTGTTCTGAGTGTGCATAAAATCACAAATTTTTCATTGAGACGTAAATACTTAAAACCAGACAAAAAAGTGACCGTGAGCACCAGGAGAGTTTGGCTAGGAGTGCGAGGTGAGGAGGAGCAAGTGGTGAATGAAAGCGTGCTGGATTCTGTGGTCCCAGGCGAGCTCTGTGCAGTGTGGGTGTGCATGAGAACAGGGTTTTATTTTTAAAGATACTTCCTCAAGAGATTGTTCATTAGGGAGCCCAACCTTTTCCTTGTTGTTCTCTGCTGCAAACATAACCTGATTCTGGAGATGGAGTTTGGAGAGATGTTAAGATCTAAGAGCCAGTGGAGTTGAAGAAGGCAGGGGTTGGGAGGTAAAAAAAACATCCTACAGACCTTATGGTTGATGAGTGAGTCTGTGTAGTTGTGGTTGGTCTGCTGGGCAGACAAACTGGTGTTGGTAATAGTTTTCATTCCAATGGCTCTAAAGGAGTGATTCTTGGTATATAGTACATTGATGTGCATTTGAATTGTCTGTTTCTGCTACCAGAGCATCACCTCTTGTGATTAGTCCAGAGAGTAAGGCAGTTAGGGAACACTGAGCCTGGATCTACCCAAATTCCTCAAGTAGGAGGTGGGGTTGCCATTTTCTAACTCTGAACAAGCACATGCCTCTGCATGATACTGATGATAAGCATCTACTTGGACAAGGCTACCAGATTTAAAAACCTTTGTTAGTAGGTAGATGTCTTAGTTTGTTTTTTATTGCCATAGCAGAATACCGGAGGCTACATAATTTATGAAGAGAAGAGGTTTATTTGGCTCACAATTCTGGAGGCTGGAAGTTCAAGATTTGGCAGCTACATCTGGTGAGGGCCTCAGGCTGCTTCAACTCATGGCAGAAAGTGTGCAAAGAGATCACACAGTGAGAGAGAAAAACCAGGGAAGCCAGACTCTTTGTAACAACCCACTCTCCTGGGAACTAATCTATTACTAAGAACTCATTTAGCTCCTGGGAAGGCACTAATTTGTTCACAAGGGTTCCACCTCCATGACCCAGACGCCTCCCACTATGCCCTCATTGCCAACACTGCCACATTAGGGATCAAATTTCAACATGAGTTTTGGTAGCACAAACCATACCAAGATAGGCAGACAGGCTGACTGACAGATGGCTGGCTGGATGGGATGGATTAGCAGGTGGATATAACTATGCAGAGAGATACGATAGCAAAAAGAACACTTTATAAGGAATACAATGAGGGGAATATGTTCTTTTACGACCCTTGTTTGCAACTTATTAAAAGTCAACATGCTGGTTAGGTGGTGTTTTATAATTGCAAAGCAGAAGGTCTAAATAAATAGGAAGTTCTACCAAAGATTTAATTAACCTAACCTGTAAAACATGTTTAATTGATCTGTATAATCAACAAATGATTAATACATCATTTAGAATGAGGTATCACAAAGGGGAGGCTGATAAACTTAAAACCCCTTTGTCTAGGCTTAAGAGAATTTCTCAAGAAACAAGAGAGCTCATTTCTCCTGTGATAACACTATTTCTCCCCACTTATAGAATGACATAAGCTGCATAATGAGCAGATTAGGCAGAGAATCACCAACAAAGTACTGCACCTGCTAAAGCAATTAGCCCCGTGTGCTTTCCTCCTGGGAGAAGCAGAGACAGGTTCCACGCAGAAGGCAAGGGCAGCACCTGAGCTACATGGGCTGCTTTGTCCATAACAACATGTATGTGGTTTGGGTGATTTTAGAGAGCATGAAGGAAGGGGTAGAATGGTTATGGTTCTTTCGCCAGAACCAGTAGTCCTTTCTTCATATCTGTATTGACAAGCACAATATGTCAACCTGAAAACCTTCCTTTTGTGTGAAACACATCTCTCCTGCTTCTTTAGGGGGTCATTTTCTCCCTACTCCAACTACGTGATTCTCATAAGGGCTGCTAAACACAGTACCTGCTCTCAGGAATGGGCACAAGATTCAAGCGGGCCAATCATAGTAGGCCCAGGCCATGAGTCAAGTCAATTAGAATTCTTCTCAGGACATTTTTAAGAGGGTGTCACTTTTTTTCTTTAGTTGTATAGCTGTGAGGATTGGCTATTTGGGAGAACAAAGCCAACTTGCAGAAAGGAACATGTGATGGTAAATATTGAACGTCAACTTGGTTGGATTGAAGGATGCAAAGTATCGTTCATGGGTGTGTCTGTGAGGGTGTTGCCAAAGGAGATTAACATTTGAGTCAGTGCACTGGGAAAGGCAGACCCATGCTCAATCTGGGTGGGCACCGTCTAATCAGCTGCCAGCAAAACCAGGATAAAAGCAGGCAGAAGAACATGGAAAGATTCGACTGGCTTAGTCTCCCAACCTACATCTTTCTCCTGTGCTGGATGCTCTCTGCCCTCGAACATCAGACTCCGAGGTTTTCAGCTTTGGTGCTCTTCCACTTACACCAGTGGTTTGCCAGGGGCTCTCAGGCGTTTGGCCACAGACTGAGGGCTGCACTGTCAGCTTCCCTACTTTGGAGGTTTTAGAACTCGGACTGCCTTCCTTGCTCCTCAGCTTGCAGATGGCCTATTGTGGGGCTTCACCTTGTGATCATGTGAGTCAATACTCCTTAATAAACTCCCCTTTTTATATACATCTATCCTATTAGTTTTGTCCCTCTAAAGAACCCTAATAGAGAATACAAGTAAGAAATAGCTAGATAAAGAGGAGTCCAGAGTCCAGATAATATTTAAATCATCAAGTCTCCGCAGCTTCCCTGATCCTTTCCTTTCTGAGACGTGGCTGCTCAGCAAGTCCAAACCTGTGTGCTCCTCCCGGCATTCTTTCAGTAAGTGCTTAACCTTCTCAGGCTGTCTGATCTAGGTTTTTGTCATTGGAAAAGAAATGAGTCCTAAATAGCTTTTCTTCTTTCACGCTCACTTGCCTAATGAGTCACTGAGTAGGTAAAGAATACCTACATTACAAATGCATAAGGCCTCACATTTGCCCTAAAGGATCTGATGCTTTGCGGGGGAGACTGAAAGAGACAACAGTGGCATAGTTTGGTTAGGAGGATGATGTGACATGAAAACATTTGTCAAAACATGAAAACCCAGTTTCAGTTGTGATACACTAAGTTTTCTTTCTTTCTTTTCTTTCTTTCTTTCTTTTCTTTCTTGTTTTCTTTCTTTCTTTCTTTCTTTCTTTCTTTCTTTCTTTCTTTCTTTCTTTCTTTCTTTCTTTCTTTCTTTCTTTCTTTTACTTTAAGTTCTGGGATACATGTGCAGAATGTGTAGGTTTGTTACATAGTTATACATGTGCCATGATGCTTTGCTGCACCTGTCAATCTGTCATCTAGGTTTTAAGCCCCGCATGCATTAAGTGTCCTAATGCTGTCCCTCCCCTTGCCCCCTACCCCCTGACAGGCCCCAGTGTGTGATGTTCCCCTCCCCGTGTCCATGTGTTCTCATTGGTCAACTCCCACTTATGAGTGAGAGCATGCGGTGTTTGGTTTTTTGTTCCTGTGTTAGTTTGCTGAGGATGATGACTTCCAGCTTCATCCATGTCCCTGCAAAGAACATGATCTCATTCTTTTTTATGGCTGCACAGTATTCCATAGTATAAATGTGCCACATTTTCTGTATCCAGTCTATCTCTGATGGGCCTTTGGGTTGGTTCCAAGTCTTTGCTATTGTAAATAGTGCTACAATAAACATGTGTACATGTGTCTTTACAGTAGAATGATTTATAATCCTTTGGGTATATACCCAGTAATGGGATTGCTGGGTCAAATGGTATTTCTGATTTTAGATCCTTGAGGAATCACCACACTGTCTTCCACAATGGTTGAACTAATTTATACTCCCACCAACAGTGTAAAAACATTCCTATTTCTCCACAGCCTCCTCAGCATCTATTGTTTCCTGACTTTTAAATAATTGCCATTCTAACTGGCATGAGATGGTATCCCATTGTGGTTTTGATTTGCATTTCTCTAATGTCCAGTGATGACACTAAGTTTTCTTAAAATGATTCTTAGGTTAAATACTTTCCTTGTATTCCACCATGTGAATTGATGTTTTTTATTAAAATATTTTAATTTTTTTTAAGCTTTCTCAGTCAAACAAGTATGGTAAATGTCAAGTTAAACCAAAATAAGTAGAATTATTTGCTGCAGAACTTGTTGCTGATGCACTTTGGAGTATCATAGAGACCAATTGAGTATGCAGGGATTCCCAAAGTTCCTGAAGCAAATGCATTTTTCTTGCAATGTCTGATCAAATTTCAGAGAAGCAGTGTTGATTTGAACACAGTTTGGGATCTCCACTCGATCATTATGAGCTCCTCAGTACTTCCTGAAAGAATGCTGGGGGAAGCACACCTGTCTGGACATGGTGAGCAGCCAAGTCTCAGAAAGGCAAGGATCAGGGAAGCTGGGGAGGTTTGATGACTCAAATATTATCTGGACTCTGGACTCCTCTTTTTCTAGCTGTTTCATACTTCTGTATTAGGGTTCTTTAGAGGGACAGAACTCATAGGAGAAAGGTATATATAAGCTCTCTACTTGATGATTATGAGCTTCTCAGCTGGTGTAGGCTAAGATCCTGGCAGAGGTAGGCATCTCAGCCTTATGCCCCAAGCTGAAATCTGGGTCTATCCTTACCCCAACATTTGCTGCTGCTTTAGTTTCACAAGCACAGTCAGGCTTCCTCTATCCACAGGGATTTTTCAGGCCAGCCCCAGGAGTCATGCAGTTTTTCCTTCTTTTTCCTGTTTACTTTCGTACTCTATTGTTTTCATTATGAAAGTCCCACTCTCTCTTTTAAGAAGACAAAGGATGGAGCGGTGTATTTTATAAGGAAATGTTCATTGTTTCTTCCTTCCCACTCATAGGAGAAAGGTATATATAAGCTCTCTACTTGATGATTATGAGCTTCTCAGTTGGTGTAGGCTAAGATCTTGGCAGAGACAGGCATGGGAGAAGCTCTGGATTAGTTGAATCCCAAGGCATCGTCCTCTCTCTGCTACCATTGTGGAGAGGATACCAGAGCAAATCTTCCTTCTTGCTGGGATTAAGCAGTATGCTAAACCCTCAAAAGGAGTTGCTATGTTACAGTATGAAGAGCTGTTTTACTTTCTGTAAGCCTAAGGTGGCACTACACAATGAGCAATAGATGTCATCTATATGGATGTTTAAGGACATGAACCATAGAGGTAGACGGCAAAAGTTCCTACTCTTCTTTACCTCCTTTGAACCTTAAAATCCAGAGAAGTTTGCATTATTATTTCCCTCTTTTCGTCGCAAATACTTTTATAACAAGATATTGCTTCAACTACCGCATGCTGCTGGGAATAAAACTGCAGAGGGGAAGGCTGAGGCTAAATGCCACTGACAGGCAGGGGAGCTTTCTGCCGGCTCCAACATTTAGCTCTGGTTGTTCGATGGACATTTGAGAATTGGAATTTAGGAACTAGAGGAATTTCTGCATATTCACCTTGATACTGTAGCATTAGAAGGTCACCAGAATGCAGCCTCCACTTTTAAGGAAGTGGAAGACCAAGGTTTCCATTTATACACTGGTTCAGTGTCTCAATCTGGTACATTTTTGTGCTTTTGCTACTTATTGATTTGACCAACGTGAATCACTCTTTGGCAAACAGGGCTGCGTTAATGCGTTAAAAGCTCATTATGAGGATAATGGACACAAAGTAAAAAGGAATCAAATGATGTGAGTGTAAAAGGTTTTTCCCTAGACAACTGAAAATAAATTGAAAACAAATTCAATTAAAATAACATTCAGCCTTTTTTATTTCTTTCATGGTGTGATTCCTCTGAAGGAGGTGCCCAAAGCTAACATAATGCTTTGAAGGGCTACCCCGTCCTGCACCAGACAGACGTGGGAAGACCGATGCAGAATGTGTGTCCACGACGGGCTGACTTAGGAAGTTGTTCCCTAAAGCCACACGTTTCTGTCTCCCACAAATATCTCTATGTCTGTTTATCACATCCTCTTCTGCTTTCTTTTGGTTAAAACTCAGAAGACCTCTCAAAGCAAGGCAAGCTTCCCATCATGCAATACCCTTCCTGCATCTCAGCCTTATGCCCCAAGCTGAAATCTGGGTCTGTCCTTACCCCAACCTTCGCTGCTGCTTTAGTTTCACAAGCACAGTCAGGCTTTCTCTATCCACAGGGTTTTCAGGCCAGCCCCAGGAGCCCTGCAGTTTTTCCTTCCTTTTCCTGTTTACTTTTCTACTCTATTGTTTTCATTATGAAAGTCCGACTCCCTTTTTTAAGAAGACAAAGGATGGAGCGGTGTATTTTATAAGGAAATGCTCATTGTTTCTTCCTTCCCACTAATCACTGCTGCCCTTCCGCAGGTAACCAAGGGCAGTAGCTGGGTGTGCATTGCCAGCCTACACATTTCCTTTTGCCCACTTTCCTACATCCAACCCATCTCAAAGCTCTTGAATTCTATCTTTAAAATGTTTTTCAAAGCAGTACATTTCTTTCCTTCTTTCCTAGCCATTGTCACCCATTAGGTGTATTTATTTCCTAGGGCTACTGGAACAAAGGACCTCAAACTGGGTAACTTAAAGCAACAGGAGTATATTATCTCACCATTCTGGAGGCTAGATATCTGAAAATCAAAGTGTCACTAGGGCCAGGCTCCTTCTGAAACCTGCAGGGGAATCTTTCGTTGCCTCTTCCTAGCTTCTGGTGGTCTCTAGTATTCTTGGCCTTACTTGCCTTGCAGCTGCAGCACACCACACTCTGCCTTTATGTCATCTGGGGTTGTCCCTGTGTGCCTGTCTTCACATGCCTGCCTTTTTATAAGGACACCAGGCATTTGTTGGACCCTACTCCAGTGACCTCATCTTAACAAGTTATATCTACAACGACCCTATTTCCAAATAAGGTCACATTCCAAGGAACAGGGGGTTAGGGCTTCAACACATTTTGGCAGGGGAGGAGAGGACACAATTGGACCCATAGCACAAGGCTACAGTGGACTAGCCTCTTACTTTCTCAAAGTAGAACCTGCCAAGCAGCCAGGAGAGTTCCTTCAATTTCATGGAGATCCAGGCACTCCTCTCCTTAAAACCCACCCCTACAAGGCTTCCTTTGTACCTAAGGTAAAATCCCAGTTCCTGATGTGGTTGACAAGGCTTTTTTTATCTGGATCCAGCTCAGCTATGCTGCTCAAAGTCTTTACCTGTAGCCCCTCTACCTTCATTCAGCCCCCTCGCCCTCCTCCCTCGCCCTCCTCATTCTTTGCTGAGTTAGCCCTTCTCCTCCACCACATCACACGTTGAATGCTTCTTCTGGGAGGCCTTCCCTGACCTCTCCAAAATCACAGCCATATGCAGCCTTTTTTCCCTGTCTCACTCTCCTACATGCTTATCTCACCTATACTGACGTCAGCCTAAGGACTTTTGTTTAATGTCTGTCTTACACAAGGGTTGACGAACTATGGCTAATGGGCCAAATTTGGCCTGTGGTCTGTTTTTGAAAGACCCTTGATAGCAGAATCGTTTTTATAGTTTTTAGGGTTATTAAAAACAAGTATACAAAAAAATACCAAGAAAATATACTTCAGAGACTGCATGTGGCCTGCAGAGCCTTAAATATTTATGCTCTGGCTCTTTATAGAAATGTGTGATGATCCCTGGTCTTACCCGCTATCAACTCCCTGGGAGCCAGAAACTTGTCTGTTTTATTTGCTGCTGTGTCTGGAAAACCTTGCAAGGGGTCTGGCCTCACTAAGATCCTTGCTAGATATACAGTGGTGAAGTGAATGGGTTATTCAATGAATGGTTGGTTCTCAGTGACTGTTGATTTAGGAAAAACCAATCTTTTCATAACAGCCAGAGAGACTTCTCTGGTAGTATGTATGGATTTTGATAATCTGGCAATTCAGTCATTTAATAAACAGTTAGACCAGTGATGTTTTAGACATTGGTTTAGTAACCAAGGAGGGAGACTGATTGAACACTTCTCTTGGGAAATTCATCTAGGGGAGTAGAGATGCAAAATGTGATGAAGGGTTTTAACCAGGGCATCACTTGTGAAAGAGAAATTTAAACAGCGAATTGTGGCAGGCCGGGCGTGATGGTTCACACCTGTAATCCCAGCACTTTGGGAGGCCAAGGCAGGTGGATCAAGAGGTCAGGAGTTCGAGACCAGCCTGGCCTATATGGTGAAACCCCATCTCTACTAAACATACAAAAATTAACTGGGCGTGGTGGCATGCATCTGTAGTCCCAGCTACTTGGTAGGCTAAGGCCAAAGAATTGCTTGAACCTGGAAAGCACATGTTGCAGTGAGCCAAAATTGCACCACTGCACTCTAGCCTGGGCGACAGAGTGAGACTCCGTCTCAAACAAACAAACAAAAAAACCCAGTGGATTTCTGAAGGTTCAGTTCCTCCTTGGTGGTAGGAAGGAGAACAAGGGGATGCTGTCATCTAATTTTATATTATCAATACACAAACATTGTTCTCCTAGAGACAAGTTTTCTCCAGATGGGCTGGTTGTTGCTTTGCCTCTGGTCCAAACAGGACCATCTCTCATGCATCAGTCTCACTTTATTGCCCTCAAAGTGCAGGTAGCTGTGGAAAAAACAAAACGTTAAGTGTCCTCAACTTCAGCCTAAATGAGAAAGCTGGTTTTCCTGTACAGCCTATGGAAACTCTTGAGGAACGAACCAGAGACCACAGCCCCTAGTAGACAACTGAGAAGCCCTTCCTTGTCCAACCACCATCTTTCACCACAAGGCATGTCCTTATGGCTGTCATTTAAAATTCCACCTCGGCTTTTATTTTTTCCAGGTTGCTGCAGTTTTAATGCCTATTTTCAGAAGCAGGATGAATCTGAGATACACAATCTGCCAGTTGACCTAGCTGCTTACAATTCACTGATTCATTTCAAAATCTCTCCCTGTGAATCTTAGAAATCAAGCTTAAGGATAGTGTTAAGTTGTACAGAAGGTCTTTGTTCTTCCCACTTTTGGTTAAATTAGAATCGGTTTGTCTTGGACTTATTCTAAGCCCTTCTACTGGAGCTTACCGAGATCTTTTATTTCCTAACTGTATTTAAATTTTCTTTTTAATGTAAGTCCTTGAAAGGTGGCTTTTGTCCCACAAACAGGCAGTAGCTTCGTGATACAGCTGGAAGTGCCCTTCTTTCCCCCAGCTCTTCTTGCAGCTCTCAACTTGAAGGCCACCCCCCCACCCCTCCACTCCTGGAGGCCTTCCTTCAGCATCAGCAGTTAGACACACCTGTTTATGAGGCTCCCAGGCACCCCCCAAAATGAAAAGCCAAATCAAGGGCCCAAAGTTGCAGAATATTTAAAATGACATCATTTGTCTATCACAATAAAAGATACAAGGGGACTCAAATTCACTGACACACAAGAAGATGGAGAATTCATGAACAGAACATGTAGCATAGAAGCTGAGTCCTGCGGTGCGGTGGTGACGTTCTGGCACAGGACCCATCAGAGCTACAAGTGTGACATCTTTCAGTCTGTAAGTTGCCCCCTGCACCTTTGTAAGTCCCCACAGCATTGGGAATGGGAGACCCTTTGAAATGAGAGGCCTGGCCAAACACCCCTGGTTCTTCTTCTCTGTGCTCAGTGGGTTTTTTCCCCATTGTTCTTCAGCACAGTACCCTGTTCATTTCCTTTAAAGCGTATCTTCCAATTTGTAACTATTTTACTTACTTTACCTGTTTGCATTCTGTACCCTTCCCTTGTCCCCACCAGAATGTAAGCTCCATGAGGTGGGGTACATGTAGTATGTAATGCAGTCTCCTGGTCTCCCCAGCATCCTCAGTGCCTGGCCTTCTGTAGACCTGTGAGAGTAACAGTGCCATTCGCAGGGCCTGTTGGTGGTGGGATGGGTAGGTGTGAGCAATCCACCACACCAGAGGGCATGGAAAATGGTCCACCAGTTCTGCCATGTTGGGCAGTGGTTTAACACCAAGGCCAACCCCCAGGCTGGCAATTGAACTATTTCATGCTATTTATCAGCAGTGCCCCTCCTCAGCTCCACCAGCTGCTTGGGTCTATGGTTGAGCTAAGCTTATTCAGTTTCAATAATAAACATAAATAAATATGAAGACTAAATACATAAGTCTTTTGCCCCTTGGTCTTTGTTTTCCTGTTGGGCTCTATCTCTGTCATGTTCTCATATGACTGTATTGACCCATCCCTGATTCTCCCTGGGTTCCTCTGTTTCCCAGGACCTCCTTTTTTCACTCTAGCCATCACTCATCTGTGATCTCTCAAGTTGGGTCCCCATTGTCAGTACCGGGGAGCCTCTGCTGGTGATCATAAGACTCCATCATGTCAATGACCTCTCACGCTGTTGCATTATGCACCCTTATCTTCAGGTGACCATTCCAAGACCCCCAGTGGATGCCTGAGACCACGAATAGTACAAAACCCTGTATACCTATATATACTATGTTTTTTTTCCCTATACATACATGTCTATGATAAAGTTTAATTTATAAATTAGGCACAGTAAGAAATGAATGACAACATTAAAAATAGAACAATTCACAACAATATCTCAGCATCACTACTCCTATGCTTTGGAGCTTTTAATAAACAAAATACAAGTTCCTTCAACACAAGCACACAGTACCTTGGCAGTCGATCTGATAAACAAGCTCACTGCCAAGTGACTAGTGGGCAGGGAGGGTGGACAGTGCAGACACACTGGACAAAGGATTCACATGCCAGGCAGGACAGAGCAGGATGACGTGAGATTTCATCACAATCACAGAGCATGCAATTTAAAATTGATGAGTTGTTTATTTCTGGAATTCTCCATTTAATATCTTCTGACCCCCAGTTGACTTTGGGTAACTGGAACCATGAAAGCAAAATTGTGCATGAGGAGTACTACTGCGTTTGGTCTTTCAATGTTAAGTATTTAGATCAAACATAGGGATTGGAAATGTGAATTCTGGAGCCAGGCAGCCTGGGTTCAAGTCCCAGCTCCACCAGTGGCAAGCTAGAAATCCTTGTGTAAGCTGCTGGGACTGTCTGTGCCTCAGTTTTCTCACCTGTAAAATAAGGATAGTAATAGTATCTTCCTTAGAGAGTTGTAAGGATTAAATGCCTAATCCATGAAAACACATGTGACAATACCTGGCACATGGTAGGTACTTAACGTGGGTCAGCTTCTGTATTGTCCACACATTCATGCATTTGGCTCAGAAACAGTCTCCTAGAGTCCTCTTCCTAGGTGCTCAGAGCCTTCTATTGTATGTGAGGCCTTCTCTGTGTAGAAATGTGTGTTTAAAATAAGGACTTGACCAGAGCTGCTCACTTCCCAGAAGAGATGGAACCTGGCGCAGTGAACCCTGGGGCTGGACAGCGTCTCTGTTCATCCAGCTCAGTGGGGGTGGCCCCTGCCTCTGTTCCTGGTGGGCTGCATTGTCACACACGTGGCAGAGGCCCTGGGGAGAGGAAAGGACCTGGCCAAGGAGACCTGGAGCCTGTGGTCGCCTGAGCCTCCAGCAGAGGCCAGAAAGCAACAGGCTTTGATGTGCCGCCAGACCAGGAATGGGGCAAAATGCCAAGGAACAGAGTGATTGACACCTCAGGCCTGCGCTATCTATCTGAATTATCACCTGCTTCTGGAGTTGCAAAGGCAGGTGTTGTCCTGAGATACAGGCAGAGGCAGACGCCACACATGCAGCAGCATGGCAGACGGATTCAAGCTGTGACCCTCCAGAGACCACAATGATGGCTGGGTCTTCCATGCCCCTTGGCTCTCAAACCACCGAGCAGGTGACTGTCAGCCGCCCTGCACCTTTACCACCCCCGGTAGTTACCTGTCTGTGGGCAGCTTCTCCCGAGCAGTTCTCCGGAGCGGCCAGGAGATGGCGGAATTTCTCCTGTGTTCCAGCCAGAGGCTTTCAATTGGCTTAGCACTTCCACTGCCGAGGACCAGGGAGAATAAGCACTGGTAACATTTTGAATAGAAAATGTAGCAGGCAAAATACCTTGGAAACCACAAATTGGGAGAGCCTTTTAATTTTTTTTAATTTTTCAGACAAAAGATGAAATATACATTAGAATTTACAAAACACTTTTGCATTCATTATCTCACCGTAAAAAGGGAAAAGATGAAAACCAGTTTTAACCCCCTTTTGGAAAACAGGTAGGCTGCAGATGAGTCCTCCATCTGCATGGCTGTCAGATTGTAAATGGGATCACTCAGTGCTAGTATGTGACAATATTATTGTTACTGTAATGATATTGATAATGAGAATAACAGAAATGATAGCTGCTATTTATTAAATGCCACTATGGGCTAAGCATTTCACATGCATTATCTTGTTTAATCCATAGAATAACAACCCGATGCAGGGATACACAGTGATTTACTATTGAATCTTGAGACTATAGCAGCAGCCTCGTGCTTATTGTTCCAGAAATAACTCAGCATCACCAGACGAAAGCCACCAAGAGTTAACTCACAGCAGGATTTCTCCTCTCAAATAAAAACATGCCAACCTGTCCGTTTTGCTTAGAATTTAATTCTGCTACTATTTTCCTATGTCCTGGTTAGCGGAACATACTACATATTAAATTAATAATAACAGCAACAACAGTAACAACTATCATTTATTCAGCGCTTACTATGTGCCAGGTGCTATTCTAAGAAAATCTTAAAACCTCACAGCAGCATTACTGGGTAGGAACTTTTAATCACCACTTTACTGATGAGGGAAATAAAGCCCAGAGAGGTTCGGCAGTGCTTCTAAAGTCACACAGTTAGCAAACAGCAGTTAACTCTAGGGCTGGGAATCTGTCACTAAGTTAATGGCCCTTGTGTCTTAATTTTCTGAATGAATTTCCTACTGTATATTCCTCGGTTTCATGGCAGCCTCATCATTAGTCTGAGATTCTGCTTGTAAGAGCATTTTCTTGATGTTCCATTCTTTGCCTCTATGGGTTTTTTTTTTTTTTTTTTTTTTTTTTTTTTTTTTTTTTGGGTGAGTTTTGCCTCCAAGCTTGTGTCCATGCTAATTCCAAACCAAAAATACAGTCCCAGTTGGTGAGTCCAGATTGGTGTTAGGAACACACTCCATATCCCAAGATAACCCCGTATTTCTAAATTATTGGAGGGATTTGACTGTTTGGCAGAGCAAATGGGCATGCAAGATGTTCGTCTCAGCAGAGTTATTTTACGTCTTTTTTGAGTGTCTCTCTTCTTCTGGCTCAGAAGCAAAGGGTGCTGTAGGATGACTATAGCTAACAGTAATTTATTATATATTCTGGATAGCTAGAAGAGAGGCTTTTGAATATCCCCAACACAAAGAAATGATTGATGTTTGAGTTGATGGATGTGACTTATCTTGATTTGACCTCTATACATTGTACATATTGTAACTTCACGATGGACCCCATAAGCATGTACAATTATTATTTATCAATTAAAAATAAAAAGAAGCAAAGGGCACTTTGCTTCCTTCCTCAGCAGGTGTCTCATGGCCAGCACTGGCCGGAGTGTCACAGTTCTGAAGCCTTACCGTAGAGATCTCTCTGTTGTTCTCTCCCCCTCTCCCCTCTTCCCTTTGTCCCTACTTCACTTTCCTTCCTCTCTTGTGCACTCTATTTCCAGACACTTTTGGGTACCCCATTTGGATGAGAAAATACAGGTTAGGTGTACATATCAGCTTCCTTTGTGCTGTCAAACTTTATAACATTTGGATTTTGGAAGCGCCTCATGGGTATATAGGATGGATTTCTGACAGAAGGGCTTATTTCCAGGCCTCCTGAAAACCTCTATCAGGTGAAGACAGCTGTCTCTTAACAACTCAAGTAACAGTGCCTGAGGCCTGGTTAGAAATCCTGTTGCCTTTGCAAATGGGACTATGGCTGGTATCTGGGTTTCCCGTGCTCTGCCTTCACATCCTAGTTCCCAAAAGTCTCAATTCCCAAGGCTCATGTGGACCACGTCCTTTCTTCCTTTCTGCTGCCAGAGTAAGAATGTTCTGTGCCCAGAAACACATCCTGTTTTAGGGGCTACCCTCCAAGTCAGGAGCTACCATCAGTACTCAGAGGGTAGTACCAGCTGCAGAATGCATTTCGGGGCTTGGGGAGCCTTGAGGCAGAATGGGCTGGAGGCTTCTTGCAGTCAATTTATCAGGAGAACGTTTTCAGAGTGGAGTCGGTAGGATGTTATCGGCTACCACATGTACATAGGCACACGTGCACATCTGCACTCTCTCTCCCTCTTTTTCTTTCTCTTCTCTCTCTCTCTCTCTCTCTCACACACACACACACACACACACACACACACACACACACAGTCACACTGCTACAACCAGGATATAAAATGGTTCCCTGGCTAAGCAAGCCCCAGGAACATTGGATTAAACTGTTTTCTCTCAGAGGTCTTAATTCTAAAAAAGGGTTGCAGCTTGGAGTGTTTTCTACAGTTTTTTAGGCCAAGGAGTCTCTTCTGGCAGACCATGTCATGGGGCTGGTCATCTGTGGAACACACTTTTGGAAACTCCACACTTGAGATATAGTTGTAAGTGCCAGTTCTTGTCCAAAGGCAGAAAAGTACCTGTTTGCCAAACACCCAGCTCAGCCCTTAAGAAGGGAGACAACCAAATGTGGCTGTGCTGTGCGCCACTGCCGTTGGAATGAGCATGCCCAGGCAAGACCAGGCCCCTATGTCAACAACCCATTACTCTCTCTTGTGCAGTTCTCAATGTGGGCTTGGGTCCCTACACTCCATGTTTTTCCTAGGGGTCCACAAGTTCACTCTGTGAGTCATTGTCACTTGCCCTCAGGGTAGCTTTTGGGACTGGCCGTATCTTCTGAGAGTTCCCATTTTGGCGGAGCTTCTGAGCTCTTCCACCAGCATCATGGTCTCCATGTGTGCCCAGTTGCAGCTCTTCTAATGAGACTGATCCCCAAAGCTGGGAAACCTCCCTGGTGCCAGTCTGGCACTGCCAGCACCATGCCATGGTGTTCCTCCCAGAGTGGGGCAGGACTGACACTCAGGACATTACTGGATATATTGAATATCAGACACCATGGCTTCCTTTGTATGGCCCTGCCCATGCCTCTCTGTCCTCATGCCACTTCAGGCCCTGCGTACCAGATACTTCTTGCCTCCCTGCAAATCTTTCATGAAAAAAACACCCCCGCTATAATAGGGCTACAAAAGGTCAAAGGTAACAGTCTAGTTTGAGGTCTTTTTAGAAGCAGTAGGTTTGGGGATTGGGTTGGGGGAGGCCACTAGCATCTTAGCTCAGCATCTTGGGACAGTGGATGTTACTACCTCGTGACGATTGTTAACCTGACCTTTCCTACGACTGCCCTGATAGAGAAACTGTAGGACTCTGCATCTTGTCTCTGTCATCCTACAGTGAGGTAAATACAGAGATTCTGCACTGATGTGAAGCCCATCCAGGATCCCTAGACACAAGGCCACCGGCATGAGCATGGCGGCCCAGGGAAGAATGCAGGAGGTGTACCTCTATGCCAAATGGACCAGAATGTTTGATACACAGATTAAAGCCTCCAATCACACCTCGAGTCAGGATTTTAGGAAATGAACAGAGATTGTAAGTCTCTCAAAAGCCACTCTAGCCATAAGAACAAAATGCAGTGAATTATCCTAGACTGGAACCTTGACTAAAGGGAAAATATTGGCCAAAGGGCATTATCCTAACAATTGTCAAAATTAGAGAATGCACTGTAGGTTACATAAAAATAGTACCTCAAAGTTAAGTTCCCTGAATGTGATAACTGCACTGTGGTAATGTAAGAGAATACCTTTATTGTTGGGATGCATGCCCTGAAGTATTAAGAGGTTAAGGGACATAAAGTATGCAACCTACTCTAAGTGATTCCTAAAAAATACTAATATGTATCCACAAGATAAATTCTTTAAAAATTCATGAATCTGGGTGAAGAATACATGGGTTTTTTTTTTTATTTATTTGTCACATTTTTCTGTAAGTTTGAAAATACATCAAATATTATCCAAGGGGGTAGTTGTTTAGAGATGAGTTTCACCTCTGAGATGTAAAACATGCAAAAATATATCCCAAAACCAAGACCTGCAGAAATTGAGTTGGATATTTGCCCTGGTCTCCTTAGCCCAGGGGTCCCAGTGCTCCATGAGGCCACTCCCCAGAGCTGGATGAAAAGCCAGGCATCCTGAACAGGTCTTTGGATGGGGATCTTAGCCTTTTCTCCCTTTAGAGGAGTTGATGGCCAGATGTGGGGAATTCTGGCGGAAAGTAGATGCATAAAGGCAAAGATAGCACAACACTACTTTGGTGAAAGTTGGGAAGTCTTTTTGCTTCACTGACAAGGTCTGCATGTTTTTATGAATGCTAACCTTAGTACAAGGTATATGAACTCCAATCTGGCATTCATAGATCCCCAGACCCCATGATAATGACTCAAAGGCATGCTACAAAGTAAGTGATCAAATTCTATGATCATTTGTTGCCCCTTAATTAGAAATTGGCCATCTAGGTATTTCCCCCAATGATGCCTCTGACTCACACCCAGACAGACCTGTGACCTGTGAACTGCTGTCCCCACCTGCCTCACCCATCACCCAGCTCTCCCAGCACTTAGTGCCCAACCATTGGGTGGAAACTTCCAGTCTTCAGGACCCACCTTGAGAACTCCAACAAGGCTGCTTCTGTGTGCTCCTAAGGCTCTCAGCAGCAGGGGTGCCAGAGTATAGGGGGCACCATGCAATGGTGAAAAGAGCCTCTTCTCCATAGCCTGTCATATTTTGTCTCTTGGACCTCAAGGCCACCCTGTTCATGCCCGGAGTCTCCCCATTTATCCTAGGAACTGCGATTCTGCTTTGAGCTAAAATGTTGCCAAGCTTCACACGTAAAAAAAAATAGAGACACAAATAAATCAAAATGAAACAGAAAAAAGACACAAGGATTCTGTCTGCCTGTCACCCCTATGACTGTACAGTCTCAAACTCAGTGCATGGCGCCTGCTGAGAGACAAACCTAACACTTTCTACTTCATCCCTTAGTGCTTCCCTCAACCCAGATTTTTCTTTGTCGCTGTATATGAAACAAAAACCTGTTCTGCATATTAGTGGATTTAAACAGCTCTCAGGAGATGATGGTAGAGTAGAAATATTACCAGAAGTTGTAGCTGTTCCAACCAAGTGAGCACTTTTCGTATCTGGCTCAGTGCTGAGTGCTTTATGTGATTTATCTCCTTCAGTACTTCTAATCATTAAGTTCTATGTCATCCCCATCTTTCAGATGAAGAAACCAGAAAGTTTGAACTAATGTTCAAACTAATGAACACTAATGTGTTCAAGATCTCACAGTTAGCAAGAAGTGGAACCTGAACAGTTGTCCAGACACATCTGACTCCAAAGTCCATATTCTTCACCCACTGTGTGATTTTGCTCTCCTCCCTATAAACTACAGAACTGATGTGGGGCTGGGTGTTCTCTTCTAGCATCTGAACTCTAGCAAAGGCTGCCCTGCCCGAAATGACCTGTTCCCCAGAATTTCTATGGGGAGAGGCTGTAAAACCTTTATGAGTCATATTTACCTACACTAATGACTGTTAAAAATATTAAAGCTGAAACTTTAAAAACAAGTCAACTTGCAATAATTGAATGGAAGCCAGAAACATACCTAACTCATTCCCATTTTATATTTGACTTTGGGATGCATTGAGTATTTTGGAAATGACAGACTCTATTTTGTTGGCTCTCAGTGACTAGACTGAGTTTGCCTTCTGTGGGTTCCCCTGAATCAAAGGAAACAGAGGTAGCTCAGAAGCATATTGTATCACCAAGAAAAGTTAGTCTGAGAGTGAACATCTATAACAGAAAGCCCAGAATGTGAATTATTCAAAATCAGATGATACAGATTGCATACGCTTCTTGTTAAATAGATTTCAGGTGAAGAACTTGTTGCTTCTCTGTGCAGTCGAGTTCCTCATCCATGCCCAAAAATGCAGGTAAAATTTATGTTCTGATAGATGCTCATTTATCCCGTTTTGTAGCCATAATCTACACTTGCCTTAATTTCCTCTCAATTATGCCCAGGCATTAACTAATACTGACTAACTACAACCCCAAATAATTATTACTATCTGTTCCCTTTGTAAATATAACTCCAGCACAGAGCTAGAAGAATAATGGCATATTTACAGAAGGCAGCTAATTAAACTGAGTTCCAATTGCTTTCACTTTGCCAGAAGGAGCCATTTTCGCAGCAAAAATTGGGTGGATGCTTGCATGCTTACCAGGAACAACTTGAGGTAACGTAATTCAGGGTTCCCGAGGCAAAAATTCAGTGCAAGACAAATATACACAAGCAATAAAAATCTCATTAAGGAAGATATGGTGATTGTTTTACTGTAGCCCATCCATTAAAAGGGAGTATCATTTTGGTGGGTTTATTTAAGGAATAGTATATATTTCATTGTTTCATAATGGAAGTAATTGCAAGGGACTCTTAGACAATCCTTGAAGAACATTTTTATTTTCTGTTTGAATCTTTTCTAGTTTATGAAACTACTTCACCATCTTTAGCCTCATCATTTCTAAACTTTCTAACTTTCTGAGCATTGTTAAGCCCAATACCCAAAATTGCGAAAGTCCTAACACCCGCCTTTACCCCTTCTTCTCCATCTGCTCCTCATTTATTTCAGGAATTTGGTCTTAAGCACAACATGATCTTTCATATAGAGTATGGACGCTTCTGTGGTGTGATTTCTGGAGTTTAACTGAACTCATTAGCAACAGTCACATGAATGCAAGTTCCTCTGACAAACTTAGGTTGGAAAGCATGTCTTCAGTTTTCTTTCTCTTCTGGGTTTATAGGTTATTCAAACTCAAACCAAACAAACACCTTCCTGAAATAACAACAGAAAAGGAACCCGACACCTTGCATTGTCAAGATGCCAGATGCTGTCTTAGTCTGTTTTCACGCGGCTGTTAAAGACATATCTGAGACTAGGTAATTTATAAAGATAAAGAGGGTTAATGGACTCACAGTTCAATGTGGGTGGGGAGGCCTCACAATCATGGAGGAAGGCTAAAGGCATGTCTTACATGGCGGCAGGCAAGAGAGAATGAGAGCCAAGCAAAAGGGAAAACCCTTTATAAAATCATCAGGTCTCCCGAGACGTATTCACTAACATGAGAACAGTATGGGGGGAACTGCCCCCGTGATTCAGTTATTACCACCCTGGGTCCCCCCCAAAACACGTGAGAATTATGGGAGCTAACATGCAAGATGAGATTTGGGTGGGGACACAGCCAAACTATATCCCATCTCTAAGGGAAGAATGTGTCTTCCTTGTCCTAGCTTTAGGAGAGAAACTCAGGAACGTTTTAGTGCATAGATACCTGGATTATTTAAACAATATTTTCAGTTGCAACACTTTGCTGTGTTTCTGAATGCTGTGCTGAGTTTTCTTCCTGCCTGTGTGTAATTTCTGAATTTGTTTCTATCTACTGGAAGTAGTGATTTGGCAGGCATCAGCACTTTTTCCATGTTTAATTAATTCCTCTAATTTTGTGGTAAATGAGAATAATGGGACTTAATTTTGCTATTTATGTAAAATTGATTGGTAATTATGGGGAGCACAGGAGATTTGGCTTTACAAACAAAAATTAAGTGACCTCTCCATCATGGTTCCTTGGCATGCCTCATTCACTCGTCAGGGAAAAGCAGAAATGGCAGCAGAGCAGATGCTGGAGGGAGACGAGGGCAGGTTTTGACTTTTGCAGAAGTTGAAATATGGAAATGTGCAGGGTCTTGTTGAAAAGTTCAAATGACCTCAAGCCAGAATCATTCAGAAGATAATGTGTATAGGATAGAAACCTGTTTAACTGATTTTTATTATCTCATATTTGGCGTGGTTTGGTCACCTTAATTTCAATATATTCCTGTCTTTTGTGTTCTGACCAAACCAAGGGACAGGTGGCAGGAAGAAGGTCTCTTCCTAGAGGTGCTTTATGTTAAAGGAAGTTCTCATAAGATGTGGTCTCAAGACAGAAGGTTTTTACAATTATTAATTTCTCTCTTGAAACTGAACATAGCTCCAGATTGATCTCAGATTCTTGGTAAATGATACTTACATTGTAAAAACTGGTTTGTTGTAGGTTGATATCTAGACCTAAATGATGTCTACGTCTCTGTGTCTAAATCCATCTCTATAAGTGCCTCTCTACACACACACACACGCACAGAAATTTTGCTTTCAACTCAAGGAATCTTGGATTAGAAGACAATATACACGAATATTATTATCATCCCTAAGTATTAAGATTTAGTTATTATCATGATAGAACTTATTTTTAAAGAAATGTGGGCCAGGTACGGTGGCTCATGCCTATAATCCCAGCACTTTGGGAGGCCAAGGCGAGTGGATCATGAGGTCAGGAGTTCAAGACCAGCCTGACCAACATGGTGAAACCCTGTCTCTACTAAAAATATAAAAATTAGCCAGGCGTGGTGGCACATGCCTGTAATCCCAGCGACTCAGGAGGCTGAGGCAGGAGAATTGCTTGATCCCAGGAGGCGGAGGTTGCAGTGAGCTGAGATCATGCCACTGGACTGTAGCCTGGGTGACAGAGCAAGAGTCTGTCTCAAAAACAAACAAGCAAACAAATAAAAGTGGCGAAGTGCAGTGGCTCAAGCCTGTAATCCCAGCACTTTGGGAGGCCGAGGTGGGTGGGTCACCTTAGGTCAGGAGTTTGAGACGAGCCTGGCCAATGTGGTGAAAGCCTGTCTCTACTAAAAATAAAAAAAAATTAGCTGAGTGTGGTGGCAGGCATCTGTAGGTCCAGCTACTTGGGAGGCTGAGGCAGGAGAATCGCTTGAACCTGGGAGGCAGAGGTTGCAGTGAGCCGAGATCACACCATTGCACTCCAGCCTGGGTGACAGGAGCAAAACCCTATCTCCTAAAAAATAAATGAAAATTATTTTGAATAATTTAGTTTTCCTTCTTTTTGGCACCATCAAAATTCAGTTCCTTGATGGGCAACATTCAATCTTCTGGCTAGATGACAAGCAGTTCTGGTAGGGTTGTCATAAAGAAAAAGAGGCCGGAGGTTTCAGTGAGCCAAGATCACACTGCACTCCAGCCTGGGCTACAGAGTGAGACTCCATCTAAAAAAAAAAAAAAAAAAAGAAAAAAGAAAAAAGAAAAAGACAAAGCATGTCCCATCACCTTGCCAGTAGCATGGCATAGACATTCTCAGGTGAAATCAAAGAGACATTACATCCTGGAAGCTGATGTCCAACTTCAAAGACCTAGTAAAATGAATTCTTGTGATTTAGCCACACAGAGCTATGGAAAATTATTGACAATATCTCAGTTAGTTGATACTTATTACCTACATATTATAACATGTTTATTTTAGGAGCCTGAACAGTAATAGCTGAAATTTTCGAAACTATTACTTAGAAATAATACGAATTTATTACTTTGAAATAAGATGTGTTTATCTCAGTACCACCCTTCATGGGGATCAGATTTTACCTTATAATGGAATAGACAGGGATATCTGGCAGTATTAATATTTATTTTCCCCCAAGATAATTTTTTGTCTTCAATAAACTAGTTCACTTGATCTGTGCTTTGTAAGTCAATGCAGAGTTTCAGAAAGATTGCAGAAAGACATTTAAGAAAGCTTCTGCCTTGGCTAAAAATGAGCAGAGTGCCCAGAACATAAATACTAGCAACAGGTTGTGCCCTGGGTTGGTAATTTCCCGCCTGTGACCCGTTTAGAATCAGATCATCAGAGATCAGACTCAGCATTCTAAGTGCCTTCCTTACAACATTCCATCCATTGAGGTTTAAGGTGGAAAATAGAGTTGAGGCAACAAAGAGGCCTAGGGGATCAATTGCAAATATCACTGCATAATGAATAATATTTCCCTAATTTTTTTTGTATTGATTGTACACCTGTGGTCTCCCAAAACAGTTTTGATAACTTTCGAACTCAGAGGCTCATACTGCCTTCCTGGAAAAGAGATTCAAAGTGCGCAGGCAAAAACCCAAATTCGTTCTTTCAGATTTATTTTCTTTCAAAAACCTACTTTCTGGTAAATCAAATCAGATAATCATTTCTACTTGTTAAAACTATTAAATCAGGAGGTTTGGGGATAGTAGCAGCAGTGGCAGCAAAATGTTTGCATCTTCCCGAATCTTCACATAGAATCAGACAGAAAGACTACTCAGTAAAACCAAAGCTCATGGTTTCAGAACAAAGCAACGTGACAGAGTATACCGCAAGCCTCAAAATGCAACCCAGTGTCAGCATTTGTCAGAAAACAGAGGAAAGCAGTGGGCATCTGGCCGACCGAAGAACAGGAGAACCCCAAAAAGCCAACAGACACTAGCTGGAATGCACAGCAGGCCGATTTTAAAGTAGCAGCAAAAATGGGGAGGGGTTTTGCTGCATCCCATAACAGATGAGTGCCTGTCAGGTCTTAAGGAGCTAGGGCAGTCTTATCTGCATGAACTCTCCACTCTGACTTCCCAGGGTCCATTCAGGACAGGACTCTGCACCAATGAGAAACTGTTGGGAGTTGAATCAAAATTTAACAGGACAGGGACAATAGATACAACCAAAGAACAAGATCTGGATAAAAATAGGAGAGAGGAACAGATACAAAGAATCTCAAAAACAGGCCACCGTATTTTTAATACTACGTGAAAACAACTGGAAAGAGAGTTCTATTAAGTAAAATAAATCTTCTCTGAACCAAGCTTTCTTCTAAAAGTTCAAGGAGAGTAATTTTACGTAGATATGAGCAAAAGAAAAGTATCCAGGTCAAATCCCACACAAAATTGTTATAACAAAGAGAATAAATAGTAGAAGATATCCTTGCACATGATGAAAACATGCCAGAGATAGATACTCAAAAAACAAAGATAAAAAATTGGGACATTCGGCTAATATCCAGAACCTACAAGGAACTCAAACAAATTTACAAGAAAAAAACAAACAACCCCATCAAAAAGTGGGCAAAGGATATGAACAGACATTTCTCAGAAGAAGACATTCATACAGCCAACAGACACATGAAAAAATGCTCATCATCACTGGCCATCAGAGAAATGCAAATCAAAACCACAATGAGATACCATCTCACACCAGTTAGAATGGCAATCATTAAAAAGTCAGGAAACAACAGGTGCTGGAGAGGATGTGGAGAAATAGGAACACTTTTACACTGTTGGTGGGATTGTAAACTAGTTCAACCATTATGGAAAACAGTATGGCGATTCCTCAAGGATCTAGAACTAGATGTACCATATGACCCAGCCATCCCATTACTGGGTATATACCCAAAGGATTATAAATTATGCTGCTATAAAGACACATGCACACGTATGTTTATTGCAGCACTATTCACAATAGCAAAGACTTGGAATCAACCCAAATGTCCATCAGTGACAGATTGGATTAAGAAAATGTGGCACATATACACCATGGAATACTATGCAGCCATAAAAAAGGATGAGTTTGAGTCCTTTGTAGGGACTTGGATGCAGCTGGAATCCATCATTCTTAGCAAACTATCACAGGAACAGAAAACCAAACACCGCATGTTCTCACTCATAGGTGGGAACTGAACAATGAGATCACTCGGACTCAGGAAGGGGAACATCACACACCAGGGCCTATCATGGGGAGGGGGGAGGGGGGAGGGATTGCATTGGGAGTTATACCTGATGTAAATGACGAGTTGATGGGTGCAGCACAGCATCATGGCACAAGTATACATATGTAACAAACCTGCACGTTATGCACATGTACCCTACAACTTAAAGTATAATAATAATAAATAAATTAAAAAAAAAAAAAAAAAATTGGGACATTCTATTAAAAAAAAAAGTCTAAACTACATTGAATAAATGATAAAAGATATGAAAAAACAACAAATCAAAATTAGAAATATTCAAATTAGGTGACGAAGCTCAAGGAAGAATTAAAATAAAAAGAAAAAGTCATTAAAAAATAGTGGCTAAACTAGAAGGAACAAAGGAGTAAACACAAGGTAATGCCTTAAGAAAAATAGAAGATAAAAGGAGGGAATTTTTAAAAATCAAAAAGAAATGAAGAGATAAAAAGGATTCACTTGAAATTGACAAATATTGAAGAGGCAAAGAAGATCCAGTGTACAGATAATGGGAGTTTGTGAGAAAGCAAACTGAAGCAAGGAAGCAGAGCAAATACTGAAAATATAATTAAGAATTTTATTCTGGAGTTAAAAAATTTTAAAGTGCATATTGTGAAAGCGATTTTTCAATATGAACCAATAGCAAGATATATCCCAATAAAATGTCTGAACTTCTTTTTTTTTAAAATGGAAAATCACATTTGGGAATCCTAACAAAGAGAACCCTTGACTTACAAAGGAAAGAATATCAGATTTCATCAGACTATTTGACAGCAACATTTTACTTCAGAAGAAAATGGAATAAAGAAGGCATGAGGAAAGTCATCATCTACCAAAATTGACCTTCTAGTGTAAAGGGCATAGAGAGTCATCAGTATCCAAATTGGAAAGAAAAGTGACATTAACCTTATTTGCAGATGACATGGTCTTATACCTAGAAAAAACTAAAGAGTCCACCAAAAAAACCTGTTAGAACTGAAAAACAAATTCAATAAAGTTGCAGGATACAAAATCAACATACAAAAATCAGTAACATTTATATATGACAATAGCAAACAACCTGAAAATAAAAATCAAGAAAGAAATCCCGTTTACAATAGCTACAAAAATATAAAATAACTAGGAATCAAGCTAATCAAGGAAGTGAAATACCTATAAAAGGAAAAGTACAAAACTCTGGCGAAAGAAATTGAAGAGGATACAAAAAAGTGGAAAGATATTCCATGCTCATTGATTGAAAAAATTAATATTGTTAAAATAAGGATATACCAAAAGCAATTTACATATTCACTGCAATCCCCATTTTAATATCAATGACATTCTTCACAGATATAGGGGGAAAAAAATCCTAAAATTTATACGGAACTATAAAAGACTCTGAAAAGCCAAGGCAACCCTGAGCAAAAAGAACAAAGCTGTGGGTATCATAATACCCGACATAGAAATTTACCATAAAGCTATAGTAACCAAAACAGCATGGTACTAGCGTAAAAAGAGACACATAGACCAATGCAACAGGATAGAGAATCTATATATAAATCTACACATTTACAGCCAACTCATCTTTGACAAAGGCACCAGGAACATATAATGGAGAAAGGGCAGTCTTTTCGATAAATAGGGGTAGAAAAACTGAATAACTATTATGCAGAAGGAAACTATATATCGTAAATGAAAATCTAATCCATAGATGAAAGACTTAAATCTAAGCCCTGAAACTATGAAAGTACTGGAAGTAAACATTGGAGAAATGTTCCAGGACACTGGTCTGGGCAAAGATTTTTTGCGTAAGACCTCAACAGCACAGGCAACCAAAGAAAAAATAAGTGGGATCACCTCAAGCTAAAAAGCTTCTACACAGCAAAGGAAACAATCAACAAAGAAAAGAGACAAGGGAGCAAGTATTTGCAAACTGTGCATCCAACAGGGATTAATGACCAGAGGAGTTCAAACAACTCAATAGCAAAAGGAACAATCTAACTTAAAAATGAGAAAAAGATATGAACAGACATTTATCAAAAAATTACATATAAATGGCCAACGGGTATGCGAAAAAAATGTTCATTGCTAGTTGTCAAAGAAATGCAAATCAAAACCACAATGAGATCTCATCTCATCCCAGTTAAAATAACTTGTGTCAAGAAGACAGACAGTAACAGATGCTGGTGAGGATGTGGAGAAAGGGGTACCCTCATACACCATTGTTGGGAGTGTAAAACAGTAAGTACAGCCATTGTAGAGAACAGAGTGGAGGTTCCTCAAAAAACCGAACATAGAGCTACCATATGATCCAGCAATTCCACTGCTAGAGAAAAAGAAAAAAATATATATATATATGTGTATATATACACACACACATAACATATATATATACACACACACACTTTTTTTTTTTTTGAGACAGAGTCTTGCCCTTTAGCTCAGGCTAGAGTGAAGTGGTACCATCTCAGCTCACTGCAACCTCTGTCCCCCTGGGTTCAAGTGATTCTCCTGCCTCAGCCTCCCAAGCAGCTGGGATTACAGGCACCTGCAACCACGCTCAGCTAATTTTTTGTATTTTTAGTAGAGACGGGGTTTTGCCATGTTGGCCAGGCTGGTCTCGAACTCCTGACCTCAGATGATCCATCCACCTCGGCTTCCCAAAGTGCTGGGATTACAGGCATGAGCCACTGCACCTGGCCAAGAAATCAATATATTGAAGTGCCATCTGCACTCCCATGTTACAGCACTATTCAAAATAGACAAAATCAACCTACGTAAGAGCCCATCAGTGGACAAATGAATGAAGAGAATGTGGTATATATACACGATGGAATCTTATCTCTGACATAAAAAGTAATAAAATCCTGTCATTTGTGGCAACATGGATCGAACCAGAGACCATGATAAGCCAAGCACAGGAAAACAAATATTACCTATTCTCATTAGTATGTGGACACTTAAAAAGTGGGTCTTATGAAGGTAGAGATTAGATTGGTGCTTATCAGATGCTAGGAAAGATAGAGGGAAGTGGGGAGATGAAAGAGAAAAAAATAAGGATATAAATGTATTTATTACCACCAAACTTTACACTTCAAAATGGTGACAGGCCAGACATGGTGGCTCATACCTATAATCCCAGCACTAATGGGAGGCAGAGGCAAGTGGATAGCTTGAGCTCAGGAATTTGAGACAAGCCTGAACCACTGCACTTCAGCCTGGGCAACAGAGCAAGATTCTGTCTCTAAAAATCAAAAACAAAAAAAAAGGCAACAGTGGTAAATGTTATGTGTGTATTTTACCGCAATTTAAAAAATTAAGAAAAAGGAAAAAAATAAATAGAAATGTAAGATTTCAGGGGTTACCTTTCCCATTATCTCTTTTTTTCTTTGTTTCTTTCTTTTTTTTGGTCAAGGAATCTAGTAGAGAATCATCTTCAGATTACCAAAATGACTAGAGACCTCAATATTAGAACTGGCAGTAAGCACTTAAATGTATTGTTACAATACTTGTGTGTCTATGACTAAGAAGAGACAGATTCTGGTAAGTAATGTTTGTATGATTTGAGAATGCAGACATAGTACCACAATAAAATGAGGAGAAAGATGGGAGAGCATTTGTAAGAAAATGTTCTCTAATCGGGAATCATTATTGATGGCTTTAGTGTTGTTATTCCAAGACTCGTGTATGTATACAAGGGTAATGTAGGAAAATTAAAGTAAAATTCGTAAACTCCCAGATTTGAATTAAAAATATCATTACGAATTCATGATGTATTTAGACATTGAGCATTGATGAGTACTAACATCAAAAAAGAGTGAAAAACAAGACATGGTGTGTCTCCAGGTGAAACAACCCACTACCACCATTAGTCTTGCCAAAAGCATCAAACTTGAGTGTAATTAAGCCTCTTGATCCAGTTGTCAGTTTGCAAGAAATACCAAGGAAAGAGGCTCGTGTTGAATTGTCTGTGTGCGCAACCAGTAAAATCCAGACGGCAGGAAACTCTACATGGATGGCTCAGGTTCTTCAACAAATACAAAGTAAGGGGAAAAAATGATTGGAGGGAAAAATATCTCAACTAGAATGCCTTCCTCACCTTGCATTTATATTGGAAAAATAGTAGAAGAATTTAAGAATTGCCTTAAAACTCCTGAAATTTCTTAAACAATTGGTCGGATGATAAGAAAATGTATGGAAGTTTTGAGGATTCAACTCATGGCAATGATAGCAATAGCTATTATGCATGGAAAGCCTACCACGTATCTGGTACTATAATAAGAACCTTCAATATATTATCTCTAATCTTTATGACAGTGATGTGAAATAATAAATATGATCCCCATTTTACAGTTGAGGAAATAGAAGAACTAACAGGTTAAGAAAATTTCACAAGGTAATTAATACATAGCTGAGTCAATGGGCTAACCCGGGCCTATGGACTTCATAGCTCATAATTTTTAACTACATTGTATAAAAAATTAACTTTAAAATGTGTATTAAGAAGCCTATGTTGTAACCTTAATGCTATCATTTGGGAACTTAAAAAGGTTGTGTTAATAAATCTTTTGTTACAGTTCAGACATAAAGCTAAAAAGAATGGTGTGGGATTTAGTATTAGCCAAATGGTATTGGCATCTAATCATCAGCATATCAGACAGAATTTATATTGGACATTAATTTTTGGCTCAGTAGAGATGTCATATTTTTGAACTCTTATTCTGTGCTTTGAAAATTGTCAAGCACTGCTTCTAAACATTTTATCACTTTCAATCTTATTTTGCATCTCTTATTTTATGGAAATTTTGTTTAGCTACATACTTAAAATTTTGATTTCTGATAGAATCAGAACAAGATTTTGATGATGTCCCTGAAGGCAAAGTAAGAAACCATTAAACTGTTATGAGTATTCTATAACTGATCCCTTATACCATGGAGCTAAGCTTCTTGAAGAAAATAACTTCTGAGATGCTGACCCAATGTAACTGAGTTCTCTGCTTAGCACATCCCAAATATTTCATGCATGGCGAACACGGAGCTGTCTCCAAAATGGCACTGATTTTAGGGAATTTCTCATTTTGATTGGGCAGCACATACATTGCAATCCATTTCACTTCATGATATCTTTATTCAGATGCCACCATGGGAAGCAGCATGATCTTAGAGAAGCATGGACTACCCTAGAGATTTCTGGAGGGGATTGCAATAATAATATTTCAATTTGCTATAAGGCCAAGAGTTTCATGCAGAACCTTTCTCTTTCTTTCTATTTCTTTTCCTGTCTGACTCATTCTCACTCAGCTTAAAGCCCATCTTGAAATGGTGTTAAATCTAATACTACCCTCAGATTTCATCAATCTTTGAAGTTGGCCAGGGCTACATAGAGTAAAAAGGCAAGCAAAAATGGGCCTCTATAGATTAGAGATTGGAAAATACCTATTAGAACACCAAGATTCTGACAAAACTTTCCCCTCCAATATACAGGGCTTGAAATTGAACTGGTTTTCTCCTCGGATATACCTCAAAGAATGTTAACGCCTCCTTTGTAGTGGATTGTAATTACTCGTGCGTCCCCTGCCCACATTACCTCCATTTCTTTATTCCTGATTTTTAAATGAAGATGATAACTTTTGCTTCATTACAAATTTACCAGAATTCCATAATCTGCATGTTGTTGATTTAGTCCCTGTCCTGGAGACTTTAGGATGCTAATAAATGGATGTAAATAAACTTGGACCCCGGTCACGGATTATAGAGAGCCACTGAGCAGCACTTCACATGGAAGGTCAGTGCATTTTTAACAACATAGAGAAAAAAGATTAGCCATGGGTATGTTTCAGATCCAGGAAAGATGAAGTCAGAGAAAACCATCTTCCCTCCCTTAGAAGACTTTGTAGAAGAAGGGAATTTTCAGGAATTGCTTAAATGACAAATGAGCTACCACCAACTTCACAAGGATTCTGTGTTGCTAAACAAAATACTTTCAAATCACTCAGGTATTACTGGAAGAGATACTACACAAATACACTGCCAGATCTGTGTTAGAAGTCGCCCTTTAACTTTGGCCACCCACTTATTCTTTAAATAATCTAATCTCCTCTTCTGAAAGTTGATGTGCGTATATTTGTACTTTTACATGTGGAGTATAGAGTTGTGGTTGATATGGGCAAAAATTTTAAGAATGATGTAAAACAAGATCCATAGTATCACTGAAAAATGTAATGGATTTGCACAGTGAAGTGTCTTTGGGATTGATTAGGACTATTTTGCATGACTTGGTAAAGGTAAAATGTCATCTCTCTTTTCCTCAGACAAATGGATTTGGTTATCTTTTTTTTTTTTTTTTTTGAGATGCAGTCTCACTCTATCACCCAGGCTGGAGTGCAGTGGCACAATCTCGGCTCACTGCAACCTCCACCTCCCGGTTTCAAGCGATTCTCCTGCCTCAGCCTCCCGAGTAGCCAGGATCATAGGCATGTGCCACCACGCTCAGCTAATTTTTGTATTTTTAGAAGAAACATGGACCTACTCTTAGGACCAAATTAGGACCATAATAAAAAAATTTATTGAAAATGACCACATTCTCTTTTACTATGAACTTTCAAACTATAATTTTTATAGTGGTCTGGTCTTCCTAATTATATTTGAAATTCTGACTTTTATTTCTCTTTCAATTCTCAGGGCAAACTCATTAGTTATCAAAATCTTTTGATCTTTAGTAAATACTCATTATGTTAGCAGTTTATAAGCTAAAAATAAGAAGCACAACAGGAACCCCTGAAAGATTGAATAAAACTTTCTAATTCTAGACCTAACATTTGTTGAGTGACTTGGATAAATCATTTAACATCTCTGTGGTTCACCTCCCCTTCTGCCCAAAATCTAACAAATCTCTCCCCTCTTATTTCCCCAAATGCCAATGGACAGATAAATGAATAGGTGGGTGCATGGGTGATATATGAATCGATGCACAGTTGGGCATGTGGACAGATGCATATTTGGGTGTGTGGACTGATACATGGGTGCATGGGTGGTTGGATGGATGAGTGCATTGATGGGGTGCAGGGTTGGGTACATGGATGGATTCATGGGTTGAAACCTGGTTTAAAGGAAAGGCAGAAGGACATACAAAAGAAAATGGTTTTATTAAATAATGAAATTAATTCAACAGAAGAATGAACTGAAGTAAAACTGGAAAAACTGATAAAATTCATAGAAATGTTTCTTTCCCTGAAAGGAACTATAGTGCCTAAAATATTTTTTAAATAATTTCAAAAAATGTATTTGTGCCAAGCTCCATGTTAGATAATGTCTCAGATGTTTTCTTTGGTAAGAGGCCTCTGTATTTTATATGGCAGAAATTTTATAGCAAGAGTCCTCCACTTGTATAATAAGATGTTTGCAATCCATAGAGACAACCTCCTGCTATTTATCTTACGGTCCAGTCCAGTTCATTGCTGGGTCTGTAAGGAGAGGTACTGAACATCAGTTTGAAAGGTTCCTTAAAGCATCCAGAGCCCCCTGGTATAGGTAAAGCTAACCAGGGGAGCCATTGTTGTGTTAATTTGTTTTGTTAGATTAATGATTCTTCTGTTAATATTTAACCTTTTGTCACATTGTGATGCATAAGGTTGTACATCTAGATCAATACAAATGAATAATGAGACAGGCATATTTTTTTCATCTCATTTATTTTCCTGCTAGTATACAACAGTGTTTTATTGACAGTGTGTTTCAAAAGGTCCATTATTAATTAAACTTAGAGAAGGCCATATCCTTTTACCACATGAAAAGAAACACCAACGTTTCCCCGCGTTGATCTTTTCTGAGGACTTGGAATAGTAAAGAAGTCTCTTAGGACTGTGGATGGAGGGGAGAGTGAGGTATGCTTCATGGAGTGTTTGCAGATTGGGCACTATGTACTATTCCCTGAGGGGCAGCTCTGAAAGCTTCTGTGTGTTTTTATGGTTGGGATGTTATTGGCAATGATGCTAAATAAGAAATGCAACAGTAGCTGGGAATTTCTTCAAATGGTATGGTTTAAAATTACTAGGTCTCCCAGAATAGAAAATAATAATAAAGTACAGGTTTCCTCCATCCCTCACAATATCATTTTGCCAGTTTTATATTTTAAAATCATCCTCATTTATGCTTTCTGTCAATAAAATCTGTCAGGGCAAAGTCCTCACTCCATACAACATAGGAATAAGAGCGGCAGCTTAACCATCATGTAGGGGTTCTGCGGAGACGTTCTGCTTTCAAATCCACATTTCTCACCAGGGTTCTGAACTCTCTGCTTTGTATTTGTCTGTCTGTGTGTCTCTCTGTCTAGCTCCTTTGCTTCTCTCCTGCACATCTGCTCCCTCTCCTCCCTTTCTGTCATCTGGACCTCTCATCCTCTATCCAAATGATGCAAGGATGCTCTACTCTCTCCAAGTTCACATGCCACTGCCAGACACTTATAGGGACTGATGAGCACATTTTGATTCCAAATTCATGGAAGAAAGAAGCTGTTTGGCCCTGCTTGGGCCAGATGGTCCAACATGGCTGTACGTCACCCACCTCCATGGGTGTGGAAGGAGGGGTGATTGTGGGAGGAGGGAAATAATCATGACCTAGGCAGACCTTCCAAGGAGTGTCTACTACAACAAGGTACCTCATAAAGGTGTGCTGAGTAGGAAGAAAGACAAGGAATTGGAATAAATAATTTCTATTTAATTGTAAATTGTGCTTTCTTCTTGAGGGCACGTAAATTTAAGAAACAGAATAATTATAACAGCATTTTCATAAATTAAGTAGTATTAGGTTTAACCCGAATCACGGCTGGGTGCCCAACACAGCAGGGGTTTAATAAAGGCTTGTTAACTGTCTAGAACTCTGTTGAATTTAATTTAACTTGATTTAGCATTTCCTATATGCAAAGTGCTTGACAACAATTGCATTTCCTGATATTTGCAGTCTTCCTGATAACCTGAAATGGTATTTCTCATTTTATAAATGTGAAGCTATAATTGCCAAGAGAGACTCATTTCTTTGTCGGAGGAGGGTGGAAATAGTGGTTAAGGACACCAAATTAGATCCAGATCTTGGCTCCTCTGCTCACTAGTTTTGTGACGTTGGTCAAGTTACATAATCCCCTTGAACCTCACTTACATCTCTTAAACTAATATAACAGAAGTTACCAGGCCCAGGTTTCATGAGGATTAATTGAGAGCTTAGGACACAGAAGGTGCTCAGTATGTTAGCTCTTAATAATTGCGATAGTTATTGTACAAAATTTTACTGCACATCAGGCAACAATTTTTTTCTTAAAGAAGAGTCCCAGGAATGCTGTAACATAAATGGCTTAAGAGCTGGTGCTGTTGTTTGCCCGATAGCTCCCTGTAACTGATACACTCAGGTTACAGGCTCAAGTATATGTGTTTTATTCTCTGCATCACACACAGAGAACACCCTTCCTCTTGGGTGCTGGTCTGTTGGATCCTCCTCTTCAAGAGACAGACCAAGCTCTGAAATACTGACTTGAAGGGCTGGGTAGTAATTACTTTGCTTCTCTTACCTAAAGAAGAGAGAGCAAAGCTAAGGGGCAGGTGATGTGGTTTAGCTGTGTCCCCACTCAAATCTCATCTTGTTGCTCCCATAATTTCTATGTGTTGTGGGAGGGACCCAGTGGGAGATGATGGAATCATTGTTCGGTGGTTGGGGTGAGGGCGGTCTTTCCCATGCTGTTCTCATGATAGTGAATGGATCTCACAAGATCTGATGGTTTTAAAAATGGGAATTTCCCTGCACAGGTTCTCTATTTGCCTGCTGCCATCCACGTAAGATGTGACTTGCTCCTCCTTGTCTTCTGCCATGATTGCGAAGCCTCCCCAGTCATGTGGAACTGTAAGTCTAATAGACCTCTTTCATTTGTAAATTGTGCAGGCTCGGGTATGTCTTTATTAGCAGCCTGGAAAGGGACTAATACAGCAGGTATGGAGAAGCCATGCACATTGTCCAAGCAGAGCATAGGAGGATTGTGTGAGCACAGGAACAGGTTCAAAACAAGGCTGAACAAGGAGAGAGGGCTCAGGCCTTACTTAAAAAAATGACACTGGGGACCTGGAGAAAGCTGCCAGGGGAAGGGGCTAGGGGTTTGTTGAGGAGAGGAGCTAGAGTTCAAAGCATCATGCTGGGACAGAGGCCATTATTATGCAAATGTGATACTGGTCTTAACAGTGATCAGAAAGCGTTTATAGGCTAATTATTATAATATATGCTAATTACTATAATATTGGTTATGTGTTGCCTGGCTTTCTTACTGCTAATTGGAAGAACTCAAAGTTGTCCTAGTAATGTGGCTCATGGTACTGTCTTCAGAGCAGCTAAGTTTAATCAGACCATAGCATCAGTGTTGTATATAAGGTATATCCTTATGATTTCATGTATATAAGGTATAATTCATGTATATAAGGTATAATCCTTATGATTTCATTATTAATCATGGCTGCAGAACTATCTTGAAATCATCTGAATACCATTTAGCCACTCGTTGATTATTTCATTTATTCCAACTTTGTTGAGCAGGCTCCAGTGAAACCCAGATTACCTAGACCCGACAGTCTAGAGGGAGAAATAGCTACATGCACCATATATGCACATGATGAATGTTTTATGCAGCTTAAACTTGCTTCTCACAGATTTGGGAAGCGAAAAGTGTAGTGCAAAAAATACAAGACAGTTGGCAGATACACCCATGTCTCTTTTATCTATGCTGTCAGAGCTAAAAACTCTTGACTGAGCTGTAGAGGGTCAACAGATGGCCAAAGCATCAACCAGAGAAGCAAGTTCAGCTTAAATCCAACTCATTAAATCAAATCATTAAGATTCTAGGTCAGGCTTCAGGCAGGAAGCCTGAACTCACAGGTCAGTGGAAATAGACAGGGGTTGATGCAAGTGACCTTCAACATCAAGACCTGATTGCTCCTGCCATTGAGACTGGCAATGTGGAAGGAAAGGGCAATGATATACCTTCAAGCTGAAATTATGTGAAAGCAGCCTATGGTTGCAGTCTCAAGTCGGAAGGAAACAAATGTGTTCTACGATGGTCTGGCATTCGCAGGAAATTACTATCTTGGGAGAGAGTTGCCAAGCTAAGACTCTCAAATCTGGCAGGGTTTGCCTACTTAAGTCCTAGATGAGAGTTCGTGGTCAAACGCTTTCTTTATAGTGTAAAGCCATTTCTTTAAAGGGAATTAGCAGCACTGAACAGTGCCCTTGTGATTTCCTGTGCTGGGAGGAATGATAATTGAAGCAAAACATTGCCATTCTACAAATTCTCTATTTATTCATCCAATCAGTCAGTATCTTGCAGGCACCCACCATGTAAGGGACCACTAAAAAGCTCTGAATTACAGCAGTGCAAGGTAAAGCTGATGCCCTTCTTCAAGAAAAGGAGAAATAAAGGGCTAGCAAGAACATAGCAGAAGAGATGTATTCACTGTGTACCCTGCTCCCAGGCATGAGAGAGCACCCAGCAGGTGTGGTGTCTGATGAGGGCCTGCTTCCTGGTTCTCGTGTGTCTCCAGGGGTGCAAGGGCAAGAGCAGCCTCAGGTACACTTTATAAGGGCACTAATCCCATTGATGAGGGCTCTTCCCTCATGTCCTAATCACCTTTTTTTTTTTTTTTTTTTTTTCCTGAGACGGAGTTTCACTCTGTCACCCAGGGTGGAGTGCAACTTCTGCCTCCCAGGTTCAAGCTATTCTCATTGCAACCTCTGCCTCCCAGGTTCAAGCTATTCTCCTGCCTCAGCCTCCCAGCCTCCCAAGTAGCTAGGATTACAGGTAGGGGCCACCACACCCAGCTGTGTGTGTGTGTGTGTGTGTGTGTGTGTGTGTGTGTGTGTGTGTGTGTATTTTTAGTAGAGATGGGGTTTCACTGTGTTGGCCAGGCTGGTCTTGAACTCCTGACTTCAGGTGATCTGCCCACCTCAGCCTCCCAAAGTGCTGGGATTGCAGGCATGAGCCACTGTGCCCAGCCCCCTAATCACTTCTGAAAGACGTATTTCCAAATACCATCACATTGGGAATTAGGTTTCAACATATGCATTTTCCAGAGACACAAACATTCTGTCTAAAGCAGCTCCTTAAGCCATGAGCAATGCACTTTATTCCTCAGGCTGTCACTTCACCTTCAGCCCTCAGGTTTTTGCAATCCTGTCTATATGGCCTCTCACTTTGATTTCCTTAGCCATTTCTGGTAGGCTACTGGGAAGGAGTTAAAATGGCTCTAGGTCAGCCTTCCACCCTCAGCCCCACATAATCCACATCTTATTCCTTGTAAAGACTCACACTTTTGTTACCTCGACATATTCTGGAAATGGAGAACAATCCCCATGCTGCCATCTCTATTTAACTCCCATCTACTCAATTGCTCAAGCAAGAGTCAGATCCTAGTCTATCAGGTCCTTGGCTATAGAAAATACACATCAGGTCCTCCTTTGACGTGCTGCTAGACCCAAGCCTTAGTCCTTCTTCATGGAAGGTGGGTTAGGACTTGTAGCATGCCAACAGCTCTCTCCAAAAATACCCTCTCCCAATTTCCTAACCACTCAGTCTTTTTATAGCCTCTTTGAGGCAAGGGATTTAAAAGTCAGGAAACCATGTTCTAGACAAGTTCTTTGAAAATTTTGCTCATGTTACCTCCTGTGGAATCTGGTCTGTCTTGAATCTTCGTACCTCAACTAAAACTTCCAATGTAACATTCTGCTACGTAGATTTGGTAACACACTGCCGGGCGTTTGGGAGAACCAGACAGAAAAGAAAGGAATGTCCTCTGTGCTCCTTGATAATGAAAAATGGATATTGATGGAGAGATAGGGCAGAGGGGAATTCACTGGCAGAATTTAGGATGAGTCTAAAGGAGGACAAGAAATGAAACAGAAGGGAGAAATCATGAAAAATGTAGACTTTCAATGGAGCATCTGAGAAACACTTGTTGAGAAGATGGGTCACTGCTCTGGTTTGAAGTCATAATTGATCAAGGAAATATGCCCAGTTAGAGTCTTTGTCTCCATCCCAGGGCTGCTATTTTGGTTTCAGGGAAGCAGCTCAGTGATTCCTGAGAACATACAGTTTACGAAAGAAACTTTAGGTTTGTGAGAACACAACTGAACTGTGGATTCCTTAGTGGTCAGACAGATCATTAGTTCCCTCCATCCCCAAACGGCTCTATTTGTCTTACATTATAAACCAGCTCATTGAAGAACAGAAGGCTTATGCCAGGCCTGATAATCAACTCTGCCACTGGAAAGCACTGTCGTTTTGCTTCTGGATTTTTAGTTTTTTCCCTTTATAGGCATAAAATGTGGGGGCCTCTCTTAGGAAACCATGCAGGTGAAGCTTAGTCATTTGTGTCTGAAATGAGATATCTATTGGGATAATTTCAATCTGGTCCCAGAACGGACCATGAACCTGCCCCAGTCTCATCCAGAGCAGTGATGAGGAGTTATGTGTACCTGTGGTTCCTAGTCGAGAAAGCGTAGCAGACACCCACACTGCAACTCTCCAGACTGGAGCTGATGAATAGATTTTATGAGTGTCAAGATTTCAGTGGTGAAAAGTTTGGCATTCTCATTTACCAATTGCATTATCCCTATTCAGAAAGCAGTGGCTAATGTGGATGAAAAATGGAAGGCCACTTTTAATCTACCTCCCAAAGCTTTCTCATTGATTGGGACATTCTAACTGTCTTTTACTCAATGCCTGCTCCTTAGCGCCACTGTTTTAGCTCCCCACATGTTTTGTTCCTCACATAATGAATACATTTCGGGTATTTTTCCAAGTCACCAGTCGCCCACTTTTACTGACCTCACTATCAAAATGTAACCCATCCCCTTCCCCAGGAGCCGTTCTGTAAAATGTGAGCCTGTGCCCAGCCTCAATCACATTAGATCAAGCTTGAGTGACATCCTATCAGCTGGACCAATCAGAATTCCTTCCTTCTAAATTTGGAATTGAGATCAACAGATGATCAGGGAGATTATCTCCATGTGTCTGGACAGGTAATGGCTACACTCAGGAATCCTGGTGAAGCCTGGGACAAAGTCAGGCAACCTACAGGGAGAGCAGGGAATGATGTGGGTTCATAAAGAAAGAGAGACAAAGAACGGGGAGAGAGTGCTGGGTTCTTGGCAGCATCCAGTGCCCAGTTGCAACCTTTCCTGAGGCTTGGCTGCATTCTTGGTCTTTGTTTCCATGTGTAATGACAGCATGATCTGGTTTGTCCAGTTTAATTATAATGGTGCTCCCCCTTTCACCAGTTGAAAGTCCACAGACACCCTATTTCTATGGGACTTCAATTTTAGTCATGTAAGAGAAACTCTCTATAGCCTAAGTTATCTCAAGTTAGGTTTTCTCTCTTACATTAGGACCAATGCCTACTGCAACCTTAACAAATAGACATTTTAGAGAGTTGTCTCCATTTTACAGATGAAAAAACAGGGGTTCTGGGAAGTTAGGCAAGTTATCCAAGGTCAAACATATAATAAATGGTGGAGCTGGGATTCGAACCAGATCTGACCACCTCTAAAGCCCATACAGTTTTCACTGGACTTTAGCATTTCTCAAGGACACTGACTGTAGTTGTTTTTGTAGTCAACAGCAATTTTGTCTGTCTCAAAGCCTCTAAGGACAGATTGGGTGTCCAAAAAAAATGAATCCCAAACTTTTCTGATTAAATATCTGCTTTCCAATTGCTCTTTGAAATATGAGATAGAAAATGGCAATGCTGATGAAGATGAAATGAACTCAGGCAGAAGCCTGAGCTGAATTTGGGAAAGATGATTAGTGGATTGAGTGCTGGTGAGAAACAAAGAGGTTGTTTGCCTTTTTCCTACTGTCCATGTGTCATTGAAAAGGTGGACACATTCCCACCTGAGATGACTCTAATTAAAAGGTCTTTTGGATAAAAATCTGAATGCAACAGAGGGACCATGAATTAAAGTGTATGTGTTCTCTGTACTGATCTGGTTTCATTAGCCAGTGGACCACATCTTTTTCTATTATACATCAGGGATCATTACCTAGAGTGGCAGTGAATGCAGCCACTGGCTGAGACTAGAAGGCCCATTAGACACTGATTCTTAAGACTTTTTTCTCTCCAATCAAGTAAAGTCACGACTTTCAGAAATGAGTCATTATATACGTTTTTAATTAACCTTAACTGGATGCCAGCTTTTTTCATACAGGTCAGCTTTGACTTAATGAATGTAATGTGGCTAGATTTTTTTCTTCAGGGGTGACATGGCTCCGGTTAGTACTGCAAAGAGGTTTTGGAACTAGACTTGTCCAGTCCAGCATAGTTTTCTCTCAGGGATCCAGCCCAAACTCCCATCAGAAGGAATCTCCCTTTCTTCTAACCACTACTATGCGCAAAATCCATCTACCTTTTGTGATATATTCATCACTGGCAGAAATCGGGGACCATGGAAGCTAAAAAGCGCTATGCCAGTAGGACTGGCTGTTGGCATGCTTTTCCAATTAAAGTGCTTATACTTTTCCCTGCCTCTCACTCTATCCTCTTAATGGCAAAGGATGTGGTGCTAATTTTACTGGTCAGCAATCGGAAGAGATCAATAGCGAACAGAGGTGCCAATTTGTAGGGGAGGTGTTATTTTTAAACAGCCTGCCAAACTCCAGAATTAAATTGAGGTTTTAAGGGCAAAGAATGGAGAAACCAGGTCTAATAACTCTTTATTCTTTCCAGTTTCCCATATTTTATCATTGTCTTGTTTTCTAAATGTAAGTTGCTCTGGCTGCTTTCAGAGAAGGATGGGGGAAGGATGGGAGAGGGGTAAAGAAGAGGTGGAAGGGGGAGAGAAGGAAAGTGTAAAAACCTGCATGAATTATCAGGGCCCAGAGGATGACATAATACCAATGAGTAACTTTAAATTGTTGGCAATGTCTGTACTGCTGACTCTGTTATTGGCTGGTCCCCACTGAGGAAGATTATTTAATGTAAATTTGTCATTTCACTGTAACTCTCCAGCTTAACATAAATAAAATTTCAACACGTGCTCAACATTGCACCCAAAGATACAGACAGAGAAAAGATACCATTTTATGCCTGGGGTAATTTCTCCTCAATCAGATTTCTTTCCCAGGACAAAGTCATTCAATTTTGCTGCTGTATAGGTCAGGCCTTAGGAAAGAGGTCCCAGATCCATTGAGCATTCTCTATATTCGTATCATGTGCCCTGGATGTGGAATAAATGATACTGGGGGTGGGGGAGATGGTTTGGTTCTGAGGAAAACCGTATAGAATAAGCGAGATGATTCCTGGTCTTCCAGTCCATAGGCCAAAGTGCACTATCCCTGTGGGGAAATATATGAAGGGAGGGGCCACTGGGGCAAGTGGGAGGGGCACTGGTATTTTCAGAACAATCCTTCATATTTTAATTTGCAGGAAAATGCATCTTTGTTATGTTTTCACTACTAGATTACCCTGAGGAGGCATAGTCAGATTTTTTTTTTTAACTTTTAAATTCAGGGGTACAAGTGACAAGTGCAGGTTCATTACATGGGTAAACTTGTGTCATGTAGGTTTGTTGTACAGGTATCACCCAGGTATTAAGCCTAGTTCCTATCAGTTGTTTCTCCTGATCCTCTCCCTCCTCCCACCCTCCAGCCCCGATCGGCCCCAGTGTGTTTTGTACCCCTCCATATGTCCGTGTGTTCTCACCGTTTAACTTCCGCTTACAAGTGAGAACATGCGGTATTTGGTTTTCTGTTCCCTTGTTAGTTTGCTAGGGATAGTGGCCTCCAGTTGCATCCATGTCCCTGAAAAGGATATGACATCGTTCTTATTTTTTTAAAGCAACTATTTAAAATGGAAATGGGAAGCAAATCCTGCTTAGCCCAGATTTGAGAGGAAAGAGCAAATGGGTAGACCATGCACAGTAAGTAATTTCCAAACGATTCTTTCTCTTCAGCTTGAGATATTTCCATGAGGTGAGAGTCACACATTCTTATATATATTTACACCCAAATTACTGTACCAACATTTAGATCTTTCCCAAGTAACAGTGTGAAACCAGCAGCTCAAAAGTATTTATAACAGAGATGCATGATTGGTGGCACAAGAATTGTTTTATAAAATACTATACCTAGCATTTTCGATTGTTGACTTAAGGTGGATGATCTGTATAAAAAATAAATTATTTGTGTTAAGGAAATGGTGATTAAATATGGGCTTTGTGTGTTAGTCATTAATCTTTCCATTTAAATGCAAATTTTCATTTCAATCCCTACCTGAAAATACTCACATCTAATAAGAAACAAGTTTGATTTTCTGATTTATTATTTCAGACAAAGTCTTTGGAATATGCATTTTCTTGTCATGGGAAAGAGTGGGTTCTATTTACAGTTTTCAAATGTATTTTAAAAAGCCAGCCAACCAAATATCACTTGCAACTCAAACATGAAAGTTATTTGGTTGGCCGAGAGACGTCTAGATGTATGGGTGTGTGTGTTTGAGAGACAGGTGTTGAAGTGGATATCCACTCTCCCTTGGTGATCCCCAAGTCATGGATTACTGGGGATCTTGGAGTTACTGCTGCAGTTTGAAAACTCTGGTATTCACCAAACATTATCTTAATAGTCGAAAAAGTATATATATCTTGCCTGTGTATTTTAATAGTAATTATTAGTATTACATAGCAGGAGGTACCATATTAAACTCTAAACTAGGTTCATTCGTCTGATCCTTACAATAACCCATTGACATAGCCATTATTTTTAGGCTCATTTTATAGATAAAGAGGTGAGACCCAGAGAGATTAAGGAACTGGTCTAAGTTTATATGGATGTTAAATAAAGGATAGGTTGACACCAATACCTGGGAATTCACCTGTAGACCATGCAGCCTTTCAAGATTAAGTATTATTTAAAGGCATTTCTGATGAATTGTTTTTCAAAATCAGTGTTAAAAAAATGTGGTCCTCAAGCACGAGAAGGCTAAGAGCCCATGCTCTTATTTAATCAGGACCTACAGTTAATCAATTTGGTTGTTGTCAACTGAATTCTTTCTAAAACTAGGAGATCAAAAGAGATGGGTAAGGGAGAAACCGAGGGTGTGCAGTTCATTCATGAACTAACTTACCTGCCACTCAGAGGAAATAATACAAGTTTTAGGTCAGGTGCTCAGGTACTCATCAGAAGGATGAAGGAAAGAGTCAACTACTAACAAGCCACTCTGTGAATGTAGTTTTTCTGTTTCTTACAAATGGCCAGATCAAGATGACCCAAAGGAAAAAAAAAAATAGAAGGTAAAGTAATAACCAGGAGACTGAGTGGATCACTTGAGGTCAGGAGTTTGAGACCAGCCTGGCCAACACGGTGAACCCTGTCTCTACTAAAAAAAAAGATAAAAAATAAAATAAAATAAAAATTAGCTGGGCTTGGTGGCAGGAACCTGTAGTCCCAGCTACTGGGGAAGCTGAGGCAGGAGAATCACTTGAACCTGGGAGGTGAAGGTTGCAGTGAGTCAAGATTGCACCACTGCACTTCAGCCTGGGCGAGAGAGCGAGACTTCATCTCAAAAAAAAAATCAAGAAGGTGAAGTACAGATCAAGGTAGAAAATGCTGTTGCCAAGGAGTGCTTCCCTCTTTAGTAATATAGGGGAAATAAATACTTCTGTAGGCTGCCACCCTGGAAAAAAAATGTTAGTACTGGAGTATCATCTAGCAATGTCCTGTTACATTACTCAGCTCCTCTTCTATCAAATACTATTAGCAGCTTCACAGGCTTGTGGGAAGGCTAGGTTAGACAACCTCCACCTAGTAAATCCTTTAGCGCAGTAACCGATAGTTGCTCTTGTCACTGCTACCAGATCCCTCCCCCACTCTCACCCCTACCAAAAAAGTGGTAAATGCGATGAAGAGAAAGAGGAAAATGCAACTACTTTTTTTTTTTTCTTTTTAGGCTACAATGATACATCTCCTATGGCTCTCTCTAAGAAGCTAGGAGCATTCTGTGGTCTTTAGGAGAGCCATTTAGTGGCTGCAGAATTGGTCATTAAAACAAGAAGAGTCCTGCCTGCTGTGCCTCACCCATGCTCTGGAGATCACTCTGGTTTCTGACCTCTTCAATCTTTCCTGTTTTTATTTGGTGGTCGGTCCATGCCCTGCCCTGCTCTGAGCATTACTAACCTGTAAGTGAGAGCTGGGAGGGGGGTCAGCCTCTGAAAACCCAGATAATTGTAAAGGTTAAAGCAGTTCATGGCATTATAATTAACTGCTCTATTAGGTGTTTTACAATCCTGACACCACCACAGAGAGAAAATGTTTAATCAGAATTGAAAGCACCTTGGAATTAATCCATTTTCATGGTGGAAATTGCAGTGAAGGTATGAAATCAGGTCCAGGTGGGAGAGCTAGCCCATTTTCCTCACAGGTTACATGCTAGTCACTGTCTTTCCTGCAGCTGGTTACAACTTTACCACCCAGAACTATCTATGCTGTGCAACAACTTTTTCTTACTACAGCAAAATCCATTTATCAGCCTTACTTGGAGTCAGGATTCTCAACACGATTTTCCCTATCAGAATTCTGTAAGCCCCAACCTGTCTACAAAAACAGCGTAGCATGTGGACAGCTCAGTCTGGAATGAGGCTTATGTCACCCAGTACCAACCCTGATGCATCCCCTCTGATTCTCCCAGCAAAGGCACTGAGGATCACCGGTCCCTGCTCCACCTGGCTAGCATACCTGACTGAACAACATGGAGAAAGGAGGAGCTGGCCATATTCCAAGGGTGGTTGAGCCCTGAGTTACAACTGCCTCCTGCTCCATGATTCCATCCATAGGGCCCGTAGCACAACACCTGCCACAAAATCGACAGTCCCCAAGTGGTTAATCTTTTACAGGCACCATCATTTTGCTACTGGGCTGGGACGAGTTACTTACCTGCTTAAACATCTCACTATCTTTATTACAAAAATAACCTTGTGGGACTTATGTAAGAAACAGAGGTAACAGATATAGGATGCCTAGGACATGGTACGTGCCTGAAATCATGAATGAGCAGCATCATGCAACAGAGGGTGCTCACAGGTGTCTGCTCATATTATTACAACAACTATTTGATAAACTTTGTCCTAGAAATAGAATAAAGATAGTCCTCTGGATTGAATAACTGCATTGGTGTGCTCAGACAAATATATTTGTTGATTTCCAAGCCTCTGAACTTTTGCACAGGCAAACATTACTTACTTAATTGTATTTAATAAAAGTTAGAAACATCAGAAGATAAATTATTTAAGTCACACTTTAGTGCTTATTTTAAGAATAGGATGTTTTGTCCTTGATGGTGACTACCTTGCAGGAAGCCCATTTGGACAGGTTGTACCCATTCTGCAAACAATAGATTTCTGCCTGTCACTGCCCAGCTGATGGACGATTTAAAAATGGTTTCTAGCACCTGTGAATTGCAGAGCTACCTATGCAAACACTTTACCGTCTCCTAATAAGAAACAATGAGGTCTTCAATGCAATCAGGTCTGGAGGGTGGCCAGGTAATCTATTTGTACAGAGTGTCTGTCCCTGTCTGTGAAGGTGTTTATTTTTAGCTCTCCACTGTTTCTAGCACCATCCCTCCTTTGGAGCCCGACAGCCCATTTGAGGGGCCTTAAAGAAGCTATTAAAAGCAAGAAGCTGCTGAAAGTGGGAGGCAGTCGAGCAGCCGAGAAGATGATTAGAGCAGGGTTCACCTTAGGTGTCCGAGGTAGAAAGGCGGCTTCAGCTTTGGCTTCGACAGAGTGTCAAGCAAGCTGGCCAACAAACTTTTAAAAGCCAGCCCCAGTGAAACTTGCCTGGAGTTTTAAAGAAACAATGCCTGAGAAGACCTCAGAGTGTGAGGGCCCCCGGGTACAAAGGATGGCACTGGGCATGTGACTTCTCACAAATAGGCAGGAAGCTAGACTCCTGAGCTCAGACTGCAAATGCCAAGGGCAGAAGCAGGAAAAGAAACCCCGGGTCGGTGACGTTTCCATGGGGCCAGCTGGTTGGTGCCTGTTTGGGCTAATTTGAGGCGGCAGGAGGTCTGTGCTTAAGGTCACATTCATAATTGTGATAGTGTCAGAAGGTGACACCACCCAGACAGTCCTTGGACACCTGCAGGGGACAGAGCTCCAAGGTTATGAAAGTCAGCAATGACATATCTCGGAGCAAGTTAAGTCCCACAGGGTCAAATTCTTTGCAGCAATGAAGGAAAAAGAGGCTGAGGACATTGCCTTTCTAAGTGGTTCCAAGTACACTGAGTGCCCTAGATAAATATTAAATAGCAGTGATGACATCATATCACATCAAGTGCGTCATTAGGACTCAGTAAGTCCGGTTGAGCCAGCTCAGTGTGACCATCAGCAGAGGGCCTGACCCCAAGGATTTTTAGTGTGGAAGGGGACAATGGGAAGCAAAACAGCAAATAGCAGAGACTGTAAGAGCAGCTGCATCACTCAGGCCTGCCAGGCCCACAAAAGAGTCCGTGACCACAAGCACTGGTCAGCTCTCTGCCTGGGTGTTTTGATTTACAGCAGACACAAAAGGTACAAGTAGTTTCACAGAGTACCCAGGGGAGGCAAAGGAGATGAGAGACCTTCCTCGTCAAGGTTTACAATCATGTATTGGCCTTTAACTGGGCGGCACTTAAAGCCTTAGAGGCAGCAGAGAAGCAAGTGGGGAGTTGACTTCTCAAGAATGTCACAGTGGAAGGAATACCCTGCTGGTAGATGTTGCAGAAAGTATTCTCAGCTAATGGTGGGGTTTTGAGGAGTTGCAGAAACTGAATATTGACCTCTGAAAAAGGTGGAGCATTTTCCTTGTGAGTTTCTAGGATTCTTCTTTCTGTGCCCAACCTTCAGGTGGTGAGGTATCCATCAAGAGGTGGAATGATTTGTCCAGGTCATGCAGCCAATCTGACTGAACCCTGTCAAATCTCTTAGCTGATGGTGAAAGGTTTTGGACCTCTAACTCTAAATAAGTGACATAACTGAACCTCAGGCCACTGAAAGCTAGGGGTCAGTCATGGGAAGAGCATGGACTTCAGAATCAGAGTGAACTTGGACTCAAACAACTCCACATTCACTAGCTTTGGGACCTCGGCAGAGTCGTTTAACCTCTGAGTCTCAGGCTTCACATGTATAATATGGAGAAAATACTGCCAGCTTTGTCAGGCTGAGAGAGAGTGTGTGTCAAGCACTTAGTACAGAATCTGGCAGAGTTGCCATTCAATTAACTGCATTTATCAATCCATGTTAATTGTAATGAAAACCAACAGGGAATTAGAACCAAAATAGCTATCTTTCAAGTCAGAATCTACTGATGAACTGAAACAGAGGAAGAACCTACAATTGTAGACTGTGTCTTAAGGTGCTTAATATTATGGCAACTATTTAAGTATCTATTGTGGATAATTCTCTAGAGTTGCATTTTAGAAGTGAACATCATTATCTCCTAAATATTTACAAGTTAATCCATTACATGAAAGGATAAGAGAAAATAAAAGATTTGAGGCCAATGAAAAGAACTGTGTATGGGTAGGTTGGTTTTTTCTTTTCTTTTCTTTTTTTTTTTTTTCCAACCAAACTGAGAATGTGGACAGGGAAAAATAAATGAGAACAAGAAAGACAATAAAGATACGGTACTTCCAGCTCTGAGTAATGCGAATTGGAGAGGAGGACGGATTCCAACCACTGGGATAGGTCAGAAGGGAAGAGAAGAATAGAAACCACTTGGCAGACATCTGAAAGTCAGCAGCTACCACAAAGGTGGAGGTGAGTCTCCGGAGACATCCAGCCTCCACCTGCTGCCTCACAGCACGATCTTCTGTGAAGTGGGAATCACTGGCACTACTAGAACAAAGAGCCAATGCAGGCAACCAAGCAGCATCCATCTGCTCAAGCTGGAAGCAGGAGACATGGGGAACACACAGGCTATTAAATATAAATAACCCGTATCATCATAAATATTTTATATGGCTGCATACAGAGAAGGTACCATATTTTATACCCTCACTGCTAATCTAAATGTTTTATTGTTGCCAGTTTTGCCATTGACCTCAGCTACAGTGAGGTGTTTGTGGAGATTGACATTATTTGGTTATATCACCAATGATCATTCCTATCAGCACGTGACATCATCTCTCCCGAGGAAATAATCGGCATCCATTGGCAAACACTGGACACGGATGGATTTGTTTGCTTTTAAGTGATTCTGAGAGATGCACAAGCATGTGCACATACTAAGGAGAGGGTTTACTTTTAGAATGAAGAAACTTGAGGAAACTGTTATTAAGGAAGTAGCTTTCTGTGCTTGATTCAAATGAATAAAAGGCAATACATTTCTGAGTGGGGGCCTTGAAAGGATTTCTATTTTTGTGTAAAAGGAGTGTGAATTGATACACAAAATATGGTATATCCGTATGATGGAATAGTATCTTGCGACAAAAAGAAACACAGTACTGATATGTGCTACAACATGAATGAGCCTCAAAAACATGCTAAGTGGAAGAAGCCCGACCAAAAATAACATATGATTCCATTTATATGGAATGTCCAAAACAGGCAAATCCATAGAGACAGAAAATCAGTCCCAAAGCAAGAGGGTCTCGACAAGAATCCAAATCCCAACCTTGTCTAATGTCAGGGTGGAAAAGGGGAGTAATTAATAATGTGCACTGAGGTTTCTTTCTGGGATAATAGAAATATTCTAGAATCAGAACGGGGTGATAGTTGGACAACTCTATAACTATAACAAAAGCTGAAATGTGCACTTAAAATAATAGATGAATTTTATGGAATATAAGTTCTATTTCAAGCTGTTAAGATGAACAAAGGAGTGTACCTTTTGCTGGATGCTACTGGAAGACCTCTTTGGAAAAAAGGTAGGGATATAAGTTTTGAAGCCTCCCAGAAAGGTAATAAAGTGGGAGCATGGGGACTGGAAAGCTGAACTATGGACTCTGTTCCTCATGGTTACAGGAGCATCCTTCATCCCCTGACAAAGATGTGACCACAGTTCCCACCAGTTTGTCCTGTTCATATCTGGATACGTGTCCTTGTATGTGCTGAGACAGATGCTCCAGCTAAAGGGAGAGTGAACAAAATAAAACTAGATCAGACCAGTCTCACAGGGTGGGGAGGGGAGGCATTAATAGCACCAAAAAGGAAAGAAAACTGGATCACAGGTGGCACAGTCCCAAGGCAAGAGGGTCTCACCAGGAGTCAAAAGTCCAAATTGAGTGTAAGCCAGAGACAGTTGTAATACAAGTAGCTTTCGAGTTCTGCTAGCAGCAGAGAGCAGAGGTGCCGGGGGTCATTGCACAGCACAGTAAGATGTGCCACGTGCTGCATCCTCCTGTCAGTGTGACATACTGCCAGAAGCTGCAATCCAGCTTATTATTCATAAATAGGATTGGGAAGCACACTTGGGTATTTTTCCCTATCTGTCTAATTAAATGGTAAGTCTCAAAAGTGAGAGACCAACTTAAGCTCCAGGTTGTGCTCTCAGCATAGGTTTTGGTGCTGGATAAATAGCAAACAGTAGTCTTGGAAGAAAAGACTAGCATTTTCCACAGGGCCTTTGTAGCTGACGTGAAAAGAAGTCCTTTGAATGGAGCTGCAGAAGTTCCTCATGGTTTACTTATTTCTTAGTAAGAGGCTCACTCTTGTCAATCACATTTTTCATTTGTAGCAAACTAAGGTGACTGAGGATTATAAACAACATAGTTTCATGTTGAAATATAACCATGTAAGGCCTCAGATGGGAACTAGTTCTTGTTAAAACTAAGAAGCAACTAAGGAGTCAGTGCCTCACATCAATTCCTCTAGAAAGAGTTGGCCCAACTCAACCCAACACCTAGAGAGGTGCTGTCCAATAGAACTTTCTGCAATGATGAACAGGCCCGGTGACATAGAAGACATATGTAGCTAGTGGCTACCATACTGGACAACACAGCACTACAGGCTCTTTAGTACAGAAGATTCCGCAGCTTTTTGACAAGCTGCACTGAAGTTTATTCTTATATAACAGTGACAAATTGGCATTAGGTGGCGAGTACCTGTAGTCCCAGCTACTCAGGAGGCTGAGACAGGAGAATGGCGTGAACCCAGGAGGTGGAGCTTGCAGTGAGCCGAGATTGTGCCACTGCACTGCAGCCTGGGCAACAGAGCGAGACTCCGTCTCAAAAAAAAAAAAAAATCATGTTGATCTGTCCATTCAACAAGTATTTACTGTGGACTTTCTAAGCACCAGGCCCTGCTCTAAACTATGGAGCTATCTGTGTACAAAAAAAAATACAATAATAATAATAGTAATAAAAACTGGCAAGGCCCTTGATTTAAAGGAGTTTATAATATAATGTGTAGAAATAAGAAGTAAGAAGCAAATAAAGGCATGGTTATAAATAATAATCAGTGTTTTCAAGGAAGCACAGGGAATGTTGAGAGGGAGATTGAGCTTCTTTCAAGGGAGAAGTCAGGGAATATCTACCCAAGGAGGTGGGATGGAGGCTTCAGTTGGAGAAATGGGTGAGAAGGATTGTTTTAGGCAGAGGGAACATCATAGCAAGAAACCTCAGGTGGGAAAGAGCTTAATGTGTTTGAGGAACTAAATTAAGGCCAGTGTGGCTGGAACAGAGTGGGTGAAAGGAGAGAGGAACAAGATCATGTTGATAGGTTGGGCAGGAGCCAATCATACTGACTCTATTTCCAGTATATCAGAAGGTCTTGGGAGGATTTCAAGAAGAATGACATCAATCAGATATGATATGAAAGTTTACTCTGACTGCAAAATGGAGAGTGACTTGGAGAGGGGCAGGAGAGAGAGTAGGGACACCAGTTAGGAGGCTGCTATGGTCGAAAAGTGAAAGGCAGGTGGCAATGCTGTAATCTAGGACATGAGCTGAGCCATGAAGATGATGGAAAAGGGGTGGATTTGAGAAATGATTCAAGAGGAGTGATAGAACTGAATGATAGATTGGACATTAGAGCAAGAAGATGGAGAACTCAGAAAGAATTCTCAGGTTTCCAGGCTGAGAAACTGGTAGACTTTGGCCTTATTGGCACTATTGGGAATGGAATGCAGATCTCTCTTCCCACTCTAATTCTGTGTTGACTTTGCACGCCCACAGTTTTTTTTCCTGATCATGGAAGGTTGGTGATAACAGGGACTGAACAGGACCATCCCATTTAGCACTGACGCATTTCTGTTTCCAGACCTATCACTTTAAAGTATCTTTTATTCCTGAAGCAAGAATGGGCTTGAAAAATAAATTATATTAAAAAAATAAAAATAAAATGCCTGTTACATAATGGCTTCATTTAACTCTAAAATCCATCATGTTATAGAACTAGAAACGTCTAGAGGGTTTGCTTCATTGGTTCCCAATTTTTCAGAAATGTGGGACCCCTCTGTAACAGTGAAGTCCACCCCTCCGTATCATGGTAATAAAACTGTCTATCTGCTTCATTTAAATGAGATACGGGCTGGAAGAAAGATGCTAAACACATAGCCTCTGTGGAATTAGATTAAATTTTCAATTTAACCTGCTGAGATTATGAAAACAGTCTGACCCACAGGGCTGAGGGAGTTGCAGCAATTATCAACCTGTTAAGAGTTACAAAAACAGTGGGATTTTTGCAAAATCATTGCCCCAGGCCTTATATCACCAGCTTTCAAACTATGTCCCAGAAAGATGTAAGTACTTACTTAAATTTAAGGGACTATTTAAAGAAACCACACTCTCCTACTTCTTGACTCCCACTTAGCCTCACTATGCAAGGGTGAAGGGAGAGTCTGCCGCCAGGTTGAGTAATATTTTTCTCATCCTGAATCCCGCACAGCCCATCTCCTTTCTCTGTGCCTGATAGAACACTTACCATGGGTTCGGCAGGGACTGTACCGAGCCCTTTCCTGCATTATTTCATTTAATCTTCACAAAAATTTCATGAGATAAGCTTTCTTTTTTTTATGTTATTAACAAATGGGGATATTGATACTTTAAGTGTTAAAGAAAAACCACTTTATTTTGGGTACATATTTATTGATCAAGAAATACATGGTAACAAAGTGCTATAAATTTTAGTGATCGTAGATGAATTTGTATTTCATTCATTCCAACAGTCTCTATCTGCTTGGGAAGTTAGTTACCATGTCATTCATTTAATATTTAAACAGTATGTAGAATGTTATGGGTTTGAGGCTTCTTGCAATTAATTATTATGCCTGCCCCCCACCCACCAGGGGTCCTTGGGTCATGATTGACATCTTCTGATCAAACCCAAACTACTTGTTCTAGATTAGATGATTGGACTTTAAAGAGGACAGGTGACTTGGCCAAGGGCACAGAACTTGTTGATACCAGAGTGGAGGCATGGACCTGGTCCTTCCATCTTTTCATTCACAATCTTTGCCACTATAGCTTCTGCCCTTATAAGGTGAAGATACTAGCAAAAAAGGTGATTAAATCAGGACTGGCGAGAGAGTTGTAAATGCTATGAAGAGGCGTTGCCTGGAGAGTTCTGCAGAGAAGGATCATGAGGCCCGATCTGTACTTACTAGAAAACAGTGCAGTGACTGATGAATAATGTCTACCATGAGTTCATGATTGGGAGTTAAGTCACATGTACTATGTATTTGAATGTGACTGGGTCAAGTCTTTGTGGCTTTCAGGTGGCTTTAGGCTGGTTATCCTCATGGGATGGAGCTGTGCTCCATTTTCTTCAAGGCTGTCCTGGCCATAAAAGCCTTAAGAAGTCTGACGTAGTGGCATGCACCTGTAGTTCCAGCTATTTGGGAAGCCGAGGTGAGAGGATGGCTTGAGGGCAGGAGTTCAAGGTTGTAGTGTGCTATGATGGTGCCTATGAATAGCCACTGCCCTCCAGCCTGGGCGACATAGCAAGAACTTGTCTCTAGAAAAATATCTACTTTTTTAAATTGGATTTTTAAAAAGTTAGAAAAGAGCAACAGAATTCCACTAGCTCTGGGCACTGAAGGAACATTTCCATCTCCTTTCCATCTTATTCACCAGCCTATGTTATTTTGCTACAATCAGATACTAGTAAAAAATTCTAAGCAGTTAAAAATTATGAGCACTGTATAAAAAAACCTTCCTTGACAAAGAAACAGCGGTTATGCTGAATTGTGAAAAATTCGGATGATGATAATTGGGAGTACCCCTTGACATTTATTCAAAATTTTAAGTTGGAAAAACTAAAAAAGTAACATTTCAATGTTTCTCTGTTCCCGTTTACCTCCAAACTGGCAATTGATTGCCCTTATATCTGAATACACAGCTGAGTCTTGAAGTAGCATTAAGAAAATAGAATTTCCAGTAGAAAGCCTGAGTCTACCCACAGACAGGGGTATTGACCAGAAATGTAAGGGCAAACTAATCCAATTACTCTCAGTAAAGTTTAACCTATAATCTTCACCCAAGCATATAGGTACCTCAGAATAAGAGAAAGAACTTATAAAAAATTGATGATGTTACCCCCCCAAAAAAGAGAAAGCCAGCAGCTGGTTTTGGGGAGGGCTAAAATCTGTTTCTGTCAGCACAGGGACTACCATCTTGGAACCGTGAAAGAAATGAAAATCAAGGTGAAAGTTAAGTACTTTTTTCCAATGACCTGGTGTAATGATTAAAATGCTGAATTGCTTTTTTAAAAGGTTTTTCCACTGAAAGAAAGAATGTCAGAGCCTTGTCCCGACTCAACCTCTGCTCCTTCTTTCCCAATGACTGTGAGAGAAAAGAAAATGGAATATATATTTATATATTTTTTCTTGGTAAACAATTTGATCTCTTTTATCTGAAAGTTCTGCCAATGTTTTCATCAGTTCCCTCAGAGATGGCTGTGATTCCACTTTTTCTTTGAACAAAGAATAAATTGAGTTTCTTTGCAGTGAAAAATAGAAGCCTTGCTAAAAGCACTGACATCAAAATAGTGCTTATCGTACATTTAGAGAAAGCATATTGAAAAAACAGTGCTCGTGCCGCCTTTCCCGAGAAGCCCACTTTGGCTTACATTAAGCTGCCAGCATCTTCTGGAAAAAACAAACAAACAAACAAACAAACAAAAAATACCTTGGAGATATGCTCAGCTAGAGACAGTATTGGTATTTTCCTTTGAATCTGTTTCTCATTCATTTACTTGTGCCTCCATTAGCAATTTATTTTTAATTCCACATTCTATGGGAAAAGCATATTGCTGGAGAACAGGCACATCTTACGTGCATACGCCTGACATTTTAAAAAATGAATGTAACGCACTCCACGCTCAAAATAAACAAGCTGTTTTTCCCTTTCCCCACACAATATTTATGAACCTCCAGGAGGAGATTGCTAATGCATTTACCACTGCCAGCACACTAGTCCTTGCTGTGTAACTCCTTTGTTCTTTTGAAAGAACTGTGTCCATGGCTCCCAGAGTCCCACCCTTACTGCCCAGGCTCAGGAGTCACTGGCCATCAGGTAGGCGACCTTCTGCTGGTGACCTGCTGGATTCAGAACAGCAATATTTCAGAGTTAACCCAAGAAAATTCTTGAAGCTTGCATATTTCCAATGAACAGTCATGTTTACTTTTTCATTGGTGTTAATCTGCCTTCTCTGTGTTCTGCACATTGAAGAATAGTTAAAATCATCAGGCAGATCTGAGATGAGTCCCTATTCCATTCTCTGAAACCCTGAGCAAGAAACTTTTCTGAGTCTTAGCTTACTCATCCATATTTAAAATTTATACTGAAATATATATGTATACACATACCTACATTAAAAGTTATTGTAGGGATTCATGAGAAAATGCTTGTAGAGGGCTTAGCACAGGACTGGACTGGCTAATAATTATTATTTGCTAAACCAGTGATTAGATAACATTACTGACATTTATAAATAGCTTCCCATTTTACAAAGCTGCTATCCTGAACAGCATGTGAAAAGCAATTGGTGTCCACATTAATATTGTTTTTCTTTAAATGTCATTTTAATACTACAGATGAATTACCTGGGCTAGATGTCTTAGCCTATTCCACAATAGATTGACTGTAACCAATCCTATTTCCTCCAGGGTCCTGACCAACCGGGCAGTTATGACATTCTAAAGAAAGATGGCCACTGCTATAGATATTAAGTGCTATGGTTTGAATGCCCCTGTAAAACTCATGTTGAAATTTAATTGCCAATGTAACAGTATTTAAGAGGTAATTAGGTCATGAGGGCTCTGCTTTCATTAATGGATTAATGCTGTTACCATGGAATGGGTTTCTGATAAAAAGGATGAGTTCAGCCCAATTTCCTTTCTCTGCCTCCTGTGCTTGCTTGCCCTTCTACTATGTTTTGATGCAGTAAGAAAGGCCTCACTAGATGCTCATGCCATGCTGTTGGACTCCACAGCCTCCAAAACTGTGAGAAATCAATGTCTTTTCTTGTAAATTACCCAATCTGTGGTACTGTGCTAGAGCAGTAGAAAACTAAGACAGTAACCTTGGGTTGAGTCTTAGGAACTCAAGCCACTGTAAAAAAAAAAAAAAAAAAAAAAAAAAAAAAAAAAAAAAATTTTCTTCTAGTAATTAAGACAAAAACATCTGCTAAGCAAAATTTTTATTTATTTAGCTCGGATTAACTTGAAGTACATTTTCAAATTGAGTGCTCATATTTCTTCAATTCTAGAGAACTATAAGCCTTATCTTTTTGAAACTTGCTTTCCCCTACATTCTTTGTTGATGCTTCTGTGAAATACAGATCTGGGCTTTCCCATCTGTCCCAGTTGTGTCTTTAGCTGTTTTGCATTCTGAATGGTTTCCTCAAATTCAGTTAGCCAATTTTTTTTTTAGGTGTATCTGATATGTTGTTCAACATGCTGACTGGGGTCTTAAATTTAATGACTATGGTCATCTCTTAGTATACACAGGGGATTGGTTCCAGGACTCTCTTGTATACCAAATTTCATGCATACTCAAGTCCCACAGTTGGCCCTTTGGAAGCTGCATGCACAAAAAGTCAGTCTGCCATATAAGTGGATTTCTCATCTCACCAACACTGCATTTTCTATCTGCATTGGGTTGCAAAAAATCTTCCTGTCACTGGAACTATGCAATTCAAACTCATGTTGTTCAAGGGTCAACTGTACATAACCTATTGCCAATTATTTGGTTCTCTTTTCAATGTTTATGATCTTTAAAAAATAATGTCCTCTTCTTTCACTAGGGTTTCTATGACATCTTTACCTTTGATGCTTTTGAGCACATTGATTTTATACTTTCAATTAAACGATTATCTCTAGTTCTTGAGATACTAATTTTCCTGTTATACAGCTGGTTCTCCCTCATGGTTCTGTGTTTTCCTGGGCAGATCATCTTATTTTTAAAAAATTGGGCTTATCATTGGAGATGGGGGGTGGGAACTTCTTTGCAAGTTCTGTATGTCCTGGATTATAAAAATATTCCTGTGGACCAGTTAAACACTTGATTCTCCTATACTTTTCTATATTTGTATTTATTTCTCAGCTTGAGATTCTCATTCCGTAGGTTAATTCAGACCCCACATCTGATCATGGAATTTAGTCTGTGGGTTTTCCTCTCTGTGTATAACTATTTCTCCACCTGTAACTCCCTTATAGTTTTATATGATGCAATATTAGGCCAACAGGGGAATTTTTCTTGTCTTTTACTCATAGAAAGAAGAATATTTGAAGGCTCCAGTATTTTTGTTATGGGCTTACTTCTAGTTTCCAGCCTCTCATTATCCAAAAGGTCACCATGGCATCATATCTATTTAGATTTTGTGGCCCTCTTTGTTTCTAGACATCTGGGGATTACCTCTCCCTTGCAAGCTCTACTATGTATGTACTTGTTTTGTTGTTTTTACATTTCAGCCTTCCATTCCTTGTGTTTTTAACAGGTGGATCAGTTAAGTGCACTGGGTTGACCTAAGCATCTTTTCTTAGAGAGCACTTCTCACTACTGTATATCACTTGGGCCTGCCTGGCTATAACTCAGCAAAATTGCCCACTCAAAGCACTGAGACCAGAACCAATTTAACGCCTTGATCACAACTCTGGACCTTTTGGTGAAGCAACATCAAAGTGATGCTTCCCATTTTATTTAATGAGTTGTCTTGAATTCTAGGTTTATTTTGTGGAAAAACCCTAGATGTCTGATCATTTAAAAATACAAAAAGCAATTTCTCACAAGGATGCCTTTTTACCTGAAGGATAAACTGGAAGGTATTTCTTTCTGCAAACCAGCTCCAGATGACCTCAACATCTAAAAGAATTTAAAAAGTTATTTTACCCCTAATTTAATCAGCACTCCAAGCCAGTACTGGTGTTTTCAGCAATAAATAAATCATCTCACTGCTGGCCTAATGTTTTCAGAGAGTATCCTAGGTGATGTATAAATTGTGAAATTGTTATGAAAACTTTGACAAGAAGGGCTTAACCCCTTTCTTATTGATGAGGTGATATCCAGGTGTTTTTATAGTCCTTAATCTATAGAAATATAATTTGGGGTCTAGAGGCGTTCTGTTGTAACAAAAATGAAATAATCCAAACTTTTTCCCTCTCTTAATAAAAATTCCCCATGACCTGAAATAGTCACATTTCCCTATGGTAGAACTAGCATGAAGGTCAAGAGTTGGAACCTAAGAGATGGTGTGGGAGGGAGTAAGGCAGGTAGAGAAAGAAAGATTGGTTTAGGTCTTTTGTCTAGCTGATAGTACAATAGGGCCAGGACTAGGGTAAAGCAAATGGGATCCTTGTCTTGGGCACAAAATGCAAGGCAAGTCTAGGATCCTTAGTAATTATTATAGTATTTTAAAGTAATATTAAAAATATGTTAATTCACTTGATTCAATCATTCCATAAGGTATACATATATAAAAACATCACACTGTGCTTTATAAATGTAATACAATTACGATTTGTCAGTTAAATAGTATTAATAAAAATAAATTTAAAGTTAATAAAGCAGTATTTAAAAAAATCAAATTGGCAAACTATGAGCCATGGACTGTCACCTGCTTGGGTAAATAAGATTTTATAGGAACCAGGACCAGATCATGGTGAGGTGAATGAGGCAGAGTTGTCCAAATGCAGGGTCAATGAGGCATAACAGTTGTCCCTTATTATCTTCTGGGGATTGGTTCCAGGACCCCCACAGATACCAAAATCCTCTGATGCTCAAATCCCCTACATAAAACGGCATAGTATTTGCGCACAACCTACACACATTCTTGTATATACTTTAAATCATCTCTAGATTACTTATAATACCTAATACAATGTAAATTCTATGTAAAGAGTGGTTAGATTGCAATTTTTATAATTTTTTTCTTGCTGTTATTTTTTTTTTCTGAATATGTTCAATGCATGGAGAGCCAACTGTACTGTCCTTATTTAAAATTTGATATTTTGTTCATCGTTGGATTTTTGCATTGCTTTTGATTTTTTAAGTCATTGCCTTAAAAAATATCATTTATCTTGACTACCCCCTTAAATTTTGTGCCCAAGAGGAGTGCCTCACTTACGTCACCCTGTTCCTAGCCCTGAGATGGGAAGATATCACAGAGAAATGGTGATTTCTGAGCTGTTACACTTGCATAGCTAGTTATACAAGCATCATAACAACATTCTGGGATGTATGATCTTCATCAGGGTGTTTAACTCTTGGTTTTCCCACCACGAGATGGTGGCAGTAAAAATACTTACTTTACAGGGTTGTATTGAGGATTAATTGTAGACTGCTCAGCACAATGCCCAGCACATTGGCTCAGTAAGTGTCTTATTCCATTCAGATTGCAATAGCAAACTACCATATACTGGGTGGCTTATAAACAACAGAAATGTATATTCTTATAATTCCAGAGGCTGGAAGTCCAAGATCAAGGCACCAGCAGATTCAGTGTCAGGAGAGGACCCACTTCCTTGTTCATAGATGGCATCGTCTTGCCGTCTCCTTATATGACAGAAGGGTCAAGATAGCTCTCCAGGGCTTTTAAGGGAATTAAGGAATAATTCCATTAACGAGGGCTCTGAGGGCTCTTTCTGCATGACCAATCACCTCCCAAAGTTCCTACCTCCAAATACCATCACATTGGAGATTAGGTTTCAACATATGAATTGGTGGGATGGGGCAAACATTTAGTTTATGGCAGTGAGCATAAGTTAGCAGCAAATAGAAATGAAAGATAAGTTGTTAAAGCTCTAAGCAAAGGCAGATTGATTAGGGCCTTGATTAAGAATTTTTTATTGTAGTAAAATACGTATAACATAAAAGTTATTTTAATGATTTTTAAAGTATACAGTTCTGTGATGTAAGTACATTCACATTTTTCTGCAGCTATCACCACCATCCATCTCCAGAACTTCTAAAGATTTCAAACTCTATCCAGGAAGCTTTTAAAGGACCACTGGAGGTTGTGGAGAAGGAACCTGGCCTAAAGAAGCGTGTGGCTAAAATGAATCTGAGAAGATGATCTAGATGATACAGAGGAAGACAGGAGACAGGAAACAGGAGGGTCCCACAGTGGTCTGAGTAGGTGGGCTTTGACTAGGAAGGTGACAAAAGGAGTAAGGAAGAAGAACAGAAAATGGAACCTCATTAGACAAGGAGGGAAGAATGGAAAGGAATCAAATGGGTGAGGTGATATTTTGAAACAGAATACAATTAATTGAAAAGTTCCATTAGGCATAGAAATAGTGGAGCTGGGGGTCAGACAGCTGCTTCTCTTGCAAAGTGGCCTGCTGCCACCAGCTTCTGCTGGCAGAGCCGATTCTTTAATTTTCGGAAATGTTATGAGCCTATTGTTAAACATTGCCATAATTAAAAATTAAATTAAACTTATAATTAAATAAATTACATTAGAAACAAAGGTTATAACTGAATATCCATCATTCCTTAATTACTACATTTCACTATTATCTCTGCTTATGAAGTTATTTAAATCTATCCTATCTGTATAGTAAAACACCATATAACAGCATGCCCTGCCCATATCTTCTCACTCCCACATTTATTGACATTCTATTGGTAACCTGAAACTGGCTGAGGTGGGAGTATTTACACCAGGAAATTGGCAAGGGCCTCAAATTAGGGCTTGGTTCTTTGTTGTCTATCACAGTGTTAATAATGCACTTAAAAGTGTGTTGCATCTGTAGCTACTATACTAAAACTGTATTTTAAATCAAAGTTGAATGGCTAAGAAATTATAATGAGTTCAGCAAAAAAATGAAAGCATTCTGAGAAAATCAAGTGGAACTTACAGAATACTATATATTTTATTATTTATAACTTACATGATATATGTCCTTTGTATCAGTAAAATTTGTAATAAACTTATATTTGTATAAATGCATATTTTGGGGGAGTCAATTGTTGAACGTTTACTAACACACCATTGACCATACTCTTCTCTGATAGACATTTACTGTATAACATGTGTTTATTGTTATATCCACCTTAAAATTGTCTTTGCAAAAGACAAATTGACTCGTTCCCTAGTCAAAATGAAAAACTGGACACATCTTCTACCTAATAAACACGGTAATGGTTTTTCTGTAGGCAAACCAGAGCAATTGATTGCAATTGACAGAAAAAACGATTATTTTTCACTATAATCACTAGCTATAGTTAGCATTTTTTGAGCACCACTATGTACCAGGCACTATACAATGTATTTTATTCATATTTCAATCCTTGCTCCTCTATGCAAAGTAGGTCCTCATGTTATCCCCATTTTGTAGATGGAAATATCGAGGTTGTATAATTAGTAAGTGGTATGGTGGAGATTTGAAGGCGACCTTTCTGATTCTTTCTGACCTCTTCATTGTGATACCTTCTCTACTGTATTGTCTCCAGCTGTTTATATGGAGGTAAAACCTTCACTTCAAAAAACATCAGATATTCCAGGCAATAGTTATTGACCAACTACTATGTTCACTGTGCTGTGCTGGGTAATCACAGGAAATTTCTCAGGAAACTCACCTGAGAAGTATACAAAGTGGCCTCTGACTCCCAGGAATCCGTTCTGTTTACAAGGGTGCTTATGTAATCAAGTGTCCATGTGTGGTCCACTTCTGCAGTTGGAAGCAAGTCCAGCTTCTGCAGTTGGAAGACTGACTTCCCAAACATGCTGCACTCAGCTGATCCTGGTTGGCTTCACTTGCCCCAAGGCCCAGACCCTCTTTTCTCAAGTGTCTTGTACTCATCTCCTAAATCTCCCTTGAAGAATTCATGTGCTTCTCCTCCCACTCAGTGCTTTGTAAGGGAGTTAAATGATGAGGCAGAAATCAAGCAGCAGGTACCTCCAGCCAGGGGGTCCTTACTGGTTGCACAATTACATTTAGTTACAGAGCCTTTGAGGAGTCTCCTATCAAAGTTTTGTGTTGCCATGTGTGCTGTCAGCTGATTCACCTGAGATAGGTCCAAAATGAGAAATTTTGAGGGCTGTTAAGCACTATTGTTTTCCAAGCGGATCATTACAAAAGTATTCAATGTTGGAGTCTTGGAGTCCTAGATACAGTGAAAGAAATTTTTCAGCACTGGATGGTCCTAAAACTTCCCCTTACCCCAAAATTCCAAGGCAAGCCCAAATTCACAAATACCTCATGAACAAATGGCAGAAACTGGGAGGTGGTTCAAGGATTCTGGTTCTCTTTCTCTATTTTCTCTTTCTTCCTGTCTCCACCTACCAAGATAACTTCCTTGCCTCTGCTTCAAACTAGGCTACTAATTACGAGAGAAGTCAGAAATAGTGCTGATACATGTCTGTGATGCAAACAGAAGCTCAGATGAAGCAAGACAGGAAGGTGCGCTAAAGATAGAAAAGAGATCCTTCTGTTCATCAATGGCTGAAAAATAAAGATTCTAGAAAATGAAAAAAAAAAAAGCCAAATAGAAATAAACAGGTATGTGTGTGTGTGTGTAACTTAGCATGTACACATGTAATAGCATTAATTCCTTTTGTCTCCAAAGAGAAAGAGGGAGAGGCATTTGCAAACAGAAGTGCCCACTCTTTAAATGTCCATGTGGGTGTTTGGAATCATGGAAATATAGGCTGATGCTTGTCTTCGAGTGGTCTATAGCCTACATTTCCAAAAATGGAAAGTAACTTCTGTTTATGCATGCCATAAGATCACCAAAAATGATTGTTTTCCCATTCATCAACATCTTTTTTTGTGCCAGGCATGCAGTAAATGCTCTGAGTACGTGATCCCATTCACTCTCCCCATCAACACCTTTAGGAAGGTGGTGATCATTTTACATTACAGAATGCTAAGGGTGAGATGGCTCAAGCTATTTGCCCAATGTTATGGATCTGGCACAAGGCAAGGCTGGAATGTGAGCCCAGGTCTGTCCAATTCTGGGCCCTGGGCACTTAACCTTTCTGCAAGGGCTGAGAAAAGGGCCTGGAGACGACACAGACTCGGATTCAAATTCAAAGTCCCCTCTGTTGCCTCCTATATTACTATAGTGTGGTGGTGGTGGTGATTTACTTTCCCTTGAGCCTCACTTTCCTTCACTGAAATAGAACCAACCTTGTAGCGTATTGTGACAATGGGAAAAAATATGAGCAAGGAGCTTAAAACAAGACCTGGGCCAGGTGCTGTGGCTCACGTCTGTAATCTCAGCACTTTGGGAGCCCGAGGTGGGCGGATCATGAGGTCAGGGGTTCGAAACCAGCCTGGACAACATGGTGAAATCCCGTCTCTACTAAAAATACAAAAATTAGGGTGTGGTGACACATGCCTGTAGTCCCAGATAGTCAGGAGGCTGAAGCAGGAGAATTGCTTGAACCCGGGAGGCAGAGGTTGCAGTGAGCTGAGATCATGCCATTGCACAGAGAGAGACTCTGTCTCAATACAAACAAACAAGACCTGGTAGATAGTTAACATTCAGTAACTAGCAATTGTGATTCGTGTAACTAATTCTGCTGTGAAATGGTGCCTGATCTTCAATAGGCAAACTTTATACACAAGTAAAGAGAGAGTTATTTTTAAAAACCCAATTCATCTGACATCCATTTGTTTATTCTTTTGTTTAGCCATTCAACAAATATTCATTAAGCATCCACTCTGACATGAGATGTTTTCCTTGGTGCTTTATGTGTTGCTTAAAAAAATAATGACGACAATCACCTGTAAACCACACCATGCAGTAGGTGTGATGTCTGAGCCTTCACCAGCTCAACTTCTCACAGCTTCTTTTGTATTTCAGGCACTGGGCTAGGCTCAAGGATGGACTGAAGGCACTTCCTGCCATGTCAGGGATGAGGGGCTCATGGTCTGGCCAGAGGCAGCAGGCAGCATTGAAAGGAGTATGGATAGAATGTTCAAAGGAGAGGGAGAGATTGCATATACACAAGACTGCACCTCGGAGATAACTTTTGAAGGTGTTTTGGGGGTGAGAGGAGGTGTGACAGGCCTAGGGAGCAGTGAGAAACCCAGCTTGGTTGAAGCATCAGGTGCAAGGCAGCTTGGGGGTGGAGTGTCCATTTACCCTTTGGAATACAGTCTTCCCGTTGGCATGGCAACTGCTGCAAAATAAATTGAAGGTGGTACTTCAAATGATGCCTCCGAGACTGTCCGGAGTCATTTAAATTGCTTGTTTGTTATGTATGAGAATTTGCCTAACCTCCAACCTGCAATTGTAGCTTGGCAATCTTTTGTTTATTGTGCTGATGTGCTTTCTTGCATCATCGTCTTCCTTAAACCTCTTTTTTGGTTTGTTTTTATTTTGCCCATCTAGAAAATATACCCAGGCATTGTGTTGATTTTCCCAGGCTCCCTTGAGATCCTGCAGGACCTCCATCTCTTCATCTGATGAAAAGGCTGCCAGGGTGATGTTTACAGTCTCATTTTTCACCCTGGGATCCCTGCACTCAGCTGTGCTGGGAATCACAGTGTGTCCAGCCAGCCATGTCCCTTCTTCCCATGGAATTTCTGGAATTTGGGCTGCTCATAGGGGCACAGAAGTGCCAACTACATTGCTCCTTCTAAGCTGGGGAATGACAGTCAGTGCTAACACTACAAATGTCTCCCAGATATATACACAGCTGCCCTACAGACCAATACCACATGCCTGCCATCCCTGACTGACTGTAAGTACAGAATAAAAAAGAATTCATGAAAAAAACAAACAAATAACTTAGGATGCCTTTTCCCATCTGAGACTCTAAAGCAAACAAACAGAAGTCCTGGCTTCTTAGACCAGTGGTAGATTTGCCAAAGCAAAATAAATGCCTGAATCTCCTCTTGTTCCTGTTTCTCCTAAGCATGTGTGTGTGTGTGTGTGTGCATGTGTGTGTGTGTGTGAAAGAAAGAGACAGACAGATGGGGGCTGGAGAGGCTGGATGCAGGGAATGTGGCTTCAGCTTGTGCCAGGAGAGTTTATCTGTCTTCCTTTCTCGGGAAACTGAATATAAAATCCTTAGGCACAAAAACAACCTTTCACATGTAGACTCCTTGGGAATTCAATTCTCACTCTTCTCTACTTTCTTTCTCACTGTTTCTTTTGAACTTGAGGGAAAAAAAATTCCTATGCCGTTCACTTCCCTTGCTCTCAGATAATGAAGAGAGAGAGAGCTAAGGTGCTTAAATGTCAAGGTTTGTAAAATTGGCAAACTGGCCCCACGAAGTTTGTGGTTTGAGTGATGGTTCTCCATCAGGTTTGGTGACAACGACAGTGAAGGAACCTAAGCTGGTAATATAGCAGATGCTTCTTTGGCCCTTCCTCTGTTTCAGTCACTGTTCTGAGATCTATGCGTGCATTAATTCATTTAACCCTCCCAATGGCCTTACGAGGTGATGGTGTTATGATAGATGCTATTGTTACATCACCTTACTTTTTTGCAGATGAGGAAACTAATATCTGAGAGGTAAGTGTTGTGCCCGAGTTCTCATGGCTAAGGAGCTCAAGAGCTTAAATTTGAATCCCTGCAGTTCAACTATAGATTGTGGTTCTCAACCAAGGGCAATTTGTCCCCCCACCCCACAAGACATTTGGCCATGTCTGGAGAGATTTTAAATTGTTGTGACTTGGAGGGGTACTGCTACTGCCTTCTAGTGGGTAGAGGTGAGGGATGCTACTCTATTGTGAGCCCCATAATCAAGAATTATCAACCCAAAATGTGACGATTGCCGAGCCTGAGAAGCCCTGCTCTGCAGATAATACGTCTCACAGTTCTGGTGCTGATCAGACAGCACGTTTCTGGGGCTCAATATAGGCGAGCCAGAGATACTGCCCACAGCAAAGGGAATTGTAATTAGCAGAGGCCAGGCTTTGGCATGTGCATTTGTGAGCAGACGCACTACTGAAAGGACAGGGCTGAGGGTACCTTATGGTTCTGTTTCTCCCTTAGGATGGCAGCATCTGATAACCAGATATAAAACTTGAGAGGCAATTTTTAAGCTGTGACTAGTCTGATTCCCAGCTGGCCAGCTGAGCCACCCTACTTCTGTGTTTTCTGGTGCAAAGAGCAAGGTTCCACCGAATGACCTTAGACTTGGCTTCTGGATAAAATTGGCAGAGAGCTTCTAGCATTTTGCTTGAGCCATCATAGGGGACCTGGGTTTGGAAACTCAACCACTCATGGCAAAGTTATTTTCATTCCCCTTGCTCTCACCTGCCCCCATGGGAATCCTCCATAGAAGAAATGTTCTAACTGGACTCATTAGAAAATATAGTTCATGATTTTGCAAGAATCAACCGTAAAAGACGGGTGACCTTTGAAATTCTTTGCTGGCTCATTTAAAATGCATTGAAGAGGGGAATCTTTTTTTAAGCATCTTTTTTTAATCATCAATACAGTTTAGTTTTAAAGTGTTCCAGGAGTCAGGCCCTCTCTCTGGGCTCCCCAAGGACTTATTCCTGCTGACCCAGAAGAGTTTAGCTTTACTATTCCCTCCCAGTTTACTACATTCCACCTAAACTTCCACTGTGCTTTTAGAGAATTACAGTCATTAGACCAGCAGTCTTGGCATCACTTGGGAATTTGCTGATTATCTCATGTTGTACCCCAGATCTCCTGAATCAGAATCTGTACTTTAACAAGATTCTGAAGTTGCTCATATATACTAGTCTATAAAGTTTTGTTTTTTACTCTAAAAATTGTTCTCTAGGAACTGAGTCCAAATGGATGGCAGATTTCCTCTCTCAGTCCATTCCGAATTTTTACAATGTGGACATTCTGTTAGCTGAGCTCCAAGGCCCCGTTGCAGCTCAAAAATGTTGTGATGGCCCAGACTTCTGTAACCAAAGAGTTCCCAAACAATTCTACCAATACACCTAGGCAGGGATGTTTGAGCTGCTCTTCCAGTGATATTTCATACACTCTCAGTTGACCACCAGGCTCTTTGCCTGACCTCTCCCACTGAGAAAGAAGATTTCCTGTTAACCACCACTCTCTTTTGGCTGTGACAGGTTGTCACTTACTTGATCTGACTTCTTCCATCACTCAGCAGTTTCTCAGTCCGATTGCCACGTCTCTCAGGGCATGTGAGTTAATCTACTTCTTGGTCCTCTACTTTCATCGGGACTGACATCATCTCAATATACTCTTAAAAGTGATCCCAAGTTTTTAGGTTGAGGCCCAGTTTCAAAAAACCTCATTCCAGGGTTCATGAATACCTGGATCTATTCATCTGAACGTCCGCACAAGTTTTAAGATCACCATAGTGTGGGGCTTATTCCCCTAACCTCTCTATTTAGCTAGAAGGTGGTAGGCTGTGCCTGTACCCACCAAGCAGGTGGCATTGTCATACAGATCTCAACCAGAAAGGGCTGGTGCCCTGGTTGATGATGAGCTCGTCAAAGAGATGTAAAGTTTCAGAAAAAAAGGGGGTTACAAAAGCACATGTCAACAGGGGCCATAAGAAATGGGGTGGGGCCTATTGTCACAGGACCTGGGAGACTGTTGTGACCCCGGGTGAGGGTGAGAGGACAGCAGATGCAGATTCCAGATGGTTTTTCCCAGGAATAAGCACATGCCCAGGGCCTTTACATGATCTGATCTTTTCAAAAGGAGTCTGAAATCTGGCTTATGACATCTTCCTGTCTTTGAAATATTGGTGATAATTCAATTTCCTTTCTTAAACACACTGAGTAGGCAAAAAGAAACACATCTGCAGGGTGGAGTTAGACATCAGTCTCCCCAGACTGATGTTCGGGTAGCGACAAATCAGTCCTCATGTCTTGATTGAGCCTCTTCTAGAGCTCCAGCACCTTGTGTTTTTCAAAGTTCAGTTTCTGGATCTACAGTGGCAGAATTGTACAAAATGACCATATGTCGTTCCTAGTCCCTGCCCAGGACAGCCAAAACCCAAATTCGGTAGATGATTCCTGGGAATTTGTCCTTCATTGTGCTTTTGAGGGTGCAGAAGTATGATTCTTAGAAAGCCAGGTGATACGCAAAATACAAAGAGATGTAAGAGCATAACCTCATCTTAGGGCCCTAGAATCTACTAAAGAAAATACGATTATTACATATGAAGTGGTACATTTAAAAACCAGCATGATGAGAGTATATGTGTAGAATCTGGCCGAGGACTGGGGATCACTCAGATCAGTTACCTTAAGCACTAGGCAAAGACCAGTTTCCTTGGAATTTTGAAGGGGACTGACTCTTTAGCTTGGAGGTCAGCCTTCAAGGACTAGTCTTGTGCTAATTGAATTTCTAAGCACAGGCATATAGATGTGGTTTAAATACTCTGCCTCAGGTGCCAGGCAGATACGTGAGGGAGGGAAGCAGGCCAATGTGAGATGGAGTAAGACGTGGAGGAGGCTGTGGAAAATTGGAATGTTCCTGGCCCTGCTAGAAGGGGCAACTAATTCTCCAGAAAAAAATAATTAGTAGGGACCAAAACTAGGTATATTAAACAAAAATAGCTGTGAACTGCTAATTGACAACTGTTTAGATTAATTTTATTAGAGGCTCAGAGGTAGAGAGCTAAGTCTGCTTTTGACTTTGCTGCTATTTGAACAGGTCACTTCCACCTTGCAGGTTCTTAGATTCTTCATATGTCAAATGAGAAAATGGTCCAGATGCAGAAAAGCTCCAGCACTCTTGTTCTTTCTGTCCTACAGGGCAGTTGTGTTAGGTAGTAGGCCTCCCACTGAGCTTTGGCCAATAAAGAGCACCAATAACTATAACAGAATAATGACCAATGTTCATGGAGTTGTTGCAGTGTACGAGACATTGGGGTGGGGGGGTTTTCTTCTAGAAAAAAAGGGAACAAGAGAGGAAGACAGGCAGGCAAGAACAAGCATGGTATGTGCACAGACAAAAGGAAGCCAGAGAAATAGAGCTGAGTTTCTCTTTGGTTAATGCTCAATGAAAGTCAATTGTTTTTTTCTAATGATTGTTCAATCTTGCAGTTAATGGGCAAAAGTCATTCATATGTTCATTAAACACATTTATTGAATACCTATTATATGCTAGTGATTGGTAACCATTAACTTGCCTCAGACCAATCCCCATAGGCTGACCTTCCAAAAAGAGACTTGGCCTCTGTCTTAATCTGTTTTATGTTGCTATAACAGAATACCAAAAACTGGGTAATTTAAAAACAACAGATTTTTTTTTTTGGCTCATGATTCTGGAGGCTAGGAAGTTCAAGATCAAGGGGTTGCATCTGGTGAGGCCCTTCTTGCTGCATCATATCATGTTGGAAGGGCAAAGGGAGGATGAAAGGCCAAAGGGAACCAAATGCATCCTTTTATAAGGAGCCTGCTTCAGCAGTAACTAACCCACTCCTGTAATAACTAATCTACTCCAGTAATAACTAACCCACTGCAGCAATAACTAACTAACTCTTGCAATAATGGTATTAATCCATTGATGAGAGCAGAGCCCTCAGACCTAATCAGCACTTAAAGGTCTCACCTCTCAACATTGTTGCTTTGGGGATTAAGTTTCCAACATGTAAAATTTGGGGAACACATTCAAATCACGGCAGTGCCAATACTCTATAGAAACTGGCCACTTTCAAGTGCTTTAAGAAGCAACCCTGCTGCATCCCAAGTCTTGGATAGCAACCCTTGCTGCCACTGCCACCACCATTGCCACCCATTATGCCAGGCAAGAGACTGTTTCTTCTTCAACCAGGAACTATGAAGTGACACATTCTGTCTCAAGCTTTTCTTATCATACATCCACAACTGTAAGGCTTGAAACTAAGCTTCCAAATCAGGGAAGGGGCTATAAACACTGAGCCAGTTGGAGGGACAGGTGCTGAGACTCCAACTTACCATACTGCTACTGTATCCTGGCCCCAGGTTATGCCAGGGGAGGGGTGAGTGCTTCCCTAACTATATGGCTCTAAATGAAAAAACAAACTTTCTTTCTCTCTCCATTTTCACACATTACTCAGCACAACACTTCTGATATCATGTGTGTGTTTTGTGAGGGGTGGGGGGAAGGGAAGCCCCCCCACACACCAGGTAGTTCACCAGTAGACACCAACCGTGTGTCCTATAACTCAATCCTGACATTTTCTACCGGGAGATATCCTCAGATTCCACAGGTTGTGGGCTCAGTCCCACAAGACTGCCCCCCACTTCAGATGCCAATAGCAAGTACTAGGCTGTCACCTAAACTTCTGACTGACCAGCTATAAATCAGGGGTTCTCATGACCCCCTCCTTCGGTTCAACTGATTTGTTGGGATGGCTTAGTGAACTCAGGGAAACACTTTACTTGGGTTTACTGGCTTATTAATGACAGAGAAAAGGATATAGATATGAATAGCCAGATGGAAGAGATATATGGGGCAAAGTATATGGGAAAGGGCCTGGAGCTTTCATGCCCACTCTGTATAAACTGCTCTCCAGGAACTTCCACGTGCTCAGCTTTCTGGAAGCTCCCTGTTCTTCTGGGTTTTCATTGAGACTTTGTTAAGTAGGCATGATTGATCAAACCATTGGCCATTGGTGATCAGCTCAACTTTCAATCCTTTACCCTCCCCAGAGGTCAGGGGTTGGGGCTGAAAATTCCAACCCTCTAATAACATGGTTGGTTTCCCTAGCAACCAGCCCCCAATCTGAGGCTGTCCAGGAGCCAACCAAGAGTCATCTCATCAAAACAAAAGATGCTCCCATAACCCAGAAAATTCCAAGGGATTTAGGAGCTCTGCATTAGATGCTTCCTATCACTCTGAAAATTACAAAAGTGGTCTTAGGAGCTCTGCATCAGGAACTGGGGCCAAAGACCCAATACCAGAACAAAAGGTTCTTCTGGTATCCCTATATATGAAGGTTTTAGGAGCTGTGTCTTAGGAACTGGGTCAGGAATCAAATACGTATTTCTTGTTATATCACAAGACCACAGCAGCTTAAAAGTCACATAGCCTGTAAGTCAGGGTCCTCCTACTGGGATCTGAGCTCTAAATTGCTATGACTCTGGGTGCTGCTCCAGAATGCAATGGACAATGAGAATTTGTACCTGTTTCTGCTCCCCTGTCCATGAATTTTCCCCAATGAACATTGCTCAAGCCAGCCTTGTGTATCTGAGGTTGGCCATCTTGCTTGCATGACTGCCAGGAGCTGGAACTGCAACAGAGAACAAGTCAGACAAAGTCCCTACCCACCTGAGGTTTACATTCCAGTGGAGAGACTGAAAATATACAAGTGAGCAAAGAAATATGCAGCAGACTGCAGGTGATTGTAGGGTGTGAGAGAGACTGATCAAGATTGGGAAGACGAGGCTTTCTAAATACTGTGGTCAGGAGAGACCTCCCTGTTGAGGGGGTAAATGAGACCAGAAGGAATGTAGGGATCCAAGCCGCAGGCACTATGGAGGATGACGAATACTGGACGAGGGGAACAGTGCCTGCAAATATGTGAGAGGCTATCTGTGTGCAGCATATGATGTGTGGTTTCCAACTGAAAATGAGATCTGTGGGTTATTTCTTCATTTCTCAAATACTTTGAACAATTATTTTGTGCGAAGTGCTGGAGATATAGCTATGATAACCCACACGCCCTGCCCTCAAGGAGGTTACCCTCTGGTTAGGAGTTGATGTATATGTGGGGAGTAGAGGAGTGAGGCAAAGAAGTGAAGAGGCAATGACATTGCAAAGTGACCAGTGCTGAAATGGCATAGAGAGGGTTGTGGTAACAGGGGATAACAGGGAGTAGCCACTGAGGAGGCAGGAGCTTCCAGACAGCTTAATTTATCTTGCTCATGATCAGTATAACTTCAACAAACAGCAACGTCTTTACTGTTCATTTTTAGTTCATCATGGAGCTAAACATGTTTAAAAAAAAAAAAAAGTTCATGTCCATCCTACATTTGAGGCTTTCAGATAGGCTTTATTTTTAGATTAAGATGTTATAGTTGATGGTTCTAGTGCCTTTCATATGCAAAACAAAATGCTCAATATAAGAAGGAAGGAACTTTTTAATTTTATGAGACTGAAATTTAAACATCCAAGAGCCACTGCTCCAGCCAAATGTCCTGCCAATTCTGTCCTTATCAAAGAAAGCTTATATTTATTGAGCACTTATTACATATAAGACTTGTCTAAGTACTTTCATGTGCTTTTTGGATCTTCAAGCTAACCCTGTGAAGAAGGGTAGATTATCACCCCATTTTACAGATGAGCAAAATGAGGCACAGAGAGGTGAGGAAACTTGCCCGTGGTTATGCAACTAGTAAGCGTCAGAGCTGGGATTTGATAGGCAAATTCCAGAACTCGTGTTCTTATCTTCCTCTTCCCCACAAAAAAACAACTAGCAACTTTTGGAATACTAGAATTCAAAGCTTTGATTATCATCTATAGCTCTTTTCCTTTCTCCCATCCCTAGTACTGGCTTTGGAAACTCTTGGATAAAAATTACCCTAGAACCAAAGAGAACAAGGAACCCATAGATAGGCAAAGATTCTTGGACATTCCCCTGAGAAATAAGAACGCTTTGCCAGCGAGTTCACTGTGCATATTTGCTGCTCTGCAAATGTGTCCCAGTTGGGCCAACTTCTGTTCTCGGCTGTTTGAATATATCCTGGCAGCTCAGAGGTGTAATTTCTCCAAATGCCGCATTCCTGCTGAGCCCACGGGATGAATTGTGCAATTTCGGATGAGCACTTTTTAAAACTCTAGCAGCACTTGTAGTTTCCTTCCTCGTACTTTCTCTGCAGGCTCCACATGGAAGATTGAGGGCTGAGTGGATGCTGGGGCCAGGGGTACAGAAGGTGCGATGCTGGGATGAAGAGATGGAGAAAGGCAGGAGAGGGAGAGGAGGGTGGGACAGCATCAGCTGCCCAGGCAAATGCCACAGCCCCACTTTGAGAACTGAGATCATCTTTAATTTCCTGGAGTGTTCATTCATTCATGCATCCACTTGTAAAAATATTTTTGCTTTATTTGCTTCATGCCAGATACAATTTGGGAGTAGGAAACAGAAATAAGGGGACAGGTGGAATCTCAGCTGTTAGGAAGGCAAGTCTAGCTTATGATGAGCACACATAATGGGGGACAGGGTTAACACAGTCAAGGAGACCAGGGATATCTTCTTGGGGGGCACATGGAATTGAGCAGAAGTATGAAGGCAGAAAGGGGTTAATTCAGTAAAGAGGAGAGGAAAGAGTGTCTGAAACAGAGAGAGAAGCCTATGAAAATTTTCTGGGATAGGAAGGAGGGTACCTGAATATATGAAGAATTCAAAAGCAACCAATCTCCTCCCCTCTCCGTTTATGATGCTGACAGTGCTGGCCCAGGCTTTGGACTTTACAATCTCATGATAAAGCTTGCCAGAATTTCAGATTTTCAAACAAACAAACAAAAAAAAAACAGATTTTAAGAAGCTAAGTAATTTTTCCACAGCCACACAACTAGTGCGTAGTGGCATGGAAATTCACGTCCAGGTTTGTGTAATTCCAAAGAAGGGCTTCTTGACCACCACTTTATATTGTTTTCCTAGAAATCTCTCATCATTTGCAGAGACCTATGTACACTATGCATACTTCTGTCTTGGTTCTAACATTGAAAATGTGAGTAGACTGATTTCCTATAGAAAAACTAGAAAGTAAAGGTAAAAAATAAAGTCACAATAGCTAAAACTGTGGAAGTGATGCAGTTGTCCATTGAGGAATAATTGGTTAAATTGTGTTGTACACATACAATGCAATATTATTCTGCCTTAAAAAATAATTCCAACACATGCTACAACATGGATGAACTTTGAGGACATTATGCTGAGTGAAATAAACCAGTCACAAGAAGATACTTTATGATTCCCTTTGAGAAACTAGAATAGACAAATTCATTAAAAACAGGTGGTTCCCAGTGGTTGCAGGGAGGTGAAGCGAAGGAGTTATCTAACAGGTGTAGAGTTTTAGTTTTGCAAGATGAAAGGAGTTCTGGAGATTGGGTGCAGAATAATGTGAATGTACCGTCACAAACTACATAACAGTGTTGCAGTCAGCAACAAACTGCATATACAAAGGTGATCTCACAAGATTATAATACCGTATACGTTTTCTATATTTAGACATGCTGAGAAACACAAATGCCATTGTGTTACAGTTGCCTGTAGGATTCAGTATAGCAACATGCCATAGAGCTTTGTAGCCCAGGAGCAGTAAACCATCCCATCTAGCATAGGTGTGTAGTAGGTTATACTATCTAGACTTGTGTAAGTGCACTCTGATGGTCATACAATGATGAAATCTCCTAACAACACATTTCTGAGAATGTATCCCCATGTTATGACACATAACTGGACTTGAGATTGCTGAACTCTGCACTTCAAAATGGTTAATATGGTGGGCCAGGCGCAGTGGCTCACACTTGTAATCCCAGCACTTTGGGAGGCCAAGGCAGGTGGATCACTTGAGGCCAGGAGTTCAAGACCAGCCTGGCCAACATGGTGAAACCCCATCTCTGTTAAAAAATACAAAAATTAGCTGGGCATAGTGGCATACGCCTGTAGTCCCAGCTACTCAGGATGCTGAGACAGGGAAATCGTTTGAACCCAGGAAGTAGAGGTTTCAGCGAGCCAAGATCACGCCACTGAACTCCAGCCTGGGTGACAGAGTGAGACCCTGTCTCAAAAAAAAGAAAATATGGTGCATGTCATGTGTATTTTGTAAGTAAAAATGTTTAAGGAAAAAAAGGAAGAAAAGGAATTTGTAAATCATGCATAATTTCATCTGGTAATGACCACTGTTAAAAAATCACCTTGTATAAACTTTTAGACATGTTCTATGTAAATGACACATGGGAATCTTTATATGTTTGCACATAATCAGATCACATGATACATAGAGTTTGGTAGCCCATTTATTTTCCCTTATTGAGTATATCAGAAACTTATTTCTAGGTGAGTAAACACACATTCACATTATTATTAAAGACAATATAGTAGTTCCCATTAATCAATGTGCAGGATGTACACCATGGTTCACAATTATAAACATCATCACAATCAACACACTTAGGCTCAGTACCCTCATCTGATTATTACCTTGGGATGCAGTCCCAAATTGGAATTACTCTGTTGAAGATTTTTGTCATTTGTGAGCCCCTTAATACTCTCATCAAATGGCCCTTTTAAAAAAGTTGTACCACATTATATTCTTTCCAAGAGTTGTCCTTCTGTCTGGATTCTCACCCTTTTGTGTTTGATGTCGGCTTTACAATGTATCAGTGGTATGATCTTGGGCAAAGGGGCCTCATTTGTCCCAGATGAATATGGTGCCTATTCCACAGGCTGAGGAAGGAGAAAATGATGGAATCCTCGTACAGGGCTGGCAGCATACAGCAGGTGCTCAGTATGCCTTCACTGTGCTCTCATTACCTTCTCCTCATTCTCCAGGAATCATAGCTCCTCAAGAGCAGGAACACCACACCCAGCTCTGGTGAAGCCTGGTATCTGTTGGACCAGTGTGAGCAGATCAGAACACAGCAAGTGATGTGTGAATGTTTTTTGAAAGCCTTAGAAAGAGAACTAAGAGAAAAGCTTATTTCCTGGATCTGAGGGGAATGGAAACAAGAAGCATACTCTGAGGACAAATGGATACCTCTGCCTTTTTTACTTTTACTTCCAGGTGTGTAAGCCTTTTAGTCCTGCTTTTAAATAATTTTTCATTTGCAACAAAAGGTGCCTGGCTGGACAGGCTGGCAAGCATCCCCAAGCGAGCACAGAGGGTTCATTATTCCCAACTGTCTTATAGGGAGAGCCAGCCTGTATCATTGCAATAGTGGGACTTTTCTGATCCATGTGAAATAAGGAGCAGGCCCAGCGTGGGCATTCATGGGCAAACCCTTTTCCTCTGATAATGAAAGTCAGGATCTGAGCAGACCTGCAATGCAAGTCCATCTTGGAAAAGCAGCTGGTGGGGTTCACGAGGAGCCAGCCAGCTATTCTAAGGGGCTTTCGACAGAAGCTCTGAGGATCATGCTGCAGGTGGGGTTGGGGATATGTGGTGCCAAGCCCTTAACACAGCATCCCAGCACCCTCTCAGGAAAGCTATCCTTTCAGTCATCTCTCTTTTTCTCGAAAGATATTTGATTTCATGGAGCTTCTCTGCATCCAGAAATCATCCTGGAGTTACTAACTCTGAGATACAGACTTGGCAATGGCAGTCAGGAGGGACTCATCTGTGCTCATTTAATGGGATTTTTTTGTTCTACAGAGACCCAGAGACTTCCAGAGGCAGGGATGGCAGGAGGCAGATTAGGGCTTGAAGAATTTGAGAGGTCAGTACTTTTTAGAAGTTCCAACATTTGATGAATGGGGATACTGAGGTCCAGAGAGAAGGAGCTTAGTGAAGGACAGATGATAATCAGCCTGGATTTTAAGTTCCTCCCTCCCTCCCTTCTTTCCTTCCCTCCTTTCCTGTCTACCCAGCATTTTGGTTCTCTTTGCATGTCAGGCATTGTGCCAAACGCTTTCCTCCATTAGTCCTTCCAACCACCCATGCAGTAGGTTTTATTATTAGTGCCCTTTCACAGATGAGGAATGTGAGGCTCAGAGAAGCAAAATTACATGCCCAAGATCTCACAACTAATACATTGTAAAATCATTTCCTTTCCCTAGAGGCTCTATAGCCTTAATGGCAGGGGAGCAGGTTCTTATTCTCATGAAAAATCCTGAGGAAACAATCCTCTAAAAGAAAGTAAAGTCAGCAGCCAGTCAGCCTGGGCACAGCAGTGCCACGCTCAGGTCAGGAGGTCCTGCCTCATGGGCATCAGCCAGTCATTGGCAGACCAGCTTGGCTACATAGCACAGTCCTCCTTGCAGCCCCAGCAGGAGTCACACATATAATTATTGAAGGGCTCATGGGAACTCACAGAGCAGAGAGCAGAGCATGGGATTGAGACCAGGAACTCTGGACTCAAATCAAATCCCAGCTGAGCCACTCTGGAGCAATATCTTGGCATATGTTTTATCATATCTCTGAGTTTCATTTTCTTTATCTCCCAAGGAGAATCATAACAGAACTTAGCTAATAGGTTCATGAGATAATTTAAATAAAGTGGTCAGTACAAAATAACATGCATGGTGAACCTAGAAAGGATTCTACAAGGCTGGGCATGGTGGCTCACGCCTGTAATCCCAGCACTTTGGGAGGCCAAGGCGGGCGGATCATGAGGTCAAGAAATTGAGACCATCCTGGCTAACGGGGTGAAACCCCATCTCTACTAAAAATAACAAAAAATTAGCCAGGCATGGTGGCAGGTGCCTGTAGTCCCAACTACTCAGGAGGCTGAGGCAGGAGAATGGCATGAACCTGGGAGGCAGAGCTTGCAGTGAGCCAAGATCACGCCACTGCACTCCTGCCTGGGGTACAGAGCGAGACTCCATCTAAAAAAAAAAAAAAAAAAAAAAAGATTCTACAACTGGTAGTTTCTTCTAACAGTATCATCATTGTCATCATCATCAACAACAACATCATCACCATGACATCATAAAAGCCCATGTGGCAATGAGCCTTTGATATATTATTACCATTGAGAAATCATAGTAGGCTAGGATGACAGCTATACAATGTTGGCGGCCTTTATTGGTGGCAGACCCTTGTAGCAACAGAGAAGACCTCACAGGAAATTTGCCTTGTATACTTATTTATCCTTTCCAGCTATAATAATTTCTGAGTCATTGTAGCTACTTATTAAATATTTTCTGATTAATTGGATGAATGAGCGAATAAATGAAAGAATTAATTACTCTCTGGCCTGGTTCAAAGGTCATTTTGTTCTAGCAAATACTCTTGGTTCAGGAAATGGAAACGACAAACTACTCAAGAACAACCTGAGATTTACATCTGCAAACCCAAATACTCAAATAATATGAATACTTAATAAATGGTAATCATTGCAATTTGTCGCAAGCTATGCCTATGTATTGATGGTGTACTAAGCACTTAATGTGAATTATCTCACGATACTCAATACCTGTGAGGTAGGCATTATTAATATCCCTATTTTACAGATGGGGAAAATAAGGTTTGGTGAGGGTAAGCAGGAGTTCAAGATGATGCAGCCAAAGCAGCAGCAGATCCTGGACTGGTTCCTGGGTCTGTCTGATTCCAGGGCCTGTGCTTTAAAGCACTACCCTCTTTAACCTCCCCCAGTCTTCGCTGAGGGTCAAATGAAACCCTAAACTCAGCTTCACTCTTTTCAGAGCAGAAGGATAGATTTTGGGAAAGATAACCATCTAATATTGGGTATCCATGGACAAATGGAGAGTCAGACAAAGATAATTTTCAGTTCTCTAACATCTATAGCGCCTCCTCCCCGGCCAATTATAGGCCACCCCTGGCATGCACAGAACACCACTACCTTTGCTACCTGTACCAGCTCACCTATCAATGTTTGTTCAGTGTCCCATTTCCTCCAGTTTCCTCTGTACTCTGGTTCTCCTGAGCAACCAGTTTGAGCTAAGACATCAAAAGTGTTTTCCAGGCAATTCCTCCAGTCTCTGGTGCTCATTGTGAGAAGGAAGACCAGACCAGAGGCCCAGGGCTCCCAGCTTCCCACCCCCACTTTAAACGGAAGAGCTCAGCCTCTAACTGACCTTGGTCTACCAGTCTGGTTCCTGCACTAGATTCAAACAAAGGGTTTTGTGAAGCAGACAAGTGAATAAATAAACTTAACTACTGGCTTAATGTAATCCACAACTTAGTCATTGAGAAATGCTTTTTGGTGCCTGCTCTATGCTTATTCTCAATATCAGGGATTTCAAGGCAAGGAAAGTCCTTGCCTTCATGGCTGTCATATTCAAGTGGAGAGAAAGGAATTAAACTAACAAGTTGATATAGAGATAAATGAGAACAGTAATGGTATGTGTTAAAGAGAAAGTTAAAATCAGGCAATTTGTCCTGCATGGTAAAGCTGAATGATGATCTCCAAAAGGATATCTAAATCCTGACCCCTGGAATCTGTGCATATTACCTTATATGGCAACAGGATGTAATTAAGAATCTTGGAGGAAGGAGATTATCCCAGATTGTACTGGCAGGCCCTAAATGAAATCACATGCATCCTTTCAAGACAGGGGCAGATCTGAGAGCTCACATTGGCAAGATGGCTGACTAGAGTTGCCTGTTGTTTGTCATTCCCACAAAAAAGACCAAAACAATAAACAACTATATTTTGACTAGAGTGACTGAGGAAGTATGTTGGAAAGTACCTAAGGAGTGGCAAAATCCTAGTGGAGCATGGATGCCCAAAATAACACCATAAAAGAAAGAACAAATCATCTTGCATCTACCACACTTTCTCCCCGACTAGGATAAGCATGGAGACATGGTGGATTTCTTCTTCCAGGGAAAAGATAAGCTGGAGACCTCTGGCAGTTCCTATAGCCACTATAGATGCCAGTGGTCTTTGCTATAGGAGCATCCCTCAGTCTTCATGGGCTCTGAATCCAGTTAAGATAGTCGCTAGTTCATGCAGCTGCATTGCCCCAGAGTAGGAACCCAAGTCATGCATCACCACCTACCAATCCCATGACCTAAGCTGTTATAGCATGGTGCCATCTTGAAACCAGACCCACTGCTACAATGTGTCCTGACCTGGGGGCCAGTATCACTGCTCTCTCCATTCTTGAGGCTCTGCCATCATTTCGTCATATTCACACCGGTGCCTACATCACCACAATCCTGGTTATGTGAAGCCTAGGCCCAATGGAATGACCAAGATCCTGGTGTCCAAACCTATGTAGCACAATTCCCGCAGAAAACTGGCAGATCTGCACAGTGGGGAAGCCACTGAACGGCTAGCCATCCTGCCCTGCCCATATGTTCCTGTGCAAAGCCTGACACCCATCTCAGTGGTGGTCCCGCCTCCCCAGAGACATTGCTGCACAGCCAGCCAGCCTGCCTGCCATGCCTCAACATGCCTGACTTGAAAACTAAACCAGTGTCCCTGCCCTCAGTAAGACCATGCCACTGCCATCACAAACTCCCACAGCCTTTGGCACTGAGGCAGTCACAGACGTTGCTGATGAAGATTACAGCTGAAGAAACTACACAAAGACCATGCTACTGAGCCACCCAGAACCAAAGCCCATGTTCCATATCCAACTGTCATCAAGAATCTGTCTACAGAAAAAAGTCTCTCCCTACAAAACTACTCCATGTAATTGTAAAAAGCAAGTTTTCCACAAGATGTGCAGACATCCATGTAGGGATAAAAGAAACATGAAAAAGCAAGGAAACATGCCACCTCCAAAGGAACACAATAAATCTCCAGTAGTAGACTCCAAAGAAATTATTTACAAAATGCTTCGTAAGAAACTCAAAATAGTGATCTTAAGAAAACTCGTGAGATAGAAAAGAATACAGATAAATTCAAAGAAATAAAAATTATGATCTGAATGAGAAATGCAACAGAGATATTATAAGAAAGAACCAAACAGAAATCTTGGAGCTGAAGAATTCAGTGAATGAAATAAAAAATACAATTGAGAACTTCAACAAAAGACTAGATCCATCAGAAGAAAGACTTTCTGAACTTAAAGACAGGTCTTTTGAAGCAAACTAGTCAGAGTGGAATAAGGAAATAAGAAAAAGAATAAAGAAAGCATACAGGACTTGTGGGACACTATCAAGCAAACAAATACTTACATTATAAGGGTGTCAGAGAGAGATAAGGATTAAGAAAAGCCAAAAACCTATTTAACAGAATAATAGCTGAAAATTTACCAGTCTTGAGAGAGATATGAACATCCAGATCCAGCAGGATCAGAAGTCCTCAATTAGATTCAGTTAAAAAAAAAATAAAAACTCTCTGAGGCATATTATAATTAATTTATCAAAAGTCAAAAGAGAGAATTCTAAAAGCTACAAAAGGAAAGCATTGAGCCACATACAAGGGAATCCCTATTAGATTAAGAGCAGCTTTTTCAGCAGAAACTTTGCAGCCCAGGACAGAATGGGATGATATATTCAAAATGCTGAAAGAGTGTGGCACTGCTGACACTTTGGGATCTCATTTCTGGTCTCTAGAATTGTGAGAGAATAAATTTCTTTGTTTAAGCCACCCATCTTCTGCTAATTTGTTATAGCAGCACCAGGAAATTAATACATATGGCTACTTTAGACTAAATGGTCAGGAAAACGTTCTCAGATGCAGTAATGCTGAAGCTGATGCATGAATGATAAGAGGGAACCTCCTTATGAAGATCCAGGGGAAGAATACTGCAGGTAGAGGGAACAGATGGTGCAAAGACCCTGAGGCAGGAACAAACTTGGCTTGTCTAAGAAGGAAAATTAGTGTGGTAAGAATATAATGTGAAAGGAAGAGACTTATATGGGAGGTTGAAGTCAAAGGTACAGGAAAGAAAAATATATAAAAATTTCAAAAAGCCAGGGTAAGGAGTTTAGATTTTATTCTAAGTGTGAAGGGGTTCCATTGAAGGATTCATAGAAGGGGTTGATGTGTACACTTTACTTTTTTTTTTTTTTTTTCTTTTCTGAGACAAAGTCTCACTCTGTCACCCAGGCTGGAGTACAGTGACGCAATCTCGGCTCACTGCAACTTCCACCTCCTGGATTCAAGTGACTCTCCTGCCTCAGCCTCCTGAGGAGCTGGGATTACAGGCGCCTGCCGCCATGCCCGGCTAATTTTTGTATTTTTAGTATAGATGGGGTTTCACCATGTTGATCAGGCTGATCTCGAACTCCTGACCTCATGATCCACCCACCTTAGCCTCCCAAAGTGCTGGGATTACAGGCGTGAGCCACCGTGCCTGGCCTACACTTTACATTTTTAAAAGCTTACTCTGGCAGCTCTAAGGAGTTTGGAATGAGAGGGGCAAGAATTCTAGTAGGGAGGTCAGTTAGGATGTTATTATAGGGTCCAGGTAGAAGATGTTCCTGATTTGCGCTAAAATAGTGGTTGAAGAGACAGTGGATGGATTTGGAATAGATCATGGAGTAAACTGAATGGGAATTGTTTCTGGATTTGATGTGGTTGTGTGGATAAGTGAAAGAAAATTTGACTTGAAACACTGAAAAGATAATAGTGCTTTTCACTGAAATGAGGAAGGTATAAGTTGGGAAAGAAAAACCAAGAAGGCTTTTCTTAGTCATATTAAGATTGAGATATATATGGACTTCCAAATCTGGGCTTAAGGAGTAAATCTAGATTTGGAAATATAGAATATGAGAGCTATTGACATAGATATTTAAAGTACAGGACCTGGTGAGATCACTGGGGGGATGGGAGGAATTTACATAGAGAGGTAAAAGGAGCCTCATCCTGAGGTACCAACACTGCAAAAAGGAAGAACCAGCAGGGGAGTCTGAGACAGACAGTAAGAGGAAAACATTGCAAATGTGATGTCTCAGAAGACAAGAGAAGGAAGGATGACTAAAAATGGAGTCATTAACCATATCAAAATAAGTTCTTCTTGCCAGGTAACTTATGTGCATTTTCACTGGGCAGTCAGTGTCTTAGCTCTAGGCCAACAGGTTTCCTCTCAACTGCCATCTCATATCATTGGCAGTGGCTCCCTAGAGTACTCTGATGAAAAGGATCCCAGTGCCTTGCCTGAGCTTGGCAGGAAAGCCTGCTATGATCAGTTGGCAATGCCTGCGTGAAAAGTTGGGCAAGAGTTCTTTGTGTTTTATGATCCTGCCTAACCCAATGGAAAGACATGAGTTATGGTCATTTCAGGGGCTTTTGTAGTTTACAAGGAGCTCAACTGTAGCTAGGGCAGCCCATCAAATCAGTCCCTAGAGCCAAATCCATCTTCATGGAAGGCCTGTAGTGGATATGGGATTAGATGCAGGACTGCCTCTTGAAGAAGTAGATACAGAGAGACAGAGACAAAACGTAGGGGCTATAATTTAAACACCAATGAGGCATCAAGGTTTTGAAGTCTAATATCTAGATTCAACTCTCAACTCTGCCATTTACTATGAGGATGCGGGTAAGTTCATCCAACTGTCCTTAGTCTCTTTTCTTTACATGCTGAGTGATACTAATGGAATTGTGAGGCCGTAGAAACATATGAGGCTAAGACTCATGGGAACTCTAAAGATCTATTTCTTGACGGTTCAGGATAACTCTTGGAATCTGTTTCTTGAGGGTCCAGGGTGATACCTTTAATTTAGTTTTCCATGCCTCCAGAGGTCTATAACTCTAAGGCTGTAGCATCCTCTTTATAGAGTGTCTTACCCATGATAATTTATTTAAAAATGATCAAATAAACTTGGAGAACAATGATACTGATTTTGTGCTATTGAGACACTGTATAATCAGATTTGGTTAGATGGCAATCCCTTATTAAAGGTTTAACAAGTTACAACAACAAAATATGTGGAACTACAATTTTTCCATGCTCCAAGCTTTTGAGGAGAATACCACATGGTCACAGCTCAGTTATTGGATCTTTGTTGTACAGATCAGGGTAATGAGTAGGAAGGCTGAGTTGAAGAAAGTAAGGGAAGGAAAAGTAGATTCCTCTGTACAAGTAAGCATATGAACCAATCTACTTGGGGATAAAAGTATTTAGGAAGCTGGAGGAAGAGATTAAAGAGAAGCAGAAAGTGAAAGATGTGGTAAGTATGGGCTGAACTTCTTGAAGATAGGAGAGAGAATTGAACAACTACCATGAACAAAGAGACCTTGGGACAAGGGAAATGTGTCTATAAAGCTCTTTAAGGAAATCACTATGTTGTGTAGTGTTAATCTTCCTTGTTACCTCTTGAAGGGGCAATCAGTAAAATATGTACATTGCTTTTGTTTTGTTTTTTTGGGGGGAGTTTTTTGGGTTATGTTTTGTTTCTCGGGTTTTTTTTTTTTTTTTTTTTTTGAGACAGGGTCTTACTCTGTCACTCAGACTAGAGTGCAGTGGCATGATCATAGCTCACTGTAGCCTCAAACTCCTGGGCTCAAGCTATCCTCCCACCTCAGCCACTGAAGTAGCTGAGACTACCATGTGGTGATGCACACACCACCATGCCCAGCTTATTATTATTATTATTATTATTGTAAAGATAGGGTCTTGCTTTGTTGCCCAAGCTGGTCTGGAACTTCTGGTCTCAAGCCATCTTCCAACCTTGGCCTCCCAAAGTGTTGGGGTTATAGATGTGAGACAGGGCACCCATTCATACATTGCTATTCAAGACACTTTGGAGAGTGTATGCGTGCGTGTGTGTGTGTGTGTGTGTTTAATAGCTTTGTGCTGAGGCTAGCCTCAAGGTGGCCCTGTTTTATTTGGGTTACATTGGCGACACAGTGCCTTCATACTCACCTTCTAATTTGACCTCCATGTTAACACATCTGTGATAAAACTTCATCAGATTTTTAAATTATTATCCATCCAAAAAAGGGAGAGTCTTGACCTATGTTATTGAGGTTAACAATGAGCAGAGCTGTAAAATCTAAGTCTTCTGACTCTCAGGCTAGTGTGTTTTCTCTTCCCTTCCTCTGTCACTCCCTCCCATTCTTTCTTCCCTTCTCTCTTTCCCTTTCTCTTGCTCCTCCTCCTCTCTCGCCACCCTATTCTCTTTCTCAATATATTGATGTTAGCAGTGAACCGCAAGCATAAGATGTTCCTGAACCACCTTCAAGCTTTTAGTCGATAAGTTTTTAGTCCCAAAGAGTCCAAAGCAGTGTCTGCCAGGAAACAAGAAGGCCTGTGTGTGGTGTTCAGAAATGTGAAGACCCCAGAGGACTTACATTTTCAGCTTTTAGAGCAAAGGCTCATGAGTAGCAGCCCGTATGGTGGTATATGGATCTCGGCACTTTGCCTCCCGCGTGCCAAAGATCCAGACTGCATGGGGATTTGAGAACTCGCCTGGGCCAAGCAGAGATTTTAATAACCAGGAGACAGGAGGCCTTCTGACAGGTTTCTGTGCTGCCGCTTCACATTGGGTCACACACACAAGCGTGAGTGAGTGGCCAGCTGAAGTCCCGTAAGGCTGCATTCTTGCTCACTTCCTCCTTCCTTGGGCTGCTGAAAGAACCCATTTGTGTATAGTTTGGCTAAGAAAAATCCTGTTGCTTTCCAAGTGATGCTTTGTTTGTTTCTGTTACAAAACATCTGAAAAATCAGCATTTCCCACTCAGCATCAAGCCAAAATTGACTGCTGTCTCTATATAATAAAGTGGCATATTTTGCTCCTCTCTTCTAATTGGAAGACAGAAAGTCTCAACAGACAGAGAGAACATGTTTATTGATCCAGCTTTATCCCAGAAACTGGACTGCACCACAGGGAATGAGCAGAGAGAAAGAGGGAGCAGGCTGACTTTAAATACTTTGTAAATGCTCCGTAGCAGTATTAATGAGCAGGAGACTGTGTGGTGCATTACAGCCTCGTGTGATGGAGTAAATGAAGGCAGGGCACACTGTTTTGTAATGAACTGAAGATTCAGTGGTAAGTGGAAATGTTCTTTTCCTGAGTTACTCATCTTCTCTTGCTGATCTGGAAATATACTGGTTCCCAAAATGCAGACATAATAAGGCTCTTACGAATGCAGGAACAAGTCTTGTGCACTTGCAGGGGAAAAGCAGAATTCTTCAATGCAGTCTCAGAAGAAGCAGTAGAGAGGTAGAATTTAAGGTGGCACAGCTGGGCAGAAGCCAAGAAGAGACTTGCTCTTGGCCTTTGGCATGGGTCTGAATCACCACTACTTTTCCTTATCCCATCCTGCTCCCTACTCTCCTCAACCTCTCTACTCATTGTAGCAAAGAAGGCCTGCAATTGGCTGGGCCTGGCCTGCAAGGTCCCTCTGTGGTCCCTTGATCATTTCCCAGCCCAGAAGGAGCTTGCAAAGGTTCAGGAATGTGCTGCTAATGAATACACAGAGCCAACCCTTTGGCAGAACCTACTGCTGTCTTGTCTGGCAACCTGTGGAAAGCGGAGGGCACACCTGCTGCTTGCTTGGATCCTGGCCTTGGGGGCCTGCAGCTCCCCTTGCCTGTTACAGATGCCTTTTTATTTGCTGCGCCTGGCACCAACAAGTTGTAATTCTTGCACACAAACCCCCCACGGTGGGTCAGGGGGCTCCTCCAGCTGTAGTGCAATCACCGCAAGATCTGATCCTCACTCTCACCCAGAACACAGGCAACCTTGATCGACCCTGAACTTCAGAGCCACCAGCAAGGGGCTTCTTTTCCTTTTGGAAGCTTTCTGTGGTTCCCAACAACAATGGGGAGAGCCAAGAATCCAAGGAAATTTGAGAGAAAGAGAAAGTAAAAACAGCATGAGGCATGGAAAACTTTGATTCCGGCAGATCTAGGCTCCAATCCCAATTCTGCTGCTTGCTAGAGGCACTGTGGGCAAGTCCACCTAACCTGCCTTAGCCTCGGGTCCTCAGCCCTAAAATGGGGATGATCATGATTCATAACATTGAAGGGAAGCTTAATTCATACAGCCCATAAAAAGCCTTTGAGCACAGAACCTGACATAGATAGACCACATGTTGACGTCTGTTCCTTCCATCCACCCCTCACCACCACTTTTTGATCACTGAGCACTTACTAGGCATTCTATAAATGTCTGAAGGATGAAAAAGATGATTTGCATGAATCAATGAATGTGTAATTTAATGTCACTGAGAAATCAGGCTAACTATTGTCATGGGTTTAGCACAGAACTAAAAGTTAGATGATCTGGTTTTGAATTCTCTGTTATTTAGCTGAAGGAACTACAGGGGATGTTTAATTGTGAAAATATTTGCTCAGCTTTATTTTGTCTTATTTTTTTTCTCATGATGTTTTTCATTACAGCAAAATATATATAACACAATTTACCATTTTAATCTCTTTTTTTTTTTTTTTTTTTTTTGAGATTGAGTCTCACTCTGTTGCCAGGCTGGAGTGCAGTGGCGTGATCTCGGCTCACTGCAACCTCCACTTCCCTGGTTCAAGCAATTCTCCTGCCTCAGCCTCCCGAGTAGCTGGGACTACAGGTGCATGCCACTATGCCCAGCTAATTTTTGTATTTTTAGTAGAGATAGGGTTTCCCTGTGTTGGCTAGGATGGTCTTGATCTTTTGACTTCGTGATCCACCTGCCTCTACCTCCCAAAGTGCTGAGATTACAGGTGTGAGCCACCACACCCAGCCCATTTTAATCATTTTTAAGCATACAATTCAGTGGTATTAGGTACATTCACAATGTTGTACTATCTTCAGCACTTTCTATTTCCAAAACTTTCTCATCCACCCAAATAGAATCTCTGAATCCATTAAGCAATAAGTCACCATTTCTTCCTCCCCACAGTCCCTGATAACCTCTATTTTATTTTATGTCTCTATGAATTTACCAGTCTAGATATTTCTTATAAATATCTAGGAGTCATCTAACATTTGTTCTTTTGTGTCTGGTGTATTTCACTTAGCGTAATGTTTTCAAGGCTTACCCTTGTTTTAGCATGTTTCAGAACTTTGTTTCTTTTTACAGCTGAATAATATTCCATTGTATAGACATGCCACATTTTGTTTATCCACTCATCTGTTGATGGACACTTGGGTTGTTTTCAATTTTTGGCAATTGTATATAATGCTGCAATGAACATTGGCGCACAAATATCTGAGTCCCTACTTTTAGTTATTTTAAATATATACCCAGTAATAACGTGTCTGTGTCATAATGTAATTCTTTGTTTAGCTTTCTGAAGAATCATCAAACTCTTTTCCACAGTGGCTGCACTTTTTTACATTCCCACCAGTAATGCACAGTGGTTCCAATTTTTCCACATTCTAGTCAACATCTCCTTTTTTTTTTTTTTTTTTAATTTTAGCTATCCTAGTAGGTGTAAAGTGGTGTCTCACTGGAATTTTGATTTGCATTTCCCTAATGAGTAATAATGATGTTATACTATCTTGTGTGTTTATTGGCCATTTGTCTATGTTCTTTGGGGAAATACCTGTTCAAGTCTTTTGCCCATTTTTTAGTTAGATTATCTTCTTATTGTTGAGTTAGAGGAGTTCTTTATTCTGGATATTAAACTCTTAACCAGGCATTAGAAATATGTTCTAATTTGGTTTCCAATTGCACATATTTTTTCCCATTCTATAGGTTGTCTTTTCACTTTATTTAGCTTTATTTTTAATTAAAAGTTACAAACACACATAGATAAGCATGACTTAAAATTATGAATATGATTCCTTAGTTCAAGTGACAGAATCAGCTTTGTAACAACTTATTTGTACCCTCCAATGTAATGTCTACCCCTTAGCATTAAAGGGCAGGAAACTTGTCAGCCAAAGAAGTGTGTGACTTGACAGAATCTTAATTCTGTACTCCACTAGCTTCCTGGGAGCAAGAGGTATTTGCTCTTGCAAATATTTTGTTATACTAAGTATTAACCTAAACTGATTAGACCCAGAATTAAACTCACCACAGAGCCATATAATGTCTTCCAAGATCTGCCTTATTCCCTTGGTTCAGCAGTGGAAGGTGAGAGTAAAGTGACCCAATTAGATATATTTCTAACACGATTGAAGTCTAAATAACCAGACAGCAGGGAGGATATCCCGATCCCAAAATATGGCCTATATTTGGACAGAGCTTCATGTTTACTTGAATACATGTTTCAGAATTGCAAGGGAGCATCTCTTAAACTGAGTTAACTATCAAGCAGGAATTCTCCCCTCCTTACTTTGATAAGAGGCAATGGGCTCAGCCCCCTCTGGGAAATTTTTATGGAAGAACAGGGAGACTTAGAAGCCTGGAAGGGGGAGGAAAAGGACATTGGAACAGTTTTGTCCTTGCCAGTACCCCTCATCCCCACTCTTAACCCCTTTGTACCTAGAGAAGAAATGGTCAGAAATGGGAGGAAGAGAAAAACAAGGAATTTTTTTAAAGTTAACTTTATCCATTTAAGGTGATGTAGTCTTACTACCAAAGTAGAGAGCATCTACACTTCTGAATATTGTCAGATCAGCAGGCATGAGAAACAAAGCTGAGGCTTTGAGGTCCCCAATGACAGCGCTGGCCAAAGGAAGGGGTGAGGGCCTCTGCTCTAACATGCAGCAGAGGAAAGCACTATAACTCCGCACCTTTTTAGCCCAGGCAGGGGCTTGGTGGTGAAAAGGAAAAGACAAACTCTTCTCACCAGGGAGCTTCATAGAAACAGGCCAACAGTAGTTAGATGCTCCAAAGTCCAAGAGGCAAGTTCAAGAATGTTTCTGCTAAGTGCTAAAATGGAGGCTCAGCTTAGCATGAGACTCTGGGCCAGGTGCTTTGAGGTGTCTGTAGCTGGAGGAAGCTTCCTACCAGAAAGAGCCAGAGGCCACTCATGTGAAAATATATATATATATTTCTTATCTGCAGAAACAAAAGAAGAAATTTAAGCACTGGCCTGAAAGTCCAGCTGGTGGTCTACTGGTACCAAAAAAAAAAAAAAGAGAGAGAGAGAAAGAGAGAAGGGAGAGAGAGAAGAATGAGATGGTGATGGAAGAGAGGCATTGGCTTCCAGCCCTTTAGCCAATGGGATGCCAATCTCTGCCCAAATATGATGCCAGGGGCTGCCTACATGACAGGTTCTGGGTGCCAGATGACAGCAAAAGTAGCATGCTCTAATTTTTGTTTGTTTGTTTCTTACCCCTCTCCCTTGCCAGATGCCCATGAAGGGAGCTCTCCCTTAGACCATAAACAACCAAGACTAATAGAATATCTTTGGCAAAGGTGGTTGGCAGAAGTCACTGTCATCTCAAGCATCAGACTCTAAGCAGGGACCCAGTTTCCTTGTTATACAAGCAAAATGTTGGCAGGCCACATAGTGAAAAAAGATTTGGGAAAAACACATACTTCTTGAGGGAAAAAAAATCCCTAGTTGAGCCATATTGCTTATGTTTGGAATAATCTTTCTGTTTGAATTTTGTTTCCAATTGGAAAACATCTGAGATGTTGCTCCTCCTACCAGAAAAATAGGGATAATGAGAACTGCTCCATGCACACAAGGTAACTTGCCAAGGACCAGGGAAAGTCACAGTCACTCTGCTCATGTCTGATTGATCTTCCTGTGACATTGGCATCAGGGTCAGAGGGTGAGCAGAGTGTGCAAAGACCTCTGAAGTCATTTATTCTGCAGGCACTGTGTCAGCAGCATGTCTTTCGTGTCTTTCAAACCCCAATGAGGGCAAGGCTCCCTTAGCCAAGTCAGTACATACTCTTCCCAGTGAGGAGCAACACATTCCTACATGGCACCTGGAATTAGCCGTGAGGCAACACAGGACCGTGGTTAGCGGCCCAGGCTCTGAAGACAAACTTCTGCAGTGTCTTGAGTTCCTTGTGTCCTGGCAGTGTAGCCCAGTTGTCAGTAGTGGAGGCTCAGAGCTAGAGTGTCTGGTTTCGAATCCTTCATTTACTGACTGTGTGACCATAGGTAAAATTGAGTTCCTCACTCTAGATGACATGTTTCTTCTCTGAAAAAAAAAAAAAAAAAAGCATAATAGTACCTACCTTGAAGGGTAGTTGGAAGCCTCAGATAAGCAACTCTAGGGAAAGTGCTGGGACTGGCATGCTGGCTGCCCACTTCTTCCCAGCCTTGCCTTGCCCTCACTTGACCTGTCTCCCTGCACTTTGGCCACTCCTACTTTCCTTAAGGTTTTGCAACAGGCTGGGATTTCTCCTGCTCAAGGACATTTCCTGGGGCTGTTCCCTTCCCCAACCCTCAACTCCACCTTTGCCTTCAGCTCTTAGCTCCCCTGTCATCCGCAGGGAGGTTTTCCATGCCCCCTAAACAGGACCAGGAACCCCCTAGTACCATGCATTTCCCTTTATGCCTTTTATTACCCTCTTAAGATTTTAATTTGTTGATGGGTTAACACATATTTGATGTTAAAATGTAAACTCGCTTCATTACCTTTATATCCTCAGCATTTAGTAAATTACACGTATTAGGCTTTTGTTGACTGAACAAGTGAATGAATAAATAAATGGAGAAATGCTCCATGCCCTTGAGCTGTCATTTCATGGACCTTCTGCTTTTCTGCCTAAGAATGAGAATTATATCATTACAAACCTAAGCTTGAGCCTGCTCTGAGTTTTTGCAAAGACAAGTGTTAGTAATGATGTTGCTTTAGCTTTTGAAACAAGGCACTATTAACAATCTGAGACTCAGAGTGTGCAGGTGTTTGTGAATCTTCAAGTAACTAAAGGTAGTCTAGGATTCGAAGAGGCAGTGGGATGGAGTAACTAAGAATGTGGGCTCGTGAGTCAGACTGCCTGGGCTGGAATCAGTTCCAACCTCACTAGCTGTGTGATCTTGGGTGAAATCTGTGCCTTGACTCTGTCCTCATTTATAAAACCCTTCATAGAGTTATTGTGAAGATAAAACAACATTATGTATACAAAATGCCTTGTGTATAGTAAGTCCTCTCCTCCATAAGTGCTAGTAATTACTTTTAAAATTCAGATATTATTTTTTAGACATTGTAACCAGATTCTTGGGACACGCAGAAAAAAAAATCTTGCTTTTCTGAATTCTGGTCTCTTTTAATATGTCAGGTTCCCAACTCTATCTAAGTGGAAATGTAATCAACAGAGCCATTTAAATTCATATGTGCTCAAGATATCTTGACTGATGTTGATCCAAGTGTTTATGATCACTTAAGGTGTGTTTACATTAGCCACTAGAAAAAATGTAAAATGCACACAGTACATTTGCAAGGGCGGGGTTTTTTTTTTTTTTTTTTTTCCCAGCCACGCAGCAGAGTATGCACGTAAAATTTCAGCAAGGTGCATGCATGTGGTGCCTCAAGTACATTGTTGAAATGTATACATATATTTTCATACAATGCATTTCCCTCTGGGATTTGCACAACCATGTCCATATAAATCATAATCTGCCTGGATATTTGGCTAAAGACTGAATGTTTCAAACTATAAAAACGTATTGTTTTCTTTCTGCCAATATCAACAGTTCTTCAGTCTATTATCAGCGAAATTATCCTCCATTGCCCCTTCACCACCATCTCTGTTTTCTACAGGGAACATCCTCATTTACCCAATTTTCTAATGATCAGTATGCAGTCCAAAGAGTAGGCTCTTTGCCAGCCTCTGCCCTCCCAGGAACCCCGCCAGCACTGTGCTTGTTTGTAAGTGGAGACTGCAGGGTAGCTGGTGCTGTTCTTGCCGACTAATTGCACCCCAGAATCACCTGTGCCAAAAGAGTGTCTGGACGGTGCCTGGGAAGAGTAATGTTCCTTAGAGTTGTGAGCATTCCATATTGGCCATTAGTGGTGCATGATAAGCAAAGTTTTTGATTAATTGCTTCATACACCACATTTATGTATGGATTAAATGCTGTGGCTTGGGAAGGCCCTTTGATGGAAAAATTATTCAATGTTTTCAAATCATTTACTCAAAACATATGTACCATGTGTCAACTATGTCCAGGGACTGTTCTATACTCTGATTATACAGTAATGACCAAGTCTGCTCTCTGCTCTCAAGGGGCTTACACTCTAAAGGGGGCTGGAAATAATAACGGAAATAAATAAGCCAACAGATAATTTCAAGTTGTATGCTAAGCATTCACACAAACTGGACCATGCATAGAGAATTATTAAGGCTAGGAGTAACTATATTGGGTGATGAGGCCCATTTGGCAGGAAGAAGCCAGTAATAGAAGAATCTGGAGGAAGAGGGTTCCAAGCACGAAAAGAGCAAGTTCAAAGGCCCTGAAAACAAAAGTCAGCTTGGCCCTGTGAGAGAAACCTGGAAGCTACCATCGTGGCTAATGTGTGATGAGCAGGAGGGAGGCCACTCTGGGTCAGATCATACAGACCCTCCCTGGCCTCATTCAAGACTGGATTTGACCATAAGGGTAGAGGTCTGAGTCACTGGGTTTTGAAACTTTGAACAGACCACTCTGGCTGCTGTAGTATCCTGACAATGGAAACTCATACTCAGACCTATTTCTTCATCATGGATCCTCTTCTAAAAGAATGACATAAAAACGTACTACTTTTCCCCTTATTTTGAAATAATTATTTGGTGCCCTAATATTACTCAGTCACTATAAAGACCATGTGCTTATGCTGTCAAAGCTGCTGGGTTTTCCTGGCCTAGCTTCAGAAATACATTTGACTTCCATTATCATTTGAAAGGCCCCCTGGAGGTGGGGTAAGTCCTCTAATTCCAGTGGGAATTTGAGGAGTTTTGAGCAAAGTATCAAGTATAGAAAACTGCTACAAGCAGAGCAAAGAAGATCTACCTAAAATAGATGGTGCTGGCAAAGGCATTTCTCAGCTAGTTCATCCTAGTGGTTCTTAGTAGAAAAGAATCAAACAATTGTGGAATTATAATAGGATGGATCCTGATTTTTCTCTTTGGAGCCTGGGGAGAATTGGCCAAGAAGATTGTGCTTCTAAAAACTTTTAAGAACAGTTTCTTATTAGTTTTTTCTGAGATGACCTCTGGACAATGGATTCAGAGGTGTAGTCACCAGCAGGCTGTAAAAGTGACTACAGTTGCCTTGCCTGCCTGGTCCACCTGTGCCAGGCACTTAGCAGGTACTCTGTAAACATCAACAAAACTGGATGAATTTCGAATGAACACCTACTACATTAAGCACTTTGACAGGAAATGGTGGCAAAGTCTTTTGCCCTTGAGTATTTGGGGAGGCAGAATACATCCCACTTCTGCTCAAGGGATCAGCGGTCCCTGGGAAGTCAATGAAGAGTCTTAGAGGATGTAGTCAAAGAAAATAGTAGGAGAGGAGTCCATAGTCAGAACCTAAGGCTAAAATTCAGGCTTATGGCCATGGAGAAGTGTTGAGTGATCAGAGTCCAGGATGTAACCTCCCAGTAGGGGACAGAGAGCAAATAGAAGAGGTGCTTACTGGAGATGAGGATGTCAGAATCTGAGAGGCAGGGATGCAGATAGATTGCCACATAAAAAGCATTATCTCGATTGAAGAGGCAGTCCATGAGTCAGATACCCTCATCTCTGATGGATGAGAAGGAGTGACCAGAAGACAAGTACATGGCAGTGACAAGGTCAGCCTGGAGTGGGAGGGTGTCATGGTTCAGTGGCACAAGTCTAAAAGGATCACAGCTTTCTAAAGCTTCTACTGGATTGATCTGTTTGCTTGTCTTTCCACTAGACTATGATCTTGAGAGCAAGGACGTTTGTCATACCCACTGTCATATCCTCCGTGCCTGAAATGTGGTAGGCATTGAACACGTATTGCTGTAATTTAAAAAGGACCTCTTTCTGGTATTTGTGTATGGAATACTCCTTCTTAATGATTTACATCCTCTTGGTCAACCCTAGCAGCGATGTTTCCCCATTCCTGTGTTTTCTCGTGTGTTTCCACTTTCCTCAGCCTTTGCAATTGTTTGTTTATTTATTTTTATCTGGGCTCCAAAGCAGGGGCACCTGGGAGCAGGGATACTATTACAGTTGTCTCTGTAGTCCTTGTGCTGAGCCAACTTACCGCTATTTAATAGATACCAAGTACCTTTGGTAAAACATAAAATGAAAGATTTATTTTAATAATATCCTGCATGCTTCTCATCTTCTGAATTTGAAAAAAATTAAGCTGACTTAAGAGTTTTGCTCCAAGAGAAAGTGTGGTGCACCCATACTAGAAAACTGCAATTAATGTAATGGGTAAAAAGACATTTGATAAGTCACAAGGCACTCTACAAGTGTACAATGTTCTGACTTATTGGTGTTGTCCTTATTTAGAGTGTGACCTAACCAAAGGGCATACATTACTTGGCTATAAAGAGACGGGGAGATCTGAGGGAGCATATAGGAGCAATAAATGCAATGAAAATATGGTGGTGGCAGTCTTGAGTGGGCTTTGATGAGGACAAGTAGGGAAAGGGGGCAGGAATGTGAGCAAGGACTGAGCTATCCCCACTGTTCATTGAGAGTGAATTGAAGGATGTCCTCCAATAACAGTTGAAAGCCAGGGCTCATCTTGAGTAAATAAGATTTTTCAAGGGGCTACCAAGAGGTGAAAGAGCCACTGAGATCAAATCTGACTGGTGTCAGTCTCAATAAGTTCAACTGCTTGCCACAGAGAGGACATACTCATTCTTTCTCTGCTAGAGTAAACTCTGCTATGTAAACATCCAACTAAGTATATCAGGCAGCCAGAAGTAAGGCCAAGAAATTGTGAAATACCCAGCGTGGAAGGGCCTCTTGACCATGGAAGCAGTCTGATTTCACACTAAAATGACTCCCACCCAATTCCCATCCCCATTTTGGGACGGGCAGGTCCAGTTAAGACAGAGCCCACCTGGCTTTTACTGGCTACCTCCAAGATTGTGTACAAAGGCTCAGCAGAGATCATCACAAGTCCATTCTTACTCTAGAAAATATGCCACCTTCTTTCATTTAGTTAAAAAAACATGCCCTAAACACTCAGTACTAACCAAACATTGGAACTATAGAGACACTTCCTTGCCCTCAGTGAGGAGATGGTGGATATAGAGACACCAACAAATCTAACACAGTGTTATGGGGCAGCATCACGCTGTGAATCACACCAAATGCTGCTGGTGGATAAATAGTGTGGGGTATCAGAATGACCACTGCACTCTAGCCTGAGTGACAGGGTGAGACTTTGAAAAAAAAGAAAGTTGCAAGTGATCATCCATACCAAATGCTGGTGGTTTTGCATTTTGACTTTGGACAGAGTTAGGCCTGGGTTTCACAACTCACCTCCACACTTTAACTGGATAATCTCAGGTAATCCAAACACCCTCTCAAAGCCTCAGGTGTGTCCTGTCCTCTATAAAGTGACGATAATAACTGCCCTTGTGAGGATTCAGTAAAATAATGAATCTGAAAGAATTAGCCCAGCATCTAGTAATAGTAAATGTTCACTAAACCTATCTGCTTCTCTTCCTCCCCATTTTATTACTCCTCTTACTGTTCCCATCCCTCCTATAATTGTTCAGATCCCTCCTGTTATCACTGCTGCTACATAGAGGCAGAAACCAAGTAGAGGACAGAGCCTGGAGGATGGGAAGAGAATTCCTAAAAGGCTTTGGGATAAAGAACTAGCAATTTCAGGTCTCAAAGCATGAACGGAGTTTCACTAGGAAGAAAGGAATGTGGAGATCACTCTGAGCAGAATAATTAGTAGAAGCAAAGGCACTACAGTTGGGAATAGCAAAGAATCTCTGGGCACAGTGAGGAGTCTAATATGGCTGGAGTGAAAGCACATGCCTCTGTTGATGGGGGTTCTTGGAAGAAGCAAACTTTCTCATGAAACCATGACAATTAAGACTTCTGGAAGCCAAGGGAGGACCGTGTATCAAGAAGGTGCAGCCGGGCATGATGGCTCATGCCTATAATCCCAGCACTTTGTGAGGCTGAGACAGGCAGATTGCTTAAACCCAGGAGTTGGAGACCAGCCTGGACAACATGGCAAAGCCCATCTCTACAAAATATACAAAAATTAGCCTTGTGTAATGGCATACACCTGTAGTCCCAGCTACTTGGGAGGCTGAGATCGGAGGATCACCTGAGCCCAGGAGGTCAAGGCTGCAGTGAGCTGTGATCATGCCACTGGACTTCAGCCTGAGTGATACAGCGTGAGACCTCATCTCAAAAAAAAAAAAAAAAAAAAAGGTGCAAGTTGTCATCCACCCTAAATGCTACTGCTGGGTAAATGGTGTGGGGTGTCAGAATGACTACAGAATTTAACAATGTGGAGAGGATCAACAATAACTTTGGCTTAGGTAATTTTGATGGACATCGCTTTTTAATTTAATATAGTCTGAAATAAATATGTAAATTTGTTACCTTGACAGCCATCATCTCTTTGTCTCTTCACCCCAGGTACACTGACATTTGAAAAATATTTATTTGATTCCATATTCATGCTTGCATTTTGGAATGCCACAGACTAGGCAAGGGCCTCACTTAGGCATGAATGAACTCATAGCTAGTAAACATCCTCTTTCCCTTCTGACAATTTAGAAAATCTTCCAAAAGTCCAATTCATTTATTTCATTTGCTAATTCATTCATTGATTCGTCTATCTTCTCACCTACCCATCCAACCATCCGCTTGTTTATTTATTCATCCTATCATCCAAAATGTATTTATCAGGTATCTTCCCTACACAATATTTTCCATAAATCAAATCACATTTCAAATGCTTCAGGAAAGCTCGCTACAGGAATCCTGTGACAGATCTCCTGACAAAGTAGGAAGTACTCACATAATGTGAAACATCATTAGTCTTACATTTACTTATTGATAAATCTAAATACTGGGTCCTCTTCTCTCTGTTTACCCTAGATGTGCCAGATAGTTGGCTGCATTATTAAAATCAGCTTAGGAAAAACAATTTCTACAAGAAAAACATCATTCAGAATGGGGCTTTGACATTTATGTTATGTATTTTTTAATGGGCCGGCAACACTCGTGTTAGCTTCTTAGGGCAAGCCAATGAAGGAAATGAATATGGCTTTCGTAGTTTTATAAATCTGAAAGCCAAAGGCCAGGAGATGCAATTCAGTTCCAGTGGTGCCACTGACAACATGAATGAACTCTTAATCACAGCCTCTGGGTCCTAGCAGCAGCCAGAACTGTGGTGGATGCTGCTAGACTGAACATTTGGGTATATGAAACTTACCTCCCTCTGTTTATAAGGACGGCAGTGTATGCTGCTAATTGTAACTCAGGAGTTCAAAGTTTAACACTGAAGAAAGAGACTAGCCAAAAGAAGGATCAATTAAAGGATTTTTGAGACATTAAAGAGATTTCTAAAATATTTATTCTGGGCTCAGATGTCAGACCATCGCCTAAATAAAATATTAATATAGTCCAAAGATAAATGGTGTGTATTTTGTGTATTTTAGACTTCTCATTGCTGATATGTAATGGAATGTAATCAGAATTTCCATATAAGAATATTTAGAGGCAAAAACTCTTTGCTGTGCTTCCATGGATACCCACAGAAAAGTCATGAGAAAGACAAAGTTATATCCCTAGGAGTCTTTGGAGAATTTATTGTTTGATTAATAATCATAAAATGGTGTTATCACTTGGACAATAATAACATGTGGCTTATATATTTTTAAATGTTATGTATCAAAATATTATACTCCAGGTTTTCTGCCCATTAGGGATAGAAAGCAATCCAGCCTGGGGAAGGACTTGGCATCTTTAATAAATAATTAGGATGCTTCACAATTAAGTGGCCCTTCATGGTTTATAAAGACTTAGAACCATATTATTGTATTTAACCCTTCATAGCAACCTGTGGTTGGTTAGTTATTACCATTGTCATTTCATAAATAAATCTAAAGCACATGGAAGCTAGATAATCCACCCAAGGTCACAGAATAATAAACAGAGCTGCCAGGTGAACTGTCCTCTTTTCCACTATCTAAATGGAGCTAATTTCTTGGGGTTTGGAGAGGGGGGAATGTCACAATGCATCTATCTATCTATCTATCTATCTATCTATCTATCTATCTATCTATCTATCTATCTATCTATCTATCTTTCTTTCTTTCTTTCTTTCTTTCTTTCTTTTTCTTTCTTTCCTTCCTTCTTTCTTTCTTTCTTTTTCTTTCTCTCTTTCTCTCTCTTTCTCTTTCTCTCTCTCTCTTTCTCTTTCTTTCTCTCTCTCTCTCTTTCTTTCTCTCTCTCTTTCTCTCTCTCTCTTTCTCTCCCTCTCTCTCCCTATCTCACTCTTTCTCTCTCTCTCTCTTTCTCTTTCTCCCTATCTCTCTCTCTCTCTCTCTCTCTCTCTCTCTCTCTCTCTCAATCAATCAATCTGCTGTTGCTTCTCTGAGTATTGAACCTGGTGATTGAAGCCTTGTCTGCATCCTCTGTTGGCTATTACCTCAACTGTTAGTTGCTTTACTTCATTTGCGCTCATTTATTACTGAAGATTGGAGTGAGCAGTAAATGTGTTTTAAATGAGAATAGAGTGAGGCTGGGTTTTCGTTTTTATTTGAAGTCCAAGCCAAGTTTAGAATAGTGAAATTACAATTGACACAGACCTCTTGCCAACTGAAGCAAGCACATTTTTCCCAAATACAAAGAAGCACTAACTATCTTAAAGGAGCAAGACAGTATTTCAAGGGCAGGCTCACCATGATTAGCCACACTGGCCTCCTTCCTGTATCTCGAATGCACTAAGTTCTTCCCCACTCAGGGCCCTTGCTCTAGTTGTTCTATCTTTCTGGAGCATTCCACCCCTGGAACTTATAACTGGCTCCTCCTTGTCAGGTAAATCTTGACTGAAATGTCACTTTTTCTAAGAAAACTTCACTGTCCAAGTAATTGAAAGCAGCTCAAGTCTATAAAAGCAAAGACCTGGTCTATCTTGTTCTTCACTGTATCCCCAGAACCTAGCTTAGTGCCTGTACATAGTGGGTACTTAATAAATATTTGTTGAATGAAGGGAGGACCTTGAAAACTTTGGTCAAACCCATCCTTTTGATTGTCTGATACATTAATGAGCTGTAACAAACTGCCCCAAAACTCAGTGGCTTGAAATAACAATCATTTCTCATTGTTCATGTAGTCTGCAGGTTGGATGAAAGTTGACTTATCTAGGCTGGGCTCAGCTGGGGTGGCTCTGCTGATCTTGGCTGGGCTAGCTCACGCATCTGCAGGTCAATTGGGGGTTGGCTGATTTAGCCTGGGCTCAGCTGATATGGCTCCAGGTCCCCTTCCTGAGTCTGCCATCTTCCTTGGACCAGAAGGGCACTCAGGGGCTTGTTTTTCTCAAAGTGATGGTAGGGGCACAAGAGAACAAATAGCCCATATGGAGACTCTCATGGCCTAAGCTCAGAACTGTCCCAATGGTACCTATGCACGCATGCCATTGGCTAAAGCAAGTCATATGGCCAATCCAAAGTCAAGGGACAGGGAAGTAGACTCTGCCCATGATAAGGCTATGTGAAAGGTACAGATAAAGAGAGAGTTGAAGAATTAAGTCCAATATGGCAACCCGCCACACCTGAGGCTACAGAACAGCACAAATGCATAATTCACAAAAGGCCCGGAAAGTGAGTGTTCCTTGGTAGAAAAACCAGTCTCCTCATTTTCACTGAGATTTACTGGTGTCAAACTCATTGTATAACATCTTTCTATAGATCTCTTTCCTTTTTCTGTCTCCCTCTTTTACTATATATGCTTTTTCTTCTTTCTTAACATTTTGATATCTTCCCTTAAATAAGAGGGTTTTTTATGTTTAGTGGTATTTATTGTATAGTTTTAAATTCCTTATTACAAAATTTAACAGATGAGTGAAATAGTTACACTAAATTTAGCCTCTTTTTATTTAATGTAGCCTTGCAGGATTTTTCTATAGGTTATTTATGCTTTATATAAAACTATCTCTTCATCTGGCACAAATACATGTACCTTAAAATGCCTTTCTTCTTCCATACATTGTTGATGAGAACACAAATTGTAAGCCCTCTCTTGTGGGCATTTTGCCAATATGTGGCAAAATTAAAAGCACATGCACCATTTAACTAAAGCACTCCTATTCCAGAAATGTATCCAACATGCATGTTCACATGTTCAAAGGTGTTTATGAATGAGATAGTTCTGCAGCTCAGATCAATCATCTGGAGTCCAGGAGAGAGATCATATAGCATAAGCTTAGCTTCCAGGGACCCAAGCCAGGGGTGGTATGTTGTGTGTGTGTGTGTGTGTGTGTGTGTGTGTATAACTTATTTTATCCTTTAGCTAGATATGAATAGAAATTGGGCAACTCACTTGTCAAAACTTGCCAATTTTTAGAAGGTCAGATTAATATCAATAGGCCTTCATGAATGCATACTTCAATTCCATTTAGTTACATTGACTCTTTAGTATGGACTTGGTGAAGTAAGAGGTCATTGGAACAATCTGTCCCTTGCCTCTATCCAAGTCACATGACAATAAAAGAGAATGACTTCTTCCTCTCCTAAAAAAGTTATGCAAACACAATTTTAGAAGAATGTTTTGTGACTTTATTATTGTTTTTGATTTGGGAGACTATGCATTACATGGCAATTCCTGTGCACCTTCTAGGTATCACAGAGACACCTGTGATCTGAACTTGATGTTTTAGAATGCTTTTACCTAGAATAGATTTTTAGACATTTGAAGAGTTCTATTATTTTGCAGGTTTGGGAACAGTGGAGAAGACTGACATTTTTAATTAATTATATGCATGATGGCCTAATTCCTCTTCTTGACTGTGAACTCTTTGGGGTAAAGAGTCAATCCATCGAGCACTACATCCAGAATATATTAAACACTCAACTGATCAAATGTTAAATTAAGTGATCCCTTTTAAACCCCACCTTTTATTCATAGTTGCAAATTATGGCTATGTTCTGAGAATTTCCCCCTTAAGGAAATTGGCATGAGAAAAATCCAAGGTTTATAAAACTAATTATTTTCAGTGCTGTCCCCACAAATATGTGGCAAACTACATTTTAAATATTCTAGTAGCTACACTAAACAGGATGAAAAGAAACTGAAAATTAATTTTAGTAATATATTTTATCTAGTTTATCCAAAATATCATTATTCAACATGTAATCATCATAAAAAATATTAATGACATATTTTGAAAACTTTTTGGTGCATATTTTATTCTAAAACATCTCAGTTGGGATAAGCTGCACTCAAGCACTCTATGGGCACCTGTGGCTAGTGGGTACCATATTGGACAATGTATATTTAATAGCTGATTGATTGCATTTAAAACATTACTCAGAAGATCCTTCTAAGTCAAGTATTCACATTACTCATAAGAAGATCCTTCTGAATCAAGTATTCTAACAGAGCATTTAAAATCTGACTGGTCGTGGTGGCTCATGCCTGTAATCTCAGCACTTTGGGAGGCTGGGGCGGTCAGGAGTTCAAGACCAGCCTGACCAACATGGTGAAACCCTGTCTCTACTGAAGATACAAAAATTACCTGGGCGTGATGGCAAGTGCCTGTAATCCCAGCTACTTAGGAGGCTAAGGCAGGAGAATCGCTTAAACCCGGGAGGCAGAGGTTGCAGTGAGCCAAGATGGCACCATTGCACTCCAGCCTGGGCAACAGAGAAAGACTCTGTCTCAAAAAATAATAAACAAATTAATTAATTAAAATAAAATAAAATCCAATTCATGACCAGACACAGTGGATCACACCTGTACTCCCAGAGCTTTGGGAGACTAAGGCAGGAGGATTCCTTGAGCAAGGAGTTTGAGGCTGCAGTAAACTTGGACTGTGCCACTGCACTTCTGCCTGGGCAACACAGCAAGACCTTGTTTCAAAGCAAACAAATATATAAATTTAAAAAATGCAATTCAAGTTAAAAAGATGAAGTTTCCATGCTCTTTAGGAGTGACTGTGTTTCACTGAGAGGTAAACTTAAAGTGGAGTTACTGTGAGACAGACATAAAAGCTCATCTGCAGCATGCATTACTGCTAAGTCACCTCAAAAAGAAAAACAGCTTAAATCAAGTTCAGTAACTACAAAGCATGTGTGTTGAACACCTTGATTATGCAAAAATAATGCATTTAAGAACAAAGTGGAGGCAGGCACAGTGGCTCAGGCCTGCAATCCCAGCACTCTGGGAAGCTGAGGAAGGAGGATCACTTGAGTTTAGGAGTTAGAGACCAGCTTAGGCAACACAGCAAGACCCCATCTCTACTAAAAACAAAAACAAAAAACATTAGCTGGGTGCAGTGGCATGTGTCTATAGTCTCAGCTACTCAAGAGGCTGGGACAGGAGGATCACTTCAACTCAGGAGATGGAGGCTTCAGTAAGTGGGGATCGTGCCACTGCACACCAGCCTGGGTGACAGAGTGAGACCCTGTCTCAAAAAAAAAAAAAAAAAAAACAAGTTGGAGACGTGAAGGGAGTCCTTAAAATCTTTGCAGCATATGGACTTGAGAAGAGTCTAGAAAGGTGTCCCTAGTCCTGTAATGGGTAGCTTCTCTGCCACATTTCACTCACTTCAAGACAAAAATGAGAAACTTCAAAGGCTGTTGAACATGGGCAGGATTTCCACAGCTGCTCAGAGTGACTTAGCACAGGTGTTGTGGGAATCATGATGCGTTGGGAAAAGTCTCTGCTCCCAGCAGCCTCAGACTCCACCTGCACAGTGGGTGGTAGTGGGCAGCGCTGGCGAAGGTGAAAGGCTGTTGGTGAGACCACTAGCAGCCTCTGGGGTCTCATCCTGCAATGGACTTTCGCCTGCCATGGAGTACCATGGGAAGAACTTGGACTTGGAGCCAAAGAGCCAGCTCCTAGTTCCTACCCTGACAGTTCTTTTGCTGAGACAATAAGCAAGTCATTGAAACTCTCCACTGAATTATCTCTAAAAGGAGAGAAATGGGTTACATCATCCCCAAGGCCTTTGCTGTTTCCAGGATTCTGTGATGCCAAGTGAATTGTGTTAGCGTGTGCAGGCATCTGAATGTGTGCGAGGGGCATCCAGGTATTAGCTTGTGATAGAGTAAAAAAAACAATTAAATAAAAGGCAAAAAATCCACAAACACATCTCAGTTTAGGGGATGATGTAGGTTCAGAGGGCTCAGAGAAATTGAAATTCTTTCTTTTTTTGTTATTTTTAAAATGTGTATTAGTAATACATGAATACATTCTGATTGTGGCCATGCATAAACATATAAAGCAAGCCATGAAAGTTTTCCTTCAACTTTTCCTGCGCCAATTCTGTTCCCCAGAGGTAACCTTTGTCATTATTTTGGGGTACATATTTCCAAGCCCTTTTCTGTGCACGTATATCACATATTTAGATATTACATAGGTATCTTATTTTTAACATAAATGGCATCATATTATATGTGCTATTCTGTAACCTGCTTTTTTTCCCACCAATAGTGTATCTTGGAGATCTTTATTTCAGTGTGTATAGGTCCACTTCATTCTTTTGAACAGACTTCGTAGAATGAATGTACCACGATTCATTCAAGCATTCTTCTAAATGATAAGTATTTAAGCTGGTTCCAGTTTTTCACTATTATAATGCTGCTATGAATGCCCGTAGGATCCCATTTTTATCCACCTGTACAAGTGTTTCCAAAGATAAGAGCCCAAGAAAAAGGACTGCTGAGTCAAAAGCCCTGTCCAGTTTTAACTTTGACAAATACTGCTAAATTAACTTTTATGAAAGCTCCATCCATTTATGCTCTTACCAACTGTATATTCAAAGGCCATAATAACCAATAGACCATTATCAATGTTTTAAACATTTTTTGCTAATCTTGTTTTAATTTACAATTTCCCAACTTGTAGAGAGCTTGAGATCTCTTCAAATATTTACTGGACTTTTGCATTCTTTTCTATGCAAATCTGTTTAAATTCTCTTCAGGATTTTGAATACTTCATTTGTCTATACCTTATTGATTCATGAGAACACTATATATATCCTGGATATTAATGCTGTCCTTTGTCTTTTGAAGAGCTTATATAATGTCTTTTGAAGAGCTTATATAAATTTTTCTCAGTTTTATTATTTTTTTAACTTCATGACATATTTTGTTATACAGAAATCTTTAATCTTTATATGTTTCTTTTTTCAGTTTTTGCTTAGAACAAGATTATTTTTCAGTGATACTTTCCAACTTTTGATTCTATAATATTAGAAGGTAAGCTTATATATACTGATGCATATATTATTTTGGTGTCAAAATTGTTTTCAAAGATAATTAGACAAATATGCATTATTATCGATCTTCTCTGATGGTTTTCTATCAGTGAAAATTTACTGTTCTTTGCATCCCTTTCTTCTAATTCCGCCATCGGACACTCTTGATGGTTTAGCTACTCCAGCACAAAACAAGCCGGTGTACAGATGAACCAACCTGTCAGTGGTTAAAAGAGGTTCTCTTGTTTATTCTTCAGCAGTGATGGCAGCTCCTGACCTCAAAGCAGTGAGTCTGGTTCTCTCACCTTTTGTTTTCATAGGTAGAACCCACAAACTTTCATCTTGCCAAAGACTGTTTTCTCCCTTCCTTCCTCCCATCCATCCATCCATCCTACCTTCCTTCTCTTCCTTTCTTTTGGATTTTTCCCTTCCCTTGTTTGCCTTCTTTTCTATCTCTCATGTACACATTTACTGAGCATCCACAGCGTGTTAGGAGCTGTCCCAAGTGCTCTGGGGAGCACAACAATGAACACAGCAGCCAAGCCCCACCTTCATGCAGCTCATTTTCCATATCATTCATGCTGTTCATTTCAACAGACTCTGCAGAGCTCACACTTATATACACCCCAGGAGTGGTGAAGGGCATGAATTTGAGAATTGGGAGACATAGGTATAGATCCTAGCTCTTCCTCTTGTCTATGTGACGTGGTCAAGTTGCTTCATCTCTTCCTGAGTCTCAGTTTCTTCCTCTATAAAATGAGATTTATTGCATCTACCATGTAAGATTGCCGTAAGGATTGACTGGATAAACTGTATCAAGAATTTAACTCCATGCTAAAATTTAATAAATACAATGAGTAAGTGGCAGGGACTGATCATATTATTTCCCTTTATCCTCACAAGCAATCTGCAGCTGGTGGCTGATTGAAAATGATCGACTCCCATTTTGCAGATAAAGGAACTAAGGCTTGGTGCAATCACAGCCATGAGATCAGGCCTCCCAGGTCCTGGGGAGAGAGCTGTGATTGCCTTTTCTGGTTTGCCCAGACTGACCCTGGAGTTCTGTTGTATCTGTGTACCACCTGTGCTTCTGTGTACTCAGTACTTTCTTTAAGTTGACTTATCTTTAAACTTTAATATGAGTAAATAGCCATAATATCTGTGTAAAATATGAGTTTGAAATACTGGTTATGGTTTACCTCATACGCATCAGAAGAAATACTCAACTGTGAACATTTTAGAACAGGAACATGAGCCCCACCTGGAAACATCTCGTGTGATAATGATGATATCTGGCCTGCATGTGGAGAAAGACATCTCTGAACCACTCAGCCATTACATAATGATGTCTCAAGGTCCACACCTAAACCAAAATGCCATGACTGGGGTGGGATTTCTTTTAGCTCATGAAGAACTGATGCTTCAGTCCTGCAGTTTCATGGAAGCACTCTATTGGCCATCCCAGCTCCAATTTTGTGAAATGGCAGGGCAACACAAGTTACCCAGTGGTCCCTGACATCAATAAATACAATGAAGCTAGTTCAGTTTAATTTAAATTGCTGTTTACACATAAATATCTCGACCAAATGTGAAAGAGAGAGAAGCTGCGTGTAGACTCAAAGAATAGGGTTGGCACTGAGAACCCATGGAACTATTGGCATCATTGGTTGTAGCCAATGAGTCTGCAGGAAATAGTGCTGGTCAGGCCACAGTGGGAATATTTTGTCCAGTCCTAAATAGCACAGTCATAGGGACACTGTTCTCCTTAGGAGATGAGAGGGGAGTAAGGAATGTGGCTAAGGAAGGGGAGGGGAAAAAAAAACAAAACCTGTATCCTGTGAGGCAGGGGTGTCCAATCTTTTGGCTCCCCTAGGCCATATTGGAAGAAGAATTGTTCTGAGCCACACATAAAATACACTAGTATTAATGATAGCTGATGAGCTAAAAAAAATTGCAAGAAGAATCTCATCATGTTTTAAGAAAGTTTACAAATTTGTGTTGGGCCACATTCAAAGTTGTCCTGAGGCTGCATGTGGCCTGTGGGCTGCAGGTTGGACAAGCTTGCTGTAAGGAATGCCTTGAAGGATATTGGAAGAGGCCTTAGACCTGATACTTTGGGTTGTTCCAGGTGGCAGGCAAGGACTTAATTTAGCTGTCAATTAGGGGTGGTTAGAAGTAGAGTTCCTCTTCTTTCTTCCCACAGCACTTTGGGCTTCCCTCTATCACTGTATTTTCCATGGTCCATTACATCTCCCAAATTGTGTATTCATATTTTTCAATGACTATTTACTGAGGACCTACTGTGTGCTATTCCTCATGTTATGCTCTAGAAATACAGAGGTAAACAGGAAAAAAGGAGACATGGTCCCTGTGGACTCCAAAGAAGATGGTCTAGCAGACCTTCTAGAATGCCTCATCCACAGTGAATAGGCCACTATTATATAACATTTGGTATACAATTTCCCATAATATATGGTATATTATAGCCCATAATATATAGTATGTTATGTCCTATAATATATAGTATATTACATCCTATATATATGGTATATAATGAAGTATGTTTAACACGTCACAAAGCCCTATATAAAGGTCTTAAATCATCTTATCTTACTTCATAAAAACCCAAAGAGATAAGTACCATTATTAATCCCTGTTTTACAGATGAGAAAATTGAGGTTCAGAGAAATTAACCTACTTGCTGATCACACAGCTAGCAAGCGACACAGCTAGGATTCAAACCTACTTCTGAAGCAATTGTTTAGTAAATGGATTGTTGAAATTAAAAGAGCCTGCTGTGGAAAACATGGACTGAGCAGTGTGTGGGCTACCATGGAAGGTTGTGAGCCCTTCACCCACCCTGAGAAGTGGAGGCTGGATGAGATGTTTCAGACATGATAGAATTGTAAGTCATTGGCTAGAAGAATTCGAAGACTCTTCCCTTTTCACATCCCTCAAATTTAGCGTTAATTTCCAGAAGATGTGGCCCTCTGCTCTCTCAGGGTGCTGCTGCTGGGTATGTAGACTCCCTGAGAAAGAAGCTTCCAGGGCTGCTGCATGGCATAGAATCAGCCCCCAAGAGGCATTTTCTTCTAACTTCAGGGAGAAGCGGCAGATGCTGGAGGAAAGAAAAGAAATCTTGAGCCCAAGAGAATTTGAAAGGCCAGGATTGAATTTTTCTTTGACTTATCACATTCAAAGTCCCCTTTCTCTTCCTGCCTCTGCTCCAATGGGCTTTTGAGGAAAGGACGTTCTGCCTTTTCATGCCCAACTGGACTGATTAGAAAGCTTTGCAAACCTGGAATGCGAATGCGGCCGCAGACAGTGGGAAGAGAAATCTTTTAATTCCCCCTCTTGCTTTCCCCCTGGCAGCACGACAGGCCCTGTAAGAGTTGTTGCTGAGGTAATGACATGGAGCATAATTAAATAATAATTAAAACACTGGGGATCATTTTGTCACCTCTGCCTGTTAATTCCCTGGAGCCAAGTCGGGGTCCTGCCCTGCCTTGTGAGCGAGCAGCGCTGCTCCTGAGCGTGTAGCTGAGGAGACAGGAGGTCACCTGGGCGCACAGGGCTTGTCCAGTTGCACACTTGGCAGCCTTCATGCAGGCCCCGACAGGCCCTCCTGGCGGCCTGGGAGGTGGCAGACCTCAGAGAAAGAAATTGCAACTCCACCGAGCCAGGCTCTTCAAATGAACCTATCTTCTTATTCAGATTAACTCATTTCTCCGTCCACTTATGTAAAACCCTTATGTAATACTGTGCCAGGTATGTGTACAAAATGAGCCCATCAAATATTTGTTTAAAAAATAACAAGAACAACTCGTGTTTCATGGAGAAGTTTTCTACACTTTGAAACTTGATCCTTGACTCAAATCTGACTTGAGTCCCTCATTCAATGCTTCTTCCTACCTATTCCCCCTGCCATCACCACTTTCTGCTGTGTTTGAGCTTCCTCGTTCTTTATCAAGGAGCTGTGTTCCTGAATACATATAGCGAAAAACAAACAACAACAACGAAAAAAAAAACTCAAAGTGTGAGCTGGAGCCACAGCTGTGTGTCGTTGGGCACATTAAGAAAATGTGTCTCTGCCTTTAGTTGCAGGAAGCCCTGCGACAAGATCCATGACTTGGCAGACAGAGGAGGTGTGAGACTTCAGCCTTAACCCCATTTTAGCAGACACCCTTGTCCAGGGGTGGCCAGCCATTGAGCCTGGGGGTTGAATCATCAAAAGCCCTGATTCTACAAAAAATGTGTGCAATAGAACTGACTGAGGATAAGGCCTGAGGCCCCATATTCTCCATTAAGAACAAGACTGGGTTCTCACATTGGTGGTATAGGCTTAGAGATTCCTAAGAAGGCAATTCAATGCAATGGTTTTCAAACTAGCCTTTGAGGACCCCTTATATTGCAAAGAGGAATCTCAGAGGCTGGTATAAGGATGAGATAGGAGGTCAATAACATATCTTTTTAATCGGACAGCTCAATCTTTATATTCAGCACGACATTGGACTCTGGCATGAAACTGTGTTTAAAAAGTGACAGAGGCAGGGGATCCTGAGGCTAGAAAAATGGATTGAAAGCAATTAGTCTGTGCTTCAGATCAAGGGCTCAAGTCAACGGAAACGTTGTACATGTGAGTTATTTGTGTTTGGGGAAGCATGTCTGTCCTTATTCCTTCTAATGAATCAGGCACAGAGCAGGAGATTATTTACTATTTTACTTGCTGGTCATAATAGTCAGCCCTAGGTTTCCAGGTGTTTCTAGGTGTTTCCAAATGGGTAAGAAGAGAGGTTTCTGGATGCCCCAAGTGTTTTATGCATCCCAAGGTGGTTTTAGGATTTTGATTTTATGTAGCAACTGGCCCTTCATCTGGTGTTCATCCAGTGGACCTCATCATGAGCAAGAAGGAGGAGGGGGTCGGGGGTGTCACACTAATACCATCCTCTGAATCAGGGATGGACTGACTCTTCTGCTTGTTACTGCTGTGTAAGATGTACTGCCCATTCCAGCCAAAAAAAGTTAATCAATGTTAACTATCCCAGTGGCTGGGTAGTGGCACTCACTGCATATTTGCTTGTCTTCAGATGGCAAGTGTCCCAGAACAAATGGATTGCTGAAGGCAGTCAAAAGTAAAGGAAGGGTCCTGGGTCACTCCTCCTGGGGTGATGAAGCTTCCCATGGAACCAGCAGGGCAACTCAATTGGGCTCTGTTTTCATAGACAATTGAATTGCACTCCCAGTTCTGAGCACCCAATCTAATTGCCTATGACATGTGAATGTCTTGAAAGAAGACCTAGGGTCTAGTAGGGTGACCTCCCTGCCGCTGCCGCTGCTCCCCTTGCTCCCCCTGCTGAGCCTCAGGACATCCATCTTAGCCTTAATCATTTAGCCCATGAATAGTCTCTTAGGGAAAAGACTGAGGAGAGTCTGGGAGATGAAAGCTGACTTGAGGCTCAAGCCATGTGCTTCTGTACAGATTGTCCTGTGCCAAAGCCATCTTGGAGCTTAACCCGGGCGTATCCAGTGCTATCTGATTTGCACCTGAGAAAAATCACAATAATGTCTTACTTATTTAATGGTTGCTCAGGTGTCTATGATACCTTTAGACTTACTTTCTTATGAAATCTTGAATATGGAGAAGCTTATTTTGCATAGTTTGAGTTTATTGTAGGCCAGGACAAAACCATGGAAAAGGGAGAAAAAGAAGGGAAGTAAAAGGCAATTAGTCAGGGGACATGAATTTTTGACCCCCTACGTATATGTTTCCTGGTCTCTACTGGAAATATTAATAATAATAGTAAAGTAATGTCACAACTATTACTGAGTGTTTACTGTTAAGATATTTTACAGGATGCTTTAAATACGCTGTCTTGATTAATCTCATTTATTCATTCAACAAGGTTTAAGTCTATCACATTCTGACTACTGTGCTAGAGTCTGGAGTTTAACAGTGTGTAAAAATAGCCACAGTTCTACCTTCATGAAGGTCACACTCCTGTGAGGGAAAATGATGATCAAATGATTTCTAAAATACAAGTAAAATTGCAAATAATGAAAAATTCCTTAAAAGGGAGGACAAGATAGAAGTGGTGCCTCAAGAAGGGATTTCACCCAATCATGAGATTATAGAAAGTTTCCCCAAGGAGTATAACTGAGCTGGGATTCAAATGATGAAATGGACAATAACTAGAGAAGATGGTAAGCACTTACTGGTTTCTGGGCACACAGCTTAGTAAGTGACAGCTGGGTAGATACAGAGGTACTGAAAGAGGCATGGGGTGAGACACACTGAATAAGCTGCGGATTCGGAAGAGGGGGCATCCTCTTCCAGACAGAAGGACTAGGGAGTTCTCTTGTGAAGGAGGCATTGAAAAGGGCCTTGATTGCAATAAGAGGGAGGGTCTGCCCATGCAGAAAGCTCAGGTCTGGCCCTGGACACTACAGTGGGGTGGTGGGTGAGAAAGTCTATGTGGTGGCTTCAGGGGGCTATAAGAACACTGAGTTTCTGAGCAGGGCAGGTGTGGCTGTCCATCATCGATAGCAAGGGTACCAGGGCAGTCGGTGCCTACTTGGCAGTCTTGGCACATGTCACCTGAAGACATCTGTCTCCTTCTGTTCCCATCCCAAATGTCACTCTGTTCGAGGTGGCCTTACCTTCTGCCAGGGAACACTGAGGAGGGAGCAGGGACCAGCTTCCCTTTGACTTCAGCCTAGAACACTGTCAATATTAATTTAATTAGCATTTGTTTAATCATAACTTTATCATTTCCAAGTCTAATTTATTTTAATTTCATGTATGCTGATTTAATGATCAAAGGATTTGTTGATACTTTTGTTTTCATTCAAAACATGATGTATTTATCATCCATTTAAACCTATAATTCCCACCCCTCTCCAGAAAGAGTATAAAGAGATGTGGCAGGTTGGGATGGTTCATCTCATTTATAATTTCCCTGATAGGTTTTTCTTTTGTTTTGTTTGTAAGTTATCAAAGAGAACCCATTGTCATCAGGGCAGTTGTAAAAATGGATGAGTTTGCTGTGTGCATTTCTACCTCACTCAGTTTTGAAGTGAGTTTTAGAATAGATTTCAGATATGAAGGTTTTAGGCTCCTAATGTAGTCAGAGACCTGGAAGCAGGATAATGTCATTTTTAAGAGCACAGTCTTTGAAATCAAGCAGCCCAAGTTTAACAATGGAGACAGGGAGGGGTGGAAAGGTGGGTGGGTGGGAGGAGGGTGAGGGATAAAAAATTATTTAATGGGTACAAGGCACGTTATTTGGGTGATGGTTACACTAAATCCCAGACTTCACCACTAGGCAATATATCCATGTAACAAAACTGCACTTGGACTCCTTAACCCATTTCCCATTTATAAAGCGTAGCTCGCTGTCAGTGCACTTTTCTCCGGGCAAACGAGAAATGGATTAAATTTATGCAAATATATATTTGTTCCTTAATTGTACGACCTTAGGCAGGTTAAAGAATCTCACTGAATCCCTGTTTTTTTCACCCATTGTTTTCTTCATCCATAGAATGTGGACAATCACGGGACCTTATGGACTTGTTTGGCATTTGCTGATGCATTTGTTATGCCTTGAATGCTCTAGGAAAAGAAATAAAATAGAGGTAAATAAAGATTCAATCAACATTCACCCAACATTTATGAGTGACTGCTGTCTTTCTATTCAGTTGTATACATCCTTACTTTGCAGTTAATTTGTGGCAGGCATGAAATCAGATGCAAGAGATACTAGAAATAAGTAGGACACGCACATTGCTCTCGCTCTCAGTCCAGAGGGAAGACCAACACACACACATGTAGTAGCCACACAATGAGCCGAGTGCAGTGATGGAGTCCAAGGTTTGCACTGTGTCCTAAAGGAGCTAGAGGAAGCTGTAGCACTGAGTGGGAAGAGGCATTGAGGAAGGCTTTGAGGTAGCATTTACATCAGGGCTAGAGAGTGGGAATTGCTATTCCATATAGAACAGAAAGCAAGTGCAGAGGTTAGCTCAGCACTGGTGTGCTTCTGGAAAGGCAAGTGCTCAGAAACCTTGGGCCTCCCAGATCCTTAGCAACTGCCAAAGGGCAGACTGTGCCGAATCAGCCTATTGGAGGTGTTTGCTCTTGGCTTAGAGAGCTGGTTCAAGATTCCCCATGACAATAGATGTCACACTCAGTTCCTAAAGTTCTTGTCCTTATTGATTTCCCATCCATCCAGAGGCGAGTATACTCATGGAGATTTATAGTGAACAATAGCGACAGCCTGAGGAAGCTTCCCACAGGAGCTGGACCAGTTCCAAAATGTCTCTTCTTCGTTCCTTCACAAGACGGTTTTTTTGAGACACCTTGGACTAGTCTCTAAGGGTCTGATATCAGTCAGGGTATGAACATTTTATATTAGGTAAATTAAAATATTTTGATTCTCTGCATGGTTTTAACTAGTACCTGTATTTTTCTTGATAATCTGTGTATATTTATTATCAGGTTCAGTCACATCATAGAATTCTGGCCTTGACCAGGGACCCAGAGAAGTCCAAGTGGACTGTTCCTTCCTGCACTGTGTGCACTATTCTTCCTCTCTGAGGTTCTTCTGCACCCAACTCTTCCATCCCCAGTGCTTTCCTTGCCAGTCTATATGGTCATCCTTTTGATAATGCCAGGGTCAAGAGATTACCAACAAATTCTAAAGAAGGACAATATAAAGTATCGTTAGGGATATGGGATAACATGTACCCTCCTATAATGCCAATAGAAGTAAAATTGGTACAGCCCCAAGGGGAATGATTTAGCTGTGCATATCAAATGCCATAATCTGTAATTCCATGTGACAAGGTAGTACCACTTCTAGGAGTGTCTCTTAAATAAAACTTTAGCTTCAAGATTTAAACTTTATCTTAATTTTAACTTAAATATTTATCTTAGGCTGGGTGTGGTATCTCACGCCTGTAATCTCAGCACTTTGGGAGGTTGAGGCAGGTAGATCACTTGAGCTCAGGAGTTTGAGACCAGCTTGGGCAACATGGTGAAAGCCTATCTCTACAAAAAAATATAAAAATTATCCAGGTGTGGTGGCATGCACCTGTAGTCCTAGCTGCTTGCAGGGGCTGAAGTGGGAGGATTGTTTAAACTTGGGAGTTCAAGGCTGCAGTGAGCCAAGATCACACCACTGCACTCCAACCTGGGCAACAGAGCAAGATCCTGTGTCAGAAATAGATAGATAGGAGGAGAGATAGAGATAGAGATAGAGATAGAGAGAGAGATAGAGATAGAGATAGAGATAGAGAGAGAGACAGAGAGAGAGAGAGAGAGAGAGATAACTTAAAGATTTGCCTATCTATTTAACTACAGATAGGATCTGGCCCCATTGATTAAAATAATTTTAAAAATTAAAGAGGAGGCTCCTATCTGTTAGCATGGATATTATGACATAGCAAAAAGGAAACTATTGGCCTATATTACTGAATAATTTTTTCATTACATTAAAAAAAAACCTACATGTCATACTGGTAAGTAACAAAAGCAGGTTAGGCAACTTATGCCAAATGTGATATTATTCCAATTTTTAAAAAATAAATAGAACTTTCTTACTCTTTTTAATAATAGATTTAGATAAAATATATAGAAGATATGTTACTACTTTTTTCTTTCTTCTCTATGCTTTTCGAGATGTCTTTTTTGACAAGCAAATATTAATACCAGAAGAAAATAAAATAATTTCCTTTAAAAACAAACAAACAAAAAAAAAAGCGGTACATGCTTACCTCTGGTCAAATTTGGCATTGGTCTTCCTGAGTGAGTGCTCTAGAAACCATCTTTATCATTACTTGTCATCAGCGCAGAGTCGGGACTTCAGATCCATCTTCAGAATTCTGAGTGGATGACCTCCTCTAGGGAGTGACCAGGCTTTTCCCCAGGAAATGTGGAAATAAGTCCCTTCTTTCTACTACTGGGGAGGCAGGCACTTAGTGGACCCTTTAGAAACTGGACTTGGGAGCTGGGGGTAATGGTTTTTATTCCTCCATTTGTTCTAGGCATATTTTTCAAGTCTAAAAGATGACCTTGTGCTCTGATCATTTGACATCAATATTTAACACATGCATATATTGTCTGATAACTGGCATGTGGCTTCTTGAGATTTAAATAAATTATTGTTCTGCTATAATCCCTTCACAGTTGCCCAAATCTAGATTTTAATATCTTCAATATTCAGGTAGAATGAGAAAATCTCTTTAAAGAGGCAGCCACTGCTTCTTCCTGCAGCAATTCATTTTGTAGCCCAGAGCTTAATCTAATCTTCCTTCCACATGATCCATTGAACTTTCAAAACTTCAGATCTGAATTAGAAAAGGAATTATAAGAACAGTCATATGTTCAGCTCTTATTAGGCTTTGCTATAATCTCTTTATGCTGGAAGAAAGAAGAGGCAAGGCCTTTATTATGTAGCTGTTGTTCTTCTGTAATGTCCTCTCTTGTGGGTTCATAATTAAGGCAAAAACATGCATTAATAAGCATTTTTCTACCAATTTATAACTCACCAGGTACTTTTGCACTCATTACCTCATCTGATCCTTATAATCACTCTGAGTATGATATCATCATTACTGCCCTTCTATAGTCAAGGAAATTAAAGCAGAAAAAGTTTATCTGCTCAAGTATAGTAACAGGGCTCATTTGGTTGCAAAGCCAGAAGCACAAATCCAACTACATTAAGGAAAAATGAGAATGTATTAACTTGTATAGCTATAATGTCCAAGGGTAGTACCCGCTTCAGGCACAGATGGATCCAGGTGCTCCAATGATATTGTCACACTCACCACTATCTCTGCACTCTATTTGGTCTGTACTGTTTCCCTAGTAGATTCTTCCCAGATACTGTCTAGATGGCCCCTATAGCTCCAGGCTATGTCCTACCAGTTTAACAACCCCCAAAGGAAAACATCTTCTGTTTCCCAATTATTTTACCCAAATTCACAAGACTGACCATTACTTGGTCCTGTCTGCTTCTTTTGCCCACTGCACCTGTCGTTTGGGAATGGAATGTTCCGATTAGCAGGCCTTGGGGTAGAGTGAGGTCAGCCCTACCACATGATCTGAACTGAGAGGAGGGGAATGGGGTTATTTAAAGTGAAACATGGTGCTGTTTGCAGAAGGAAACACAAACAGGAGGCAGATGGGAGTGCCAGCTCTCTGCTGTACCAAGTCAGGTGGCTAATAAGCAGTAGGCAAGGCTGCCACCCATTTGCTGATGCTCCCCATGGAATGCTGGAATATGATGTCCAAACTCTAGGAGTCTCTGCCGGAAACCTGAAGAAAGACTAGAAGCCACAGGCTCTGCAGAGATTCTCAAACCATGCTCTCTGATCCCCAACTCTTAGCGTTTTGACCACTAGACTATTTGGATTAAAAATTACCCTCATAATGAATATATACATATACACACATATATATAATGACTTATTTACATGGCCACTTTTCAAATACATATGTATAGCTATGATTAGTAAAATATAAATTCATTTTGAAACATCACTAAATTCAGTGATTTTGGGTCCTCATGTACATGCTTAATAGATATTAAAAGGTTATTATACTCTGTGCAGCGTTTTCAGAAAGTTTTCCTCATTAAAAGGGTATTCTTAAACACAAATTACCTATGAAGTCTTGGAATATTGAAAGACCTCCAGGACAAGGGTTAGAAGCCCATCTCTGCCACTATTTCTAGTGACCAAATCTTCCCTGGACTTCAGTTTCCTGATCTGTACTATGTGGATAGACTGTTGTGCCCACAAAGCTTGTAGCGAGGTCACGTGTGAGAATGTCGTTGGAACTCTTAAGAAATGTATTTTGTAACTTATAAAATATCACTGGTATTTTACTTTATCTTCACTCTAGGCTCAAGGATGTTGCTCTTAATGTGTTCTATAAACCACTAATGGCCCATGATGCAAAATGTGCTTGTCTAGTTCTAATATAATTGTGCAGATCAATGAAGGTCTGTCCTTCTCTATGATGAGCAGCAGGCTTATATATTTTTTTAAAGATATCCTTCTCCAAGCGTATATATTCCAGGAAGCATATTTTATCTTTCTTATACCTCAAATACACTAGAGACTCTAGAAAATACTCAGTCATTCAAAATTTCTGTTTAATTTTCTACTGAAATCTAATATAGAGAAAAGTACATGTATTCAAAATACACTTTGGAGAAATCTTTTAAAACTTAACATACTGGTGGCCAGGCATGGTGGCTCACGCCTGTAATCGCAGCACTTTGGGAGGCTGAGGAGAGCAGATCATGAGATCAGGAGTTCAAGACCAGCCTGGCCAACATGGTGAAACCCTATCTCTACTACAAATACAAAAATTAGCTAGGTGTGGTGGTGCATACCTGTAATCCCAGCTACTCGGGAGGTGGAGGCAGGAGAATTGTTTGAGCCCGGGAGGCAGAAGGTACAGTGAGCCAAGATCACGCCACCGCACTCCAGCCTGGGCAACAGAGCAAGCTTGACTCCATCTCAGGAAAAAAAAAAAAAAGCAACTTAACATACTGGTACAACCAGCACCCAGATCAAGAAAGACAACATTAACAGTTCTCCATAAGCATACTTTGGGACCCCTTTTCAGTTCCTACCCTGACCCAAAGATAACCATTACCCTGACCTCTAACAGCACAATTATGTTTTACCTGTTTTTTAAAAAACACACATTAATGAACTCATCTTGTATCTGGTGTCTCTCTATATATATTGCATTTGAAAGATTTATCCATTTTGTTGTGTAAAGTGACATATTGTTCATTGTGATTTAGTATTCCAATGTGTGTGTGTACGTATATATCACAGTGTATTTATCCTATTCATGGGTATTCATCTGGGGCTATTCCAAGTAGTACTATTGACATTCTCTGTAGGTCTTTGGGTGAACCCGTGTGTGGAATTCTACTGAGTCTCAGAGAATAGAGGAAGGAGTTCAGCTTTAGTAGATACTGCTAAAAGTTTCCAATGCAATTGCACTGATTCATGCTCCCACCAGTAGTGTAAGAAAGTTTGTTTCTCCATGGGCTTGCTGATATTTGACATGTTCTGCCTTTTAAGTTTCAGCCCTTCTAGTGGATTTGTATTGTTTTAATTTACAATTTGCATTGCTTTAATTTGCATTTCCATGATAAAAAATGAAGTTGCAGCAACTCTTCATATGTTTATTGGCTATTTGGACGTCCTCTTTGGTAGGCACTTAGCTGATCAGGTAATTTGCTTATTTTTTTATTTGGGTTTCTATCTTCTTCCTTTTTTTTTTTTTTTTTTTTTTTTTAGATAGAGTCTTACACTGTTGCCCAGGCTGGAGCGCAATGGTGCAAACTTGGCTCACTGCAACCTCCACCTCGCGAGTTCAAGCGATTCTCTTATCTCAGCCTCCCAAGTAGCTGGGATTACAGGTTCACGCTGCCACACCCAGCTAATTTTTTGTGTTTTAGTAGAGACGAGGTTTCACCGTGTTGCCTAGGCTGGTCTCAAACTCCTGAGCTCAGGCGATCCACCCACCTTGGCCTCCAAAATGTTAGGATTATAGGCATGAGCCACTGCGCCTGGTCTATCTTCTACTTACCAGTTTATGAGAAGCAGTCAACCATTTGCTGTGCCTGTTTTATTGATGAAGAAATTTTTTTAAGTTTCTGTATTTTAAAAATATATAAAATCCATTAAATGTCTTCCAACAACCATGTAATTTCATTAATTTTTAATTCTTTGAACAGAGCATCTATTTAGCACCTTATCTTTAAAGGACCTTAACTATTAGATATACAATGATGAATAAAACAAACATGGCCCCCATCCACATGGCAGTTACCATTAGACAATAAACAAATATACACGTAATTGAAAACTACAGTCAATTACAAAAGTTCCGTGAAGGATTCAAACAAGGTGGAAAGATTGAACAGAGGGCATCTTTTCAGTTCCAAAGACTTGTCTGGCCTTTAATCTGAGACCTGAAGGCCAAGAAAGATTCAATGCAAAAGCGAGGATAGATGCTTCGGGCAGATAGAATATCATGTGCTATTCCCCAAGGTGCGAAAACATTTTTTATCCTCTAAAACTTGAAAGGAGGTCGTGTGTTTAGAACAGGGGTTGGCAAACTTTTTCTATAAAGGGCCAAATAAGAAATATTTTAAGCCTTGCAGGCCAGATGGTCTCTGTTGCAACCCAACTACTCAACTCTGCTGTCATAGCATGAAAGCAGCTATAGACAATATGTAAACAAATAGGCATGGCTGTGTTCCAGTAAAGCTTTATTTACAAAACAGGCTGTGGGCCAAATTTGGTCCATGTATCATAATTTGCCAATACCCAGTCTGGATCATAGAGAATAATGTCAGCCTCTTGACTGAACCACCTCAATAGGCTCCCTTCCAGCTTCCACTCTTACTCCTCTATATAGTTCCCAGAACAAATGTTTTAAAGTCCTCACTAAGATAATGATGCTCTTCTCTGATTAAAGTTTTCCAGAAGCTTCCTGTTGATCATAGACTAAAATCTAAAGCTGAGATGACTCAGGCTAGATGATGTGAAATTGCTGAGCCATTGGGAATAGCCTGGATTTCAGAGTGAGACAATGAACTTTTCTTTATATCTTTATGCTTGAGATCTGGTGATGGCTGTGGGCAGGGAAGAAAAGGAGGGAATTTGAGAATGGTCACTAGCTGCTCTTCAGCTAAAAATAATCTCTTCCCTTTCTGAAAACTCATACCTGCCTTACTTTGTGCACTTATCGTCTACCCTCTGTTATATACTAATACGCAAAGCTCTCTACGTGCTCTTTTGTTTGATCTAGCCTAGCATCCATGGTCCAGTAGCAGAGGTGTGAGATTTGACGAGTGGATAAATGAATGAATGAATGAATATTAATTGTACTCTACTGCTTCACTCATAGTAAACAGGTGAATAAGTGAATGAATTAATTAGATTTTAGAGAAGAAAGCAGTACCAAAGAAGATTCTGGAGTTTTAGTTTAGGAATAGGTGTGTCATAACCAGAAATTGGGAAGTCAGTGGAAGGTCCTGATTTGTCAGGTCACGGACAGGATGAATCTCTAGTATGGAGCATCAGCAGTGCCCGGGAGATGGGTAAAATGAGTTTTGGAGCTTGTGGGAGAGAGCTGGGTTGGACCTAGAGATAAGGAATAAGGGTAAAGAGTTAAAGCTAAAATGGATTAGATGCTTAGATATAGAGATAAACATGGTCCACAGACAAAAAGTATGTTGAGAGGAAGGATAGGAAAAACAGAAAGCTTTCCACAAATGGCAAAATTGTATTTTTAGTAGAGAATGGGGTTTCACCATGTTGGCCAGGCTGGTCTTGAACTCCTGACCTCAGGTGATCCGCCCGCTTCGGCCTCCCAAAGTGCTGGGATTACAGGCATGAGCCACTCTGCCCAGCTGCAAAATTGAATAAGTACAAGATTTCTAGATTTCCAAATAATATTACTCAATAGGATTGAAGGTCTGAATAGCCCTCAAGGTCAATGCTATAGTTATGCATTGACTTTGGTATAAAGTTGTAATAGGGAGAAGGCATTAATCTAGACTCCTAACAAGATATTTATTTTTTTTAATTGAAAATTAACCATCTCTTTTTCTCTCAATGCTATACTGTGAAAGAGCAAAAAATAACATATCCTTAAAAAACTAGATTTGAAATCAGATACAGCTTGGGTTCCAGTGCTGACCCTACCATTCACCAGCTATTTGACCTTGGGCAACTGTCTTAACTGTTCTAAGTTTCAGTTTCTACACCCTTAAAGTGAAATGATAACAGTACTTTCTTCAGAAAATGATTGTAAGGACCAAATTAGATGATGTATATAAAAGACTCTGTCACCTGCAGGACACAAAGAAATAGATGTTAGCAATTATCGCTTTAAAAACATCTTCATCATTATGGCAGTGAGCTCTGTCTCTAGAAATTCTTGATGACAGCAGACCAAACAGCATAAAGGTGTGTGCTCTGCATTGAGCTGTGTAGCCGGGGCACTTAATCTAATCTCTCGATTTACCCACATGCAGATGGGGGAAATAATAGCACTTCCTTACCTAGAATTAAAGAGTTAACACATTCAAGGCTTTTAACATAGTGCCTCTCACACAAATAAGTTATCAATACATATCGTTTTGTAATTTCATCATTATCATTATTACTCTCATCGGGTATGTAGTGACTTTAAAGCAAGACACAATGCAAATTGTATTTAGTTTCTCTTTGAGGTCACGTTGGAAATATATCAAAAGGATAATCATAAAATTCAGTATCCCAAGGTCAACAAATTTACTTCTCATATCTGTTCTTAGAAGTCCATAATTCTGTCCAAATCAAAGTAGCATTAGTAGGAAATGGTAGTGGATCTTTTGCCCCATGAAGGAGCTCCCTTGTCTGCGCCTCAGTTATCATCTCTTCCAACTGTGAAACCCATTCTTATTCTCTTGCTCTCATCTCCTCCCCCCTCCTCCACCCCCAGCCTCACTCAGTGGAGAGAGCTGCCTTAGACTCTGTGCAAAGATTTGGACAATGATCCACAGGGTGATTGTTCATGATAGAGCTAAGGATTCCACATAAAAAGCAGCAGGGAGCTTGCAGTACATCAGTGGAGCAGAGCAGGACTCAAAGACCCAGTTGCAACACTAATTATTGAGGGGGCCACAGAAATGAGCCCCCAGCATTGAGAGCATTATTATAAAAAATATATATATCCCAGAGTGGGGAAGTCTTGAAAGATGATCTTAATAGAGGTGTAGATGAAGAACAGCAGAGGAGCAATCTGGAAAGATGTCATGCAAGAGGAATTCCCACATTCTACCTGGGAGTGAACTGTAAAGCCAGTTTAGTAAATTGCACCACTGAGCCATCTCAACTGCAGTGGCAAAGGTCAGTAACAGCCCCGGCTCCAATCTGCCTCTGCTGCTTTCCGGCTGTGAGGCTTCTCTGTGCCTCAGTTTTCTCACGTGCAAAATGGAAATCATAATAGGACCTGCATCCTAGGATTATTAGTGGACTACATATATGTAAAGCATGTAGCAGAGAGCCTGGCACATGTGTTTGCTATCACTGTCATTGCCACCACTGCATCATTACTACAAGGGCCATGTCTGAAGTCAGTGGTGGCTTTGGTTCCAGAAGAGGCAAGTGGCAGTATGAAGAAGACTTGGGGAGACAGAACAGTATTGGCTTAAAGCAGGGGTGTTGGAGTCAGAAAGTGTGCCCAGACCCCACTTCTTACACTTAGTTGGATGACCTTGGGCAAGTTATTTGCCACTCAAGGGTATGGTTTCCTCATCTAAAAACTGGGAACAGTAATCATACCCACCTCATGCTATTGAGAGGATTAAATGACATGAAGCACAAAAAGCACTTAGCACAGTGCCTGTGCATATCAAGTGATCGATAAATAATAGACATTATTAAAATAGTGACCCAAAACATTATTCACAGCTGTAACTCAAGCTCTACATGGAGAGGCAGAGATCTGGGGTTGAGCAGGGGTCCTGGGAATCTGAGCCTGCAGAGTCAGATCCATAAGAGGCAAAACTTGGAAATGGCTGGTCCCACACTTGCCTCTCCTGCAAAATGGTCTTGGCCTCCACTTTCTGAGCTGTCAGGAAATCAGTAGATAAAATAAATGTCACTCTGATGGCTAATTATGAGGGCTATGTGGTTGCAAATTATTGCTAGACCAAAGGAGGGAGAGGAGGGGAGAGGAGGGAAGGGGAGAGGAGGGGAGGGGAGGGGAGAGGAGGGGAAGGAGCTGAGAACACACACTGAGCTTTCAGTGTCATGATATTCCCTAGAGCCACCCAGGAGGAAGTGGTATTCTTTAAGGAATGTCTTGGTCTCTATCTTTGGGGTAAGTGTACCCACACTCCCTAGTGACTCTCACAAAACGCTTTGTCTTCATTGCCGAAAAAAAAGATTCATAAGGGAATTAATAAGCCAAAGAAAATTTTCGTCTGCCTTTTAATTATAGAAGAGTGATTGCTATGCTAATCATAATCAGCATCAAGGTCAAAAGTTTCCACCTCTCTGGAATGAACATTTAGAAAACAGATTAACTGGAATACCAATGCTATTTCTGAACTTCCAGCCCACATGGGTTTGAAACAGAATGCTGTATCTTTTAAGTGTCTTTTAAGAGGAGCCATATAATGCTAATACATTAATTGAATAAATGTCACTTCATGAACCTGCTAATGCCCAGGGCAGAGGGGAACAATTAGGAGGCCCATGAAGCGGTATGATTGCTTAGATGGCTAAGGTAAAGGCTGGTAATTCGTTGTTTAAGTAATATCTGCTTTATCTCTGCCAAGTGTCACTACAGGATGTGTTGAAAGTGTTTAGGTCTCTGGTTAATGTGGGTGATGAAATATAAATGCATTTGGAGAATACTAATTCATTTTAATTTCCTCTTGAACATTGATGTCTACAGTAAAAATAAAATATCCCTTTAATGTCTATGATTTTACCAAATTAAAGCCCTACCTCACACCTTTTACAAAAATAGACTCCAATTCTAAAACAACAAAGTTTATGTTATCCATACAATGGAATAATATTCAGACATAAAAAGAAATGAAGGAGTGATACATGCTACAACTTGAATTGATCTTGAAAGCATTATGACAGTGAAAAAAGTCAGACACAAAATGACACATGTATTGTATAATTTAATTGATATGTAATATCCAGTATAAATAAATCCATAGAGACAGAAGATTAGTGGATGCCAAGGGCTGGGGGAGGAAGGAATGAGGAATGACTGCTAATGGACACTGGATTTCCTTTATATTGTAGCATTGTTGATAGTAATAAAAGAACCAGAAACAGCATGAATGCCCATCATTTGGGGAATAGTTACATAAATCCTCCTATATGTACCTTGGAATATTATGTAACTATTAAAAATAATATGTTAGAAACTTAGTTACTGGCCGGGTGCAATGGCTCATGCCTTTAATCCCAACACTTTGGGAGGCCAAGACTGGCAGATTATCTGAGGTCAGGAGTTTGAGACCAGCCTGGCCAACAGGGTGAAACCCTGTCTCTACTAAAAATACAAAAAAATTAGCTAGGTGTGGTGGCACATGCCTGTAGTCCCAGCTACTCAGAAGGCTGAAGCAGGAGAATTGCTTGAACTCAGGAGGTGGAAATTGCAGTGAGCTGAGATCGTGCCACTGCATTCCAGCCTGGGCAACAGAGTGAGACTCTATCTCAAAAAAAAAAAAAAAAAGCCAGATATAGTGGCACATACCTATAATCCTAACTACTTGGGAGGCTGAGGTGGAAGGATCACTTGAGCCCAGAAGTTCAGTGTTACAGTGAGCTATGATCACATTCCTGCATTCCAGTCTGGGTGACAGTGTAAGACCCTGTCTCAAAAAAAGAGAAGAATTAAAATTAAAAATTAAATAAATAATAAAATTATATATGTGTGTGTGTATGTATGAAAGAAATATAGTTACTGATATGGAAAGGTGACTATGTTACATTAAATTTAAAAGAAGAAGAAAACACAACCAGTGGTTGATATTGGTTACTTCAAGGGATTAGAAATGGTGTGTATTGGAGAGGGGGGTGTTGATTAATTTTTGTTATATTTCTCTACTCTTTAAATTCATTTGGTGAAAAAAAAAATATATATATATATACACACACACATACACACATTTTTTTTTTTTTTCTGGGACAGAGTCTTGCTCTGTTGCCCAGGCTAGAGTGCCGTGGTGTGATCTTAGCTCACTGCAACATCCACCTCCTGCGTTCAAGCAATTCTCTTGCCTCAGTATCCCGAGTAGCTGGGATTATAGGCATGGGCCACCACGCCCAGCTAATTTTTGTACTTTTCATAGAAATGGGGTTTCACCATGTTGTCCAGGCTGGTTTTAAACTCCTAACTTTGTGATCCTCCTGCCTCAGCCTCCCAAAGTGCTGGGATTACCGGCGTGAGCCAGCACACCTGGCCATATATTATTTTTGTAATTTAAAAAGGTTACTTCAAATTTAAATATATAAACAATAACTCATTTATACGTTCCATAATTATTTACATATTCTAGACATTGTTTAAGGGCCAATATCCACCTGTGATTACGTAGGGTTTCTTTATAAAGTATAAAAATTGGAAATACTACATTTTACCTAGAATTTCTTCCTAGGCCATCAGAAAGAAAGGCTCAAATGCAGATGAAGAAATTGACTCTGAGAGACTTTCTGATTTAGCTGAGGTCTCAGAGATCACCTTATCCCACACCTGAGCAGATGTTGAAGTCCCCACTTCCATATCCAGGATCTACTTGGATGCATTCCATCCAAAGGAGCTTCTTCCTTCTCTAGACAGCCTATTTCATATCCACATAGCTCTACTCTTCTGAAAATTCTTTCTTCCTATTGAGTCAGACCTCCCTGCCCAGGGGTCACTATTGCAGAAGCAGCTTAGAACACACGCCTTGCATTCACGCCTTGCTTGTGCCCTGGCTTCATTACTTACCACATTGTGACCTTCTGCAGGTCCTTCACCGCTCTGTGCCTCCATGTCCTCATAGATAGAAGAGGGTCATATGTCCTCACTAGGTAGTTATGGGGATTAAAATAGATCACATCTGCAAAATGCCTAGCAGACAGCTTGGCACATTGCAAGAATGCAGTCAATGGTGGCTGCTGTGATTAGTTCTAAGGCCACAAGCAGAAGATTCCTTCTGTTTGTCCTAACACATGGCACAGGACTAGTACTTTTCTATCCATTTGATAATTCACTCATTCATTTATTTATTTATCCATTCATCTGTTCAATAAATATCCAAAGGCCTTACCATGGCCTATGAAGCCCTATATAATCAGGCTCCTCCGTCTACCCTCTATTTCCCCTAATCTCCCCACTAACCCTATTACCTTGCCTTCTACCCTTGTCCCCTTCTTACTCATGCCCTTTTCTTCACAGCCTCAGCTGTGCACACTGACTGGTATAGGGAAGTAATTGAATACTATTGACTTTACAAATGCACACTGTCTTCCTGGCTGTTCCTCAAACACATGGAGCATGTACCTGCCAGAAGGCCTTTGCTCTTACTGTGTGTTCTTTCTGGAATATTCTTCTCACCATTCTCTCACATCATTCGGCTATCTGCTCACATGTTGCCCAACAAGAGAAGCTGTCCTAGACCACAGTGCCAGCTCTTACCATTCCTAATCCTCCCTGCTCTGCTTTATTTTTATTCAAAGCACTGGTGTTAATCTATTTCTTTATTGTCTGTTTCCTCCAATTAGAATGTCAGCCTCACAGTAACAGAAACTCTTTTCTCTCCTTTGTATCCCCAATGTCTAGAGAATAACCTGACACATAGTAGGCTCTCCATAAGTAACTGGTGAATGTTTTAACCAACATATGTGAGCACTTACGGTGAGCCAGGTGTGCTGATACAGAGGTGAACAAAAGCAGCACAGTGCTTTCTGCTTCAGTTATAACAATCTTGTCCCAACACAGCATGGCTTTAACAAGCCAGCTAGCAGACTGTCATAGTAAATGTTGTTTATGTACAAGGCGTCTTTATGCTGAGGGTAATAAAACAGCCCTACGGCGCCAAAATCCTCAAGTTGAGTGACTGGTTAACTGTTGGACCATAAATAATTCGCGTTGGCAAGAAATATTCTCACTTCAGTGTGTGGCAGTATGTTGTCACTTCTCTGGATTCTGTCTGATACATTAGAATATTATAGACTAAAAAGCAATCCTAAAGGGACTATGCCCTGGCAATGTAAGTCTGAGACAAAGGAAGGAGGACCCTAATACATAGGAGGTGTGGGGATGTGGCCATGGCCAGGTTCATGAGCTGCTCTCACTGTGCATTTGTAAAGGCGATAGCATTTGATCACTGTCATACCTGACAGTGTATGTATGAGTCCATTCTCACATTGCTATAAGGAAATACCCAAGACTAGGTAATTTATCAAGGAAAGAGGTTTAATTGGCTCGTGGTTCTGCAGGCTGTATAGGAAGCATAATGCAGGCATCTGCTCAGCTTCTTGAGAGGCCTCAGGAAACTTATAGTCATGGGAGAGGGTGAAGTGGGAGCTAGGCATCTCACAGGGAGGGAACAGAAGAAAGAAAGAGAGTGTGAGGTACTAAACACTTCTAAACAACTGTATCTGGTGAGAACTCACTCACTATCACCAGGCAACTACCAAGGGGGATGGTGTTGAACCATTCATGAGAAACTACTCCCATGATCCAATCACCCCCCACGAAGCCCTTTTTCCAACATTGGGAATTACAACAGAACGTGAGATTTGGATGGGAACACAGACCCAAACCATGTCAGTGTGCACTGAGGAGGCTGTGAGGAAAAGGGCACTCATTGTGCCTGTCCTCAAGAACTAGAAAGTGGCTCTATGTTCTGACCTGCTGACACTTGTGGTTATATCTTTCCATCAAGACTAATGACCCAGACGATGATGATTTGGTACAGTCAGCATTTTCAGCAGTTTAGAGTTGGGGAACAAGAGAAATCTGGATTTGAATCCAGGTTCTCCTGGTTTTTAGCTGTGTGACCTTGGGCAAGTTAGTTGACCTTTCTGAGACTCAGTTTCTACAACTCTAAAATGGGATTTTAAAAAGTTATGGATTCATTAATAAACATTAAACATGACATTGCATATAAACTATTTGGCAAAATCCCTGTCACATGGCAAGGGCCCAATTATCATAGTTGTGTTTGTTCAAAGGAACCTTAACGTCTAATTTATGAATCCCCTCCAGATCCTAAATTGATGGTAGCTCAGATGTCACATAAGACAAATATGAGACAAACACAAGACATATATGAGACTGTTTCTCTGACTTCCTAAAACAAGAAAAATAAAGTATCATTGAGATGGTTTCCAGGAATATACTTACAGGGTGAAGAATCCCTATGGAATAAATACAGTTCAGTGATATTCACAGTCATTATATACCAACCAATTAAACTATAGTTTCAACCATGCCCATGGAGTGATTCACAGTAATGGATGGATATGCTACAGCAAGAGACCCAGCCTAGGACTGGGGGAATCAGGCTCCAGCCCCATTCTGCCACTGTATAGCTTTGGTCCCTTACCCTCTGGAACCTTGGTTTCTCAATTGTACATTAAAAACGTATCATCCAGATGTTTCCATTTTAAGTATCTTTAGAATACGAAGCACCCTAGACCCCATTTTATTAGATACAGCTCTGCCATCTAAATCCTTGTAACAAATACATCTACAATATATAGTATAGTCATTGAGGATTTATATTAAAATCAAATGGCAGCAAGCGAGAAAGTGTAGCCAATGGCAGCAAGCAAGAAAGCTAGAATTTTCTAGTTCATCTCTTATCCATCTCTGGGGAATCGATAGTTATCTTAAAGGTGAAATCATTTGAAAACTCCCGCATCTGTGTATGGGCACTGATTATGTTCCTATGTTTATACATAGAGTAAATAACGTAGGAACTACATAGGTGATTCTTAAAATATAATTTATAGTATAAGATTTGCTTTTTATAGTTGATGATATAAATATGCATTTTCTCACTCATGGGTATTTAAGGAATTTGTAATAGTATTTTGGCAATCTAAAATGTTTCTTTTATTTGAGAAACTAACCTCCCCGTCCCTGCCTGGACAATAAAGGTGACAATAATGACTATTTAAGACACTGAAAATCAAATTAGGTCACATCCCTAAAACTACCCAGCAAGCTGTGTCACAGGAATGTTAGTTGCTGAAATGGCCTGGGGGCAGGTAGTAACACAGATATTTTGAAGTATCAGAACTGCACCCTAGATCTGCAGCTAGGATAGGAGAGTGGCCTGGATGGCTCTGACTATGAAACCCTGATGGAGGAGAGCTGTGAAGGGAGGGGCTGGTGGCCTGAACAGTAGAATTGGGAAAGGGAGGTGATGTGTGAACCCTGCTCTCAAGAACCTACAGGGCTGGCCAAGTGAAAGGGAGTTCTGTTTCTAGAGCTAGGTGTTTAGAGATGGGGGGAGAGATGTGATTTGGGAGAACCTTCAAGAATCCAGTCCAAAACCTGGATGTGTGGCTCCAGGAATCCTGTACAAATGTCTCCCCGTGATACCTTTCTTTCCCCCTACCATGCAGAAACCCGATTTCGAATCACAGACCTGGGTCACATGCCAAGAGGCATCTTAGCCAGGGCCTCTGTAGGTGGCTATACCTTAGAGGGCCACTGAGGGCAGTACCTGTCAATGTGGCAAAGACAGCCAGGCACTCAGGACCAGGACATGTGGACACCACTCTGATGGGGTCAGTCCCCAGAGGGCTCTAGACAATGTCTTGGCAGCTTTTCTACTATAAGTTCAAATCCTGGCTCTACTTCTTCCTACTTCACCCTGTTACACTGAGACGTGAATAGTAACATACAACAATGGTGGTAAAATGAGTTTTTCTGCATTTTGGAGAAAGCTAGAGGCAGAGATATCATTCAGCAATGAGGCTGAGGCTTCTCTGAGACTGTCTTTCATTCAAGATCAAGCAGAGTCTGATGTTTATAAGCATTCCTGTGAACAGAGATTCTTATATGCTTTCTGAAATGGTATAAAAGTAATATAAGATACTTTATGAAAATGTATAAGAAAGTAACGTTATATTCCTCTGAAATGGTGAGCAAACTTCAGAGGGTCATGGCATAGCAAGAATTGAGCTCCTGAGATTAAGCAAGTCTTCATCTTCTCTGGACAATATTATCGGCAGCTACATGTCGCTTTGGGCTTTGGGGTACACTTACCTCTCCTCCTTCCTAACGTGTGTGTGAGGGTGTGTGTGTGTGTGTGTGTGTGTGTGTGTATCTCTTCCTGTCTGTCTACAGCCCAACAGAAACTCTGTACCGACTCCATGGGTTGGTGTGAAAATCAAATGAAATCATGAATATAAAGCATTTAGCACAATCTCTGGAATATATTAAGTGTTTAATTAATGGAAGTTGTTGTCATTGTGGGTTTATCTGGTGATATTATTTTGCCAGAAGGGGAGAATGAGTTGCAGGAGGATTGAGCAGCTCAATTAGGAGTCTGATTCCTCCCTCATTATCTAAACCCTCCAAGTCAGGGAACACTGATACTTTGATGTCCACTTTGTCTAGAGTGACGCTAAAGTTTCAGGGTTTTCTTCCTTTCCCCAACTTTATGGCCACTCCCAGGCCTGAAAGATATTCAGCAGACCCTGGGTTTGTGGGAGAGCTGAGCAGAGGCCCCCTTCACCCCGTCACACACATATACAGTCTCAAATAGAAAACCTCCTCTTCACGCTAGTACTGGCTCTACCCCACGTGCTTTACCACTTGCCACCTGTTTTCCAGAAATGAACATATCTTTCCCCTCATCACATGACTTCAGAGATTCCTTCTATACTTCAGTGTCTGCATGATTGACACCAAATGTTGTCACCTCCTGCCATTATCTTTTAGTTGTACTGAAAAAGAAAAATCAGACCCAAGGCCCATACATTTCTTGTTAGCCTATCAGGATGCTCCCTCTTCTCCAACTGAACTGACAATATCAAAGGTTTTGCCCTCATCCATTTCCCGGATAGTTCTCTGACAATAGTACCTTGTTCCCTGGCTACCACAATGGGAAGTGACAAGGACATTTTCCTGGCAATGCAGGTCATAGCTCAGCAGGAGCTGACATGGAGTACACACAGACTCCAGACAAGTCTACCCTCTGGGTGACAGCTACCAGGCCCATCAAACTCACAGAAAATCTCTTCCTTCATCTCTCTTCTACATCAGTCAAGTCAAATTTAGTTATAAGCAACAGATCCCAAACCTGGCTGGCCTATGAAAAAGAGAAGTACTGCCTGGAAGAAGACAAAGACAGCTCACAGTATTGAGAAGGATGAACAACCTGGCCTCAGAAGGGACAGACTGGTACAGGTAGAGAAGTGTGTTAGCAAAAGGGCCACCACTGGGGTGTATCTGGCCCACATTGTACATGGCTAAGATTCCCTGGAGATAGGCTGATGGGCCCAATGAGGTCACAGGCCCACTGGAAAGTGGAGTAATTCCCCACAAGAAATCTAGGAATTGTCACCAAAGAGGCAGTGAAGGGTGTAGGCAGAAAAGATGATGATGCTCACTGATAGGACAGCACCCAGCCCTCTCTTAGATTCTCTGGAGCAACTCAACCCACCCTCCAGATGAGGCTGACTGAGACTGGAGAAGGAACACTCTTCAGTGCTGCCATCCCCCACAGAAGGCAGAGGTGGTCCATGGGGACCCTACCTGCTCATCCTGAACAATCTTTTGAGAGCCTTGGTCAAATGGCCATCTAATCAATTTCTTTTTATTTTCTTTTCCTTTTTTTTTTTTTCTTTTTTTGAGACAGAGTTTCACTCTTGTTGCCCAGGCTGGAGTGCAGTGGCACGATTTCAGCTACCTGCAACCTCTACCTCCTGGGTTCAAGCAATTCTCCTGCTTCAGCCTCCTGTGTAGCTGGGACTACAGGTGCGCACCAACATGCCCAGCTGATTTTTGTATTTTTACTAGAGACAGGGTTTCACCGTGTTGGTCAGGTTGGTCTTGCAGTCTTGACCTCAGGTGATGCACCCACCTCAGCCTCCCAAAGTGCTGGGATTACAGGTGTGGGCCACCACGCCCGGCCCCCCATCTAATCAATTTCTGCGTGTTTCACCATCACTCGCACGAGCCCAGTTTTAGATATCTTGCCGTTTTTCATTTATTTCTATTTAACCTCAATCTCTTCAGCTGCAGAATAAAAACTTCCATATAAGGCATGATTTTCAGTGCAGGGTGGGTTAAGTGAAAGGAATCTCATGATGTTTAGGGTCTCACCTAGCACCTGAGCCTCAGTTTTCTGGTCCGTAAAGTGGGAATGGCCATTTCCTATAGTCCACCTACGACCTCACAGGGAAGGGGAGAGAATGAGTGTTCTTGAAAGTTCTTTACAAATTGTTGACTGGGATGTATCTATGGAGAGAAAATCTGGTCGATATCTAAGAACAACAGTAAACATGGTGGTGTTTCATCAAATGACAGGCCATCAGGGAAAGTGGGAAAGCGTGGGGGACAAAGCAGTATTCAGGGTAAGTCACACATGCCTGAAAATTAAATTTCAAGAATGCTTGAGAGATTCAAGCAAAGGCTGGATAACAGAGGAGTAGAGGGCCACAGAAGAAGAAATTAATGTGACTAAAGCGCTATAGATATCAGATGTCTTTCATTTATTCATTTATTCGCTGAATAAACCAAGCACCTGTTACTTGGCAGACATAGTGCTGAATACCAGGGACACAGAGATGAATAAAACATATCTCCCTCGTTACAAGTCCTAACGGTCCAGGAGGAAATTTGGGCATTATGTCCCAAGAAAATATGTTTAGAGTTGTTAAAATAAAGGCAGTCGTCTTGATGCCTTTTTTAAGAAACTAGGGGAACAAAAAGAGGTGATGCATAGTATTGAGTTGCCTGCTGTCTTAGTCCACATGCTTTCCTGTCTGTAGACTGCTGAAGCAGGACCTGAGCTTGCTCTCTGGAGAAGGATCCCAGAGGGAATCTCATTCACTAGGAATTACCAAGTTCCTACAAAGTCAGAGGGAAGTCATTCCAACTATAGAAGTAGAATGAAAGTTGGCATCTTCTTCTCTGTGACATGAAACAAAAGCGACCTAACCTTTGGAATCAAGTGTAAATTGAACACCTACATGCAGCATCTAGTTACAGTGCAGTAGATGATGTATAATGTATGAGCTAATGGCCTTCTTTCATTAAACCAGTATTTTCTAGGTTTGGACTTTTTATTTATGTATGTATTTATTAATCTATCGAATGAAAGCAAATGGAAGCCCAAGCTAGTCTTCTGCAAATCCCACCCTATTTTTAGTGGAGAGGACTCAAGTAAGAGTAATGATTTTAATTTCCATGTTGTTAGGCAAACACTTGGGATCATTACATATTTATCCACAGTTAACAACTGACAATCACTGTAATTGTTCAGCTATTTTGTTTCAGTCATTTCATTTCCGAAAAGGACTCGAGTTGCCTCTATAATTCTTTTGATTATGCCATTCTCTAAGAATGGAGATGATTGATTATTCTATTCTTTGACCAACTAAAACCATGACAAGCTATGTCATATATGTGCCCTTATAATCTCTGGCCTAATGAAAAGTGTAATTAATCCAAGAGGGAATTTTCACAAGTGACTGTCTCAAGATTGATTTAGAAAACTTTTAAGAAGTGTGTATGTGTGTATGCATGTATCTATGCATGTATCTGTGTATGTGTATTTGTTTAATCAGAGAGATTTGGACCAGGTAAAGAATCTCTTGACAGTGTTAAACCATCCAATAAATTATAGCAAGCTGTCTTCTGCAGCTTCATGTGATTGATGTGAGCACATTGACAGTAGAATTGAGCCTATGGGATATGAATGTGGTAACAGGACTACTAACAGTAAGATGCTTGTGATTGCAACATTTTAAATATTAATAGAATGTTTAATTACCTTTGGCTCTCTTCCTTTCTTAATCTCCCCTCTCCTAACCTTCAGTGGGGGAATATTATGACAAAATGAAGACTATTCCAGAGAAAATTTTTAAAAAATAAAAATAAAAGTTGTTTAAAAAGAAAAAACAAAGTAACACATTGATAGTCCAAATTCAGTAATGACTTCTCTTTTTTTATTTAAAGTTAGTTCACCTTGTTATATTTGACTATAATTTCATCACAAATAATCACCCCAGTTGATGCTCTCTGTGTTCTCCAATCTATTGGAACTGAAATCTCACTTAAAATTTTAAGCAAAAGTGAAATTCCATCAACTTGAAGAGAGTGTGCTCTCATTTCACATTAATAAAATTTGGTTTTGATCAGCATCATAGAGGCCCTGATTTGCTAGTTTAGTCACTTTAAGTAGGCAGTGGAAGCCCAAGGATGCTTACCTAAAGCAAATCCAACCTGACAGTTTTTACCGCGCTTTACATTCATGTTTAAAGCCCCAAATAATATCCTTTATGTTTCAGCAAAAACAATTCTCATGGGAAACTTTGCTATGTATGGATAAAGGCAGTTGAACTTTCTGGGATATTCACTCTCAATATTTGAGCAACTAACATACAACACACAAATATCCTCAGCTAGCCCCCTATCATCCACGGAAAATTTCCCTCAAGAGATTCCCCAGGTCATAACGGGAGACAGCACTGCTGAAATTCAGCAAAGGGAAAGCTCCATGGGCCTCTTAGGCTCAGCAACTTACAAACATCGCTATTTCCTCCCATTTCAGGTGAGCAAGGCCCAGCAGTTCTCCATCTCGATCAGGAGAGGATGGTGATATGAATCAAGCATTGTTACTAGCTAGGCATATTTACAGCCTTTCAACATTCCATCATGTGTAAGGAAGTCACCCGTTTACAAATCCATCAGCCATGTGGCCAGGGCATTCCACAAATGGAGATGAAATAAAAGTTCTTAGTAGGAAAATAAAAGCCAGCTCCTGGGGTGTTTCAGAGAAGCCATAGGGGCATGCAGCTTTGTGATGTGCCCTGCAGAGCCTTAGTCTGACTTCCTATCACAGACTAACAGTCTATTGCTCAGAGGTATCTCAGCTACTATTGACTTTTCTAGATAAATTAATAGAAATGAAGCTATTTCGCACCCTTATTTATCCAGACTCCAGGCCAAAGTTTGGGATTCAAACCGGAATTTTAAAGGCTGTTCTTTCTGAGGTTGCCTTCAGTTTGATTTGAAGAGAGGTAACATGCTATATAGCCTGGCCCCGAACTGCTACCAAGGAATGTAAGATAGATTTTTACATGCAATTTGTGTTCTCATAACGGGATATTCCTGTAAAAGATGTGATAAAGTGGAAGAGTCTTAAGAGTGACCATGGGGCTGAAACCAAGCTTTGCCACTTTCTAATTGCAGGACTTTGGGTCTTGGCTTCCTTTCTGCAAAGTAATTCAGCGAGATGCTATGGAGAGATGGGGTAAGACATATGAGGTGGCTCCTGACATGGTTAGAGGAGGAAGAGCAGCTACTGTGCTGGGCTAGGAGCCAGAAGACCTAGACTCTACTTTGGCCCCAGAAAACTTGTTCTGGGTCTCCGAGACCACTTCTCTCTGTACTCTTTCTTCATTTTCAAAATGAGAGGCTGTGACCAGGCAACCCTGTGCATCTGGTGAATCTGGTACTCTGTATATTCATCCTGCATTAAAAGTTTAAACGTTTCCAAATCTGGGATGTTTTACAGAGGAATAGGATGGTGGTGGAGCACAGGTTTTAGAATCAGTCACATCTGAGTTTAAGTTCAGGCCTCACTATTTTTAGCAATGTGAAATGGAGGTAATGATGATGCCTTCTCATAAGGCTGATGTAGGGTAAAAATTAAGTTAATAATGGCAAAAAGCTTAGCTTAAAATGCTTGTATTCATTTCCCATGACTGACATAAATTACCACACATGTAGTGGCTTAAAACAACACACGTTTATCACCTCACAGTTCTGTAGGTTAGAAGTCTGACAGGGGTCTCATTGAGCTAGAACGAAGGTGTTGGCAGGGCTGTATTCCCATTTGGAAGCTGTTATGGGCTGACTTCTGTTCCTCACAGTTCATATATTGAAGTTCTAACCCCCAGTACCACCAAATATGGCTGTATTTGGAGATAATATCTTTAAAGGGGTGATTAAGTTAAAAGGAGGCCTTTAGGGTGGGCCCCAATGCAATCTGACTGGCACCTGTATAAGAAAAAAAAGTGTGGACATTCAGAGAGTCACCAGGGATGCTCCCGCACAGAGGAAGACCATGTGAGGACACAGGGAGAAGGTGGCCGTCTGCAAACCAACAAGCAACCCTGCTGATGTTTTGATGCTGGACTTCTGGCCCCCATTACTGTGGATGAATAAGTTTCTGCTGTTCAAGCAACCATTGATGGGCATTTCTAATGGCAGTGTTAGGAAAGCAATGTAGAACCTTTGGGAGGGAACGGTTTCCTTGCCTTTCCAAGCCTCTTGAGGCCGCTTATGCTACTTGGTTTATGGCCCTCTTCCTTCACTTTCAAAGCCAGCAACAGAAGGTCCTGTCCTTCACACAGAGGATCACCCTGGCCACCTCTTTGGACTCTTCCTCTATTTTTAAGAACCCTTGAGATTACATGGGGCCCAGCTGGATCATCCAGGCTCCTCTCCCCACTTTCCTACTTTAGGATTGACTGATTAGCAACTTCAATTCCATCTGTGACCATAATTCTCTCCTGTCAAGTAGCATTACATATGCATGGGTTGGAGGTCAGAATGTGGATATCTTTGTTAGGGGGTTAGAATGTGGATATCTTTGTTTGGGGTCGGGGAAGATTGTGCCTACCACAATGCGTAGTGAATTTTAGCTGGTATGTGGAATAGGATTTTTATATTGCCTTAGTTTAGTTTCCTGGCTCCAGCACTGGGATGGAAATTAACAAACAAAAAAATAAATTTCACTGAGTGGAAGCTGGGGAGCTGTGCTCATTCTGTAGTTTGTCTTTGCTTCCTCTGATACAGCACAAGCTCCTGTTGACATAGGCTTATGCTGATGCAGAATAAGTGATGTTCCAATGAGTTGAAGCTTCAGCATTTTGATTTAGTGATATTTCTAGCAAATTTTTGACTTTGCACTGTTTATGTAGGGGTTTTCTGGTCTTCTTAGAATGGTAATTCAGGGCAAGATTAGTCATGCCATTTCTAATGTATCTGCTGCTTTCCCTTTTGGAAAGGAAGGTTTCGGTGTTTATTGGAGAACAAAGACTGTGCGGTTTCCACTGCATGTTTGGCCTCAATATGTTCAGAGATACAAAAAACTCAGAGTATGGAACCCCTATAATTGTATCTTTCAAATGTATCTTTTTGGCATAAATGATAGAAAACTGATTAAAAGTATCTTCAACTGAAATGGGAATTCATTAGTTCATGCAACTACAAAGTCTTGGAGTGGATCTAGCTCTGAACTTGGCCAGATCCAGGATTCCACAAAATCCTAAGGATCAGGGGTCTCTATCTCCCTTTCCCTATTCTTTGCTTTTCTCCCCATTGGCCTCATTCCAAGGAAAGCCCTCTCAATACAGTGGGCCTGGCAAATCAGGGCTTAGATTAGGCTTACAGCCAGCATGCCACATGCAAAGAGAACTCTTCCTTCCCCAAAATCCAAGCAAAAGTCTCAGGATGTCTTTCCTGGATCAGTTTAGGTCATGGGTCTATCCCCCAACCAATCGCTGTACCCAGGAGACACAAGGCAATGACTGACCAGGCTGAGGTCAAGGCCACCCCAGAGCTGTGGGCACTGGAGGAGACATCAGCTCCATCTCACACACATGGATGGAGAATGATAAGTAGTTCCTGAGGAAAATCAAGGTTGCATTTCTAGAAGAGGGGGTGATGGATACATGGAATGGAAAAATAACCAACATCTACACTCAAGTGAGGTGTTTGGCTTTTTAAAAATGTTACTCTGGAGAATGGAGCTTTTTTTTTCTCCCCCTCGCCAAGATGGAGTCTTGTTCTGTTGCGCCTAGGCTGGAGTGCAATGGCGTGATCTTGGCTCACTGCAACCTCTGCGTCCTGGGTTCAAACAATTCTCCTGCCTCAGCCTCCCGAGTAGCTGGGATTTCAGATGTCTGCCACCACGCCCACTAATTGCATTGTAGGTTTAGTAGAGACGGGGTTTTACCATGTTGGCCAGGCTGGTCTCTAACTCCTGACTTCATGATCCACCCACCTCAGCCTCCCAAAGTGCTGGCATCACAGGCGTGAACCACCGTGCCTGGCCTGGAACTTCTTATTTAAATCTTCTGTCTTATTTGGGCACCAAACAGCCCCTACTAGATGCTGGACAGATCTGCCCAGAAATTTATGGATGGCAAGATAAATGACACACAGGCACTGATGAATGTGAAATCATATTTATTAATCACACAGGAAACAGGCAAAGGGTTCCCTAAGGAGAAGGGTTCAGGCTCTATTCAGCATGAAGTGAGGGCCATGGGCAGGCAACATCAGGGCTTCGGGTTTTACAGAGCTCAGAGGCTGGGGTTAGGGCTCAGGTTTCCATGCACAAGCTGGGGTCTGAGTAATTTGAACCTCACTGCAAGCACAAACGGACAGCATATCTGGGCTTCCTCATTGACTTGCCCAGATTCGGGTCAGGTCGGAAAGGGGCTTGAGAGTAGAATAGGGCTTGGAAGCTATCAGCAGTCAGAACTCAAAACACAGTCAAACCCTTGACACCCTTTTACTCCAGTTTGGGGAGAAAAACCCATAGAAACCAAGGGTTCAAACTCTTGCCTACCCCAAACCAACCTTGCCTCCCAGCATTTGTTTCTGATTGGTGTTGAAAAGGGATCCTGGGGGACATTCTCCAGGCTACTTTCTGTTAGCCAGTCTCATGATACGTGCAGGAAACCGATATGCTTTGCACACATGGGTTTCAATTGGCAAGCAATGGCAATGCATCTTTTTTCAGAGGAAAATGGTTATCATGGAGGCAATGCAATAGATGTTGTTGAGTTCAGTGGCTGTGCATGAGGCACGGTGCTAGGGCTGATGTTAATACAAAGATAGATAAAGCATAATGTTCCTGTCCACAGGAGCAGGGGATGTAGTGCACGAGATGAGGGCCTGACTTGTAAGAGAGGACATGTCATGAGTGGGTCCCAAGGGTCACATACAAGTGGTGCAGGAGGCAGACATAGATATTATTTCAGACTGAGAGGACATACTGCTACCAGAGGATGCTTTACAAAGATGATGTTTGAAATGATTCTTGAAAAAATAGTGTATTATCCATTTTCATACTGCTACAAATACGTTACCTAAGACTGGGTAATTTCTAAAGAAAAAGAGATTTAATGGACTCACAGTTCCACATGGCTGGGGAGGCCTCATAATCATGGCAAAGGTGAAGGAGGAGCAAAAGCACATCTTACATGGCAGCAGGTAAGACAGAGTGTGCAAGGAAACTGCTTTTTATAAAACCATCAGATCTCATGAAACTTATTCACCAGAATGAGAACAGCGCGGGAAAAAACTGCTCCCATGATTCAATTACCTCCCGCTAGGTACCTATAACACATGGGGATTATGGGAGCTACAGTTCAAGATGAGATTAGGATGGGGACACAGCCAAACTGTATCAAACAGTAGTATGTTTATGGTCAGGGACTGAAAGTATAGACAAGACACAGAAAGGCTAAACTTAATATCAGACGGTGCCGAAAAGAACGAACTACTGCACTTCACAACCTGATGGAGTCACAGACTATATCGAGTGAAAGAAGCCCAACACAAAACAAATACAGCATGATTTTGTTTCTATGACTCCAAGAACAGGCAAAAGTAATGAATGAAAATAAGCATAAGGCTAGTGATGACCTCAGGGTAGAGGAGGGTACTGATGGGGAGGGGGGTAAGGAGCTGCAATTGTTCTCATCTTGACTTGAGGGGTGGTTAGAGGCTTTCAAAATGTAAACGTTCAGAAACTGTACCTTTAAGATTTGTCTGTTTACCACATGTGCATTTTATCTAAATGAAATGAAAAGGGCAAAAAGGAATAAGTGTAATAGTAAAACTTATGTTTCCATGCATGGGGTAGGCTGAATAGTGGCCCCTAAGAGATGTCCACATCCTCATCCCTGGAACCTGTAAATATGTTAACTTACATGGCATAAAAAACATTGGAGATTATGACTGAGAATCTTGAAGTAGGGAGATTAGCCTGTATGATCCAGGTGGGCCTGATGCAAACACCATGGGCATTATAAGAGGGAGGCAGTAGAGTCAAAGGTGGAAGACAGAGATGGGATGACAGAAGCAGAGGTTGGAGTGCTGCGCTTTGAAGATAGAAGAGGGGCCATAAGCCAAGCAACAAAGGTGGCCTCTGAAAGCTGGAAAAGACAAGGAAACCGATTATCTCCTAGAACTTCCAGAAGGAATGATGGGCTACCTTGACTTTAGCCCAATGAAACTGATTTCAGACATCTGACCTCCGAAGCTGAAAGATAATAAATTTGTGCAGTGTTAAGTCACCAAGTTTGTGGCAATTTGTTACAGCAGCCATAGGAAACTAATATAGTGCATATTATTTGCCAAGGACAGAATTAAACCCTTATGATATGGTTAATCTCAATTCATCTTCATAAGTGCCCTTTGACTGAAGCTATTACCATTTTTCATCCCCTTTTATAAAGCAGAAAACTGAGATCAAGCAAAGAAAATAGTGAAGCAAAGAAAATAGTGAAGCCCTGATTTGGGTCCAGACACCAACACTCAAGGTTTTCATCACTCAGCTTTGCCCCTGCTAAGCAGAAAGGGCAGCTGGAGCACAGCCTCAGATGGCACGGTCTGGAGGAAACTGGAGTCCAGGCTGTGGCTTGTTCTGCCTGCAGAGTTCTCCACGCCACCTCCTCCAGGTCCTGTGGCCATGAGGAAGTGGTGTGGACTGAGAGGTTGCTGAAATAGCTTTGGTGACAGGAGACTTCCTTCAGTGCCGTGTTGAGTATTGAAATATTACACTTGTGCCCATTGGGCATCACATTTCATGAAGATGTGTTAACTAAGTTTGCTGAAATAAAACGTAATTCTCTCCCCTAGATATACTATACCGAGCTGCTGCTGTCGCTGTGTGTGTGCGCATGTGTGCAAGGTGGTGTTCGTGAGGGGGTTATACCAAGCTGTTGGCTTTGTCTCCCCTATTTCTTGGGGCTCTAGCAGACTCATCTTTCTTTATCAAATGGTAGTCAGAAGGTGATACAACTAACCTTCACAGAGAATTTCATCAACTAACACAAAAGCCAAACCTGTAGCATTGGTTTCCTGAGCTCCCCATTCAGAGAACAGGATGCTACTTGGACAATTAACACCAGGACATGCACATATTTCTCTAAACATTTTGGGTGGTGGGAAGGTGAGTGAGCCTTTCAGTCGGACAAGATGTACTCTGTTGATGAGTATGGCTCCAACAGAAGTCCAGAAGAAAAAGCTCTGGATTTGGCTTTGTGTTTTAGTGTAAAGGGTTTTCCCAGTGAGTGGCTCTGCTCTCTATTTTTCCTTTTGCCACAGAGCACACTGGTTAAAACTAAGGGCTTTGGAGACATTCAGAATACCAGCTCTACCTCTTACAAGCTGCGTAACCTTGGCAGGTCACAGACCTTCAATACGTATTGAGTATCGGAAAGAGGATGTTTTCATTATCCCAAACCCAGAATGTCAGATCTTTCAAGAACCTCAGAGATCATCTAGTCCAATTTCCACATTTTATAGGTGGAGAAATTAGATTCAGAAAAGAGGCGAGTAGGCAAATGGCCAAGAGAGAAGTGAGTGGCTAATCCAATTGTATGGATAACTGTCCTGTGTAAGGTTAGCTGATCATGAAAAAAATAAAAAAAGCAGTACCATCAGAAGCATTTCTGGTAGACTATTAAGATGATGATATGGTAATCATTTGAACAACTGTGGTTATTAGTCTTATTTGCAGACACAGTGTTCAATTATGCAGACCACTCTAGTGCATCAGTTCCAGGGAACTTTCTTAGCCATCAGCACAGAGACAATTTTAAATGAATATATGCAGCATTTCCCCAGGCCTACTCATGATACCCAGGAGACCAACTACCCATGAAAAATCGGTTCACTACAAGAGGAGGCATGGGGGCTTTAAATTACTTCTTATTGCATAGTAGTCAAGTCTTTTTGTGAAAAAATAATTTTACCTTCTTGCATTCAGGGCTATCCAAAAGGCTATATGCAAATCTCCAAGAAAGCAGAGGTTAGTTTTTGTCTTTGTTCTAGAGAACATCCATACATAGCAAAAATCAAGAACTCATTGTCCATGAATCTTTCCTGATGCTTACAAACTGATTTTGTGTATTTATTTGCAACATGAAGGGAAGTGGACTCAAAATAATGTTATAAAAAGGCCACAGCACATTGCACACATATATTTAATTCAATAACTATGATGTATAGAAACTCTTCCGGAAACCTTAGAACTTAAACTATTAGGTCAGGGTTCAAACACCTGCCACTATTGGAGCAATAAACTATTTTTGCCTTAATTATTCTTCTCCTGCCCCTCCTCCTCCCCCTCCTCTTTCTCCTCTGTCTGCTTCTCCCCCTTCTCCTCCATCTCCTCCTCCCTCTTCTCCTCCTACCCCTTCTCCTCCTTCTCCTCTTTCTCATTCTTCTTCTTCTTTCTTCTTTCTTCTTCCCTCATTTCTGCCATGAACTATGAGTAAGTTAGGGCCCTCTGAGGAGTCTTAAATAAAACCACTGCCTCTTGGAAGCTTGTCAAAGTCTAGAGAGGTTTCACCATAGCAAAAACTAAACAAGGCATCCTACCTAGAACTTGGGGAATTTTTTTCAAAGTGGTTCCCACAAAACTGACTCAAGTGGTGCGAAGGGTGGGGAATGGGAGGGTGGGTTGTGGGGAATGGGAAGATGGGTTAGCCTTTCAGTTGGACAAAATGTACTCTGTTGATGAGCGTGGCTCCAATAGAAGTTCAGAAGAAAAAGCTCTGGATTTGGCTTTGTGTTTTAGTGTAAAGGGTTGTCAGCTACCTGGGTTCAAAGACTGGACTGATGAGCTTTCCATGCTCATGCACTCAGCTGATGAAAAAGCAATGCAGCCAGAGCAAGAAAATTAGGAGGAATCTTTTCTTCAGGCTTCAGCCTTTTCTTAGCCTAGAAAGAATTTCATTCAGCAAAGAGCTCAGCAAAGAGTCAATGAATGGTTCCTCTGGGATGCCCCTTGAAATAGATCTGGATATTCACACATAACCTGTCCTTTGGGCAAGCCTACAAATAGATTTTAGAACCACCTTCACCATAAATATCATGTCTTTTTATACCCTTACATTCTCTGTCCATCAGCCTCCTTTTTTTGGCATGCTGATTGCATTAGAAATCCTTGAGGTTTTCTTAGCAAGTGAAGAATGGTAGATAGGATGCTTCCCATTGCCCAGGAGCTTGTCCACTTTATTGATGCACTACTTAGTTTGAAAGTATCAGTTGATTTTCAGTCCTGGGGAAAAGGCATGGGAATACTTGTTATTCTAAGGACATTTTAAAAATTTAGTCTTGCAATTGTTCTGTCCTTTAGGAAAAGTCTTGTGCTCAAAGTCTGCCTCCTATTTAATGTATGAAGGCAGCTGTGGGATAATGGATAAGAATGGTATACTGCTGTTAGAATGGAAAAGAATGCTATACTGCTATTAGATTGTGAGCTTTTCACTTATTTATTTAGTACATATTCTTACACAGAATTTACTCTATGCCCCTTTCCTAGGTCTAGGGATATAGAATAAATATGAGAGTCATCAAGAGTGCTGTGGAGAAGGCTCACTTCAGTGAACAGAGGAAACCTTTTGGAAGAGGTAGAATTTCAGCTGAGACCCAAGCCTTGAGGGAAAACCACCTAAGACAAGAATCAGAAACATTCCAGGCAGAGGAAAATAGCCAATGTAAAGGTACTGGGACAGGAAAGAGCTTATTGTATTTGAGACTTAAAAAGGAAGAGCCATCAAATAAAATGGAAATGTGGCAAGGAAAGAAGAAAATGAGGCTTAAAGAAGTAGCAGGCACTAGGTCCTAGAAATGCTTATATGCCATAGACAGGCATGTGGGTTTTATTCAATATATAGTAGAAAGTCATTAAAAGGTTTGAAGTAAGAAAATAATGAACTCTAGCTGAGACCTTTCAGTAAGAATCTGGCTAATGTGTAGAGGACAAATTTAAGAAAACAAGCATAAAAAATGAGAGAAGGAGCCAAGAGGCTGCTCCCAAAGTCCAGCAAGAAATGATAGTCATTTGACCCAGTGTGGTGTTAGAGAAGCAAGAACAGAGGCATGGATGGAGAGAGAAAGGGACAGTTCCTGAATCTGGAGATATACTAAAGGAAGATGGTAGATTTGGTGTGGGAAGAATCCCTATATGTTAGCACAGTGGATGGAAGAGATACTCAAAAGTTTTCTCAGAAGTGAACTAAATTTGGAGTTTAGGTTGAATTTCACCTTTGCCCTTTATACACCTGTGGACAAATCCCTAACCTCTGTGAAGGCTGGAGGGGATTTCAGACCTCCAAGTCCTTTGTAAGTGGGTGTCTTAGTCCATTTCTGCATCCATCACAGAATTGGATAATTTATAAAGAACAGAAATTTATTTGGCTCATAGTTCTGAAGGCTGGGAAGTCCAACAGCATGGTACTAACATCTGATGAGGGTCATCCCTTGGAGGAAGGGTAGAAGGTGGAAGCAAGCACAGGAGACAGAGAGGGAAGCAGGCTAAACTTACCTTTTTATGAAGATCCCACTCCCATGATAACAGCATTAACTTCATTCAAAAGGACAGAGCCCTTGCTGCCTAATCACCTTTAAAGGTACTACCTCTTAATACCATTTAAGTGGCAATTAAATTTCAATGTGAGTTTGGGCAAAAACACTCAAACCAGAGCAGCAGCCAACCACCCAGATGGAGGGGTCATAAGGATGGACATTTCTGGAGATATCAGTGTCTATATTGGTTTTACCAAGGGTTCTCAGTATTCACTGAGTAGGACCTGGGCAGATGACCAGGAAAACCTTGCATTTTATTTCTGCCTCTATCCTGACTTTGAGCTGAACTCCCCATGGACCCTTCACAGGGCAGAAAAGCAGCTAACTCTCCTTGACCTTCTATGATTGACTTTGGATGATTTTGTCCAGAAACTTGTCAGTCAGATGCTCATTTGGCTGATGGACAAGAAGCTTGTGGGAACCAGGCTGCTACCACAGACCCATCTCAGGAAAATCAAAGAGCAGCCCGGGGTCTTTTAGAGGCTTATTCATCATAGAGAGCATTTGGGTATATGGTTAATTATATGCTTTATTACAGATGCTAATTTGTGCTGGAAGCTGATACAGTGTGTGTTAGCATTTAGCTTTAGTTAATGAAGTTGGGTTACACATTCAATACATCACCGAGCTCACAATTTCTCCCCTTGGCTAGAACAACATGGTGTGGAAAACTGAGGGGTGATGGTGTTGGGGAAGAGAAAACATTCACACAGTGAGTTTCTTCCCTGTAACTCTAGAATGTCTTCAGTGCTGCATTGTGCTTGCACTATTTTAATGTGAGATAATTTTCAGTGGGATAAAACCCTGGGCATGTGTTAAAAAAGAAGTATTGTTGTGATTACTTATTAGCATAATCAGAAAAAGCCCCTGTGTGGGCTCCAATGAGGCCAACTGGAGCCCTGTTGTTTCTTTTTTAAAAGTCTTCATATTTTAAGAAGAAAAGGATGCTGACATAAGAATGCATTTGGTGTGTTTCACTCAGCTCGGTACCTAAGTTAAATCATCGCTGATAACTTTAAAATACAGAGGATAAACAAACTTATGTTTGACCTTTGCAATAAAGAAAATCATCTATTTGCTCTGCTCCCATTGGTGTTAAAATAAGCTATATGTAAATCCCTGACACATCAATGAAATAATAAACTCCTGGGTGAGCCATTTAATTTCTCTTTCATAGCTACCTTTCATGTTGGGCTAAAAGAAGGGGGAGAAAAGCAATGTCCTTGATAAAAATAACTTAGGTTGACCCTGATTCTTAGGTATTCTTCCTTAGAGCGCAGCTCCAGAGACTGGGAACCCAAGAGGGTCTGACAGGGAAGGAATTGAGCTGCCCACATGGGGACCCAAGCCTTGCAGAAAGGCTGGTTTGATAGCCTGCGTGAGTCCTTTTGCCTCCCTTCCTCCCTCCCCCAACCAAGGCTTCAGTTGTACCTATTTGTCCTCTACTGGGAATTAACACAAGCTCCAGCTGCTTCGGGATGTTTTATCATCTTGATGGGTCGAGTAAGAGGCTACTTTTCCTTGAATACTTACTGTATTCGTCCATTTTCATACTGCTGTGAACAAATACCGAGACTGGGTAATTTATAAAGAAAAAGAGGTTTAGTGGACTCACAGGTCCACATGCCTGGGCAGGCCCCACAGTCATGGTGTAAAGTGAAAGAGAATCAAAGGCATGTCATACTTGGTGGCAGGCAAAAGAGCAAGTGCAGGGGAACTGCGCTTTATAAAACCATCAGATCTCGTGAGACTTGCTATTATGAGAACAGCACAGGAAAACCCGCCCCCATGATTCAATTTCCTCCCATTGCATCCCTCCTATGACACGTGAGGATTATGGGATCTACAATTCAAGATGAGATTTGGGTGGAGATATAACCAAACCATATCACTTACTAACTGCCAGCCACTATGCTAGGCATTTGAATGCAATATCTCATTCAATCCTTGCAAGAGACTTACTGAGGCCAGTGTTCCTAGGACTTCTGAATTGCAGATAAGAAAAATTGAAGGCACAGAGCTGGTAAGAGGAAGTGACTATTAAGTCATATTGATTTCAAAGTTTAGTGTTCTGAATGAAGAGCTGGCAAGCTTTTTCTCTGAAGGGCATAAAACACACATTTTTGGCCCTGCTGGCCATTATGGTCTTTGTTGAAATAACTCACCTCTGTTGTTGTAGAGGGAAGGCAGCTGCAGAGAAAATACAAATAACATGTTCCACTAAAAATACATTTACAAAAAGGGTGTGTAGCCAGATGTGGCTGTCAGGCCCTAGTTTGCCAACCTCTGTTCCTAAATGGTTGTCCTTTTTACTTCCCCAGGCTCTTTGGTGAAGAGCTCAGGCTTTGGAGTCTGACGGAGCCAGGCTCACATTCAGTCTCTGCCGCTTGCTTGCTGTGCTGTGTTGGAGAAATCTCTTAACCTCTGGGAGCTTGTTTTTTTCCATCTGTGAAATGGGCAGAAGGCCAACCTAAGATGGTAGTTGTGAACATCAAATGCAAAAACATGTGTGAAGTGTGAAACACAGGGCTTAGCATTGGGATAGCTGTTGAATTGTGAACTTTGGCTCTTGAGAGGTGGTCTTACAAGGATGCTCCTGCTTCTGGGGAGAGAGCATTAACCTAGTCCTGTCTTCAGTGGTTGAACAGCCCCAGACCAGGCAGAGGAAGGTTCTGGGTCCATGCAGATGTCAGCTTTAGTCTTCAGTGTTCAGTCCTTGTTTCTGCCTCCATAAGAATAACTAGCTCTCGGGCAACCAAAGTCAGGAGCTTACAATGGAAATTCAGACCCCTAAGATTCCAGGGTACATGAGCTCCAATATTAAGGCACAAAGGAGGAAACCAAGACATTTTTAAAATGCTTTTTAGAGATGGTAAGAGACACAAAGAGTCCCTCACTGTTTTACGCTTGTAAAGAGACCCCTGCTGGATTCCCAGGTACAGTCTGCAGTAAAAAGCTACAGGGCTACAACAAGGCATCTGGTTCCATTGACTTACTTCCTTTTTCCCCATAGCCTCTGGCATAAAAATGCAAACCAGAGAGACACTTTAGAATTCACTTCTGGAGTGCTTTTTCTGTCAATCAGCTGCTGACAGTGGAAACACAAAGATGGTGACATGACACAATTGCTGTTAATATCTTTACTTCTGATATGATCATCCTAGAGGAACCACAGTCATCAGCTCTCTGCTCATGGCTCCCCAGGGCACAAAACACTAGGCAATTAAATGACAGAATTACGTTGAAATAATGTTAATGGTGCTGATGAGAATGCAAAGGACCAGGCAGGCTGGTGTCCTAGCTCAGCCTCAGGCAGGCAGAGTAAGTAGGGTTGGGTGTGGATTGTTTTGCATAACAATAGTGTTAGGCACATTTATCTTTTTTTCCTTTACTGAGACAAGCAAAGAATGATTCATTCCTTTCTCTCCTATCATTGCTTAGTAGATTAAACTCAAAAAAAAATTTATATATTAGCTCACACAACTGAAAAATCCAGAGGTCTATTGTCGTCAGGTATAGCTGGATCCAGGAGCTCAAACCATGTTGTCAGGACTTAGTGTCTCTCTCTGTCTTTGTCTCTCTCTATATATCTCCCTCACTCCTGGAATAGATGGAAAAGAGTAGAAGGCCCCAAGGGCAATAAAATCTTATAACGAAGGTATAGAGTTAGGTGAGGGTGGTCAGAAAAATTTGCAGGCTAAGGTAATGTTTGAATTTGAAACTATAGCCTCCAAAGAGAGGTCTGAGGCAATATGTTTTGACCTGTGTCCTCTGAACACCTACAGAAGAGCCTTCTGGGATTGGTTGCCTTGAGGCAGTTTCCTGGGCTTCATCTCAGACCTACAGAATGTGATTCCCAGGAAAAGGCCTTGAGCTATGCAAACTCTAAATCTTGTGCACACTTCCATTTAGAACAGTCTTAGGTGTAGCAGCCTCTCATTCTGCACAATTAATAAAATGTAATTTAAGGATATACACTGAAGCTAGATCAGGAAATATATAATATGTAGGGTAGATACTTAAAAAAAAAAATCAGAACACTGACTCTGGAAGGCTGTTGGATCCTCCTACTCTCCAAGCTCCTTGTGTAACATACACAGACAATCCTGACTTGCAGGTGAATTCTGCTGTAGGCAGAGAGCCTCCCTGAGACCCTAAAAGGAGGCAGTATTTTCTTTTTCATGCAACAGTGCAGAAAGTATAGAAATCTTCTGAAAATCCCATCTCTAGCTGGCTTTTGCTCTGGATAATTTACTTAGAGAAAAGAGCCTGGCAGACACTAAGGCCCCAGGACATTTCCATGAGCTCCTTTCATCCATCATTCCAGTCTGGGAAAGGGAAGGTGCAATGTCCCTAAATTCATGTGTTTCTCAATCAATCTTCCTGCTACACCAGATCCTAACATGGGATCTGTAGTCTACAGAGAGATAGCTGGGTCATCATTCTTGCTCTGCCCCTTACAAGCTGAGTGACCTTGAACAAGTTATTTAACATGTCTGAGCCTTAGTTTTCTCCTAGGCAGCACCTGTCTCACAAGGTGGTGGATGAAAATTAAGAGAGAATGCATGGGAGTGCATGGGAGGCATTTAGCGTAATGTCTGGCACCTAATAAGTGCTCAGTAAATATCAGCTACTACGATTTGCTTAGTTCTTATTAGTACTTAATCTGTGATATGCACAGAGAGGAGAAATAAGATTTTAATATAAGAATGCCAGCAGGCTTTCACATCTTTTGCAAGCCAACATTGGGTCAATAGGCCCTTGGGGAAAGGTTTGGCTTCTATTAGTTTCTCCAATGGCTTTAATTATATATAATTACACAGAAGGCATAATGAATACTTATTTCATTTCCATCAGGGTCTCAACAGAGCTTGGTAGTTAAGACGATGACCTTTGGTGCAAGACAGACTTGGGTGTGAGCCCGGCTCTGTCACTAGTTCTATGATTTTGGGCAAGTTACTGAACCTCTCCAGCCTCAGTTTACTAGTCTATAAAATGGGAAGACTAATAGGATTCATATCACTGTGTTCATTGGAGATAAAGTGTCTGGCATAGTGTTTGCTCCATGGAGAATGCCCTACCACCACCACCTCATCGTGTACATAGATCCTTGTCAACAGAGGAATCTCTGTGTTTCCTATACTTTACAAAATGACAATTCAGTTGGGTTTGTCTTTTTTCTCATTTAAAATGGCTGTGCAATATGTTGTAAAACTTCTTACTCTGTACACTAATTACGTCACCAAAGAGGGGGCTCTACCCAGCTAGAAAGGAGAAGCTTGGGTTAGAAGAATGGAAGAAGGGGGTTTTAATGCCTTTCTAAGGTTACTGAAGACTATGAATATTCTAGGATCCTTGGAGTTGAGGGCAAGGAGTGCATTATGAAACCCTCTTTGCTGGATTTATTTCTCTTCCTTCTCTTTGTCTCCTTTCTTTCTCTCCCCTTCTCTTCTCTTTTCTTTATTAGATGGGTATGGAGATGGAGACATAGTGATCACTCACCGCCCTTGAAATTGGGCAGCCCCTTTTTTTTCTATAGCAGATGATCCTAAAACACAAAAGTGCCCATTTGTTTCTTCCTGCTTATTCATTCTTGCAAGAAAATAACAGAAGGATAGAGGAAGGCACTATCAAAGGCATTTCTGTTCAAAAGAAAAACTCCTCAATGATCACTATTACTGTTGGAAGCTCCTTTTGCTTCTTTGACAGCATAATCACTTTTCTCTCCTTGATTTTTGCCTGTATCCCTGAGGCACCTGAACATGAGATAGTTTTCCCTTTTTCAAGATGTGTCTGATACACAGAAAGCAACAGAGGAAGCTCGTGATGGCCCTGGAGCATGGCCAGGGCATTGGCAGGCCATGCACAGCTGGGTCTGTGTTGCCCGTGGTGGGAGGCGTATCACTACTGGGGCATAGGAGGATTTGGGAAGGCCCATGGACAAAGCATCCAAAAAACCATCAGATCACAAGGTGAGAAGTTATTCCCTTTCCACTTCTCCCTCCAGCCTCAAGAGCAGGACTCTGTCTGGTGCTAGGGTATTTTAACGCCTCTCTAACACTTACTAATGTCCCTTTGTAATAAAGTGAGAAGGCCAGACTCCGAACAGGGCTTTCGGCAGGCAACGGTACCCAGCTAGAATGTAATAACTTTTTTTCATGGTATTCATCCTTACAGTTAGCTGCTATATTTATAGCAAGGGATACTGGTTTTCTATTTGCTGCAGTAATTGTGAGTTTCCTTTTCACTGAACAATGTAAGAAAAACAAAAATTAAAAGAAAAAATAATAAGTAAATAACATAGGTATTCTGTAGATATGGCAAAAGTATTGAAGGTTGGGAAGATTCAGGAGGACTAAAGTTTGGGAAAACCGCCCTTGGTACAATGACAAACCTTTCCCCTTTACGGCTTACTTCCAAAGTAGATCTACCTTCCCTTGAAGCCAGATGTCTGGATGCATTAGTTTGTGAGATTCTCTATGAATGTACAAAGATAAGCTCTCCACAGGGATAAAGAGAGTGCTAGGGAACATTTTAGCTTTAGTCTTCAGTCTTTAGTTAGCTTTATGAGAGAAGGAGGCCCACTAGGTTCTCTCCCCAGGAGGAAGTTAAGGGCAGCAGGGAGATGGGGCTTTAGAGTTTGGTTGACTTGGGTTTGCATCTCAGCCAGAAAGGTACCATTGTGGACTCTGGATTTACATCATCTGGATTCAAATGAAAGCTCTGACATCTACTAACTGGGTAACCAAGGGAAAGTTACACATCTTTTGTGCTGTAATTTTCCTATCTGTAAAATGGGATAATAGAATTTACTTAGAGGGTTGTTGTGAAGATTGAATAAGTTGTTAATATAGACTACTTAGAAAAAATGTCTAGAACATAATCTCATGGGAAGTGCTCAATAAATATTAGGTGCTATTATTGTCATTGTCTTCATCATCATCTACCACCACCACCACCACCACCACCACCACCACCACCACCACCTTGGGTGACATTCTGTCCGAGTCTCATGTTCCTTGTTGGTAAAATCAGGCTGGTACTACCCGCCTCAAAATGTCATTGGTACATGAGGCTAATGCACAATAAATGCCAGCTCCCTACCATTCACTTCCCCTAAAAATGTGAAACTTGTAAGGTGATGCAGACTTCCAAAGCTATGGTTCTTTAGCCTTTGAACCTTACTGAATTGTGAATGAAGCACCACCACAATGGGGTTTATGAGTTAAGATGCACCTATACACACCCATGCATGGAGTTTCTGGCGATACTTGATATCCAGTTATGGGAGGCAGACATGAATGTCAGTGGTTCAAAATGGCACTTCTGGCTTATAAGGAAGTTCATTGACCAATCAAGCCCAGCAACCATAACCATATTCCAGCTGGAGTGTGGGTGAGCTCCTTTTCCCTGAAGATAGACACGTTAAAGTCTTTAGCAGCTAAGACCAATTTTAAACCCATGCTACTTCTCTTGGCTGAAGTGAGCACCATTTTATTAAGTTGGTAGTGAGCTGTAGCTGCCCCACTTTCCTATTGTTCATTTATCGATCTAAACTAATCACTTAATTAGCCCAGACAAGAAGGCTTCTGCAGTGTTAAATAACTCTAAAAACCTACTGGAGATGCTTGAGTGGCCTGATTGGATTTAACTTGCAGTTCATTACTTCCAGATTAAGATATGTTAAATACAGGGCCTGAAAAACAAGCTGAATTCTGCATTAAGAACAATTAAGTACATTTTATTTACTTCAAAAAAAAATTCCTTTAGGCCAGTGGTTTTCAAAGTGTGGGCCCTGACCTACCAGTATCCGTGTTACCTGGGAACTTGTCAGTCCGTGGACCCACTACAGACCTACTGAATCTGAAGCCCTGGAAGTAGGGCCTTGCAATCAGTTTTAACAAGTATTTAAATATCAGTATCTTGGTGATACTGATGGAGGCGAAGACATGAGAACCACTGCTTTAGACTGTCTCGTAAAGTTATGGACTTATTTTATTCTCTCTGGCAGTGAGAAGAAAAAGAATAAAGGAGAAAAAAAGAAAAAGAGTGAGGGGCAAGAAAGAAAATTAGAAAAGTGGGAGACCTGAGCAACCTGGATGGGAAGTTCATTTACTGAAGTGTGACCCTGGACCAGCAGCACGGGACTCCTTTAGAATCTGGGAGCACTGTTTGAATTCCTTCCTTAGGAAGCAGGCATGCCAAAGGGAGGTGTGCACCCCAAGCCAGGGTGACAAGACAAAACACTCAGAGAGTGAGCAAAATGCTGCTGTGCTATCAGAAAATGAGAGGACAGTGGGACATTTGCAGGGTGAACTAAAGAGTCCAGGAAAGTCCCTTTAGCTCTCCGAGGCCTTCCCTGAGATGGGCACACAGAAGGTATCCAGTAAATGCTCATTGAAATGACAAAGATTGAGACTTAGTGGCCTAAACAGAGTTTCCCCTCCTAATTCTGATCTGAGAAAGTAGGTATGTTTATTGGGCCTCGTCTGTAGGGAAAAACAAGAGTTAGCCCACAGGATATCTACTGTTCTCACCCTTCCTGCCTTCTGAGAAACAGCTTGGCATAGGGAAAAGGGCAAGGCGTTCATATATAGACAGGCATTCTTCTTAGTGTCTGACCTGAAGCAAGTTAAATACTCTTTAAGCTTTAGTTTCCTTATCTATAGAAGGAGAACAACAGTTACTTACAGATAATTTTGCTCAGCACTGAGTATCCTAGTACATATAGTATTTGGCATACAATAGGTGTTGCATAAATATTTGTTAAATAAAAAAATTTTAAAGGGAGGAAGAAAGGAAGGAAACGTCAATTTTTTAAAGACTTATTTAAAATAATGCTTTGAAAATCCTTAGTATAATGACTGGCACACAGATATTCTTTAGTAGTATCCAGTATTCTGATGATGAGGAGGATCCAATGTGATGAGGAAGAATAGATTTAGAAAAAAATCTTCTCAGTGCCTAGAATTGACTCTATATTCTTACTGAAACTAGGCCTGCTCTTCCCATTCCTCCATGGTTACTCTCTTAATCTGTTCAGGCTGCTATAACAAAATACCGTAAACTGGGTGGCTTATAAACAACAGAAAATTATTTCTTACAGTTCTGGAGGCTGGGAAGCCCAAGATCGTGGTGCTGGCAGATTACGTATCTGGTGAGCACCTGTTTCCTGGTTCATAGATGGTGCCTTCTCACTGTGTCCTCACATGGTGGAAGGGGCAAGGCCACTTGCTGGGGCCTCTTTTATAACAGACTCTGCCATCACAGTCTTATCACCTCCCATAGGCCCTTACTCCCCTTAACACTCTCATTGGTGATTAGGTTTTAACATAGGAATCACGGAGGGGAGACAAACAGACCTTAGCAGTCTCTCTACTTTCCAGTTATGCCTTAAGGGCCACCTCGCTGCTGTTCCATAGTAGGTAATAAAGATATTTTCAGGGCCTAAGTGAACTACATGGATGTGACCATGATTGAGGGTTGTTGGTCGTAGTCATAGTCGCTCCAAGTGGGAATGACCCAGGTTTTATTCCGATAACTAAGAAATTACATGTTAATTATTTTACATAGTTTGATTTCCAGGTTAGGTAATCATTAACCTTTGATTAACACATTTGCTTTAGGGTAAAAGTAAACATTTTTAGAAACATCTCCCCCCCCAACCTTCTGTTATTAACTTATACAAATGCCATTATTTGCATTTACTTACATAACTAAGGGATGTTTTCACCTTGAGAATATTTGGATATCCCTTGCTTTTCTTTAACCATTCCTCCCCCTGTGTCTATGTACAACAGCACAAAGGAGTGACTTGCCGACTCAGTAGACTCAGGAGAGAAATTGGGAATGGTAAACTTGCTGAGAGTCCACGGTTACCAATCCCTCTCCAAAGAACATGGGTTTTGGGGGTTACACCTGAGTTCAAATCTCAGATCCACCCATTGCCAACTTTGTGACCTTGAGCAAGTTACTGAATCTTTCTAGGCATAAATTTCCATGTACATTGTATGGGGATCTTGTATAAATTAAATAACATTTACAGATACATCTACAACAAATATTCAACAAAAGTTCATTTCCTTCTTAGCAGCATGTTGAGCAAGTACATTCAACAGATGGAGACTCCCAGAAGAAGTAGGTTCATGTCCAGACCTTAGTCTGGAGGTTGGATTCAGGGAAGGATGAATGGGAGAGGTTTCTGTTCAGTAAGACATACGGCTCCTGGTCATCATCTGAAAGAATTGGTGGGGATTTGAACGTATTGTTCTATAGCTTTGGGTCAACTGTGGTGAAAGCAATCATGGGGGAAGATCCTTTAAACCTCCCTGCCAAAAATGGAGGATGATTCTTTTCCACCATGTGGATTTTGGTGACAGGTATAACAATAAAGATAGGAATGAGCTGAGAGTTGGAAAAGTGAGAACTCAAAGATAATGGGAGAATCTTCTTTGGAATGTTGTCAGTACAAGGATGGAGTAGCTGCTGTGCTGTTTCTGTCTGACTAGCACAACAGACATGTGATAATGGAAAGGGATGTTCATGCACACATCCAGTTACCCATTGCTCACCATAAAATTAGCAACTCTGCAGCCCTTGTGCAAAAGAGAAACAGGGTTGTGGGTATTTGTGCCCAAGAAGAAATCAGAGAGAAGAAGGATTCTGCCAGGGACATTGTTCTGAATTAAGCATTGGTTTTCATTGCTTTTGGTATTTTCTCCATGCAGAACAGACCCACTTTAGCAAATAGAGTCATAGTTGGCTTTTCCCATATTGGTATTATTAGGCTTTGTTTAATTCTTGAAACTGCTACAGGAAAAGGGTCCCCATCCAGACCCCAAGAGAGGGTTCTTGGATCTCACACAAGAAAGAATTCAGGGCAAGTCCATAAAGTGAAAGCAAGTTTATTAGGAAAGTAAAGGAATAAAGAATGGTTACTCCCCAGAGCAGCCCCGAGGGCTGCTGGTTGCCCATTTTTATGGTTATTTCTTGATGATGTGCTAAACAAGGGGTGAATTATTCCTGCCTCCTCTTTAGGCCTTACAGGGTACTTTCCTGACTTTGCCATGCATTTGTAAACTGTCATGGCACTGGTGGGAGTGTAGCAGTGAGGACAACCAGAGGTCACCCTTGTCACCATCTTGGTTTTGGTGGGTTTTAGCCAGCTTCTTTCCTGCAAGCTGTGTTTATCAGCAAGATCTTTATAACCTGTATCTTGTGCCGACCTCCAGTCTCATCCAGTAACTTAGAGTGTCTTAACCATCTGGGAATGCAGCCCAGTAGGTTTCAACCTCATTTTACCTGATATAATAATGAGCTCCTATTCAAGATGGAGTTGCTCTGGTTCACACACCTCTGAAAAAACATCTCCTAAAAGACTCTGGAAACAGTTCGTGTTTACAATGGCCTCACGGGGCCAGCACAGAAATAGAGCGCTTCAGGCTGGTCTTCCCCATCTGCAGCCTCCACAGTCTCCAAACCATGCCAGAATTACAGGAAGAGCCTGAAATGAGAAAACACATGGATTGATAGGTAGGAATGAAACTCTCCCAGGGTTTTAGTTGCATAGACAAAATGGAAAAAAACACAAACAAAAAAAAACTGCAAGTAGGCTTGCAGTATGACTCAACTAACTGTTCGATGTGACCAAGCGTTTATTCATTTCAATTCAAAGTCGAACAGTGAAATTAGCCCTGGAGGAGGGGGTCAGGCATTCTGGTGACATTTGCCATGACAACCTGAGACAGGATCAGTGTTTGACATCCTGGGTATAAGAATAATTGTTACTTTTAGGGCTGTTCTCTGGATCACAAATCAGTAACCTTCTAGCGGAGGGAAGATTACCAGTACTTGCCATCTTCTCTCACTGGCATTTTCTCTACTGAGTACATCCTGTTCAGACTGCAGTGCTTTTTACCTTCAGCTAAGAGAGAAACATCCTAGACCAGGCTTGGGAACTAGAGGGCTTTCCAGTCTCAAGGAAGCAGCAACAATCATTCCCAATAAACAGGGATTTGGCAAAGGCATTTAATAAGATTTTAAATGAGATGCCATTGATTTCTACTCAGTCTGTTGTCTTATACCAGATCAAAACCATCAAATGCCAAATGCCGGAAGTCACTGGTTCAATGTTGGCTCCCAAAAAATGATATGTCTGCGTCAAATCCCTGAAATCTGTGAATGGGACATTATTTGGGAAAAGGGAGTTTGCAGATGTAATGAAGTTAAAGATATTGAGATCATCAGCCTGGATTATTCAAGCAGGCCCTGGATCCAATGACAAGTGTTCTTATAAGAGTCACCCAGAGTGAGGAGGAGGAAAGTGAGATCAGACAGAGACCAGCAAGATTCCAAGGAGTGCCAAGGATCATCAGCCACCAGCAGTAGCCAGGAAAGAGGCATGGAATGGGTGCTGCCCCAGAACCTCTGGAGGGAATGTGACCTTGCTGGATTTTGGATTTCTGGTCTCCAAAACTGTGAGAGAATAAACTTCCATTTGTGGTCATTTGCTATCGCAAACACAGGAAACTGATACACCATGTGTTGGTGATGGTACTGGGGTCTGGGAGTCCCCATAAGCCTAAGGAGATTCTCGAAGAGTCTGTGTGAAACAGAAAAATCCTGGTTTTGTCCTTTGTAACAGTGCTATAGATGTGTTTTATTTTCCTGTGTAAACTCTAATCCCCACATTTATTAATATAACTGAGGAAAGAAAGAGCCCACTACCGTTGTCTTTCCTTAGAGAAATGGACTATTATTGGCAAGGGGCGGGCTTGCTAACACTCCTTACACTCCTGCCACTCAAACAGCTCAGTCGGAAAGGTCCTATCACTGCATTACATGCTTGTTTTGTTCCTGAAGCTAATTTTGCCATTTTAAGCTCTCTGAGCTTTGCTTCTCTGCACTGAAGGCTGGAGGAGAATATAACTGAGGAAAGGTTGTACATTTCTTGTTCTATCATGTTACCTACCAAAATGGAAACTCTAAATCTTAGCCTCAACAAACCTTTAGTTTAGAGGAAGCACACTAGTTCTAAGAGATCCACTTCTTGAGTTAAGGCTTTCAGAGGCTGTAAGATATCAATTTTTAGGTTAGCATGGGCTAAATATTTTAACTACCATTTTATTTCCATCCAGGCTAAGGGACAATTTAGGAAAGGTTCTATTCCAAGTACATAGCCAAGAAAGTGTGGAAAGGCTGTTGATGCCATTGTTTTGAAGTTAGCCTGTCAGTCATCATGATTGAAACATAGCCCCTATGGCTTCCACAAGTGTAATAAAACGCTTTGCAAAAAGTTGCAGAATTGCAGGAAGTAATAAAGTCTGCTTAGCTTCATTTCTAATGCCGCAGAGTCCTAGAGAACGAGACCCATTTCCTTATGCCTTGGGATTTGTTCAGGTTACTTTCATGCCTGGAAATGATGGAACATAAAAACAGACATTTAGTTAGAACCAATAGTATCTTTTGAGTCATGGCAATAAACAAAATATAAGTTTGTTTACTGCTAATCTGTTAGATTGCCATTAACATTTTACAAGAGGCCCTGTTGACAGGGATGAATTACATAAAATAGATGGATTGCAGCTCTGCTGATACCTGCAGTCACTCTGGGTTGTCACATTTTCTGTAGTCTCTGCCTACTGCCCTTGTCACCAGAGGTCAGTGGCATGGTCTCTTAAGAGTGTCTGTTATAGACACAAAGCTTACCTAGAACAAGCCAATTCAGGTCTGTATTAATTAGGTGAGAATATGTTCCCAAACAGTTATTGTCAGAATTACCTGCTGACCACTTGTTAAAAACACAGATTTCTGGGCTCTGTCTCCTACATGATGACTTAGCAGGTCTGGATAAAGGCCCAGGAATCCGAGTTTCTTAGCAGGTTCTCCACATCTGAGTTGCTCAAGCCCGGATTTGAGGAATTGTTGAGGTACTGTGCAGGAGGCAGAATGAACTTTGATTCAAGGCCAAGATACCTTAAGGTCAAGTATCTCAGGCCAGGCCTAAAACAGTTTCCACTTATAAAATGGGAACATAGGAAGAAAGTCCTTTAATCTTACTTAGCAAGAAAATGAGGAAATTCCTTGGTGGTGTAGTGGTATAGTGGCCCAGCTCCGCATCCAGGAGAGCATGGGAATGCATCTCAGGGCACTGCCCCCACCCCCTCTGTTGGAGCCTTAGCTTCCGGGCCTTAATTATTGGTATCAGTAAAATGAGTGTGGGAAGAACTGGGCTAGCTGGGACTGCTAGTTTGGAGGACATTGAAAGCAGAGTATAACAGGAAAGAGAAAATTAAATAAGAGGGAAATACAAATGAGGACTTCCTGGGTTATATTTTATAAAGTTTGGGAAAGATTGCAAAAAGGGTGCTAGGAGATGTTTGGGGTAGCTACTGAGGACTAAGCTCTGACTTTTACAATCTTGCCCAAATTCCTATCTATGGGGTCTGGTGAGACATGCCCTACAAACCACAAATTCTCATCAGATGGGTTTTCTTTAATCCTATATATTGTGACTCACTTTCCAATATGACTCTGGAATAACATTAGGTGATAAAGAAGAAAATCAAAATATTTTACCCCAAAACATGTTTCTTTGCCATGTCTTGAAATGGCCCTGTAAGGCCGTCCTTTGTCAGGGAAAATGTGCATCTGTAAAGAATCTCTATTAACATAGCTAGATCTTTTTCTTCCAGGCCCTCCCAATCCTGAGGAGATTAACTGAGAGTCTAGCACCTTTTAAAGGTCTGAATAGGAACATTTGTCATCTATTCTCTCTAAGGGCAGCCACTATGAGACTCAGTCTCCACAGTCTTTTATCTTCACCTGAACATTTCCTTTCTTTTATTCCCAGGTCTTTAGACAAACTCAACCAGTTGTCAACCAGAAAATGTATAAATTTACCTGTAGCCTGGAAGCTTCCCCCCTCATCCCCCTCACCAATTGTACCGCCTTTTTGAACCAAACGAATGTATTTCTCAAATGTATTTTGATTGATGTCTCATACCTCCCTAAAATGTATACAACCAAGCTACACCCCAACCACCTTGGGCATATATTCTCAGGGCCTCCTGAAGGCTATGTCTTGGGCCATGGTCACTCATATCTGGCTCAGAATAAATCTTTTTTAATATTTTACAGAGTTTGACTCTTCTTGTTAACACTACCATGGGTGCGATACATGAGGAGATTTTTGAGAAACATTGTTGAGAAACACAAATGGACTTCCCCTACATCGTTTTCAAGAGATTTCAGTGAAGATTTAAATTGCTTTTCACTTACTGTTTGCTGTTTGCAGCTTTGAGTGCAGTGCCACAGGCACAGAACTGGGAAACTGAGCTGAGAAGACCCAGCTCCCTGCTGCTTTCTGTTCAGAACCGAGGTGAGCCCATTCAACCCCAACTTGGTGAGGACACACCAGTACCCACTTCAGCCTATGGTACATGGAGATTTTTCTGTGTCTAGTATTACACTTTTCTTACAAATTAGTAACAAAGTCAGAGGTCAAAAGGCAGGGGATCCCTTTGGAATTCTAGCTTATCCCTTCTGGGATCCAAAATACAGAGGCCGAATCACTTCTGCTTCTAACCTGCATCAGAAGGCCTCACATCTGAGCTCAGGATCCCTTCCCTGCAGATCCACTGACATCTGTAAGTGAGGGCTGGAGAGTGGGGTATGTGTACCCCACTCAGTACAGTTTGCCGACCTGGACAAGGGGACCTGTCTCATTCCTATATGGCATTGGGATGATCCACTATTGTGCCAGCACCACCCACCTTGTCTGTAGATACAGGTCATCTTCTGATCATTCATCATGGCCCTTGTCCTTGAACAGTTATTGACTTTGAGTCAGAAGCACCTGCGCAGGCCTGAAAATGGATGTTCCCTTTCTTTTCCTCTGTCTCACTTGTCTTGGGCAGATTTATGTCTTAGGAAAAGTTTCCCTCAGTTCTATTTTTGGTCTTCTGAACACTGTGGCCCTGTGTTCCTTCCCACCCTGACTCTGTCCAGCACCAACCCTGTAATTTCTGAGTCTCTGCAGATGCCTCTATCCGTACCTGAGGAGGCCTCTGTCAGTCTACTTGCAATGCTTCTGTGGCTCCTCTCTGTCACAGCTTTGGCCTGGTTTCTTAAAGCTCTGTCTTCAGCCGTTTCATTTTCCCAACCAACCTGGAAGATTATGGGAAACAGAGTCTGCCTTTCATGCTCAAGTATACTGGGTGAGCATGGCAGACTTTGAGGAGTGAAGGTTTGAGTCTGAAGTCCACTGCATCATTTACCAGCTGTGTGTCTCTACGCAATGTGAACACACCTTGTGGGAGCTGTGGAGAGAACTAGATGGGTTAATACACATACAGCACTTAAGGCCCTGTCTAGCCCGTTATTATGCTCACTCAATGACAGCCTCTGTTATTATCATTATCATCACTGATTCCTCGTGTTGCATTGCCAGCAAGACTCATGAGTGTCAAAGCAAGTGAAAAGTCAGTACTCAGCGACACCGTGGGATTCTACCTCATTACTGGAGAGGGTGCATCTGGGCAGTGTATGTGTCTTCCCATCTTCTAGATGATTTCCTCACACAATGTGTCCCTTTTCATATAGCTAGTTTCCTTCCATATCACCTTTAGAATAGACAGTGGTGCAGTTCAATGTTATTCAGGCATAGCAACAAAAAGATTTGCTAAAATGCAATTAAGACTCTGAGAAGGTACAAAGAGGGCCCTGCAAACAGGCGAATGGCTGCTTCCTCAAGGTGCTTCCAACCCATTTTGGGAAATGCTTCACACAGAGTGAAGCAAGGTGGTAGATAACCAGGTGTCAGGTGAGCAGTCTAGAATATGTGGGCTTCTGGAGTTCAGGGGACAAAGAGGGCAGGAGCCTAGAATGCCAAAATTTGATCTCTATGAACACATATGCTTTTCAATTTTCAATTATTTCTAAGTTCCTAATCAACATAGTAGCAGATTAACTGCCTCCCCACCCCCACTTCCAGCCCTAAAAGCATGCTTGAGAAATAATAGGTAGCACTCACTATCGGGAGTTTGTTTTGTAGAGTGGTGAATGACGGCAGAAGGGGAGCTCTTTTGCTGTGGACAGTAGAGGAGATTTTTGGAGAGGGTAGCTTTGAATTTGGAAGAAAAATGAAAATGTCTGATAGAGGAACTTTAGTTTTTGTGTAAGATTTGCTGCGGGTTGTGGGCTGTAACTTTCTCATCCATCTCTCCCTGAAACCTACAGGGACATCTTTGAGGTTGGTTTGTGTTTTATTGTATGACTTAGTGGGCACAGAGTGAAAGCAGAAGTACCAAAGGGGTCCCAGCTTATGTCCGAAGTGAACCACACTGACTTCTCCTTGAACATGCGGGTGTTGTCAGGCCCTGTCTTATCTTTCCCCACCACCTCTGTGTGCATTCAAAGCAACACTCACCTTTTTACCAAGTGTGTAGATGAAGGAGGCTCCCACCTGTTACTCCTTTCCCCTAGACTTCCTCAGACCTAGAGGAGGACAGCCTCTTCTGCTTTGAAGCTAAGAAAATAGATGAATGTCTGTGTCTTCTGCAGGTGAACCTGGGTGAGAGCTGCCTATAGTCAATCTAACTTGACAGGGTGAAAAAGGAAGGGTTGAGACCACAAAAACCCAGCAGGCCTTCGCCTTCCTCCTGTTTCTTTGAGGTGGTGTTTCTCAACTTGGCTGCTCATTGGAATCACCTGGGGAGGTAAAAAAACAAAATGTCATGCTGCCATCCTGCCCCCAGAGCTTCTGAGCTAACTGGTCTGGAGTGTGGCCTGAGCCTCTGGAGGGGAATCAGTGACTGTGAGGGTGATGAGCTACAAGCCTGCCTCCCCTTTGACTCTGGTACAAAATATGCTCCCAATACAATGCCCCAAGTGCTCCAAAGCAATTCAGATGCAGCAGGTTTCAGTTGCAAATATTCAATTCTACTAAGGTTGTCTGTTTTTAGTACGCGTAGGAGAACCATGTGAATAGGACAACTGTCCTTTGAGGATGTTGCTCCTTGCCCATGAAGATTAATAAAATGGCCAGTTAGGATTCCATGCAAGGATTGACACAGACATGGTTTTAAAATGAAGTAACCACACTCACCAATAAAACAGTCTGGAGACACAAACATAAAACTCCTCTTTAACAACTCTCTTCTTTTAAAGTACTTCTTGTTCATTCCTAGCAGGCTAGAGATACAGGCTGAGGCAGCCACAGAAAGTCATTCTGCTCACACCAAAAACAAGGTGAGCAATTTTCCAAGGGCAGGTACCCCTGACCTCTGCTTTTCAGCTTTTTCTTAATAAACCAGTCTCAGAAATTGGACCACAGAAGCTGCTGGTGGCGATCTCTTCTAGTAAATGGGTAAAGGGAAGCTGAGGGAGAAATGGCAAGGATCGGAGAGCCACTCTGATGAGTGTCTCTGAAGCGATGCAATTATACTTCCATCTAGAGATAGGAAGGGGTTACCCCCAAGTGCAGCGGCCCAAAACCCAGCAGTGTGCAGTTGGACTCAGGAGAATAGAGCCACTGCCCAGTGAGCTTTGTAACTCAAAACTATCCCTCCACGGCACGTTGTACATACTCATGAATAACACAACTTCCTGCAACGAGAAAGTGTGAATTCCCATTAAGCAGGGTCTGTTTCCCAATCCACTGTGCTTGCCTCCTTGAGGGCAGAGGAGGGAGAAAACAGCCTTGAACACCATGTGGCCAGTCCCCTCAGGAGGAGAGGTGCAGACAGACATCTGTTCTGCGGTGAGGTGGGGGTTCACTGGTAGCTGTGGTTTATAGAGCGACCACAGACTCGGCCTTGTCAGTTTTCCCTTTGAAGGGATAAACTCAACAGGAGGAACAGTAAACGCAAGAAAGATGATCCCAAAGCTTGTGCTTGGGAATGAGTGACCACAGCCTGCAGGGCTTACCACCTCCTGGCAAATGAAACTGCTTATACTTTGGTACAGAACCAGGCAAACCCACCCTTGGAAAACTTCCACTACCACTGGGGCATTCCTTTGCTGCCCACTTGAAGCCGGTGAGGCTTCTGTCTTCTGTGTTTGCTCTATTTACATCCACTTCCCTGTGCCTGTGCATAGCCAGGACGCCCCCCTCAACAACTTTCTCCTCCTGACGGGGCTTATGAAAGACGGGCTTTATTGTCTCTAAATCTTCAGCTGATATTACTCTTCTCTACAAAATGAAAAAGGATTACTTTATGTTTACTTGCGTTTTTGGTGAGAAAAACTAATTTTGAGAAAGAAAGTCCCTACGATGTGAAACACTTTCCCTTCCTTCAAACCCTCTGAAGGGGCAAAAGCAAACCTAAAAGACATACATGCTTTGTCATTGACTTTCTCTGACAGCTGCTTCTTACCGTGTTTTTGAGGGTGACCTTCCTCCAGCATATTCCTTAGTTGTAAGTTGCACTCTCCTTTTATAATCGAATTTAGAGCCAAGCATGGACCAGGCTACCTTTGATAATTAATGACTCTGTGAGTTTGCTGAGTGTGTTATTTAATTAATGGCACTTGCGTTTGGAGTGTGTACAACTCTGTAGCTGAATAAAAGGCTTATCTGCTGAATTATTATAGACATATACTCAAGGATTGTCACACTGAGAATTTGTCGGGGTTTGACACACTTAACAGCCTAATGGGGTTATTATTTTTTTTCTTTTCCACCATTTAAAGGTACTGAATTGGTATAACTTTGTTCTTTTGCCTTTTATATAGGCTCATACTACCATCTGAGAAAATCTGTAGGCTAATGGATAAAAGTCTATTACCTGGAACAGGACGTTTTATAAAAACAAAAAGATGAAACCTTTAATATTATATTTTAAGTATGAAACTGATGTTCAAATAAGTTATAGTCTACTTCAGTTTCTCACACATAGGCTAACCTAAATTATGTTCAAGTTCTACTTGGGACCAAAAGATCACGGGTTGAAACCTGGCAAGAAAACACAGTTGAAAGCTAATAAGAACAGAGAGTATCTCACATGACCTTGCTTTTCCTGAGACTCCAGTCTTAGAATAAAATGTGTATTGCGGCAAGACAGATATGCACATATGCAAATACCTTCTAAATATCCTGTATGGAAGCATCAACAGGTGAATCTCTATGGACTTGTCTCTATGTGTTAAGTAAGAGACTGAAAATATGAAAGGTCTGGTTTTAAGCTGTGTCGTTTCTAGGCTTTGTCATTCTGTGTGTCTAGGCAAGTTTTATACCGTCTCTGGGCTATAGTTTGTTTCTTTGCAAAGCAATAGGTTGAACCATGTACTCTTTAAACTCCTTTCCAACCCTAAGATACTCAAAGTCTCTAATTTTTCCAAGGAGGGGTACGAAGCCCAGTGATAGAAGAGTTAGTTGATTGCTTACTTTGGGGACCTGAGGTTCATTTTTTCCCAAAAGAGACCTTTGAGTATATGAAGAGCCATATCTGTATGCCCTGCAAGAGGGCTAGGAGGCTAGTCCGTTCTCTAAAGCGCAGCCAGATGGTCCAGGAGACAAGAACTACAGGCAGGGACCTGCTTTCTTCCCTCCCACTGGAGACCCCCACTGACGGAAGACACTGGTTAAAGCATAGAAGGAAAAAAAAGCACTATTGTAGACTGGACACTTAAGGAAGGCCTTTCTGAGCAGGTGACATTTCAGTCAAATCCTGAATGGAAGAAGGAAAGAAGGGAGGATGCTCCAGGCAGATGGGGACTAGAAGTGCAAGGGCCCTGAGATGGGCCATGTTTGATGTGATTCAGTAACAGCAAGGTAGTGGGAAGGCTGGAACTGAGAGCCTGAGGGGTTGCCAAAGGAGATGAGACTGGGATTGATTCTAAGTCCTTTACTGTAGTGTGCAAGGCCTCATGAAATCAGGCCCTGGCTGACTCTCCAAAGTGTAGAAGAGAAGCATGATCTGGCTTCCCATTTAAAAGGATTGTAATTTTAACCCATTTTCTATTTTAATGTGTTCATTCTCTTGTATGACCTTGGGTGAGTTTGAGGGTACAGATATGTATTTTAAGAGTCACAGTCAACAGCTGATGTATAATATTCTATATAAGTTGTATTTTTAACTGCAGTATCATAAAGTCTTGCCCAGAACCAAGAGTTACTAAGTTTTGCTGAAAATGTTTTTCTTCTACATTGTTGTACTACTTTTACTTTCAATTGAGTCTTTTTCTTCAAAAGGATTAAAGAAATTAAAATTAACCACATACAAGATCTCCCACCTTAAAATTTAAAAAGTGTCCTGATAGATAGATTTTTTGAGAGGAGAGTAATAGAGCAAAACTTTGATAGGGGTATCAAAGAGAAATGCTGATTCACTACATTAGGTATGTTTCTTATTCCAAACTCATGACTCCAGAATCTGCAGGAACCACAAGAGATGGGATGAGAAGCTGGGGGCAGAGTTCTAACAGCAGCCCAGACCTCCACAGTGCCAGGATGGGCCATCTGCCTGTTAGAAGGGAAAGCTTACGTTTCTCTTAGCAATGACTCTGGCTTATCATTTCTAATTTAACAGAAAAAAATGATTCAAGCAATATCATGTGCTTCTATGTCTTCAAAGCAATATCACACCATCAATTTGCAGCTCAGCGTACCAACAGTTCTAAACTTTTTGCGAGCTTCGTGGGAACAAGATGTGGAGCTTTAGCAGAGGAAAATTGGTAAGAACATCTAATTACATTCAAAGTCATTTTTGCCTGTCTTAAAGGAATGAAAATGATCTGCCGGTTTTTATAGACCTTCTTGACCTAAAGATATCTGCTGGCAGAAAGAGAATCCTCAATTGGGTTCTTTTAATGCTTTAATTATTACATGATCTATCATCTTACGCACTGACTTGCACACTTTGAAAAATCTTTTAAATACGCATTAAAATTGATTGGCTAATCCCAGACCTTAGGGTGGTGCTTGGAGGGCATGCAATTGTGTGTGTGGGCACAGGGGGTTAGACAGGAATGACACAGAGTCAACTACTTCATAGCGGGATAAGGTGAGAAATCAATTTGGTCACAGGTACAGTTGACATTGTACTGCCAACTTGCACAGAACTCAGTCACAGGCCCACTCTTTCTTGAATCAGTATTATTGCTTCAACTTCACCATCAGCTCCTATGAGGCAGGGATGAACTTCACCTAGTGTGCCTAGGACAGCATCTCCTGCCTTAAACTTCTCCAAATGATGAGCAAGATGACTTACAGGAACTTCAAATCTACCTCATCCCAGTCTAGGGCTTCTATGTTTGTACACTAAATGGTAGGGAAGAACTCTGATTGGACGAGCTGGAGTCACATGCCCAGAACTGTAGGTTTTGGATGGGATTGGCAGCTCCAAATTCAAATGTCTACTATACTCTATCCTGTACTCTACTTGGATCTCAACAATTTTTCAAATGTTTTGGAATCTAAGAGCTAATTGCAAACTCTTGGTGAAAAACCCTATCTCTAGAGGAAGTGCTCACTGAAAGGTCTTGCATGAAGCCCTTGGGAGTCCTCACTGATCCCAAGAGTACAATATCTAATGCGTTACAGTCCAAGGTCTATTAGCCGTGATTCACTCCTGCTGATTGAATGCAGTTTCAGCTTTCAGACACATATTCAGTTTGTAACTGTCGCTGCATAAGGAAACAAGGGATAGCTCTGTTTCCTACAAGGGTTAGGAACACGGATCATCAAATGCTGGCTTTTTTCCTGAAGTTAGTGCAGAAGCTAGAGTAAGGTATAACTTGCACCCCAGCTGTATTGGACAATTCTTGTCTTCGGTTAGCTAGAGCTTATGTGGGGGATGATGTTTCTAAATAGAGAGCCACCATTTTTAGTAGAAAGGTAAGTGTGGGTTCCAGAGGCAGACTGCCTGGACTTGAACCCTGACTGTCAATGTATAACCTGAGAGACCTTGGGCAGGCAAGTCACACAGCTGCTGTAAGCCTCACTTTTCACATCTGAAAACCAGGGCAATACTAGAGGGTTGTTGTGGGGTTTAATTGAATAAAATCTGTAAAGTACTTGGTGTAACTTGCCCATGGTAAGCTCTTCATAAGTGGTTTTATTAAGAATTATTAATAATAAAGCATCTTCTCTGTGGTGATCTCCATTGCTCACTTCCTGAAATAACAATTTGTTTGGCCAGAGTGGCCTCTTCAAGTCAGGGAGGATGGTCAGGAGGAGGAGTGCCAACTCCCTGATGTACTGGCAGTGTGTCTATAAAGATTATACACAGCAATTACTCTTTTTTTGTTTAAGCCTATTATGGAATACTTGAATATTCAGCCAGCAACAAGACGTCAATCTCTTTCTTCTTTTTCTTCCTGTTTTTTTTTTTTTTTTTGGCTTAACTAAAAATTTTTCATTTATCTGATTTGCTTGTTCTTTTGATGGTGAAATATAACACACATACAGAAACATGCAGGAAATATGTATATGGCTTACAGAATAAATATAAAGCTAACACATGTCTTGCCAACACCCACGGTGAGGAACAGAACATCGCCAACTCTTCCACTTTCCCACCCCACTCACTCCACATTTCCTTTCCAAATCACGGTTCCCTTCTTTCTTCCCCCGCAAAGGTAACCACTGGCCTGACTTTCATGGTGAGTGCTTCCTTGCTTTCCTTATAATTTTACCTTCTAAATGAATGTATCTCTAAGCACTATAATTGAATTTTGCCTGTTTTTCAACTTTATGTAAATGAAATCACACAGTATGTGTTCTTTTGTGTGTTTCTATTGTTCCACATTCTTGCAAACGCTTGATATTGTCAGTCCTTTTACATTGTGACTATTCCTGTGGGTGTGTAGTGGTATTTTACTGCGTTTTAAGCTTATATTTCCCTGATGACTGAAGATTATTGGCCATTTCAATATCCATTTTTTTTGTGAAGTGCCTGTTCAAGTCATTGTGTATTTTCTATCGGGCTGCTGACTTTTTCTTATTAAATAATAATGTGTTTTTCTTTTCTTCCTTTTTCATTTTATATTGTCCTCTGGACACTAGTCCTTTGTTGATTATATAGGTGGCAAGTACCTTACCCTCTACTGCAGCTTGTCTCCTCTCTGTCTCAATGGTGTATTTTGACAAGCAGAAGTTCTTAACTTGAATGTAGTCTAATACATCAATCTTTTTTTTTCAGTAGTGCCTTTTGTGTCCTGTTTCAAAAGTCTTTCCCTATAGCAAGATTATGAAGATATCCTCTTATAATATCTTCAAAGCCTTTAAAATTTTACACTTCATGCTTTGAGTTACAATCTGCCTGGAACTGTCTTTTGCATGTGGTGTGAGGTAGGGTTTCTTTTTGTTAGTTTTCTACATGGGTATCCAATTTTCCAAGAACTGTCTATTGAAAAGATCTTCCTTTTCTCATGGCTCTGTAGTGTCATTTTTTATTTAAGTGTTCATATATGCCTGGATTTGCTTCTATGTCCTCTGTTTTGTTCTATTAGTCTATTTATCTTTGTACCAATACCACGCTCTCTTAAACTCTTATAGCCTTGTAATAAATCTTGATATCCTATAGAGTGAGCCCCTCCAATCCCTCTAATCTTGTTTTTTTCTAAGTCTCTGGCTACATTTCCATATGCATTTTAGAATCAACTTGTCGATTTTTATGAAAACCTATGGGAATTTGGATCTGAGTTGCTGTGGGTTTATAGTCAACTTGAGGAAAATTCTATCTCTATATTAATAACATTCAGTCATTTACTTCTCCATTTATTTAATTTCTCTTTAATGACTGTTAACATTTTATTTTTTTGTCTATAAGCCTTCATACCTGTAATTATTCCTAAGTATCTAATTTTTGATGTTAAAGCAAACTTTAAAACTTTTCATTTTCTAACTATTGTAGCTGATACAGAGAAATTTAAAACACACACACACACACACAGAAACCCTTGGATTCAGAGGCCTTGCTGAGTTTACTGAGTAATTCTACTTGTTTCTCTATAGATTCTTTTGGGTTTTCTGCATATATCATATTGTCTACAAATAATGACAGTTTTATTCCTCTCTTTCTAATCCTTCTACACCTTTTGTTTATTATTCTCACCTTTCTACACTAGCTAGGACTTCAAGCACGTTGTGAAATAGAAGTGTTAATAGTGAATATTTTTATCTCATTTACAATCTCAGATGCATAGTGTTCATTTCATTCCTAAGTATAAAGTCCCTTCTACTTGTAGCTTTCCTAGACCTTTTGAATTTATTAAGTTAGATGTGTAATTTGATCAGTAATTTTATTTGCACCTACTAAGATGATCCTATCATTTTCTCCTTCATTAACCCAGGGAAAGACATCATTTGAAAGTCTAATGTGAAATGAAAGTTGTATTAGTCATGATGTCTTATCCTTTTCCCAAATCGTATGTGTGAGTGCATGCACAATGTGTCTATCATCTGTCTGATATCTCTTAGAATTTTGACATTTGTGTTTCCAAGTGCAATTAGTCTATAGATTTCCATTCTGTAATGTTCTTGCGAGTTTCATTTGTAATGTAAATCATACAACAAACTGGACAATTTAAGAGTTTCTTCCCCCCACCCCACCACCCCTTTTCTTTGGCAGAATTTGAATAAGGTTCTTATTTATTTCTCAAGTATGCAGTAGAATTCACTAGTAAAGCTATCTGGGCCTGAAAATTTCTTTGTGGGACGGATTTTATTTCAGACTCAGTTTTCTTTAATCAGAATCAAATTTGATTCATATTTTCTTTTTCACTTTTTGTCAGTTTGTGCTAGTTGTATTTTTGAGAAGCTTGTCTATTTAATTCAAATTTTCAAATGTATTGCTCTAACATTCCTTTTTAATGACTATAGTATCTATACAGAAGTTTACCTTTTTCTTTTTAACATGGGTTTTCGTGCCTTCCCTCTTTTCAAAGACCCTACATTTGGCTTCATTGATCCTTTCAATTGCATTTGTGTTTTCTATTTTATTACATTATGATTTATTGTTATTTCCTTCCTCTTAATTTTGTGGTTCTCTTTTTAACGTCTCCAGAAAGATGTTTAGCACATTAACTTACTTTTTTAATTTTTTAAATGTTAATTCTTAATTTTTGTGGGTACATAGTAGGTGAATATATTTATGGGATGCATGAGATGTTTTGACACAGGCACACAATGTGAAATAAGCACATCATAGAGAATGGGGTAGCACAGTAACTTTCAACTTTTCTTGAACAAGTGCATGCAAGTCATAATTAAAAGTAAATTACCCCTCTCAACACACCTTTAGTTGCATCCCCAAGTTTGAGTTTTCTTCAATCAGTTCAAAATAGTTTCCAACTTCCACTTGATTTCTTCTTGTTTAGTGCAGTGGTGCAATCTTGGCTCACTGTAGCCTCAACCTCCCAGGCTCAAGCCATCCTCCTGCCTCAGCCCCACAAGTCGCTGGGACTACAGGTGCATACCACCACAGTTGGCTAATTTTTGTATTTTTTATAGAGACAGGATTTTGCCATGTTGCCCAGGCTGGTCTTGAACTCCTGAGCTCAAGCAATCCACTCGCCTTGGCCTCCCAAAGTGCTGGGATTACAGGCGTCAGTCATCGCACCTGGCCCTTAGAATTCTTTTAGTATAAGTCTATTGGTGACAAATTCTCAGCTTTCATCAGAAAATGCATGTATCTTACCTTCATTCATGAAGTCATTCATTCATTCGTTCATTCATTCATTCATTCATTCATATTAATTGGGTATGGAAATCTAACTCAGTAGTTTTTTTGGCTCTTAAACATATCCCATGGTCTTCTGATTTTCATTTTTTTGTAGTTGTTGCTTTTGGTCTAATCATGCCTTCTTTGAAAAGCCAGTGATTTTTTTCCTTAAGTCTACATTTCTCTTTGTTTTTGCTTTTCTGCAATTTTATTGTAATGTGCCTAAGCATGGATTCTTCACTCATGCTTTGATTTTGCTGTGTTTTGGATTTTTGGATTGGTAGCTTTTCCTAGTTCTGAAAAATTGTCAGCCATCATCTCTTTAAATCTAGCTTCCACTGAAACTCTGTTTTCTCTCCCCATGGAAATATGAATAAATATCTATTTGACTTTCCCCTTGTATTTTATCTCTTCTGTTGTCTTTTCTACTTTTTCCTCCACTCTACCTCTACATGGTTCAGTCTGGCATTTTCATATGGCTCATCTTTGAGTTCACTAATTCTCTTTTTGGCTGTGAATAATGTGCTGCTAAATTCATTCATTTGAGTTCTATAATTTTTATTTGGTTATTTTTCCATGATCTGTGTCTTTTTTTGTAATAAATTCTAGCTCTCTGCTAAACTTAAAAAACAATCTTGTCTTTTCTCTCCATAAATAAACGTAGTTATTTTAACATCTATGTCTGATAATTCCAATTTCCAGGTAACCTGTGATTCTGATCTTGCTTGTATCAATTTCTGTCTTAAGCAGCTTGAGTTGCTATGACAAACTATCACAGACTGGGTAGCTTAAACAATAGAAACTTATTTCTCATAGTCCTGGAAGCTGGGAACTCCAACATCAAGGTGCCAGCAAGGTCGGTTCATTCTGACGCCTCTCCTCTTGGCTTGTGGATGGCCACCATCTTGCTGTGTACTCACTTGGCCCCTTCTTTGAATATGCATAAAGATAGAAATCTGATGTCTATTCTTATCCTTGTACCTACCCCGGCATGGGGGCCCCACCCTTGCGACCTTATCTAAATCTACTTACCTCCTGAAAGCCTACTTCCTAATACCATCACATGAGGGTAAGGGCTTTAATAAATGAGTTGTGGAAGGACACGACATTCAGTCCACAACAACTTGTCTCATCACATGCCTTCTGTGTTTATGTATGTGGGGAGGGCAGTGTGGCATTGGGGGGTACAAACATTCACAAATATACTGGGCATTCTGTTTGGAAACAAATGTGAGAAATAATTTCAGGTCTTGGTTGGTATCACTTTCTTCCAGAGAGGATTTTCTGGCTTCTGCCAGGAATTTAATGGACTAGCAATTTGAGAGCACCTTAATTCAATTTCCAGTTGTGAGTTTCTCAACTGTCCAGATGATTTGAAGTTGGGCTGTAGTTGGTGTAAGGGCTCACTCTTATTCCAAGGGTATAACTCTCCCAGATCTTTGAATTCCCACCCAGGGGTGGAGGTTTAGAAAGGACTCTACCATTGGAATACTGACTTTATTGCTTTATCTCCACCTGCCTCTCTGAGACTCACAAATGCCCTCAATGGAAAAGCAACCTCAAACACGGGGCTCACTTCTGTGGATTTCTATCTTCCCTTGGCTCTTGGTCCTGTAATCTTTTGCTACCTTCCTACTACTTCTAACAGATTTTTAAAAAAATTCTATGTAGTCTTTCTAGTTGAACACAGTGGGAGGATTGAGTCAAACTATTTAGTAATAAAAGCAGAAGAAAAACTTTTTTTTTGTTTTTGTTTTTTTAGTGGTCTGAAAACATCCTGCTCTACAGATTTAATTCTTTAGTTACTGCTTAAACTAGTTTCTCATGACCTGAATATCCCTATAATTTATCATCTTCAAAATATACTAGAAATCATAGAAAAAATAATGAATTTGTACTATTGGCATGCTGGTTTCCCGTTCCATTATTTTGTGTTTTCCTTATAATAACCCTGGGATATAAGTAAAATGCTTTCTCCATCATTGTAATTCAGAGATAAGGAAGGTGAGGCACAAAAGAGCAACATGTCCAGGTTCAGAGAGTAAGTGTGGTGGCAAATATTGATGGGGTTCCACTTTAAATTATTTAAAGATATTTCCACTGAGAGTAGAAACCAAACTGACAAGACAATTCAGATGCCATTCTTAGGCGACTGCAGAGTGTCTTTTTATACTTTCACTCGGTGGTGGATATGCCTGGTGCTTAGGACAGGGGATTGAAAGACAGGTTTCTTGTTGGGAGAGCTGGCACTGGGACATAATTTTCACCAAACTGTAATGTTCATTTTATCAGTCTTTTGTTTTCAAAGCACATTTTAAAAAGTTCTGGGTAAAACACAAGACAAACATTTGCTCTGGAGGACACATTACCTGCCACTTGACTTTTTCTTTTGATTCTGTATTATTTACATGAAGCTCTAGTAGAGCGGGTAACCCCAGGATAGGGTTGTAAAATGATTATATTAAAGTAAAATAGCCTGGCCAGTGCAGTGAGGGCTGGGGAGTTAAAAGAGGAGGTGGCAGACATTTGTCCCCCGAAGGAGTTGGGTATAAGACAGGAAAAGTTTATTCCCAGGATGGCTTCATTAGCACTCTCTTCCCCTGTCTTTGTATGGTTCCCGGCCTCTCCAAAAAGCATGTTCTGCCTCAATTACCTATGTAGGAGAAAAGAAGGAAAAACAGGTATCTGGAGGAAGAAGTGGCACATTACATATATTTGGGCTGGGGTCTTATCTTACCCCACTTATACCACTGGGACAAATGGTGACATTTTAATTAACAAGATGTTCCCTACTTAGCTCTGTCCTCTCTTTTCCTCGTGGTTGGGAAGACGTTAGTTTAATCCATAAGACACTCACAGTCTCAATTGCCCACCACTCATGATGAATTTGAGGTGGTAGAATACACTGACCTGCTTCTTAGATACTCAGAGAAGTATTAAAGCCAGAAGGAGCACAATCTAGAGCTGACTTTGCTAGTGTGCCCTGTATTGATGGTCCAGGTTAAGTATGTACATAATAACTTGATTGATGCCCCCGCATGTCAAAATAAGGGAGGATTTATTACGTAAGAAGTGGCCGAGGGACATTTTAGGCACAGGATCAAATGAATTGCATAAATATTAGCTATTATGAAGCAGTGGGATCAAAGGTTATGAATGTGAATTTTCATAGCCTTTCTTCATATTAACCTTCCACACTGTCCAGAAGAGTCTTCTTTCTCACCCTCCCTTCAGGTAGAGAGACAAAAGGGCAACACTGAAAGAAGCACACTATATAGAGTGGAGAGAAGCAAGTAGAAAAAGAAAAGAAATGTCTTGGCCGGGCGCGGTGGCTCAAGCCTGTAATCCCAGCACTTTGGGAGGCCGAGACGGACGGATCACGAGGTCAGGAAATCGAGAACATCCTGGCTAACCCGGTGAAACCCCGTCTCTACTAAAAAAAATACAAAAAACTAGCCGGGCGAGGTGGCGGGCACCTGTAGTCCCAGCTACTCGCGAGGCTGAGGCAGGAGAATGGCGTAAACCCGGGAGGTGGAGCTTGCAGTGAGCTGAGATCCAGCCACTGCACTCCAGCCTGGGCGGCTCCATCTCAAAAAAAAAAAAAAAAAAAAAAAAAGAAATGTCTTAGGAGAAGAAAGATTTAGAAAGTTTTTGCTATATAAGAGTATGCAGATTAATATGCAGTTATCCATTTCTGGAGATGAGGATGAAAATGATGAGGGTGACAGTGACAGGGTTTATTTTATTGTATTACCATTTGATTGTATCACCATTTTGCAAGACGTAAGTAAAGTCTGAAACTCTTAAAAAATTATCTTTGGCTATTTAGATTATACTTTTCTGAAAAGAACTCCGTGCTAATGGATCATGTAGTTTCAAGATTCACATGCGTTAAAATTACTTCAGGACACTAGTCATTTTTCAATTACCAGTAGAAATAAATCTCAAAGGAAGAGTCTGCAGATTCTTGAGCCATCAATGGCCTGTAGGAAATCTTTTGAACAACTGGGTACATGTTAGAGAAAGTTAGGTCTTGTTAAAACATTTTTAAAATGATTAAACTGAGCCAAATATCCATTTTGGATCCATGGGATAAACTGTCTCATAGAATGTTTCTAAAGGGAGGTTTTTAAAGTGTAGTTGGATGGTCACTATTTTAAGTTATTGTAACATAAATCATTTAATGAGACATTTGATTTGATGGTTTTTCAAGTTTCCATGATTCTGTGGTTTATTATTCCCAATTTAGGCAGGGGAGTTGGTTTATATTTATCTAATTGAGGTAATACAGTAATTTCCTGTCACTCAAGCCAGATTCTAGAAATGTAATCTAAATAGAATGAGGCAAGAGGCAGCCAGATCCAATAGAAATTAGACTGGAGAAGTAGGGAAAAACCAACTGAAATCTCCCTTCTGGCTTCTTTTAAAACAATGGGTCCTTTGTCAGGCAAAGAGCTTTTTGAACACACTAAAGTATCTTTAGCCTTAAAAGAAGGATCTTCTCTTGTACCTGTATCCTAAACAAAATCTATTTTCATAACAATTTGGGAACAGCTGAAAGAGTTTCATAATTGTTGTAAAACTTGGGGATGGCTGAAACACTTAAATTGGTATTGAGCTCCTCACATGGGGATTATCTAGTGGGTTTAAGATTAAATTGGTGATGAAGTTGAATTTAAAATCCACCTTTCCCCCAAGAAAATATGAGAGTACTATGATCAGCTTCCTGGGTCTTTCTCATTAGAGGCTTCTGTGCTGACAGTGGAACATCCCTGAGGTGGTTGAGATTTGGGGTAGATTTCAAAAGGTACAATTTACAGACCAGAACATGTGCTAAATAGGCAAACCCGTCCTTTCTCAATCACCTTGACTGTCCACAATTATGATATGAGAGTGATCCAGTGGCTGAAATTATGGTGATTTTTCAAAAACGCCAGTGTCGAAATTTTGCCTTGACAGTACATCTATAACTACTAATAATGCTGTTTTGGGCTGACTCAGTTGCTTTGAAATTGCACGGCCCCATTATGAGTAAATGAGAGGCAACCAATTATTTATAAAATAACAACGTGCACAGAGGAGAGCTTGATGAATTACAAGTGAGCTCTGCTGACACAACAGGGTGTGGAAACCTTCCCTGCTCTGACTTTCCATCAGAATTAGGGGTGATGCTTGCATATTTTACCAACAACATATCCCCCTCAATTCTAATGTGAAATGGGAGAGGGGAGGATGGGGAGATGGCAAAATCTTCCCCCACTAGTCACTAGGACACATGCCATTGCTTTAAAATTAAGTAGAAAAACTGCTTGGCTGTATAGAGACAGCAAATCCAAGTATCAATAGGTGCGTAAAGAATTACCATCCTCCAGGAAGGAGGCAATGTTAGATAAGAAATGCAGGTCTCCTGTCATCTGATGTGATTTAGAACATAGACTAAAAGAGCCATTGCAAATCCCTTATCCCGGAACTCAGTCCAGTGTGTAGGGAGCCAATGCATAAATTCACCTATGCAGAGAGCAGACGCTGAATTCCTGGAACCAAAGGATTGCCAGCCTCATCAAGGATCTGTCACGTGGTGAGTGAGACCACTGCAGCCCTTTCTCACTATTGCTCAAGAAACTGCAATTCAAAGTAATTTTCTGTTAGGCAAAGGATACAGAGAGCAGCTAAAACACCAAAATCTCCTGGAAGATATGGGAAGATAAAGAGAGTTCTTCTACACAATTAATCCGATGTTGGTGTCTTGATGGCTTCAAGAGGCTGAGGAGACAGTACATAGTTTCAGAATGTTTACCTTTGTTGTCCTAATGTTACTCTTGCTATGCTGAGGATTAATTCTTTATATGTAAAGAAGATATAGAACATAATACTTAAAAAGGAGTTGCTAGGTGTATTAGTTTGTTCTCATGCTGCTAATAACAACATACCCAAGACTGGGTAATTTATAAAGGAAAGAGGTTTAATGGACTCATAATCATGGAGGAAGGCAAAGGAGGAGCAAAGGCACATCTTACATGGCAGCAGGCAAGACAGCATAGGCAGGGAAACTGTCCTTTATAAAATCATCAGCTCTCATGAGACGTATTCACTATCAATCATGAGAACAGCATGGGAAAGACCCTCCCCCTTGATTCAGTTACCTCCCACTTGGTCCCTCCCATGACATGAGAAGATTATGGGAGCTACAATTCAAGATGAGATTTGGGTGGGGAAACAGCCAAATCATTTAACTAGGTATGTCCACCCCAAACATTAAATCAAAAACAGCTTTTTGGTCTTATAGTCCTTATTCTTATATAGGGCATCTCTGGATATAGGTGTTTACATTCTTCTTTGCAACCTGTCGGTTTTAAGATAGATAGACTATTGGCAAGTAAAATGTCAGTGGCAAGCACTGAAATTTGACTCATCGGCCCTAGGGAAGCTGACTCGTTGGTTTCCCCCCATGTACCTTGCCTTCTTGATATGCCTGGGGGTGGGGGGGGCGGGTATGGGGTGGGGGTGGGAGAAGGAGTACTGATTTACGGTTGAAGCAGGTCTAAAGCCAGCTTGCTCTGGGTTTAAGATCCGGCCTCCACAGATGTTTCTCCAAAGTTGGGAGTCATATTCCTGTTTAAGATAATCTTAAGTGATCTACATTGAATCTCTGAGTAGGTTATTGTCTTTAATCCTTCTGAATATGCCAAATGGAGAGTTTCAGTTTAGTGCTAGAATTAAATGCCCTTCTAATGGTGGCTAGCTTCATTTTTTAACAGAGACTGAATCTCACTCGTAGTAGCTAAGGCAAGCAACTATGCAGAGCTGGAAATCATCAGCATCGTTTTTCTCTTATGTTTATTTTTATGCTTAGCTTCTAATTACAAGTAGTACTTGCTTTTCATTGAGGCTGAAATATAAAGTTTAAGATAAATGTACTAAAATTTAAAAAGTGAATCAAGTAAATAATGCTCTAAGTGGTCCACAAAGATAAGAAAAATCATGACAAAATGGGAATGAATGCAATTTGGGAAACACTGTATTCGCCCAAAGTCATGTTTATTTAGGCATGTGGTCAGATGGTAGACAAAAGAAAGAGGGAGGTCAGCCTAGGCAGCAACCAGCATGATCTGAAAAACTTGCAAGTAGAACAAAGTTGGTCGGGGAATACAGGCCCATTTTGGTTTCTGCTACCTGGCTGTAGTGTGACCAGGGAGGCAGGTGCTGGACAGGGTTGTATTAACAAGGCAGGTAAGGAAGTCCAGCAGGTGAGGAGGTAGGAGGTCCTCAAGGCAGAAACAGGCCAGTAGATAAGGTGAAGAGGCTAAAAAGACTATTTGGAGGGTACAAGGAGAGATGGGACAGGGAGAAGGAAGTGGCTAGAGAGATGAGCTCTTTTAGCAAGGAGGGCAATACACAGACTAAAAGAGAATGGCCTTTAGGGCGGGATTGCCTGGGTTCAAATCTGAGCTTTGCCACTTACTTACCATTGATTGGCCTTGAACTAATACTTAACATCCCTAAGAAAGACTTAGCTTTCTCATCACTTGTAAGACAGGATAATAACAGAGTCTATATCTTATAAATTCTTAGCAAGTGTTGGCTACTGTTATCAATTCCAGGGCTGAGACCTATCATGTCTGCCTCTGTGCATGTTGAGAACCATGTGGTTTTGCAGAGTGAGCACCATGAATGTCTTTAAACTTGCTCTGCCTAAGACTAACTTGCTGCTGAGGGAATAATCACGAAAGCTGGGGAAGGTCAAGTCTATCTGAACTTCAGATTAACAAGTTTTAAAATATAGCTATGTCCATATATTTCATAATTGCCCTATTTATTAACACATTTCAGGAATTTCAGGAGTTTCATGAACCACTTAATGTATAAAAATTCAATATGTAGACACATCTTTTTTTTTTGAAAAGGGGAGAAATAAGCAGGTAGACCAATCCAATGACTGAATTTCCTTTAAAAAAATTACTATAATAGGTTTGTTGCCTAATGCATGGCAAGTCAATACGCCGAGACACAGGGTTGCAGCAGAGAAGGAAGTTTAATCATAAGGCTGCTGAATAAGGAGACAGGGGAAAACCTCAAATCTGCCTGTCTGAGCCGTTTAGGTCTTAGGTATTTTAAGGGGGTTGGAGTGACCGAGGTAGGGGATCATTGAAGAATATAGGATGAAGTCACAGGATGGTGAGATGAAGAAACTGCGTTTTCATGCTGATTCAGTTCCTCAGGGGGAGGGGGATCTTCAAACTGGTTGGCATTAGCTCTTTTGCTGGAATTCAGGATCTGAAAAACATGTTAAGCAATTTTTAACAAACAAAAGCTTTATGATTCTAACATCAGAAATCTTCTCTGTAGGAACAATGAGGAGGCAAATTGTTGGCATCTGGTGCTCTGTGACTTTGGTTATGAAGAAGTGGGCCGAAGTGGGCCAAAGTGCAGCCTGATTAATGCTTAATTACAACCATATTTCTGTCCAGAACCCAGCATGTAATTCTTGTTAACCCTGTGAGGATGGTTTCAATAGAATGTTTCCTTTGTCCTTAAAGGGAAGTATATTTAGTCCCATTATACTCCAGGTAATGATGATACTCTTGGCAAAATCTTAGGACCCTAAGTGGTTTGCCACCTCGCAGCCTATAGTATCCATCCTAGTCTTAGTTACCACATCTGACTGCTGGGAAGACTGAGGGTGATTTGTTTGTCTGTACACAAAAAACCTTTAAAGAGAAATACAAATGTTAGTTAACTTAAAAATCCAAAGATACAGTGGCAATAGTTTGTGTAACAAGTTAGGGTAAATATCGTTCTGGTAAGATGTACAAGGGAAGTCAATTTACCTGGAAGACAGGAAATGTCAGGCCTCAAGGCAAGACAGAAACAAAAACTGACAAAGCAAAGCCTACAGGAAACTTGGGTAATAAGTTTGAATCTTCTTAAAGTGTCTAGAAAATGCATTCTAAGACAAAATCCTACAATTCAGCAAGCCTTGGGAAAAAGCCTAAAGCTTTCTAGCCTCTACCTGAAAATACCCACTACAATAGGAAACCCAGGAGAAAAAATTCAACCTAGGCAGTCAAGTCAAGTCTGAGGTATTGTCACCCCATTTAAATTTGAACAGGGCACTCTAAAATGACATACTGGCCTTCATAAGAGGAATAGAAAGAGGTTTGTAGTCATGCCCATAGGCCTATGTTCTTAGGTAAACTAGCTTGATCCTTAAAAAATGAGAGAGAGATGGTGAACAGTGGAAAAGGTTAAAAATAAAATATGAAAGACAGCCTCTGCTATAGCACTTGCCATATCCCCCTAGGCAATTGAGTGCAGAGCTGACAAACTTATGACATGGGAGAATGAAATAAGCTTTCTAGAATGCAAGGATCTGAGTACAACACCATGTTTGAACAACAGTAGGGGAAAAGGTAGTCTGGGTCTTTAAGTATTTAGAATACGCTAAAAAGAGGGCCTGGGAGAGAAAGGCCAAGTGCACATATATTTAAAGCTATCCAGTAAAGACATTTCAAAGTGAAATCAGAATACGATGAATGTGTTTTCTAGCTCAAAATCATGATCACTAAGTGGTTGATACAATTTTTTCCAATCAATTGCTACCAGCATTTGCTCAGTAATTTTGTTTTTTATTTATATCTGATCTACTTCTGCAACTTATAACATGAACATATTTATTCACAGGCCAGATGAAGAACTGCCTATTTCTAATTTGGAGTTATCTAATTCTAAAAAGGAAAAAGAAACTATTTATAGGAGAGAATCTGTAACTGGGGTCCATGGGAGTTTATTAACAGGTTTGCCAGAAAAAATACAACATACAAGTTAAATTTGAATTTGAGATAAACAAGTAATTTTTTTAGTCTAGATATATGCCAGTATTGCATGGTAACCCTATGTTTATAAGCAAATTTCAGAGAGATAGATACATTTATCTCTCTCTCTCTCTTTTTTTTTTTTAGATGGAGTCTCCCTCTGTCACCCAGGCTGGAGTGCAGTGACGCAATCTCAGCTCACTGCAACTTCTGCTTCCCAGGTTCAAGCAGTTCTCCTGCCTCAGCCTCCCAAGTAGTTGGGATTATAGGCATGAGCCACTGTTCCTGGCCATTTTTAATGCTTTTTGTTTACAGACCAAACACATCACCCTCAGTCATTCCAGCAGTCTACTATGGGAACTGAGACTAGGAGGGATAATATAGATTGCCAGATAGATCTAGGCATGAGTTCCTTAGACACTGTATAAAAATTTGGAGTAGAAGCATTTTGACAAGGAAATTGGCTATAGCTATCTTTCTACCAGAGTCTTAAACCTATGATCTCTCAAGAGTTAGCCATCATTAAGGCAAAGATTAATTCTATCAAGCTTTGACTTTTCCCTGTGGCCTAAGCTTCCTAGTCAGCTGTACAAAAAGAGAAATGTGAAGGGCAATTTACCAAATAGCAACTGAAGAGAAGAGTCCTCTCAGTGAAAACAGAGGAGTTTGCCTGGGGGCGTGGTAGAGAGGCAGAGAAAGCTGGTTTACAGGGCCTCACAGACAGACTTGAGCCTGAGGGCCATGTCACACCTTAAGGTGGGGTTGACCTTTTAAACAAAAAGTTGTGCATGACAGAAGGTCTGCTTTGTGAACATTGGATTCTGGAGGAGCACCACCACAGGAAAGACTGGAGAAAGTTGGTGGTGGGGTGGGGGCACTGGCTTGGAAGAAGGGCGTGAAGAGGCAGGTGGAAGAGACTAGGAGGCTGGGAATACAGTACTCAAAGGCCAGGGTTTTCTCCCCTGCAGCTTGCAGCCACCACCCAAGGATGCTGGTGAAGGTGTTTTTGTGCATCCCCATTCTGAGAGTGCAACCTCTTTCCTGAGGTCCATGGGAGGGTCTGAGTGATGACAAAATGCAGTCTTTACCTGTGTCACTGAAAGTAGACCCGCAGAGCTGCAGCTTCTTCTGCCATTTCCTCCTCTGATCTCCAAGAGACTGGAGAGTCCTCCTCTTCCTTGTCATGTTTCTGGAGCTTTGGAGAAAAAAAAATGGAAGAGGCTCTTTCATGGGCCCTTGGGATCTCCTTGAAGAAATTTCAGGGGACTGGGGGAGACTGAACACAATTTGCAAATTAGAGGCCAGTAGGTGTATCATCTTTTAATTGTTTCAGTTGCCAAAACTTGCAAATGGAGGGGCTTTACACAAGAATCCACATTTAAAACAATCGGATCATTTGCCTTCTTGTAATCATCTACTGAGGCTGAGAGGGGTGATGATATGATATAGGTCTGTGTCCTTGCCCACATCTCATGTCAAATTAGACTCCCCAGTGTAGGAGGCAGGGCCTAGTGGCAAGTGATTGGACCATCAAGGCAGAATTTCCCGTTGGTGCTGTTCTCATGACAGTGAGTTATTTGGGGATCTTATTGTTTAAAAGTGTATAGCACCTCCCTTCTGCTCCAGCCATGGAAGACGTGCCTGCTTTCCCTTCCACCATGATTGAAAGTTTCCTGAGGTCTCCCCAGCCATGCTTTCTGTACAGCCTGAGAAACCATCAGCCAATTAAACTGCTGTTCCTTATAAATTACCCAGCCTCAGGTAGTTCCTTATAGCACTGTAAGAATGGACTAATACAGGTGGTCACAGATTGGGATGAAGTGGGGGAATGGGGTGCATTTGCCATTCCCATAATCTCCCCCACACTCTTCTAATTTTCTTATGTTTCATAGGCACCATTCATTTATTTTACTTCCTGGATTTTGAAGGCATTGAGTTTGCCACCAACCCATAATCCCTCCTTCAAGGTGGGCTGTGGTTTACCTCTTACTCTCTTTGGTTCAGACTCTCTTACATGAGCTCTGCGCAGTTTTGTTCAGTGAACCCAATTTATGATAATAACACAAGGGCCATGAGAACTGAGTAAGTAATAAGTATTTCCATTAAAAGAGGCTTCAAGTAGGGAAACAGTAAAAGAGATTACATGAGAAAACAACTTACAAAAAATTAACAATTGCTCTCAAAATTAACACTTGAATCATTTTAAATTCCTCCTCAGATTACAGGTATATTTATTTTAAAAAGTTGTGTGTATGTCTCAGATTTACATATAGAGTAAATACAACTGCAATTCTATCACAGAAGATGTTCTCACAACGCTCTTCCTTAGAAAAGCTCAATTTTCTCCCTTAACCTCCTATTATGATTCAATTTAATTAACTAAATTTCTTGTTCCTGTGTGTGGCTCTATACATTGTAAAATGCTGCAGGTTATCCGTTCATTCTTCATGGGAATGCAAAGTGTAGTATTTTGTGTTATGTGTTAAAAGTCATTTGGGATTGAGACAATTTAATAGCACCAATGATAGCTAGCATTTATGATGTGAAAGGTGCACATTATTTCTTTGATATACATTATTTCGTTTAATCCTTACAATAACTCATAAAACTGATGCTACTTAACCCCATGTTACTGTGGAGGAAACTGAGTTCTAAGGAAGTTCATACCCTGGTCCAAAGATCACCCAGCTAGGTAGTGGTAGGTGCCAGTATTATCCCCAACAACTTTTGCCTTTTTATTTTTCCTGAAGGATCTACAGTGTCCCTAATGACCATTCCATGGATACTGTTCCACTCTCTTTTGTAAAAGGTCAACTTAACAGATATTAAAATGTCAACTTTTTAAAAGTTGATCCTTTAAAAATAATTTTGCCAACTCAGCAAAAAGTCTATCAACTAATATAATGACTTTTGCTATCTCAGGCCCCAAACTCTAAATTTAACCTAGAGGCCTTTACCCTGGCAGCTTGCAGCAGATGGAGAAATTTCCCCATTTATTGCAGCTCAACGTTGATACAGAAGGCAAAACAGTGAGGGAACCATAGCCTTGCACTACAGCTGAGCTATATTTCCATTCCTGGTAAGTTTGAGCCTAAATGAGGCTCATTAGCATATAACCGGGCCACAAATACGTTTATGAGGGTCATGGATCTTCCCTTCAGAATTTGGCTGCCAGCACGCTGGTTTTACATTTTGTCATGTAGATTTAATTCTCCTTAGTGGAAGAAAACCACATTAAGAAGTCATTTCCTTTCTTGCAGAGGCAAACATGCCGCAGTTGCTACAGGCAAGTCAAACAGGATTGCTATTCTTCTACTCAAGAACTAATTTTCATTTTGATACTACCTTGAGGTCTGTTATAAATCCATCTTATAACAATTCAATAGGATGACAAAGAGACATGCAAAGCCCAGGAAACGCGGCCTTCCCACTTCTGCTACTGCCATTGGAAGACACGGAAATCAAGCATTAAGTGGCCTCATCAACACAGATCATACCAGATGAATCCAAATAATTTAGAGCCTGTGAATGTTAATGCCTTCCTGGTTATTAGGCGACCGTCTGTTATTGTCATATGCTTTACAGATGGCAACATTGTGCCAACCCTTGGAAGTTGTTTTTGGGAAACAGGAAATAAATAAAACAAAAACTAATCATCTTTGCAAAAACTGTTGTACATAGCTTTTAAAAGTCATGAGATTTCCCTCCTAAAAGCCCCAGATGGAAGCATGTGGTTCTGTTTAGAACAGCGGCGCTCAACCCTGGTTGCCCATTGTAATCATCTAGGAAGATTTAAAAAAATGTAACCCACCCCAGGGATTCTGATTTAATTGGTCTGGGGCAGCTTGGCTTTGGGGATTTAAAACAAAACTTCCCAGTCAATTCTAAGGTGCACTTATTGTTGAGAATCACTGCTTTTGGGAGAAGTGTATAGATAGAGCTAGAGCCCACATACATATAGAAAGAATACATTCGCCTTTAAGCACATTGCTTCTGATCCTATCAACAGTACCACTGCTGTCCTTTGCAAACCTTGCCCTAGAACTGCTTTTCTTCTATTTATGCTCTGTCCATGGGATGTCTGGCCTACAAGCCTTGTCTTAGCAACACTAAGATGCAGAACTAAGATGCGGATGCACTTCAGGAGCCTTTAAATGTTTTTAATCTCCGCAGAAATAGGGAGCCTGGGAAAGGCCGTGGTAGGCAAGACTTGTGTCCTAGAAGATCCACCCAGGTGACTTGAAGATTAAAAATGCTACAGTTTGGAGTAAAGTTCCGTTTCCCTAAAGCAACCCAAGAACCTGGTGGCTACAAATTCTTGCCTGGCTAACAGAGAGAAAGCCCTAATGATCTTAAATAGTAGTTTATCCAAAAGGCACTATTTGCCGTGGGTGAACTTTAATGGAGGAGTTTCACTTCCCATAAGCCTTCCAGAGGGACAGACCTAGCACTGCAACGCTGAACCAGACAGACTCCTTTATTGTTCTCCTGGGGCACCCAGGTAGGGAGGGTAGACACCAAAAGGCTGATTCTTAGTGAGATGGGATTACAAAATGGGAAGGGTGCTGAATAGAGCTAGCCCCATTGCAAAGGCTTTCAAGTATCACCTTGGTTTCACAAAGAAACGTTATGATAAAGAGTGATGGAGGGAAAGAGATTATCCATGGATCATCCAAAAATGGCTCTCTAAGAAGGCGAGAGTTAGGTCTGAGCTTGAACAATGAGAAGAGCAAGTTCCTTTAACCTCTTTGTGCCTCAGTTTTCCCCTTTGTAAAATGGGAGTAGGAAAAAGAAAGAGTGAACAGTGCCATGCCTGACACATAGTTAAGTCATATTTAATATTCCCTGCTGCTGCTGCTGCTACTGCTGTCAGTCACTAGCATTATTTTTAGGCTAAGTAACACTGACCTAATGACAGCAAGCACTAAAAACTCCACAGAGGTTGTTTCTAGGAATAAAAGTATTTTGCATCTCCATGGTTCCCCAATGATCTGTATCTTTTGGACCTAACTACTTTGTAGAAGGATTAAAAGTTATGATAAGAATTCAGATCCCAACCAACTTATTATAATGAGACACCCAAATCTGGGGAGGAAATGTAGCTGCTTCAGCTCTAAAATGACCCTCATTAATCCCGAATCCTCAGAGTTGTTGTATGGAATAAGGTATTAACTGAGGCTTCTCACAGTAAAAGCTAAGGACCTATGGTAAAAGAATAGGGTGGAGGTCAAAGGCAGTCAATACCCCAGGAGTATGATTGCCAGATTTCCAGATTTAGCAAATAAAAATACAGGGCACTCAGTGACTTGTTTTAGGATAAGGATGTCTCATACAGTGTTGAGATATCCTTGTACTAAACAATTATTTGTTGTTTACCTGAAATACAAATTTAACTGGGCTTCTTGTATTTTATTTGGCAACTTAACCTAGCAGACACCTTAAAAAAGCATCGCAGGAAGAACTTGGCTTGCATTTGGTAACTAGGTTGTTCCCAAAGTTGCCTGGCTGTGAATCCTGGAAAAAACAGAGGAGACCATAAGCAGGAAGATGAAATTCAAGGCCATCATTTGTGCACTCCAGGGCTTATTATTATTGCATGGAATGCAGTGAAAATCAACCTGCACTATTTTAATTCCTTAGTTCACCAGTTCTAAAGTGTACATTTTTTCATATTTTAACATCTTTGAAATCAAAACATGTCCTATAACCAACAGTATGTCATAATTTAATTGGCAGTGTTTTTCTTTCTTAGTAGTACATAAAATAACCGCACTTCCAACTGACTGTGTCTGGGATTCAGTGCACTATAGTTCTCCATCTCTCCTTTCTGCAGGTAAGTCACGTAAGTTAAATGTGACTCTGCTTGCTCTGAAAATGCTCAACACCCACACTGATGTATTACATACTGGTTTCCTTCTGATGCAACAACAGTAGTCAAAACGGTTTTCACAGAAGCTTTGTTCTTTAGAGGAAAGTGCACGCCAAAGTGACAAAGTTTGCAAAAACTTGAACCAAAGTCTTCATTCACATTCAACAGATTGAAGTCTGTGATGGCCTCTCCAAGCAAATTCTATTTCTGCACAGCTTTGAAAAGAGATTTTTTTAAAAAAAATCTCTCTTCAGTCATCACACTTTATCTGCTAGAAATGGTTTTTGGGGAAGGTAGTGTTAACAGGATTTCTGATTGAAGAACTGATATGTGTCGATTTTGACATTGTGCTCCCTCCTGTGCACTGAGTATGTTATCACAAGGTATATGGGGTAATGATTAATTCCCTGCTGTATCGCTCAAACTGCCTTTGCTATTGACATTTTTAGAGCTCCGTAATGGAATGCAGTAGGAGGAATGGTTCACAATAATTTAAATGTTTTTCAGAATTTAGAACTAACCTGGAGTAAAATGCCAAATTGTCTTCAAAAGGGGGAAAACTAATTTAATGCTCTTCTTACAGAAGCAAACCGCTGAATATAAATTTGGATGTTTTTATAAAATAACATATTTCATTATCACTTTAATAAAACAACATACAGAAGTAGAGAGCTTAAATAAACCATTTCTTATGGGTTGATGGTTCTGTTTACACAGGGGTTTATATAAAGTCTCAAAAAGAAAATAACTGTTTTTTTTTTCTTTAGATCTGATCCGCTGTTATTACTTTCTATTCAACCAAGATTTGATGAACACATGATATATTCCAGGCTTTGTTCTAGGTCTTATGAAAGATAATGAAGGTAAATAAGCCCAAGATCTTTACCTCCTCAGGTTCCTCAATAGGGCAGACACATTTGTGCATAGATAATTTAATACTGGCCTAACTACTGAACTAGAAGTTCCATCAAAGTGTTCTTGGAATATCTGGGACAGGGGGAGAGAAAATAATTCTTGCTGGAATTGGGGTCTGAGATTGACTTTTAAAAATCACGGACTTGGACTGGGCTTAAAAGATGGTAATGAGATTTTGAAGAAAGGGTAATTCTGGGCAATGGGAACAGCTTCATTAAACACATGATATGTGTACCAGTTCCCCAGCAAGGCAACTTGTACCCATGGTCAGCTTCACCAACTAATTACAGCACTGTTCCCTGATGAATCCTGACCTGGCTTCTAGGCAGCTACTAACATGTATCAGAGTTAGCAAGAGAGCTGAAATTTGCCACTCTGAGAGGCCTTAACATTCCATTGTTTAAAGATGGAATATGCACGCACGACAGGGGTCTAAAAGATGGTCTCCGGTCCTACAAATGCAAAGCTGCAAACAGCTTTGAATCTTACTGAGAAAAACTAATTCCCTTTTCAGTGGTCCTTCAGTCCATCTTACTGTTCAAGAATAAAGTCTCAGTGGTACTAGTATGTCCTTGATAAGGTACCAACAGCACCTCCAAGAGAAAGAGAAGAGCCATCCAGACTGGCTAGAATATAAGAAGATTGTTTTGTTTAGATCATATTTATTTTTAGGGGTATCTCTCATTTATGACAAATCATGTCAAGTCTCCTTTTAAAGTAAACTTAAAAATAAGAATCAATTTTAGAAATATATGAAATGAAACGGTGTGAAAATATGGCATTAACAGCTTGAGAAATGGCCCTTGGGGAAGGAAGTACAACTGAGGTGGGAAAGGGTGACTCAAGATGTGAGGGTGATGCATTGGCCTTTAACACTTGTGGGTGGCAGTTTCTACTGGGCTGAGTTCTAGAAAGCTTCATTTTTTATAGATGCATAGGAGTCAAAATAATTTTATGTTATAAGAGCTCCGTCAAAAGATGGTATAGGGGATGGTAGAATTTTGGATAGGGCAGGCTTCTAAAGGAAGGCTTCACTGAAGAGGTAGCATTTAAGAGATGTGAATAATGAGTATTTAAGTAAAGGGGCAGGAAGGAATATTTCAAGCAGAAAGAACAGCAAGTGCAGACCTTCAAGGAAGTGTGGTGGTTGGGTAACAGGCTGGAAGAGTGAGACAGAGGACTTGGGGGGACGGCAGATCATTTGTACCCTGTGGGCACAGCTGAGAAGTTTGGATTTTATTTTTGGTGTGATGAGACGATATGAAAGGATCAGAGGCAAGGAAGTAAAAGGACTAGAATAATTGCTCATAAAGAGTGTCCTGGAAGGATAATGAATTAAAGGGAGAAAGTGATGGCAGCAATCAGAAGAGAAAGATTGGGAGTGGGGACAGCATGGACGAGGAGAGGGGGCTCATTTGCCCCATAGGCTAGTTAGTGTCATGGCCATTAAGCGAGAGGACTTGGCCTCTCACTATAGGTGGACCTTGTCATCTGGCAGCTTTCTCCCTGTGCTTGTCTGTAAAGCACACAGAGATCCTGGCTTCCCTGCCAAGATTGCTCTGAACCAGGGTGCAAAAACTCCATTTTTGCCCAATATCCATTCTGCCTATCTTCCATCATTCACTTCCCAAAGTTCCTGAGAAGCCTTCTTGGACCATTCTGATTGAGTCATGTTTCACAATTCTGGATGCTTTCATGCTTCTAGCACCTCCCTGCCCCTGTCCTTTCAGTACATGTTTCCTGCCAGACACGGAGCTTCCTTTGTCTATGTGCTGGTTACTGAGCAGACTGGCACCCATGTTGGACTTTCTTGGTAGCCCAGTGAATCATCAGTTGCTTTCACTTGAGGCAGAAAATGGTCTTGGACCATAAACCTCTGCCTGTCACTTGTGCTACCTTAGGACAGTGAAGTTCTTTGAATATTACTTAGTATAAAACTATGTTCATTGCCTCCCTTCTCTATGTGAGGGATCCTGTGAGCTGGAGCCTTGGACTAAGCACTAGATTGTGAGATGTCTATGTGCAAACAAATTACCTTCGGGTCCTTCTATTCACTGTGAAAGTTCAAAAGCCCAGTTCCTCCTCCTTTCTTGAATAGAAATTCAAGTAATCAATGGAGCATTAATCATTTGATTAGTTGCCAAAGCTTTGACTTAAGCATAACTTGCTTGAGTAAGAGCAAGTATTTTTAGTGCTGCCTGTGGGGCCAAAACGCTGAAATAAGCTCTTATATTAATTAGTGGCATCCCATTTTCAAGGAGTATAGAGTGTTGATGTTTAAGAATTTGTAACCCCCAAAAGTATGTATTAACTAGAAAATCACAGTGCTGGAAAATAATTATGCCAAACCACTGTACTATAACAGAACCCAATTGCTTATCCAATTATACATTGAAGTATCACATTGTCAAGCCGATTGCCAAAGCAGCAAATGAGACTTTGCTAGCATCATAATTTGGACCAGATATTACTCCACCAACTGTACTACGAATGGTGTTTGGAGCATGCTATGTACCCTATAAAACCTCCACGAACCAAGGTGGGCATTTCAGGTTTGTTGGAGTACACCCACGCCATTAAAAAAAATCACTGGAATTGATTAGACATGAAAGTTCGCAGTTTTCCATTGAAAGCTTGTCAGGAGCATCTCAGCAAAGAGCAACTGCAGCTCCGGGTCCTGAGCAGAGTTGATTTCAATTAAAACATCAAAGGAGTCACTTCTTGTCAGGGAGACCATCAGTAATTCTATCTTCAAATGTGTATTTGAGTAAAACAACCCCAGACAGTGCCTCCTGGGTCTGCAACACTGCTTCCCGACTGGCCACCATTTAGAGGTATTTTTTTTTTTTTTTTTTTGAGACAAGGTCTCGCTCTGTCAGGAGTGCAGTGGCCAGCTAACTGCAGCCTCAACCTCCCAGGCTCAAGTGATCCAGCCACTTCCACCTCCTAAAGTGCTAGGGTTATAGGCATGCACCACTGTACTTGGCCTAGAACTTTCTTACAACACAACATCAGGACAGCTGAAGAATAGGAGCCTGGAACTGGGCTGTGAGGAGCTACTAATGGGTTGATATTCTTAGTACACCCCATTGCTATGATGTTCTTCTCAACTTTGTAAGGGATCAGAATGATCTTGCTCAACAGTTGGGTCTGATATGTCAGACGAAAATCCCACTGTGGCAGGAGCCTGACTCCCAGGGTTCAGTAGAGAAATCATTTGCACTCGCCCAGTAGTTCTTTGCTTTTCAAATAATAGTAAGCCCTAAACAATATCAAACTTGGTAAAAACAAAATCTTCCTGTCTAATTCCCACATTGCCCAATCAGAGTAACATCCATCTTCATATCCTCTCAGCTTGCTGTATCTGATACCAGTATAGGAATCCCCCTTCTTCTCCCAGTGGATGCCTGAAACTATGGATAGTACTGAACGCTATATATGCTCTCTGTTTTCTCCTACACATACACATACCTATGATAAAGTTGAATGTATAAATCCAGGTACAGGAACAGGTTAATCTCTTAAGAGATTAACAACTAAGAATAAAATAGAACGATTGTAACAATGCACTGTTCACAATTGCACAAACAGAAGATCCCTGCTTTCCGAGGATTTTAGCAATTTCTTTTTTTTTTTTTTTTTTGAGATGGAGTCTTGCTCTGTCACCCAGGCTGGAGTGCAGTGGCACGATCTTGGCTCACTGCAACTTCTGTCTCCTGGGTACAAGGGATTCTCCTGCCTCACCCTTCTCAGTAGCTGGGACTATGGGAGTGAGCCACCACACCTGGCTAGTGTTTGTAGAGATGGGGTTTCACCATGTTGGCCACGCTGGCCTCAAACTCCTGACCTCGTGATCTGCCTGCCTTGGTCTCCCAAAGTTCTGGGATTGTAGGTGTGAGCCACCGCACCCAACCAGCAGTTTCATCATATAATTTGTTTTATTTCCTTATTAAGTCAGGAACTTTCACCTTTTCTCTTAAACACCTTATGTCCTCTTTTTGGCATATCTGAATTGCCAGCATCACTATTCCTGTGCTTTGGGGCTGTTATTAAGGAAAATGAAGGGTTACTTGGGCATAAGCTCTGTGGTTCCACGACAATCAACTTGGTAACAGAGATGGCTACTCAGTTACTAACAAACACGTAGTGTAGACAACATGGCTATGCTGGAAAAAGGGAGGATCCACATCCTGGGCAGGACAGAGTGGGACAGCGTGCGATTTTGTCACATGGCTCAGAATGTTGTGTAATGAAAACTTATGAATTATTTCTAGAATTTTTCATTTAGTAGTTTCAGACTATGGTAAGCTGTGAAAAGTGAAACTGGAGATAAGGGGACTACTGTAGTAGGTTTTCAATAAGCATTGGTCAAATACGTTACTAAATTACACTTTTCCTCCCAATATACTGGCTATGCTAGCTCATCATCCCCATTTTCTAGATAAAACAAGGAACTTAAATCACTCAACCAATGTAACATGGATAATTCAGAGTGGTATTTGTTTGGATGAGACATACAAACACTCGATCCACTAGTGGATCCAGATATGCAGCAAACTGTATGTCTCATCCAAACAAATTTGCTGTATGTCTAGTGCTCTCCTGATCCACTCTATAAATTCCTGGGAACATTCTTTTAGTTAACATAGTTGAAAACATGGGTGGCAAAACAGCAGAAAGCAAAACTAACACTGCAAATAGGGATTGACCTGTCAGCCCGGAGGGCCCTGCTGGAAAACGTCTTCTGAGGGGAAAATTGCATCTCAGGGCAGTTCTCAGGATATAATCGCTGATCACCCACACCTCACCCCAGGTGCCATCATATCTGAACCCTTCTGGTTTTTCAGTGGGTAGAAAACTGGTGAGGCAAAAGGGACTAGAGATCTCTGCCAGTTTGATTTCCACAGGCCTCCTGTTTCTAAAAACATGCTCACCGAGAAATGAAATCAAACTCCTTCTGAAAGGGAGGTTTGTGATGAAGCAAACTTCAGAGATGGAAGCATTTATTCAAAAAGCAATTTCCTTGGCCAGTCATGTACTGTAAGCCTTTTTCCCCCCTGGTGTTTCAGATATTGGTGTTTAAGCAAGAGTGTTCTCCTTTAATCCTAGAGTGATATCAACCCACAGTACTCAGAACGAGGAATGGGAAGAGGCATAGGGCCAATTTCTGCTTTTGTTGGAATCTCCTGAACATTTAGTTTCCTATTTGCTTCTGCTACATATGGCTTCTTTTTTCAAAGGTACCTTGCAGAGTCTTTGGAAGCACAGTGCAGGCAAGGAAACTCTCCGAGGAGAAAGAAAAATCTGCACTACAAGATGCTACACAAACACACAACTGAGAGAGGGAGGCAAGCACACAGCACACAACCAATAATGCCCAGCCACAGAATCCTTCTCAACACAACATTGCAGGCAGCAGTGACTGGGTTGTCAAGATAAAACCTATCTGAAGAAGCCGATCTAGCTGGGAGCTTTGAGCAATCCAGATCCTCAAGCATTTAAAGCTTGTTTCTCTGCAGAATTCATTCAATTGTTCAACAAATATGAACATGTATACCCTATGTGGCCACAGGGTATTTCATAGTGCAATAGTAAGCAAGCTGGACAAGGTAGTGCCTTTAGGGGGCTTACATTCTAGGAGAGAAGGCAGGCAATTAGCAAGTAATCATCTATCACTACCATGGGAGGGAATGAAAGAGGGAGCTACGTGAGACAATGTGGTCAGAAAAGACTGCTCTGAGGAAGGGACAGTCAGCTGAGGACAGGCAAGTGCAAATACCTGAAGGGAAGAAGGAGGCATCTGTATGGTCTGTGCACTGGCTAAAGGCAAGTGCCTGAAGCCGAGTGAGGAAGTTCTCAGATAGAAGGTAAAAGATGAGGTAGAGAAGTAGGAAAATCTCTCTTCCCTTTAGCACTGGAGGCACAAGGGCTAGAAGAAGAGAGAGATTGAATGATTCATTCAGTTACATCACTCTTTTCAAACACCTACTTTGTGCTGGGCACAGAAGACTATTAAACAGGCAAAGCTGTAATAAATCCAAACTCAGCGAGCTGAAGGTAGAAAGGCCATCCCAGAACAGCTGGACCCAGCACTGCCTCTGAACATGGGCAATGACACTTTGGGGCTCAATGTTTGCTTACTGGGTCTCTCACACATCCTAACATCAGCCCTGCCTATAATGAACTTTCCCCAGAAAACCAGGTGAGCAGCAAGTTATTTACACATGTGGTGACTACCATGGAGCAGCAAGGATGCAGGCTGACCTCGCAGACTTCTTTCTGAATGCACACCATATGTTTGGCAGAGCTAAAAGAGCTACCCCAGCACCATCTAGCCAGGTGCCTGGCACTGGATCTCATATGCTGGCAGATGAAAAATGACTAACATAAAAATCTATATTCCAACGGTACTCATCAGTCCACTGGATTGGTCACGATTCCTTCTTTCTACAATAGGATCATTCTGCCTCTGGTTACAAAATTGCACCCTCTGAAGCTGCTACTCACCCATTGGAAGTTACATACCCTGTGCAGCCTACAAATCCATTAATTTCTGATGAAGCTGTTCCAATGCCCTTCAAAGAACCTGGCCCATGTGAGTTGCACAAACAAATTAGGAGCCAACCTTTCCCAAATGCCTCTCTCTATTTCACTTAAAAACCCTCTTTAATGAAGACATAAAGCCTTGAATGCAGCTGAAACGCTATGCTTACCATGCGTGACAGCAGATCGTCACAGAGGATTTCAAGTGCCTTTTTTTCCGAACCAGAATACTTGAAAGAAACTGAGATTTCCTTGTTATGAGTTCAACTGTTCATTTTATATGCCCTATAATTGACCATACTCCAGAAGTCAGCACAGGCAACAGAGATGTAAGGCAACTGCAAATACACACACACACACACACACACACACACACACAGAGAGAGAGAGAGAGAGAGAGAGAGCTTTGGCACAGTGAAAAATTGAAATGCAATGCCAAGCTTGGGACTATTCTGAAGCCTCAGGTTAGGAAAGCAATACCCTCACCTTTCTCAGCTGCCTACTATGCACCTAACCCTCCAATTACTTATGGCTGAGATGCTCAAGATGTACTGGAGAAAGAGCCATGCCTGAGAGATACATAAAGCTGAAAATATTATTGAGAGTTATAACTTCATGAATGAAAAACCTATAAAAATCACTTAAGCGTCCTAATCTTTTAGTTAATCTCACCTCAGTGCCACTCAAGGGTTTAAAGGAGTTTCATTGGTTGGTTTTTAAAGGACAAAGATAAAAATGCTTTAAAATAACTAATTATAATTTCAGGTATCTATGTAAAGTTCCAGACACAAATATTTGAAAATGGCCTGTTCCTAGAATCAGGGATTGACACAGATCTTTAAAACCTTCTAGCCCAAACATCCATGTGACATTTATATCCCTTCGGCCATATTGCTTTCAAGGTTTCAATGCTCCAGGAAAGAGGATCTTACTGCAGTACTGCTAGATTTAGGTGGAGATCAAAATCACCAATGTTTGAAAGTTATATTTTTACATTAACTTGATCAAGAGTTAGAACTTGGACTTAGACAGTTCTCGGACTTAGATAGTTAGAACTTGGACTCAGACAGTCTGATCCTTCATTGACAAGCTGTACTCAGAAACCATTCTGTGGGCTAAAGAGGATATGGACTCCCAGGATTGCTCTGGCATTGCTGTTGAGAAGATATATTGGAATATATCTTCCAATATATTCCAGTTTAGAAAACAGTTTAGCATTACCTCTTAAAGCTGACATCTGCGATACCCTACAATCCAACATTACTCCCAGGTATATTACCAAGAGAAATTCTCATATGTGTACAAGAAGACATGCATGAGAATGTTCAAAGAAACTCCGATTAAAATAGACAGAACCTAGTAATAACCAACATCCCATCAGAGAGTAGATGAATAAACTGTGATATGTTCACATAATTAAATACCACGGCTCAAGCAAAATAAATGTTTGATAGTGACACACAGCTCATAGGGACAAATCTTAACAATATATTAATTTTAAAAATTCCCTAAAGACAAAAATCATACGCATTTTAGGAATCCATAGAGATGCCTAAAACTATATGAAAAGTCACAAAGTAATGGTGAGCATGGGATTGAGGATGCTGGATAGCTCCATGTGAGGAGACAATGGATGGTTTTTAGATGTGGGATAGCAGCAAAAACATAGCTTTTGTTCTGGGCAGTGGGTTTGCAGATACTCATTAATCATCATTAAACATAACTACTTACACAACTAAAGAAAAGGAGGCTATGATGGAAAACAAAAAGACCATCCTTGGGAGGCATGTAAGATTACAACATCGGATGACTGCCATTTTCCTCAAGATAGAAATCCAGCTCCCATTCCAAGATGTCCACAAAAATTGCAACATAGTAGCATTTGCCATATAAAAGCACTGGAGTTATTAATTGGATTCCAGATGTCTGAAATTGATGTATCCCTTCACTGAATCCCCACTAGGATCTATTTTGGGTATAGCACTTCACACAGGTTGCTGTTCTTAATTAAAACTTCTCTGCCTTAAGAGTTTTATGTCTGTGAGATAGTCATCCAAATGTTCTCCTCTCCATAAATGCGCTCTTAAGTTTTATTTTGACAGCAAAATGCTTGCCTAGATTTTAATAAACATGTCCGCAGTAGTAATATAAATTTCACATGCTTTCCACATTTCATAATCTCTTTAGTCCTTTTGTTTATGTTGATTCCCACACCAAGAAGGCTGTTTGGAAGGCTTTGCAGCTCTGTCTCCATTTCTTCTGCCTATCGTTGGGGAATGAAACAGCATACTAATTGCTATTTGGGTAGGAAACACAGACAAGACGTTGAAAGAAGTAACTAATTTCCAAGCAATTTTGCTGCTTTCTTTTTGATTTTGGCAATAACTGACCCCAGTTCATTGACATTAGAGTGAAGCCTAGTAGTCAATTTATTGCTTCAAAATCTGTGAGTGTTCCTAATTGGTTATCAGACTGTGTCTACCAGATGCCAAAATTAAATTTCTTTTAAATCAGGAAAAGTGATTTTCTGGCATCCCAGATGCAAAACAACCCCCTGATTAACTGTTCTTTCACATTGCAAATGGTTATTTGGGCCTCGGGTGGAGATAAAAACTCATCTACTTACAACAAGAGGGGTCAAATTCTAGACTTAATCCTTCAGTCAAAATGCAGATAAACCACAAGGAACAAATACTACTCTATGAAAAAATGGAGAGCTGGACCGGGCCTGGTGGCTCACGCCTGTAATCCCAGCACTTTGGGAGGCTGAGGCGGGCGGATCACCTGAGTCAGGAATTCGAGACCAGCCTGGCCAACATGGTGAAACCCCATCTGTACTGAAAATGCAAAAATTAGCTGGGTGGGGTGGTGGACACCTGTAATCCCAGTTATTCAGGAGGCTGAGGCAGGAGAATTGCTTGAACCCAGGAGGTGAAGATTGTAGTGAGTCGAGATTGCATCATTGCACTCTAGCCTGGGCAACAGAGTGAGATTCTGTCTCAAAAAAAAAAAAAAAAAAAAAAAGAAAGAGAGAGAGAAAAAAAGAAAAGAAAAATGGTGTGGTGCTCCTGGCTGAAGGAGAGATGCCCTCGGTCGAATGCTGGGGAACTTTTTGCTCCAGGAAAGTGGAAACATTAAAGGACTGGAGCCCAACATTAAGGATGGCATAATTATGTTGTTGTTATTAATTGTTATTTTTAATGGAGCTCTATTGAGTACTTGCTCTCTGTCTGGCACTGTGGTAAGTGCCAGGTACAATCATGATTTCATTTACTCTTCATAAGAGTACCTACCCCATCCATGGTGCTGTCATTTCCATTTTTAGATGAGGAAGTTAAGGCTTAGAGATGTGATCTCATAGCTAGTAGGCAGTTGGGACTCCAGGGTCCCACTCCCTTTCTGTCTATTCCCTCTCCTCATATAACAATACATAACATTTGCTAAGCAATATAGACTAAATTGAGGCTCTAACTTAAAGCTCATTTGCATACAGAATGTTATTTGATGAACTCTAGGGTAGGTAGAGGCACAATACTATTATCCCCATTTTATAGAGAAGGGAACAAAGGCCCAGGGAGATTAAGTGAATTGCTTGAGTCTTCTGCCATGTTGGACTAAAAGCCTCAGTGTTGCTCTACTAAAATGGTCCCTCAATTAAATGTAACAAGGGTGGCCTGCATCTAGTCTCTGAATTGGAACATCACAACTGACAAAGCTTATATTGTGGGTTCTCTTATTTAAAAAGCAGAAATTCTAGGTAATGTTCCAGTGCAGTCTCAACCCCATCTCCTAATCCTTGACATCAAATGCTCTGGTTCTGAGTTATTGGTCCTGGACATGGTTTTCCTGGCACAGTAGTAGGCCCTTACCATTTTACTTTCATCTCTCAACCCTTTGTCCTGTCTGTTTCCATCTCATGTGAGTAGGAGTTATTCTTTAAACAACTGCCTTGTATTTCACTACCAGTCCTTTGCACATACTGTTCTCCCTGCATGGATGACATTTCTTCCCCTGATCTCCCAACACTGGACTTAGGTGGCCCTCCAAGGTGGTCCCATTTCAGGACACATATTACATGCCTTCTAATTTATCTACCACTCCAAATTATAGGTTTCCTGGGGGCAAAATCATGCCTTTTCACAATAGCCAATCTTTTCTTTGACTTCTCAGACATCAATGTCATATGGTTCAATCTCATACCTTAACGACCTTATAAAACCAAAGCTAGGCACATAGAAGAGGTTCACTAAATACTTCTTGCCCAAATAAACCAACCACAGTAGATATTCAGAAAGATGACACAGTTATACCCATCCTCAGTCCTCAAATAAGAGTTTAATTATGTTATCTAAACCATGTGATATACTAGTGAGGCAGGAACAGAGACACACATTGTAAACGAGATCCAGAACAAAATAAGATTTCTCTGTAGCCTTCACCAATCTGAAAATGTAACTATATTTACTGAATCAAACTCTTACGGCATAATAAACTTACAAAGAATCAGGGTAGACAGCCTAACCTTGAGTACCTCCAGTCTTTGTCCCTGGATCCCACATAACAGTATCCTTCCCTCTTTTAAGGAAAGCTGGAAAGAAAACCGCTCCTCCAGCAGAAGGGCAAATGAAAGGTATGTCTGTGCCTGCACACAGAGGTTGGCATCCTACCCTGATCTGCGGCCCATAATTAATGTCAATTTCATTATTTCGGAGGATAGAAAATCACCAAGGAAGCTGACCTCTGGCTGTCTCACAGCTAATCATCTTTTGAGGGAGAAGCTTGAGAGGAAACAGAGATGACAGGCTGGAACACCAGGCTGTGGCTTGGAGTGTGTTTTGGGTGGTCTGCCAACCAATGAGAACCCATGGTCATGTGCCCTCTCTGTGCTGGCCCCACAGTGACACCTGCTCAACCTCCATTGGGTAAGATGGGAACCTGCATCCCACCCTATAGAAGGCTTGGCTGGATGCCTGCTAGTTTCTACAAAGTTCCTTCTCATTGTGTGCACTCTTCTACATGGCTTCTTAATTGTGTATGTGCACAGGCTGTGTCGAATGGAGTTGCCTTTGCCTCTGCTCACCACGTATTACATTTTTAATCAGTATATATAATTACTTACCGCAAGCTGCCAGGCCAGATTTTCTGAGCATTAGTCTAATTAACTTAAGCTTGATAATTATGTTTCGGATACCATAGCAGTACACACGGAATGGTAGACTTTGCCGCCAGCTTATTTGATTCCAATAACACATTTTCTCAGATACTGGACTAATTTTGATTTTTTTTTGAAAAAAAAAATGGCCATCCGATAATTCTTTTGGTTTCAAAATTTCCCCTCAGATAAAATCACTCTGCTGTTTAGGACAGCGTCTCAAATGATTAACATGGATTGAACTGTTATAGTATGTTTCTGTGTATTTTTACACACACAAATCTGTTTCTACTAATACAAATTCAAACTGAGGAGAAATGAGAGTATAAAGAATTCTGACGGTCAAATGACAAAACTGTCCATGTTTCAACTGCTCTATGCATTGCCTTTCCCATTTCAATTTGGGTTGATGAAAAACGAGAGACAAGGAAAAGCAAAACAAAACTAAACAAAATACAGAAAAGTGCCCAGACTTGTAAGGGAGAAAGGTCAGCTTCTGGTTGAACGAGGGCATGATAAATTCCCACACTAATAAGGCTCAATTCACCTAGGGCTTACCATGTGCCAGGAACTCCAAAAAGCCCTTTTTTTGTGGACTATCTCATCTAGTCATCCTAACAACCCTATGTGGTAGTTATTACTATGGGTTGAATTGCATCCTCCTGAAATATATGTTGAAGCCCTAAACCACGGTGTCTCAGAATGTAGCTTGGTTTGGAAATAGGGTCTTTGCAGAGGTAATCAGGTTAAAATAAGGGCATTAGGGTCAGCCTTAATCTAATATGACTGCTGTCCTTATGCAAAGGAAAAATTTGGACCCAGCAGCAGCCATGCACACAAAGAGATTAAGTGAAGATGAAGGCAAAGATTGGGGTGACAGATCTCTAAGCCATGGAATGCCAAAGATTGTCAGCAAACTCCCAGCAGTGAGGTGGAGACACTGAACAGATCCTCCCTTAGAGCCTTTGGAAGGAACAACTCAGCTGACACCTTCAACTCGGGCTTGTAGTGGCCAGAACTATAAAACAACAAATTTCCATTGTTTAAGCCACCCACCTGTGTTGTGGTACTTGATCACGGCAGCCCTAGCCCTCTAATACATATAGTCTGGTTACCACTACTCCCCATTTCACAGATGCCAAGGCTCAGAAAAGCTATGTGATGTGTCCAAGTCTGCACAGCTGTCAAGTGGCAGGGAAGGAGTCCACAATAGGCCTTTCTGACTCCCATGTTCAGCCCTTGACATCACCCATGCTTGTGCCACTCTGCTTCTGCCCAGAAGGCTGAAAGAATCAATACAACAAATCCCAAAAGTGGATGAAGCACTATGAACACTGTAATGCTTCTAAGGCAAAAGTCAAGCTTAGATGGTGCCTGTTTCCATATTTGCACATAGCCTCTTTTATTTAAAACATAAATAACTGCTTGAAATACCTGCATTCTAGTTTTAGAGGGCAGCAACATAGAATTTAAATTTTCTTAGGGTGAGGGTAGTGGGATTATTTTATTCTCTTCTCACATAAGAGAATGGACCAAAAATACCACTTATCAATTACAAAAGACAACAAATAACAGAGCACAACTCAGTGAATAGAATTGCAGAAGGAAGAACAGGTGGGCTTTCCCAAGATGCCATAATAGATGGAAGGAGAGCAAGAGAGAATGAACCTGCTCTATAAAGGCCAAAGACAGGAAATGAGAATCATTCTGGGGAAAAGATACAACCTTGATCCAGGAGGAAAAGCATGGGAATATGATTTAAAAAAAAAGACAATTCTCCAAGAATATCTCCTGGAATAGATCCAACACAAAGCTAGAGACCAGATAAAGAAGGGAGCTCAGGTTCATTGAGGGCCTATTACATTTGGGGTATGTTTGAGGGTGAAACCAACCCCTATAGAGTGTTGTGAAGTAGAAGCTATCGCCTCCCACTTTGCAGATGGGGAAATCAAGTTCTAAGCAGTCAAATAATTAGCTCAAGGTCAGCTGCTCCTTGGCCCAGCAAATCACTGGAAATGCCGACATGGAAGAACAGCACAAAGGGTTGTCCTAAGGAGAATTACTTTCCTTCTTCAGACTAGTAGTATCTCTATGTCTGTCGGGAACATGCACAAGCTCACACTCAAGACCCAGACTTCTCATGATAAAAAAAAATTCACAAATTACCTCTAAGTTGCTCTAAAACTGGAGTGCTTATCATTTTTAGGCACGTCAGCTCTTTTGAGAATCTGATCGAAGCTGCGTGTGACTCTTTTCCCTAGAAAAATGTGCGCACACACATACATGCATACACTTTACTTGAAATTTCCAGAGGGTTTGTACACCCTCGGGGATCCATGAGTCACAGCTTTAAAACCCACAAAGGATACATCTGCCTCCAAGGAGCCCAGCAACTTTATGACACTACTAAAACACATAATATGCACTCGCATGACCTTGACCAGGACAGTCCCCCTCCGCAATCACTGGCTTGCATCTCCATGTTAGCACACCCACCTCCACCACCGTTGGGGAGCTCTGCTGTGCTTCATTGATCTACATTCACTGATCTACGTTCCAGGCCCCACATAAAGCAGGTATAAAGTGAATGTTAAGTGAACTTGGAGTTAGAAGACCTGAACTTGAGCTCTGTCACTCCCTCCGGGTCATGTTATTTCATCTCCTTGAATCTCACTTTTATCACCCATACTATTAAGCAGAAATCACCCAGTTTGCCTCACCTGTTCTGAAGGATTGCTGGGAGGAAGATATGCAACAATGCAGGTGGAAGCCACTTAGAATAGTAACAGTGAACACTGACTGTGTGCAAACACTGTTTTAAACACTTTACATTTATTCATTAATCTTCATGACCATCTTATCTGGGCAGCAGTGTTAGTATCCCCATTTCAGACATGAGGAAGCTGAGCACAGAAAGGCCTGGAAACTGGCCCAGGTAGGCATAGGGCTGGGATGCAAATAGCCGCAGGTTGGTGCCAAGGCCAGCTCTCGTAACCACTGTGCATAGTGCCTCTTCAGGACAGGCAATGCCATAACAATGTCTAAAATTATCCTAACGAGAGGGCAAAAGAACCCCGTGGGCCTTCTATGAACGTTAGTGGAGTTTGGAGGTGTGGGGTTTGCAGGGCTTTAGATTTAGGCCACCCAGAAGAGCTCAATGTTACATATAACTGCAACTAGCTTGTGCATCGACAACTCCAAATTCAGCCCTGTGGTGGCCAGCAAATATCCAGGGAGAAAAGCAGCAGCCTCATGTAGGAAGTGTAGGGCCAGGACCCCCTCTCAAAGCTCATTCACATGTACTTACTTTAACCACAATGAACACATCTGTAGGCTTTCCAGCTTGTGGCTTACCTGCCTATGACCACAAAGCTCATATGATACCACACGTCCTCTTTTTCCTAATTCAAACAATGCTCATCTCCCTCCTCTGAATTTTTTGGAGAGTTTCCACCTTGAGGTATTCAAGGGGTCCACAATTCAGATGTATCTCGGGTGGAAATCTTATTCTGAAGGCCCCTGTCTTCATTCTCATGCAGTCAAAGCATAGTAGTTGACAAGCAGGCTGGGGACAGAGCCATGATCAAGCTTTAAGCCCTGCCTGCCCAGAGCTCACAGCCCTGGTGGGTGACCCGGAAAATAAGCAGGCACCTGCAGAAAGTCTGTAAAGTGCTGTGATGAGGAAAATATGGGCAACTGTGGGAGTCACAGAAAAAGGGTACCTAATACAGCATGGGGAGAGGGAGATCCTAGAGGGTCCAAAAAGCTGCGTGTCTTGTCTGCCTTTGTATTGTCACAAAAATCTAGAAGTCCTCATGAGCTCAATGTTAACTGTTTGCATGCTTTGACTCACTTAATCGAAAACATTTTTAAAATCCTGCTTAGAGCATTTTCCACCCACTGTTCCCTGAGTTAGCTCCTTCTCACCCTCTGGGTCTCAATTTCAGTGTAACTCCCTCTTTTCATGAAGCCTTCCTGGAGCACCCTATACTGCCTGGCACCTCCTGTACCATCTTCCTGCACCTCCTTCCCAGGGAGGCAGTCTTCATCTTGCTGTCTCGAGTGTGGACTGCAGGCCAACGTCACCTGGTGGCTTGTTAGGAAAACAGAACATAAGGCCCCATCCCCAATGATTCCTCAATACTTTAAAGCTGCCTCGCCCAGGACCTTAGCCATCAGCCCCATGTGGCTACCAGGCCCTTGTAACGTGGCTTGTCTGAACTGAGAGGTACTGCGGGTGTAAAATACATACCAGATTTAGGAGACAGTGTGAAAAAGACTGTAAAATAGCTCATTAATAATTATTTCATTTTAATTACCTACTGAAATAATATTCATGATATTTTGGATTAAATAAAATATTACAATTAATTTTATCTTTTTTTTAATTTGGCTACTATAAAACTGAAAGTCACGTGTGGTTCCCATTATATTTACGTTGGACAGGGCTGCCCTACAGTGTGAGATGCGCTGGTCTAGGATAATGATCAAGAACAGGCATTGGCAGACGACAGCTAATGGGTCAAATCTGGCCAGGTGCCTGATTTGGTAAAGGGGCTTTTATTGGAACACAGTCACACTCACTCATTTACTGACTGTCTTTGGCTGCTTTGGGGCTACAGCAGCAGAGTTGAGGATTTGCGACAGAAACTGAATAGCTTGAAGAGCTTAAAATATTTACCATCTGGCCCTTTTTAGAGAAAGTATGAAGACCCCAGTCAAGAGCATTCATTCCAGAATTGGACTGATTGGCTTAAAATCACGTCTCGACCACTTTTTGGTGTGTGAGGTTCAGCAAGGTACCTCACCTATCTGTGCCTCAATGTTTGTATCTGAAAACAGAGGATGAGCGTGCATACCTTATAGAGTTATGAAGATTAAAGGAGTTAATATATGTGAACTTCCTTAAATAGTGCCTTACACATAGTAAATGTTATAAATGTTAACCACCATTACTATTACTGCTAGCAGTTACCACAAATTGTAATGATACATTTTTGTTTTATCTTTTTTTCCTGTCTCCCCATCAAACTAAAGACCCTAGGAGAGTGGCAACATTTTCTGTCTTGTTCTAGCTGTTTAAGCCAGTTAAACAGCCCACAGTTGAGATTCAATACATATTTGTTGCATGAATGAAGTGTAGAGGAGGGAAGTAATTTTCCTAAGGCTCCATGGCCAGAAAGTGGCCAGGACTTGACTTGAATGTGGTTCTGTCTGCTTGCCGAACTCCAACTCTTAACTTCTCCTGCTACACCAAGTGTAGTATATAGACCAGTGACATCTGTATCACTTGGGAGCTTGTTAGAAACGCTGGAGCTTAGGCTCCATCTCAGACCGACTGAAAAACTCTATTTTAACAAGATCGCCAAGAAATTCATAGGCACATTAAGGTTTGAGAAGCAATGCTCTGGGCTATAACTCCCAGTTTCGACTCATGTGCTTATTTATTCAACCAGCAATTAATTTAGCATCAGTCATTCCACAGAGCCTTCTGTTTGGACCCCCTAATTCCAGAGCTGACGATTTCTATTCATCCTGATCAGGCCCTGGGGGTGTTTAGGGTCTGCAATGAATGGCAATGTGCTGTGTCAGAAGTGCCCTTTCTCCTACCAGGTTCAAACCACTGCAATGCTGGAGTGACCTCTCTGCACAGAAATCTGCTTAACATTCCTTACCCGCCTCTAATGACCAGGCCACAGGCTCTGGCAGATGCAGAACGTCTGAAAATCTACTTGTAAGTAATTTTCCTCTAGGTGCCTACCTCAGTGAATTGGTTCTCCTGTGCATTTTATACATCAGTGGTTGCACCACTCAAACACACCATCCATTCCCAAGTTTAACAGCTTAGGCACCCTCCTTTTTGATTTTATAAATGCAAGCAAATCATCTCCCACTCATATTATAAACCAATTAAAATTCTCCTCACACTTTTTTAAAAACTTGTCACCTGGCTCAAAGGTCCTTAGCTCTTTTCTTAGAAACTGGCCCCTATGTGAGGATGAGGGTGTTTAAAATTAGCAGGAAACCTTAGAATGGTTTCCCCTTTGTCACAGCCAGAAATTTCAAATTGTGGTCATCAGATGAACGTTTTAAATTAGAAAAAGACTGATTAGCATAATTCTTGAAGGTCTGAACTCTAAACTCACAGATGGCCTCTGAGAGGATGGATGGTACAGAAAGGAGATTAGGATAAATCTAATTAGTTAGGGGGTGTTCTCATTTCTCAAGTGGTGAGCAATGGAGAAGAAGTGATGGATGGACAGATGGAGATAATGAAGTCCCATTAAAGTCTTTTTGATTCTCATTCTCTATGATGGAGCACATTATCCCATTAATGTTTCTGTGAGCTAACACAGCCAAAGTTTGGTGCTGTGACCTCGATAATGAATTTGAATTGCCTGCCCAGCTCCTTACATGTGTCCACAGGATTTAAATGAGCCTGAAAACTGTATTCCTGCTGAGAAGCCCATCCTGGCAGCATGGGCTAGAAGCCCTACCCTTTGGGAATGGGCCTTCCTCCTGGCTGGTTTCTAACAGCACTCAGGCCAGAGTCCCATAGCTTTTCTGCTCCAGGGTTCTACAACTTGAATTTTCTCTGAAATGGGCTGTGGCTTGCATGTATTTCCGTGTACTGAGACAGACTGCTGCTGTTCTCTTCAGTGGAGGTGACAGCTACAAGCGCTCTCCATCACACCCTGATTAGCGACCTGAGGGCAGGGTCCAAAAACGAAAAGTGGCAAGACAGGCCCATGACTCAGTCACAGAGATGTGACATAAATAATAATACAGGACATTGCACAGGCTATGTGCAAAATAAGGGCCTGACTGGCTCCACCAGCTTAGAAAACAGTGAGACAGTGATGGGCCATCCAGGAAACAGCAGGGAAAGCAGGGAGACCCCTTGGGATTTGAAAAAGGACCCACGTGCCCCCTGATGCCAGCAGCCTCCTAAATGGTCCCCTTGCTTCCACTCTTGAGTCCCTACAGTCCAGCATCATTTAAGAACATTAATCAGATCAAATGATTCTCCCTTTCAATAATAATCAGAGCTGACATTTATTGAGCACTTGTGTGTGCTCAGCACTGATCCAAGCACATTGCATATATTATTTCATTTAATTTCACAACAGCCCTGTATGGTATTAATATCATTCCTTTATTACAGATGAGGAAATTAAGGCACAAAGAGGTGACCTGGCCCAATCAGTAGCAGAATTTATTGACAAGTTCAGGTTTCTTGACTTCAGAACTCAGATTCTTAACCTATAACTCCTGTTCCATGTTCATTCCATGCCCTCCCACCACACATGGAATAAAATCTAAACTTCTCTCTGACCTCATTTTGTTCCAGTGTCTCTGATGCTCACTGTGCTCTTGTCACATTCTCCAAGAACTCCAAGCACGGTCCACGTCTAGGCCCCTTGCACTTGTAGTTGCCTCTGTCTGCTTAGAAAGGATTTCCCTTCTCCCATATCCACCTTCGAAATATTAGGGTGGCCCAGGCTTGATTGTCAGCTCCTTTACTTTATTCTATTGTTCTTCCCAACCAGGTGGTCTCATTCAAGGCCATGGCTTTAAATACTATCTCCTATGATTCCCAAATTTATGTTTCTCGCCTGGAATGTTTAATGAGTTCCAACCATGCATGTTTAATGGCTCATCTGATCTTTCCTCTTGCATGTGTAGTGGGCACCTATATTTATCGTAACCCAAAGAGAACTCCTGACTTGTAACTCTCCTACCCTACTTCAGTCTGTAAAGTAAATAGCACTATCATCCAGTTGGTTACTCGAGCCAAAAACCAACAATTCTTCTTAGCTTCTGAGCCTTTGCATCCAATTCCATGAACAAATTCTACCTGCTTCCAAGGCACATCCCCAAGGGCCTATTTCTCTCCACCTCCACTATATCATCTCTGATATAAACCACTGTGATAATTTTGCTTGCACTTTTACCTCTCTTTAAACCAGCCAGAGAGTGATCCGTTTAAAAGTTAAATCAGGTCATGTCATTCCCTTGCCTGATACCTTCTAATTCTAATCTCATGCTAGGCCCTGATGACCTCTAGGCCACCGTCTGCCTCTTTAACCACATCTCCTCTGCCTGCTCACCAATGCTCCAGGCACACTGGCCTCCCTTCTGTTTCCTGAACATGCCACGCTCATCCTGGATGTATGGCTTTTGCAATCACTATTCACTCTGCTTTAGAAAACTCTTTGCCCCAGGTTTCCACAGGCTTACAGCTTCTCATTTACTTATCAGTTGAAATGTTACCTCCTTGGTGAGGCCTTTTCTAACCCCTCTATCCAAACTCATACTGCATAAATACTTTCTTTATTGTACCATATTTCATTTCCTTCTCACTCTCTGAGATGTTTGTATGTTTAATTGGTTTTGTCTGTCTCTCCTACTAGAGTAATCTCTTTGGAGGTCTGGGCCTGATCTGGCTTGTTCACCCCTCTATCCCCCAGTGCCTGGAACTTTATCAGGGATCAATAAGTATCTACTGAATGAAGAGCACCATTTATTTAGAAGCTCACAAAATGCTAATGGAGGAGGTAAAATTGAAGACAGATGATAAAGCTGGGACTCCAATCCTACAGTCAGTGCGAAGGGAATGGATAAAGAATAAAAGTGAAGGGAACTTGTAGGGAGTGGGAGGAAGTCTAAAATCTTCCATTTGTCAAATGACCATAACCCGGGAGGCCCTGGTCATACACAGGTGAACAAAACCAAAATGGCCCCTGGCCTCATAGAGCTTATATTGTAACATGTAGTTTAAACCTTTTTTCCCCATTTTAGGATAGAGCAGGGGTAAGCAAATGTTTTACTGTAAAGGGCCAGAGAGTAACTATTTCTGGCTCTTCGGGCCATATGGTCTATGCCACAAATACTCTGCCACTGCAGTGAAAAAGGAGCCACAGACCATACACAGACATGGCTGTGTTCCAATAAAACTATTTTCAAAGACGAGCAGCAGGTCCAAGTTGGCATGTGGGCCACGACTAGACAACCCCTGGGACAGAGCCTTCTGTCCCTTCTAAAGAACTGGGGAGTTCTTTAGGCTTGTCATGTAGAGAAACAGGCTTTGAATTGTAAGAACCTTAAGAGTCTTGTGGAGAAAAATATAGATTTATTATTTACCTTAAGTTCTTTCTAAAGCACTTAGAAAACAGTGAGTAGACCTGGAGCTGTTGACCTGGGGTTCCTGCTAGTTTTTTGTTTTACTCCTTCCCACGAATCAACTAGCTTTTGTAAGAAACCTCACAATTACATGAATTTGAATATACTTAACCTGACAAAGACTAATTCAAAGTGGCTGATGCCTATACCAGATGGTGGACCTGCCCTTATTCCACTATTAGAAAGGAAGAGAATGGGCACTAATGATTACTTGTACTGATTTAAGGTTAAGCTAATAGCTTGGCATTACCCTGACTTCAGCTAGGGAAGGAAATCACATCCAAGTTTGCAGACTCCATGAAACATTGGTCATTTATTTGTTGGCTCATTAGCTTGGACATAAAGGCTTTCTAGAAAGAGATACCATCATTATGTGCCATTCTGACTCTAGGGGTGCTTTTGGAAACAACCACTGTCATCAGAAATGTAAATATTGTTAAGGGAAGAGAGATAGTTGTTCTGGACAGGTACTGAGAGGCAGGTTCCAGGAAACTGAAGCCAACAGAATCAAACCTTAATGTACATAAGCCATTCCTGGGCTTTGTCCACGGGTTGCCTTTGTGGTGGTTGTCTGCCTGGTTTCCAGGGAGCCTTCAATTAGAATTCTGAGCTGAGATGATTTATCCTGTGTGCTACATTAGCTCCATTTACCATTAACATAAATAAAGCTTTAGTTACATGAGGCAGGCATAAAGGATATGTATGCCTTCCCTTCATGAAAACATCATTTTTTCAAAACACCAGTTTCTTCTTACAAGCTAATTTAGTTACACTATCCAAATATGTAGTAATCAGTAATACAGAACAATAAAAGGCCTTGATACACTGATTCGGGCATACGAGGTTAACCTTGCTTCCATATCAGGAAATCCTCAAGTCAGTATCTCTCCCCGTGGGACCAATCCTGTACCTCTTTTTCCTTCACCTCCATTTTGACTTGAAATGCAGTAGACAACAGGGCCAGTTCAGTGCCTTGCTGTGCTCCCAGCACTTATCAGTGTTCAATAAATACACTAGGGATAAACAAATGGTAAGGAAACTCCCACCCCAGGAGAGGAGAAGGATTCTAAAGTGCATGACCACACGGACACATAGGTAATGTCTATCTCTTTGGGAAAAGGAGTAAAATGGACTTTTGTGAAACAACTGCTAGGCAGAAGGTGAATGAAAGCCACAAGCATAGCCTGCCTCATAGTAGTTCCACAAAAGTCCATTTTACCCCTCTTCCCACAGAAATGGACACTATCTATGGGTCCCTGTGTGTGGCTGTCTCCTGCCATGTTTCTGGGTTTTCTCAGGATCCCTGACAAGTAGGGATTTTTGGTCAATCTTTCATAGACACTCTTATCTCCTCAAATGGAGACACCATCACTGGCATTGAAATGCTAAGGTGAGAACTCACCAAGACACACTGCAGGTCAAGTTCCAGCTCAGTTTAGGGTTTGATATGTAATGGGCCCAATAAATGAGAGTGATTGGTATTAGGATTGCTTTGTTTTTGTTACAGATGAAGAAGTAGAATGTCAGTGGATTTCAGTGAACAGTCCAAGCTACAAAATGTGTTGCAACTGGGACTTGCATTCCATGTGTCTGGTTCCTTCTCTACGTACAGGAAGGAATCAGGAGAGCACACTGGTTCCACCTTCCGCTACTCTGCCTTCTCAGCTTTAGTCCCTGGAGTTCCAGGGTGCTATGGACTGAATGTGTGTGGCCCCACCACTTCCCCAAAATTCATTCTTTAACACCACAATCCAGTTAAGATAATTTTTAGTAGGACCTTCGGGGAGGTAATTAGGGTTAGATGAGGTCATGAAGGTGGAGCCCCAGGATGGATCTGTGCCCTTATAAGGACACAAAGGACCAGAGCTCTTTCTTTCCACCATGTGAGGATACCTCAAGAAGGTGAACCAGAAGCAGGGTCCTCACCAACACCCGACCATATTAGCACCCTGATCTTGGACTTCTAGCCTCCAGAGCCATGAGAAATAAATGTTTCTGTTTAACCCATTTAGTTTATATTCTCTTATAGCAGCTTGATCTAAAACACAGATACCTCAAGATGGCTACAAATTCTCCTCTAAGTGCTTCAGAGAGGATTAGAAGATAAATTATATATCTATTTTATTTTCTATGCTAGGCCTCTATGATATAATATAAATACAATTATTTGTATTATAAACTAGAATAAAGCTCCCTACCTTAAAGGAAGTCCTCCTTACACTGAATCAGTGCTGATTTTGGTTAAGCCAATTTCCCTTAGAAAAAGGCATGTAGGAGCCGGGCGCGGTGGCTCAAGCCTGTAATCCCAGCATTTTGGGAGGCTGAGACGGGCGGATCACAAGGTCAGGAGATCGAGACCATCCTGGCTAACATGGTGAAACCCCGTCTCTACTAAAAAATACAAAAAGCTAGCCGGGCGAGGTGGCGGGCGCCTGTAGTCCCAGCTACTCGGGAGGCTGAGGCAGGAGAATGGCGTGAACCCGGGAGGCGGAGCTTGCAGTGAGCTGAGATCCGGCCACTGCACTCCAGCCCGGGTGACAGAGCGAGACTCCGTCTCAAAAAAAAAAAAAAAAAAAAAAAAAAAAAGAAAAAGGCATGTAGGATCTTAATGGCACTGGTGGGCTGCATTCCCTGCACTGTGAGCAAGGCCTGATCTAGAATGACCTGTAACATCACCCCTGCCATGGATCCCAAGCACACAGCCAAAGGTCTTCAAAACATATGGGTATCCTTAGCAAATCAGAGCATTGCTAAGCACATGATTAATAAGCCAGAAAGGCTATGGCACTTGACAGACGGATGAGGCGTTTCAGAAAGATAAGTCAAAGTGCACTGTGAGCTGAGCGCCTCCCGTAGCCTGCTTAGCTGTGCTACTTGGTTCATAAACCAGGGATTAAGTCCATTTTCATTTCAATTTTTTATTTCACCTTTAAGCAACCCCTAAGGTTTCCAGAAGAATTTTGTTTGACCTTTAGCTAAAGTTCAACCTCTACCAAGTTACAAATTTTGGATGGTCCCTAAATGATCACTTAAGACAGATTTCACTATAATTCAAAGAAAGGATAATCCCCGGCCCAAGAGTTCACAAAGGAAGGATTCCCAGTGGTCCCAGAGATGGCAAAAGTTATGGATTTCATCCTGCTAATGCATTTTAGTGATATTTTCATTGTGCAACATTGATTACCAATGTCAGCCTGGATGCATTTGCTGGGTATTGAAACCAGGACATTTCTTTATCTCTACTTGGTCCCAGATAAAGATTAGCTTAGTGCTTCCTTGTGTCCTAGGCCCTAGAAAAAAGATGCCGCCCACGGGATGGGGTAACCTTTGCAAGCTGCCATTTGCTTCTAAAGTCATGATAGCAATGTTGAATCCACCACTGAGACTCTGGTGCTCAAGCCAAGTAAGAGCCCTTTGCTATCACCACATATGCTCTAGATTTGCATTTGTCTAACATCTAGCTTTTAGGAGACCTCTCAGAGATGTCTCAGGAAGGAACACTCAGAAAAATGTGAAGAGGAACAGTGGACAGAGACAGAGACTCTTCCAATTTAGAGTGAAGAACAGACCTTTGAAGTTGTTGACTTGTTACATAACCTGACTTACCTACCAGATCTCTCTGATTCCTAAAGAAGTATATGAAAATCTCTCAATTTATATTTCAAACTCCTGACCTTCAGGTGATCCACCCACCTTGGCCTCCCAAAGTGCTGGGATTACAGGCATGAGCTACTGTGCCTGGCCATCAATTTATATTTAATCAGAGATTTTTTTTCCCCATTTTGGATTTTGTAGTTAACTACTGGGTTGTTGTGTGCCTATTCTAAAGAGAGAGTTATTTTTGTCCACAAAAGTGAAAACAGAGCTGCCAGTTGACATGAAAGTCAACTCATTTCCATCCACAGTCTCTACGTCCATTAAATAAAGAGAAACTCAATGCTCATCTCACTCATGAATCAGAACAGGATGTCTGCACATGCCATTTCTCTAACTTCCCGAATGCTGCAGGAACACCTCAGCCCTGCTCTCTCAGTATCTCAGTGGACTGGAAGCACGTTCATTTAAGAGGAAGGGCTCATAGCTTTCTGCAGACAGTTCAATACCATGATGCATCATATTCGGTTTCTTCCATTCTCTTTCTTATTGATCAGCATACCTCAGGCTATTAGTTTTATTAATTAAATGATAATTTTTTAGGGGGGGTGAGTATACAAGGAGATAAATGTCTCACAAACAGACTCCAAGCTTGCAGGCAGGAGGCATGCAGTGATTTACAAAGTATTTATCTTTCTGGCATTATTTTCCCCCAGGAAAAAGTAATCATTGCTACCATCTTCTAAAAGCAGAGATGCTTGTTTTCTGGGCAGGCTTGGAAACTAGCCAAGACAGCAGGAAGATTGCTGGAATTTCAGCACACCTGCTGTGGTACCATGGTGCTAGTGACCTGCCCTTGCAGATACAACTTGACTCCCCATGGAAGTCACCTCAAAGCCTCTGCTATCCAGCAAATCCCTAGGTGTCTGGGGAGTAAGGGACCAGTCTGGGGCTGCTGCCTCTTCTGATTGGCTGCCTGGCTCTGACTCTAATCCGAGAATAGCCAGAGGAATTTGTGCTTCTCTGTTTCCATCCTCCTGGCCCACAACTCGCACACACCTCTAACAGCACACAGGTTATTAAAAGCAAATAATAGCCGGGCACAGTGGCTCATGCCTGTATTCTCAGCACTTTGGGAGGCCAAGGCGGGAAGATCATGAGGTCAAGAGATGGAGACCATCCTGGCCAATGTGGTGAAGCCCCTTCTCTACTAAAAATACAAAAATTAGCTGGGAGTAGTGGCGCATGCCTATAGTGTAGGGCCTGAGGCAGGAGAATCACTTGAACTTGGGAGGTGGAGGTGGAGGTTGCAGTGAGCCAAGATCAGGCCACTGCACTCCAGCCTGGTGACAGAGCAAGACTTGGTCTCACAAAAAACAAAACAAAACAAAAAAAGCAAATAATAGTGTCCCAATAGAAGCACTTGCCCTACCACAGCCCTCTCTCTCTGCCCTCATGAGGCACTTTCTGACATTTCCATCTTTCTGACAGGGTTTCTCAACCTCAGTCTCTATTGAGGTTTTGGGTCAGATAATTCTTAGTTGAGAGAGGTGGTCCTGTGCATTGTAGGAAGTTTGGCAGCATCCTTGGTCTCCACCCACTTGATGTGGCGAGAACACACCTCCCACAACATCTGGAGATGTTCCACAAAAATCTCCAGACATTGCCAGATCTCCTCTGGGGGAAGTGATTTCCCACAACCCCCACACCCCACCAGTGAAAAACCAATGTCTTGGGACAAGTGGAAAGTGATGGGGGAAACTGAAACCTCCCTGATCCTTTGGTTCCTGTAAGGAACCATAGGAGACTACATCATTATCACTTCTCCTTGGTTTGCAGACCTTATTTCTGAGTCATGTGAATGAACTAGAAACCTTAAATAGGAAGTCAGAAGGGAAGCTGGGGAGGAGAATGGGGACCGAGTTGAAAGATGATATTGACTGTACTTTTCAATTAGCACAGGTGCAATGCTTCAGGATTCTTGGCCAAAAAATGATATAAGAATGATTGGACTGACCTGCTCTTTCTAGGGTGAAGGTCTGTGAGTCATATCATTCAGAAAACATTTTTGAGCACCTATTATATCCCTTATCCAATCAATCAACAGCTTTAACAGATTCTTCTTCTCTCCCTCCCTGCAGCCATTCTTCTAGGTTTTGCCACTATTTTCTTCCTCCTGGATTCCCCCAAGAGCCTATTCTCTACCTTCTACCAGTCTTGTTTCTCACTATCCATTCTCTCACTGCAGGTGAGTGGTCTTTTTGAAATGCAAATCAGACTGTGCTAGCCAGCCATCTGCTATCTTCCCTGTCTTTCCATTCTTTTCGGATAAAATCCCAACTCCTTCACAAGGCCTAGAAAGCCATGCATTGCCTTGTTATTTCATTACTTACAACTGTGTGGTCCAACTCCACTGGACCAGTCTTGCCTGGTTCCTCCCAGAGTGTGGGATACAAACCACCACTGTGTAGGTAGGCACAGAAGGTGGCTTTAGGTAAAACACAGTCATGACCTTAAAAAATGTTGAATCACATAGTGATTCTTTAAGTTCAACATCGTTTTTCTTCCTTGTGCTGTCTCCTGGAGAATGTCAGTTTGGTGCACCTTTGTCCTTCCTGCACCAAGGCTTATTGATCAACCTTCTTGTGTTAGAAAAGAACAGGCCTCAGGCTCCAACACAGAATCTAGTTGGCATTTAATAACACTATTTTATTTTTTATTGTACTTACTTTTACAGTTGCCTTTTATATTAGTCTGTTCTGACACTACTATAAAGAAATACCTGAGACAGGGTAATTTATAAAGAAAAGAGGTTTAATTGGCCCACAGTTCTGCAGGCTGTACAGGAAGCATGATGCTGGCATCTTCTCCTGGGGAGGCCTCATCAGGAAGCTTCCAATCATGGTGGAAGGCAAAGTGGAAGCAGTCAGGTCACATGGCCAGAGCAACAAGAGAGAGTGGGGGGAGGTGCCACACACTTTTAAACAACCAGATCTCATAAGAACTCACTATCACGAGGATGGCATCAAGGGGATTCATGAGAAATCTGCCCCCATGACCCAATCACCTCCCACTAGGCCCTACCCTTCAACTCTGGGCATTACAATTCGACATGAGATTTGGTAGGGACGCACATCCAAACCATACCACCTTCTATTTATGGCATGTTATAAATGTTTCCAGTATAACATTCCAGAAGTGATTAGTGACGTAATCTTTCCTTTTTTTTTTTTTTTTTTTTTTGAGATAGTGTTTCACTCTGTTTCCCAGGCTGGAGTACAGTGGCATGATCTTGGCTCACTGCAACCTCTGCCTAAAGGGTTTAGGCAATTCTCCTGCCTCAACCTCCCGAGTACCTGGGTTTACAGGAGTGCACCACCACACCCAGCTAATTTTTGTATTTTTTGGTAGACACGGGGTTTTACCATGTTGGCCAAGCTCACCTTGAACTCCTGACCTCAAGTGATCTGCCCACCTTGGCCTCCCAAAGTGCTGGGATTACAGGCATGAGCCACCACACCTGGCAGCATCTTTCCTTTTTTAATGCATGTATTCAGGTAGAAAAAGAAAGTTTACTGGAAGAAACATAAATAGTAGTAGAAATAGTTTCTAGACATGGCAAATACCAGGATTAATGCTTGATATTTGGGAAACAAGGAGTTACTTAAATTTGTACCATGCTCTCATATCCCAGACATCCTTCAGCCAGGCTAAGAAGGTGGAGTGGGCAGGAGTAGGAGACATTGGATTGTTCCTCGTAATCTCTCATGCAACTTTGGAGTTTGATGTAGATGTCACCCCGCGAAAATCTGAGTCAGTGCCCCACTCACACACTCCCCCAACACTTTCAGCACCCCTCTTAGAGGCTCTGTCATGGTGCCTGAGAGCTCTGAGATCATGTCTGTCATGTTCACTGTTGTTTCTGCAGTGTCTGGCATGCAGCATGGCAGAAACAAGATACCAGGTAAATATATCTTGGTTTGATGGGTGAAATGAGGGTAAGGAGGGAAATTTATCATCCTTTTCAGCCAAGTCTGGGCCACACCAAAAGTGAAAGGCAGAATGAGATGCCTGGATAATCCATGCCAATAAAGATGCTGACCCACCTACTGCTGAACAACACAGACAGAAGAGTTAATAATGTGAATTACTTGGGGTGCAGCTTCCACCTCCCTCTCCACTTAAAGTGTCAGAAGTTGACCCCCACTGCTAATGCAAAAAACACACAGAAGCTGGCAAGACATGGGCTTCCTTGTCCCTCTTCTTTCTTTCTACCTGGAGCTTTACCTTTACAAATTTGTAGCACTTGAAGGTATGTTTCCCCAGCCATTTCTGGATCATAACAATTCCTTTTTCCTACTGACAAAATCTGAAACTTAGCCTGAAGCACTCTCTTGCCAGGGAAAGAACTGTGTCAGACATGCGATGCGTGATAAAATACTACGGTAATGTGGAATAATGCTTTGAAATGTTGCCAGGGTGAGCACGCATGCAGAATGATGGAAATTGCCTGCAAATACAAATGGTTGCTCTGTGGCTCATCTGTAACCTCAATGTAGGAAAGCAGAGATATTCTTTTCCCTCCTTTGCAATTTGCACAGCCTCTTGTTGGAAACTATGGAGATTATGCCATTGAAAGTAACTGCCATGTTTACTCAACACACAATTTTTACTAATACAGTCTCCCCATGTAGTCATCTATCTTGTGAGGTTCCCTCAATACTCCAGCTGTTCCTGTGGCTGCTGCTGCAAACGCCTTATTGAAGAAATCAAGGTACCAAACCTAAATGCTTTATGTGAGGGTGTGGAAGTCATTTTTGCATTGCTGAAAATGATACCTACTTTCTACCTTAGAAACAAAGGCTGCATAACTGAATGGGATTCAGTGCAGCCCTACCCTCTTCTCAATGGTGAATTCAGTGGGAATTATCAGAAGGCTGGTCTGTATAACTAGAAGAGCCAAAATTGTTGGGTGTTTACTATGTGTTAGTCATTTTGCCTTCTTTTAGGTAAACCTCATAACATGCTGTATCATAAATAATATCTTCATTTTGGTGTTGAAAAACTGAGAGTCAGAAAGGTTAACTAATTTGCTCAGTATCTCCCAGATAATAAGTGATCCAGCCAGGATTTAGTTTCAGGTCTGTATGACTCTAAATCTTGAATTATTTCCATGACAAATAATGTTACAGTAAAGCCAGCATTTTTCTCTTTGAGTTGTGGTTAAACTTTCATTATCTGTGGCCTTTAAGTGTTATTTATTGGTTTTCACATACCCATAACTATCAGGATACATGAACCAATGGGAAGTTATGTCCTCATGAAGAGCCAGTAGCCTGAATGTGAAATTTCTCCTGCACACCAGAAGCAGAAGGGGCAAAAAACAAAAACAAAAACAAAAACAAAAAAACCCCACACATTTCAAAGGCATCTCCTTCTTTATGAAAAGTAAAATGCCATCTTCTTTTCCTACAAAGGGAACAAGATAATTCATTCACTGATCTCTTGATTAGCTCAGTTGTTCTGAGATGATAACAGTTACTATGGATTAGGCACTTACTACATGCCAGGAATCCAGGGAAGCACTTTGCAAGAAGGATAACGTAATATTTATAACCCAATGATGTAGGCACTACTATTAGTCCCATTGTGCAAATGTGAAAACTGAGGTTTAGAGCTTATATATCCTTCCAAGGTCACTCAGTTTAGCTGGGATTCAAACCTAGGCCTCTCTGGCTCTGCCTCCATGTTCTTACCAGCTATGTTATCTTGTTTTCTGCAAAACCTTCCTAGCTACCATCTATGTGCTGGATAAATAAGGGAATGTTTTTACCTAGAGTGAAAATCAGAAATTCTGAGGAAGGGACAGTGTTCTAGGAAGTGTCCTCCTTTAAGAACAAAGTAGGCTGGTTTCTCACTGCCAATCAAAGTGTGACATTGGCCCCTCGGGGGCTCACCTTTCTAGTCTGCAAATGGATGGTAGCAAAGGACACAGTGTGTAAGGACCCTTCCTGCCCTAAGGTTCTGTAATTCTATTAACCATGTTTTCCCCTCTCCCATCATTTCTCCTGGGCTTTGATTTTCAGTTTTTCATGGCCAATAGAGGTCACACACACACCAAAGGCGAGGCTGCCCTCCTCTAGTAAGCTGCAATCATTTGAACATCCTGCCTCAATCGAATCATCCTGACAGCTATCCCTATGGCCAGCCAGTCAACTCCCAAGAGCTTCCTGGAAATGCAGATGCTGTATCCAGGGCAGAAGGTGCTTCCTCTGTCATCTCACTCCTTCTCTGAGCTCCAGCCCCATGGCCTTTTAGGTCTTCAGACTGGCTCCCTGCCACCCTTGCACCTGTGTACATGCTGCTCCTCTGCCTGGAACACATTTTCTTCCCTGCCTCCTGTGGTTAGGGCCCAGGCAGGTTTCCCTAAACAGGTCTAAAGGCAGGCTACAATCCTCATTCTAAATTGGTCCTTTCCTATACAGTACTTCTCTGAATTGGCCCCTATTTATTCAGTTGGATCAGTGTCTTAAGTCTTCCACTATACTCACCCTTGTATCCCTGCACCCAGCCCAGGGCCTGGCCAACAGAAACCTCTCAAAACCTGTCGGTAGAAGAATTTGCACATTAACCTGCCACCCACATCTGCATTCTCTTATTGATGATGTACAACAAAGGAAGACGGTAGGCCAATTTATAGTGGGGTTATGAGGCTACGTCTCCTCTCAGCCCACCAAGCAATGTCTCAGAATCATGTTCTTTGCTGAGTTCATTTTTATGTTTTCTTTTTTTACCCCATTTCCAAACAGCAAGTAATCTTGCAGATCAATGCCTGAGACCAAAGAGACTTATGAATGTTAAGAAGATTATACACATAAATGTACCAACTATGACAGCCCCGCTAAGAAGAATAGTGATATTGCACTGTGTGCTAGTTTATCAACCTTTGCTACTTAAAAAATTCACAGCCAATTTAATTAAAAATATAACAGCTCTGAAAGCTGCTAAAATGACTATGACAACAATCTATCATTTTGTAATAGTGCTGAAGATCCATTAGGGACTTTGCACTGGATGCCAACTTTTTTAAGCCCAGATAGTAGGGGCATTTCATTCTGCACAATTAATGTCACTGCATTTAAAATATTGACTATCTATAAAGAAGAAAATACCAAACATCTTTATAACCCACATTTTTTATGGTCAAAACTTGCTTAGAAAGGTGCTTTGAATTTATTTGTTATAAGCTGCACATTTCACATTCAGAAAATTAAAATGGTTTCTACTGACTAACTCATTTAATCATTTAGTTGATTTAATGAAAAACACTATGCATTTTTCTCTTCTTGGTTGCTAAGATTAATACTTTCTGTTCATTAGCAATCAACTATTGCAGGAAGGTTTACATCTTATTCTCACTTAACTCATTGCCTTTTATTTTTAAAAAATTCTAATAGAATTTAAATGGTATCTTTTAAATCACTCAGGAATTTTCCTCTTGGTAACTCATTTTGTCTTGTGGAAGACACATGGCTAGCCTGTGACATTGAGACATTTATGTCTGAATTCTTTGTCTAGTCTTTTTGGGGGATGCATTATAGGGAGGAAGGGGAGTGGAGACTTTAGAAAAATTATGAATCTAGTTTTCAGGGCCCCTAACTCATTAATAGATCAGTGACATTGTAGCATCCCTTGAAATTCTGTTAAGAAGGGCCCTTTGATTTATTAATGGGATTTTATGAGCTACCTGGGAAGGTGAACCCATTACAAATGTTAACTATAAGCATCTGGCTTTCATTGAATAAAGAATCGAAGCCACCACATAAAAGTGACTCTGCACAAACACGACACTCCTCTCCCATCACTCCCAAAGCTTCCCATTGTAAATGCCACTTCATCATCACAGCGCCATTTGCAGTTGTAGTCTCATCTGTTATCCAGTGCTATTTTCAGGAGTGTATAAATGAGCAGAGAAATTCCTCTCCCCTGGAAATGCCTGTAAAAGCAGATCCTAAAATGGGAACTTTTTGTGACAAGATTGGTTACAAAATAGTATAATTAATGTAAATTGTTCCATAATAGGACCAGTAGTTTAAAAGCAGCATTTCCAGATTTCCTTTGCTTGCATATCAAAGAGCATTTTCTTGAACCCCAAATGTTTCACAGGAGGAAATAATAAAAGGCCGGTGATAGCATTTTGTACTTAGCATAGATACAATGGTTTAAGGACACAGTGTACTGAGTCAGGAACACTAAGAGGTAGAGGGCAAATTAACCATTTGGGCAGTAGGAAAAGGAGGCATTTTAAGGTGGCATGCAATGAGCCAGCCAGGTAATTACAGTAAGAGCAGCTTCCCAAACTTTTACACTTTTACTACTTCAAGGTGTTCGTTGCTTCTCTCTCTGTCTCTCTCTCTCTCTCTTTCTGTGTGTGTGTGTGTGTGTGTGTGTGTGTAAATGAATTCATCTGTCTTCATCATTGCTTTGTTGTTATTGATTGATTGTAGGAGGAGAAAGCAAGAATTTTTCCATTTTATAGTTAGGAAAACTGAAACACAGGCATCAGTGTGCTATAACCCTATTATAGTGCTCTTCTCCTTTTATGCACTTAGGAAAAGGATAATTTTTTTTAACATTTGTGCAGTTATTTAATATGTGTCTCCCTAACACTGTAATATCGATGAGAGCCAAACCAGTACCTGTCTTGTTCATCATCACAGTCCCAGCACTAACATAGTTCCTGCTATATGGTTGGTAGGTGCTACGTAAACTTTTTTTGAATGAATGAATGAATATTATTTTCTGAGGTCATTCCTATTGGAACATTAGTAAAGCAGGACTAAACTCCAGGTCACATTCCTGTACTATTGCTGAATTTCTATTCAAGCTTCAGGACTCTGATGAAATGTCAGCATCTTTGGGAATCCTTTCTGAGTTCTCCCTGACTTTGCCTGGGCTCCATTAATGCTATGTGCTTAGGCCTGTTGTGTGTTGTTTCTTTTGCTTCCTTCTCTTCATGGAACCACTGTTTCATGTGGGGAACTATCCTGTTCCTCATGCTTTGGATGGTGTTGACTCCATTTCTAACTGGCCTTGGGGTGGGTTCATAATCCATATCTGGCCTCTCAGGGAACCCCATCCTTCTGGCCATGGTTATTGGCTCAGCAATGATCATGTAGCTTAACCTGGGCCATGTTTTGTGCAAAGTTTTTATGAGCATTACTGAGGGGGAAAAAAAATCCCACAATCTTTCTACCATAAGCTAGTAGGATGTGAGCCTCAGGCTTCTGGTATTCACATTACCTTCACTGAGGAGAGGTTGCCTGAAAGAAGTAGAGAGACCCAAAGCCCCTAATGACATTGCTTGTGCCCCTGGATCCAGCCACGCCTGGATCAACAATACTATTAGAGACTTTTCAGTTACATGAGCTAATAAACTCATTCTCCTTCCCTTAAGGCAGGTTGAGTTGGAGGATCTCTAATTTCTCTGTGTTGTGGTCTATTGAGCATGTAATCCATGAAACGTGGGTCCCAATGCTGAGCATAGGCCTTGTCCTTAGTAAAGGCTTGTTGAATTAAGAAAACGGTGCAATTCTAGGGCAAGGACATTTCCACAAGGCCAGGTATTTTGGGGATAACCCTGTCAATAAGGGCTATGGATCTTTTGGATCAAACTCTCATAGAAGAAGGAAGACATCATAAAGACACCCAGAAAGTGGGGGCACCAAGGTCAACTGGAAGAGAGTAGGAGCTGTGCAGCCCCAAAATGGATTTCCCATGCCTGGTTTTAATCATCACTATGGTATTCGGTGTCTTGGTTTTAATCATCGCTATGGTATTCTGTGTCAAATGGAATGAGTAATCCCAGGTGCTTTGGAAATGTTAAATTGTTCATAAGTCCCTTAGACTTTTGTTTCTCCTTTGAACCCCATGGATGGTTTTGGGCCTCAGAACAGGTGTATTAAACCGTCTCCATTTCAGCTGATAATTGAGGGCCTCTCAAAGTCTACCTAGAAAAGAATGTATTCTACTACAGGAAGGAACAGATGATGCAAAATTTTGATTTTTTAATCTAAAGTTTGGTCCTGTCTGGCAACACAATTGAAGAAACATGACTTTCCAATCTATTTGGAAGGTGAGGGTTCCAAGTACACCCTCACTGTGATCTGAAAATTGTGAAAATCTATACTAACGAGAAGCTTAGGAATAACCCAGACGTGGGTTTAAATCCTAGATTTGACACATTTTTGGGGTGGTGGGGTGGACTGAGAGACCCTGAACAGATAACATCTATGAGCCCTAGTGTTCTCATGTGTAAAACAGGATTATACCGCCTCACAAAGATTTGATGAAGATTAAAGGAAATTACAGATGTTAAATGCTTAACAAGAATCTAGTACATAGTAAGAGCTCAACGTATATTAGCTGCCATTGTGTTGACAACAATGAAGATAATTTCAAGCTTTTATATCCAATTTTGTGTTGCTGAATGCTTTATTAGGTATGAATGAACATCTCAAACATATTTGTCCATCTATCATTATTTCTATATATGTTGTTCACCTAACCATCATATCAAATTCCTGTTCCTTTAGTTTGGAGGTTCTTATTTTTGGGGGGGATCATAAACCTCCTTGAAAATCTGATGAAGTGTGGGTGATGTGCTCCTCTCTGAAGCTCCAATAGCACCTCACAGTTTCCACCTGACCCCACTGTACCTCCATCCGCCTGCACTGTGACTGCTTATTTATTCCTTTTTCCAGGCTCTGGGAGGTCAGGGACTTTATCTGCCCAGATCACCATTTTCTTTCCCTTGCTTAGCTCTGTGCCTGGTAGAGAATAGGTGTTTGATATTCATTGAATGCATAAATGAAAATTGCAAAGCCTTCCCCTGACCCCTTAAAAATTCACCTACACTCAAGCTTTTGCATCTAATTTCAGACGCTGTCTGAGGACTCCAGGTAAGAAGCTACTTTAATGACCACCTATTGTAGGTCATTAAAAATGCAGTAGGGAAATTTTCAGGCCAAATAATGAAGCAGCCTGTTTTTCAGGCCAACTAATGAAACAGCTCTACCGCAGGCCAGAAAGAAAGTGTAGATCGTCGCCTCAAGAGAGGAAGGGCAAAGTCAGAATTGACACTGTGTTCGTGATGAAGGCAACCTTTGTCCAGGTCCCTTGTTTTACCAAAGATGACAAGAGGAGCCAGCCTTGCCCAAGGTCACATGGCTAGTGGTAAAGCGACTTGAACCTCCTGGCTTCCAGACCAGTGCTCATCAAACTCAAACCTTCCCCCTCTTCCCCTCTAGCACTATCTCCCCAGAAACTCAGTCCTTGCGAGAATTCAATGAACATTTTCTTCCAATCATGGTCAGAGAATAATATAAGAAAATGCAGGATTTACACGACTTTGGTCAAATGCGGGGACAGGACTTTAAACGAAAGAGTTGATTTAAATCTTTTAAAACCTGCAGAGTGAAGGGCTTGCCTCCTCATTGCCTCATTTGAAAGATGAAATCATTCTGTCTTTATTTTTCATTGATGGGAGTTTGGCTTTGGAGGGAAAAAGATCTGGCACTTGAGAGTTGGCCCAGTGAGGATAGGGGTTGTCATTTTCTCCTCACTGAGGCCTAGCAATGCCTTTAGCTCAGGCCCGGCCCATGTATCCCCCAAAGTGACAAAGGTACAGCATTTCACACAGGAACACTTGGGGAGCTTTTCTCCATGAGACGCTGCGTAAGAATCCATTCATCTCACTGCCACATATGCAGGCTATTTCTCACGAGCTTAGCCAGACATTTGTTTTTTTTTAAACTATGAAAAAAAGAGCCTTATCCTCATCATACCAGATTGCTCCATCGGATACACATCACACATGGTGTTTAGAGAAATGTGACATGATCTGAGAACATCTGCAATTCTCTAGAACATACTGTTGTCGGGACTTGACTTAAACTAAACAATAGACATCAGACTTTCCTTCAGAGGTTTTGCACTGAATCTTTCCATTATAGCACAAATGGCTCCTTCTGAAATGGCACCAATTAAAAATGCTCCAGGACATGAACATCACAACTCAAATTCAGATACTCGCATGTTATTAACAACGGTGCTCATTCCCGTTTCAGAGATGAAAATTACAGAGGAGATACCAGTGGCTTTTCCTCCATTGCTACTGTCATTTGCTACGGAGGCCACAAATTCAAGAGATCACTCATTCTTGGATTAACAAAAGCAGTCACCACCTAGCAAAACATCAGGCCCTGTGTAGGTGCTTTATATGCGCCGCCTCTTGTAAGTCCCTCAGTGGTCCTTGGAGACAGCTGCTATTATCTTCCATGACATACATCAGGGTACTGAGGCCCAGAGCCCAAGTGATATTGTAGAGCACTTGCTGTGTGCTAAGCACTCTCCATGCATTTTATTTATAGTATCTCATTAAATCTCACCAAACCCTTTGAGGTCAGTGCCATCATAAGCTCCAATTTACAGTTGAAGAAACAGAGACAGGTCTCAAAGCTAGGCCTAGTTTCCTCCAAAGTTCAGTCACACTTGTTCTATTTGACAGTATGAGGGAAGACCCTTTTTTGGTTAAGAGTATAGACTCTGTAGTTAAACCTCCTGGACCCTGCCCTTGTTGGCAGTATGATCTTAGATAAGCATGAGTTAACTTTCCCATGGCTCAGTTTCCTTACCTGTAAAATGGCATAATAATGGAACTTACCTCAAAGGATGGAGAGAATGCAATGCAAAGCATGTAGCTTGGGGTCTAGCATACAGTAAGTTCTCAGCCAGTCATTATCAGTATTAAAAAGAATACTGGCTGGTGGCTCGCGCCTGTAATCCCAGCACTTTGGGAGGCCCAGGCAGGCGGATTCTTGATGTCAGGAGCTTGAGACCAGCCTGGCCAACATGGTGAAACCCCATCTCTACCTAAAATATAAAAATTAGCTGGGCGTTGGTGGGTGCCTGTAGTCCCAGCTACTCGGAAGGCTGAGGCAGGAGAACTGCTTGAACCCTGGAGGCAGAGGCTGCAGTGAGCCAAGACTGTGCCATTGCACTGCAGCCTGGGCGACAGAGTAAGACTCTGTCTCAAAAAAAATAAAAAAATACCATAACACTTAATCTTATTTTTATATAAAATAAGGCTATATTCACAAAGGATACGGGGATTAAAGCAAACCAAAACAGAAGAGTGAGGGTAAGTTTAATTGTGTGATAAGGATTTAGGTAAGATGGCCTAGGCAACATGGCAAAACCTCATCTCTACCAAAAAATACAAAAATTAGCTGGGCACGGTGGTGGGTGCCTGTAGTTCCAGCTACTCAGGAGACTGAGGTGAGAGGATCATCACTTGAGCCCAGGAGTTTGAGGCTGCAGTGAGCTATGATTGCACTGTACTCCAGCCTGGGCAACAGAGCAAGACCCAATCTCAAAAAACAAAAAAAAATTAAGAAATAAAAAGTAAAACTTTAGGATTAAGGTAAGAGATACCCCACTGTGCAGCACAGAGCTCCATCAGATTGGAAAAAGTGGCTGCCAGGGAATGCCTCCTCTTATTAGTTCAGACGGGCTTATGTGCTGGTCTGCTTGTGGGAAGTCCTATGCTGCTTAGTGTTGACAGAACGCACAATGAACTTTTCCTTGCTTTTGTCTCTACCAGAACTCCACTGAGTGCGCCCTGCTGTATGGTTTTAACCCTGGTCTTGGGATAGGTTTCCATGGCTATAGGAAAGAGGTGGAGACAGGGAATACCACCTTCTGAGTTCATCAGCGCAGAAGTGAGCACCGGCCGCAAGACATGATTCACCCTAGTTAGCTTTCAAGAGAAAACTGTGTCTGCTGATTGGGTAGATATTGTTGAGGCAAGATGCGGTATGTCTAGCCTGTGTCCAACATATATTGGGTTAGGCCATTCCTTTCATCTTCTCTAATGGTGCCCAGTAAAATGAGAATGAAATGCAAATCCCTTACCCTGGCTCTGGGCCACCCAGACCCATTTGTGGGTCTCTAGCTACATCCCCAGGCCCTGTATCTCTCCCTTGATCACAAGGGCTTCCTTCCCTCTTTAAGCTCTTTACACCAGCTCCTCCTTTGCCTGTGACACTCTGTTTCCACGTTTTTCATGTACCTCCTTCTTCTGTTGGGTCTATTCTCAAATGTCAGTCTTCAAAGAGGCCTTCCTTGAGACTCCATAAACTACTGTAGCTCTCTGATTCACTTCCTTACTCTGTCTTGTTTTTCTGTCTGCTAAAATAGAACTGATAATTCTTGTCCTTCTCTCACAGCATTTCTTTGATGAGCAAATGAGATTCATGTGTATGTGTCTATGAAGATGCTTTTATAATTGTGAGTGATCACCAGGGATGCAAAGGAGGGTTCAATTCCTATGTCAGTTCACATTGGGTGGGTTTTTCTGAAGCACAGTCCTGACATGAATTCCAAGACTGCAGTGTTCTCAGTGACAAAGGGTGCAGCAATCCCTTAATGATGACTGACTTGGGAGAGGGAATTAGAGGTGTGGGTGTCACATATTTGCTATCTGTGCCAAAAATAAAGTAATATATTAATAGAAGCCAAAAATCAATAATTTTTTACAAATGGCTTCCTCAAACTCTCTATGGTACTTCTGGAAAAGTGAGATTTGAAATTTTACTCTCTTCCCTTTGTACTGTAAAAATTTATTCCCCTGACATTACTTTTATATTTAAAACTAATTAGAAAACTTCATAGGTTTCATCATATATTTAACATCATTGCTAAAGTTCTAACACTATTTTTGGAAAACATCAAAAGAGAAAAGTGTAAGAGAGACAAGGAAAACAGAGAAGTTTTCCATATTTAAAGTTGTAAGTCGTCACAAAGTATTCTTTTGATATTACTTTTTTTTTTTTGATACAGAGTCTCGCTCTGTAGCCCAGGCTGGAGTGCGGTGGCACAATCTCTACTCACTGCAACAACCTCTGCCTCCTAGGTTCAAGCAATTCTCATGCCTCAGCTTCCCAAATAGCTCAGATTACAAGCGCCCACCACCATGCCTGGCTAATTTTTGTATTTTTAGTAGAGATGGGGTTTTACCGTATTGGCCAGGCTGGTCTCAAACTCCTGGCTTCATGTGATCTGCCCACCCTGGCCTCCCAAAATGTTGGGATTATAGGTTTGAACTACTGTGCCTGACCTTACAAATTTTATAAATAGTGATAGGCAAATACATCTAATGAAACTAGAGTATTATTTATCATTTCTTTGGATGAACCAATCCATGTAAGGAGGGTGTGGTTCCGGGTTTCTCCTGCTTCACCAGACGGTAACCCACCATGGCTCTCTCTTTGATGCTGGTATCATATAATTTTCAAAGCATTGAGACAGATTTTAATTCATTTAATAATTAGGTCAATAAAAACCATTATTGCTGAGAGTGCCATTAAAAGTCCATAATGTTACCTTAATGGGGGAAAAACTAATATAGTTCTGTTGGATTTTTTCCATGAAATTAATATTATAGCATTTTAGTGGGTGTCTTAAATAGCTTAAATAGACATTTTTATTAACAGAACTAATCACAGAATTAAAACAAATGAAAATCATTACATTTGCTATGATGAAGTATCCATATTCACAGGATTTTATAAGCCCCGTTCCTGTGAAGAACCTGAACATTCACTACCACAAGAACAGTATATTAAACTTGCCTGGAGCACTGCTTAGGGTCCCAAAGAGGCTGCCAATTTGTGTTTTGGTGAATTCTCCTTGAACACCATGGCTCCATTTCTCAGAGCCACTCTACTGGGAAACATTCCAGAATCATAACCTCCCAAACCAAAAACCTTCTTCAAGCCCCCTTTTTGGTTGGATTTCATCTAGGACATCTAAGACAGTATTTCAGCTCAGAAAAACACTAAGGCAGAAGGGGTTGCGCCTATGCCACCCAGAAATGTTTTATCCCCTCTCCTTCCTCCGCTTAATCACTAACGGTAGATAGATCTTAAGACGAACTAAGGTAGGCTCTAGAATAGTGCTATATGATTTAGGTAAATTCTCACTAGAAGAGCAAGAGAGCAGGAGGAAAGAAGATTATACCAAGGGCTTCCCCTCAGACCACATGAATGCTATGATTCTGTGAGTTATTCAAATGCACAAGTCACTGCTTATGGCCGCAACATTGCTGCCTGGCTACCCGCAACTCTTTTCGTACTCAGATGTACCAGGATTCACAAGAATTCAGGGGTGATCAATATTGATCAAAGGCCAAGGCCATAGATGTAGCTAGCACATTATACACTGACAGAACGCTTGCTAATATACACACAGAAGTAGCGGCTGGAGCCTATGAGGCTGTGCAAACAGTATAGGCTTTGGGTTTGGGAAGACCTGCGTTAGATTTTAGTACTTTTGTTCCCAACAGGATGACCATGGGCAGGTTAGCTCACTTCAGTTTTCAGTTTCAGCCTCTGGAAAATGGATTGATGAAGTCCACAGTTGTTTGAGTCCATGGTTTTCAGGAAGGTTTGAAAGAGATTCCAGATGAAAAATATCTAACACTGTGTCTGGCAGAGAGTAAGGGCTATTCTTCAGAGGAAAGAGAGTCATCTCAGTTGGCATTGACACTCAGGCCTTATTTCCCAGGACATATTTAAAATACGATTGGCAGGGTAGCCTCTGCTAACCTCCAGCCACATTGGTTAACTCTTAGAAAGGCTTGTGCATGCCCAGACATGCTGAATCTAAACAAACCAAAGGGAAGTTGCACTTCTCCACCTATTACTCCCTTTCCCTCCCTAAGAAGATTCTAGAAACACTAGGAAATCTACTTAAATATTTTTATTTAACTCAGTTTTAAACAACATCTGTCAGAAAATGCCATTCTTAGTAAAATAAACCTTCTTTGAAGGCACATATAGACTTACATATGTGATATTGGCAACCAATCAGCATTTTGGGTGACTAGGGAGGTCTTGGGAACTGGGAGGCACAGTAAGAATGAAAGGCCTTGTTTGACCTCCCCGAGCTCTAAGCAAGATGTGGTGCCTGAGAAAGCTTATGCAGGTCCTATTGGGCAAGACTATACAACCATGCACAATGGAGGAAAAAAATACCTTTAGGGCATGGACGTTTGGTTTCTCAAGGCCTGTGATGGGAAGGCCCTGAAACTCCCCCAACAGGGATGGAAGTAATCTGTGGATATTTTGTTCATGAGAAGTAGAGGAAAAGGGGAGGGGAGAAAGTGGAAACAGCAATGTGTCTGGAAACCAGGTGGCACCCTGTGCCCTAAAGTAAATAAATTGGGTAAAGAAATATGACAGCTAGACAGTCCTAGAAATGAACATCCTGAAATCATCCCATAAACTTTATTTTGGAGGGGGATAGGGAAGAGAAGAGATTCTTTCTTCAATGTGTTTCATTTAGTTGGTGATATTGTTGGGCATTAACTTGGGATTCACTATTCCTGTGGCAAGTACTTACTTTTGCTGAAATTACCAAATATACTGTGGAACAGAGACTCTTATCAGAAAATTGATCTATAATACATAAAGGCGTCTTGCAAGAAAAAAGTCCCTTGTGGGGGCGATTTTTTTAAATGCTTCACTGCAGGCCTTTCACAATCACTTGGAAATTTGGAGATTGCTCAGATATTGTTTCTGTGGGAAGAGGAGAAAGGGAACAAAGAGACACATAATACTTGTGACTATACAGGCTCCTACCATTTTCTAGTCTATTCGACAAGAGCAGCAGAGGTTCATACCAAGGAAGTGAAAACCATTCAGGAATACAAAAATTATTTACAAAAAAACAGGCTGTGCTTTGCATTCTTTTCTATTACTTTGACAATTGCCAAGAAGTGTGGCTGTGCTCGCTCAGTATTATTTAAATTAAATTATCAAATGCAAATGCTAAATATGAACCTCTCAGCAAAGCACTGGATTATAACGCCATGTCCTCTATTCAGAGTAAAAGCTGATTACTGGTTCTGGAGTTATAAACATGTCAGACAATAATTTAATTGCTTTGCAGGTAGAGGAATATGCAGCATTCTTGTTCTCATTCTGGAATTCAACACGACTCTTTAATACAACATAACGATCATAAACACACACAAAGTCTTCGCCTGACACCTGCTTTATGGTAAAAAGAAGCTATTGCAAATTTCCGCAAAGCTCAAAGAATGAGGCAGTGCCAGATTTTTTAATCACTAAGCAAAACAGATTTCTCACCAAGTGGCCCGGGCTTTTACTCCTGGTTCAGAGAGTTAAAAGACACATTTTCAAAATGAGTTTAAAGCTATAATGAATTTCAGGTGCAAAGGACCACCTTCTAACAGCTAATTCGCTTCCTGTCTTCAACTGAGCTGTTAACCATAGGCAGCCAACATGTGCACCCCTTTCTTGGGCCACTGGTGAAGACAGATGTCACGATCAATACTCATTAACTCTGGGATCAGTGTGTATATTCCTCAGGAAGAGAAAGGGAGTCTAAAATGTAACTAGGAGGACTTCATAAGCATTTTCTGAGCATTCCAGTGGCTGAGTGTTAAACCATAACAGGAGTGCAGGAGGGGGAGAGAAGGGGGAGGGTGAGAGAGAGAAAGGAAGAAGAAAGAGGTCACATTTTGTGGCCTCCTCTGTCTCTGGAGGTCTTTTTTATCGGCTCGTGAAATTCCCAAGGATCCTGACCATCTCCCCCCTTCCCAGCTCATTGCAAAGAGTTGTTGAACATTTCTTTGCAATTGGGTAGGGAAAGATCTTGAAAGGTGGATCCAACTTGAACGTTAGACTTTTATGAAACATGATACAGAAATCGTAGTTGCAGAACTGCACCTGCTCATTTGCTGACTATGATGACCCAACATTTATTGAGCACTATATGCCAGGCCTGTGCTACCTCAATGCTTCACCTGGAATACCTTATTTAATCCCTACGGCAATCCCATAACCCTATAGGAAGCAGTCATCCTTTTACATATGATGCACATAAAACTGTCTGAAATGATTTGCACCTAGTATTATGATGGTAGGCTTAAATGCTTTCATTTTTGTACTTTGCTGTGTTTTAACAAGTTTTTGTGATGGATGTGTTCTCATTTTTGCAAAATCAAGAATAACATAAAAATAAAAGACTGGGTGCCAATGCAAATCTCCCAAGATGTTAACCTTAGTTAATTCTGGGTGATGAGAACGTAGATGATTGTTATTTCCTTCACTGTACATTTATGAATGTTTAGTTTCCCTACATAAGTGAAAATATAGACTTTAAAAAAGAAAAACAAAGGAAGAAGCTCTTCACTACTGCCACGGAATGAGCAAAATGAAGCCCACATTTTATTAAACAGCAGGGAGACCCAATGCTCTGTATCAATGCCAGACACACCACCAAGCATTTGCTATGCATAATCCCACCAGCTCCTTCCAACAACTCTGGGAGGTAGATGTCACCACCCTCACTGTACAGACAAGCAGAGTGAGGTTTCGAGTGGGTAAAGGACCTGCACATAAGGTCACTCGGGTATCTGGCCTTCACTTACCCTTCTGGCCTGAGGCTCCATGGCATGTCCTCTGACCTTTGCTCATACCCTGGTCTCCAGCCGCCAGAGTCCTTGTCTTTTTCTGACCACAACCTCAAGGTCCCTAGGTCCATACCTAATGTTCACACTCTCTCATCTACTTGGAAAGCCATTTTCCAGGCTACACCCATTCTTCCAAATGTGTATCAAATACTCTCCCTTCCACAGACACTCTCTGAGTCACTTCAGCCTTGGTGTGTTCACCTTAGTGTAGTATATGCCACAGGCTGCCACATGGCAAGTGCCAGGCCAGCTCAGGCACACTGAATGCTCTGTATGGATTACACAGTGTTTAAAATATTTTAAAAATAATTAGATTTGTACTCAAAAAACAACACAAAACAAAACAAAAAAACAAATGTGTACTTAGTGGCTCAGGTTCCTCTACCCTGCTTGGCAATAATTCACTGTAGCCAAAGCCTCTGGCCTATTCAGACAGAAGCCTGTGTGTGCTCTAGTTCCCAACAGTCTCCTTGTAATACTCCTTCTTATCCTTGGCCCATTTCTCTTAACTCATTGTTGTCAGGCCTCTGAGCCCAAGCTAAGCCATCACATCCCCTGTGACCTGCACATATACATCCAGATGGCCTGAAGTAACTGAAGAATCACAAAAGAAGTGAAAATGGCCTGTGCCTGCCTTAACTGATGACATTACCTTGTGAAATTCCTTCTCCTGTCTCAGAAGCTCCCCCACTGAGCACTTTGTGACCCCTGCCCCTGCCCGCCAGAGAACAACCCTCTTTGATTGTGATTTTCCATTACCTACCCAAATCCTATAAAACAGCCCCACCCCTATCTCCCTTCACTGACTCTCTTTATGGATTCAGCCGACCTTCACCCAGGTGATTAAAAAGCTTTATTGTAGGCCGGGCGCGGTGGCTCAAGCCTGTAATCCCAGCATTTTGGGAGGCCGAGACGGGCGGATCACAAGGTCAGGAGATCGAGACCATCCTGGCTAACATGGTGAAACCCCGTCTCTACTAAAAATACAAAAAAACTAGCCGGGCGAGGTGGCGGGCGCCTGTAGTCCCAGCTACTCGGGAGGCTGAGGCAGGAGAATGGCGTAAACCCGGGAGGCGGAGCTTGCAGTGAGCTGAGATCCGGCCACCGCACTCCAGCCTGGGCGACAGAGCCAGACTCCGTCTCAAAAAAAAAAAAAAAGCTTTATTGCTCACACAAAGCCTGTTTGGTGGTCTCTTCACATGGACATGTGTGACAATTGTTTTATGTGCCCAGCACATCACAGGTGTTCATTGAGGGCCAGAAACTAGTCACGTCACTGCTGCTATAATCCTAGGGTGAGAAAATGGTGGTCTGAATTAGAAGCAGTGAGAACAGAGAAAAGATACTCCAAAGAATCTGTCCTCTGGAGTTACAGGCTTTATTTATTTATTTGAACACTTTCTATCTTGAACTATAGTGATACGGGTATACATCTTAACTATTCTACTTGACTGACTGCATCTCCCTGAAGACACGTGTCAGGTGCCATGCCTGCCCTGTGATATCCCCAGCCCTGCCTAGCTGAATGGTGCATACATAACAGGCATGGGATGAATGTTAGTCGACTGATCATTCATTTTAATCCTGCAACGCGGCGTTTATGTTTCCGCTACATTTAAAAGCTGGCAAAACACGTCCTTCCCTCCCACTCACTAAATTTAAAACTCAGTACATTAATTATCTGAATTAAAGTCAAGAGTCTGAGCTATCCACCACCCCCCGCCCCCAATTTATAAAGACAGGGACGAGACAAATTTTTTGCCAAGTTGTAGGGACAGAAAGACTAAAGAATGAGGACCTTACAGGCGAGCACGGGGCCAGCGAAGGATTCTGTTTTAAGGTCATCTCCTGGCGCTCATTAGTGCTGTTGCTTCACCTGGGTGAGCAGAGCGCTTCCATGGAGAAGAGACCTCCCCCGGCTCCTGCTGCATTAACAGTCTCCGAATGTGATTTGGCAGCAGCACGGGTCTCATTAGAGTGTGGGGAGGTGCAAATGCAGAAGGCCTCACTTTGAGAAAACACTTTGCATATGAACAAAGGTGCAAAGATGTCAGGCTTTTAAAGGGAACCTGCATCTCGCTCCTCACTTAGCAAAGTCATCAGGAGATTCTGCTAAGTAAAGAAGTTCTCGACCTTTCCAAGCTATTAAAGGTGACCCAACAAAGCAAAGTGGCTTTGTTCCCCAAATTTCTTTTTGTCACTTGCCTTGAACAACCAAGCCTGAACAAAACAGCCTAAAGGAGATTGCCAGGTAATAATAAATCCCCATTTGCTTCAGTAAAGGACATCTCAAAGAAGGGATAAAATAAAAATTGTATCAGAATTAAAGAGGCACAAAAAAAACCTGACCATCCGGAGCATGTAGATTCTGGGTAGCAACGAATGTATTAGGTTGGTGCAAAAGTAATTGCAAGTTTTTGCCATTACTTTCAATGGCAAAAACTGCAATTACTTCTGCACCAACAAAATACTTGGGGCCTGGTTCTCAGAGGTAGGGCTTCCAGCATTTTAAGTAACAGCCTGCCATCAGGAACGATGTGCATATTCATCATTGATGTGGCTTGATCCTGATATATTGTTTCCTTGAGCAGGGAACAGCCTCAGCAACATCTCGCAGAGTGACCATCAGGTCATGTCCTTGTCTCTGGTTCATTTGAGGAGAGTAGGAAATTGTGAAACCCACAAGAAGAGCTTATGGCTCCTCCTCACACTCCTACACTTAAATCCACGAAGAGACTGCCAGGCATTGGTCAAGTTTGAAAATATTTAATGGACTACGCATTGTCTGCACTGCACCATTGCAAGGTCAATAGCTGTCTGTCTCTTTATCCCACAAGGCTAGGTTTTCCGTTGAAGAAGGTACCGCTGTTACTGGTAGAGGGTGTCCAGGTTCATGGCCTCTTGAACAAAGAACTGAACACAATGCACAAACAAAGCAAGGAAAAGAATGAAACAACAAAAGCAGAGAAAGTGTTGAAAATGAAAGTACACTCCATTACAGAATTTTGGGGAGTTTAAATACCCTCTAGAGGTTTCCATTGGTTACTGGGTGTATGCCCTATGTAAATGAAGAGGATGAAGTAAAGTTATGAAGTCATTTACTTGGCATATGCCCTATGGAGAGGACAGCCCCTGTCACAGCTCAAGTGTGAATCAGCCTTATGTTCCCTGCCTGCAGACCCTATTTCCCTGTCTCACTGCCGCTTGGGTTTCCTTAGAAGGCCCTTTGCTAACTCTGCCTTCTGGGAACTGGCAAGTCAGGTGATCTCTGGAGCTGCCCCACCCTAGAAAGTGCAGAGTGAACAGCTGAGGACTGTTGTGCACTAAGCATTTGGGGAAACCACCCTTTCTCCCAGGTTGGTGGGCTCTCTCAAGACAGGTACCTGTACTTACTTGGTATTAGAGTGCTCTAATCTTAGAGTCTAGTGTAGGCTTCAGGGGAGAGGGAGCTAAGGCGGCCGTTCTATTTGCTTTTTTCCAGGCCATGGGTCTGTCTCTAGAGTGAGACAGAGTCCTCCTCTGTCTAGCTTGAAGCAGTGGAAGACTGTATGGGGTACGGAATAAGAAGCTCAAAGTGCCCCTTTGCGGCATGTCCTGCTCTGTGGGCACTTACTCTTTCAGAGCTTGTGAAGACAGAGATACAGGTCAGTCAAGCCCAGGACCAGGTGTTTGGATGCTTCTTATCCCCAAGTTTTCTAATTTCACTAGGGATATCAAAGGCAATTTAATGCAATCTACATTTTACAGATGAAAGTGATGGGATTCAGGACATGTTCCCCCAAAAGATGGCACCTTGGCAGAGTGAATATTTTAAGCTAAAGGAATATGAGAAAGTAACAGAAGCAGGAAGGTCTTTCTGACTGCTCACTCCTTCTTTGTCCTTGAGGCAGGTTAGAAGACCCTCATTGGAAAGGTGCCCTGAAGAAAGGAATGTTCTTATCTCTGAAGACAAAGGGGCACAGAGAAGAATCTGAACAAAACTCTGTGCTGTGTCCCCAGTTTATTGCTATTAGACTATATCCTTTTTGAGTATACATTTTAGAGCTCTAAATTTATACTCTTTCCAATGCTCCATTCCACTTCTACAGTTAGACTGCTCATGGCTACCTCAAAACCTTGAATGTGGAGCTTCTAGATCCCCAGTGGCAATTCCCATCAAGGAGAATTTTGCCTATTTGCCTCTCTCCTACCATCCACAGTCATAGTTACCGCAAGTGAGTTAAAGCAGTTGAGCAAATCATATATATATGCTAGAAGATATATATATATATATCTCTCACAAATATATATCTCCCCAGTGTATGGGGTTAGAATGCAGCTGTGGAACATGGGGGCGTCCTTTTAGTGACTTAAACCAAATTATCACTGGAGAAACAATGAGAACAACAAAATCAAATGCAAACCACCAAAATACAAGTATAGTCCTCATCTCAAGAAAAAGGTAAGGGAAAGATCTTCAGAAAGCCACATGGCTTTTCCCCCTCTATTAATTATTTAGTCTCAGCTCAGACAGTTCCACAAACAGAACAGTCATAAACAGGGCCATTGCCATACTTCTGGGGATGAGGAAAACACCAGAATAGAAATCTTCAGTGGGCTAGCACAGGGCTCTGGCTGTGATCCCTCTTATCCAAAATTCTGCTAAGGGACTTGCCTGAGAACACACACAGATTTCTCTATGAGAGCAAAACAAGAGATATATGAATAGGTTAGATAATGCAATGAATATAGAAAATTACATTTTGGAATGTTGTATTCCATCTTATGGGGCAGGATTTAATCAGGATCCTAGTGCAATCTTCCATCTGGAGTCCCAAATCCAATGTCACACATTGCAGATCGGGATGGGGAAGATCTAGCTTAACCCTAATGAGGAAGATGTCCTGCCCGGTTAACTTTCAGCTCAGTGGGTATTAGTAGCACAGCAGGGATGCCAAACAGGAACACATTATGGGGTGTCATCAGCAAGAATAAGGTCCAGAGCTATGTGGTGGGTTAGAAGTTTGAAAGTCAGAAAAGGCTTTGGAAGCCCTCTTGTCTTCCATTTTGCAGGTGAAGAAACTGAGGGCCAGAGAGGTTGAATAATTTGTTTACCATTCAGGCTACACAGAGAGTTAATGTCAGGACCCAGACTTTCCAAGTTCCAGGCCAAAGCAGATGATTATCCTGTAGCATGTACTGGCCATATTTCCCAGCAGCAGTATATCCCAGCAGCAGCATAATTTCAGAAAAGGAATGAAAAAAGGGGATATATCCAGTGGAGGGTACCCAGGATAAGGGATTTCAAAGATGCACAATTCCAGGACACAGGGTGATTAGTCATGAGAAGTGGAGATATGGGGTGGGGGTGCGTGATGGTTTCCACAGACATAGGAGAAAGAAACATTAACAATGTGGGCCATGGAAAAGGAATTAAACTTCAGCTTGGTTTCATGGGGCAGGTAGATAACTAGTGGGTGGATTGGAAGAAAGCGATTTATATGTCTGTGGTGAAACATACACACAATGTAAAATCCACCATATAGCCATTTTAAAGTATATCGTTCAGCAGCATTTAGTGCATTCACAGTTCTGTGCAAACATCACCACTACCTAGTTTCAGAAAATGTTCATTATCCCAAAGGGAAACCCTGTACCCATTAAGTGGTAACTCCCCTTTTCCCACCCACCCAGTCCCTGGCAACCACTAATCTGCTTTCTGTCTCTATCAATTTGCCTATTATGGATATTTCATAGAAATGGAATCATACAATATGTGGCCTTTAGTGTCTGGGAAAGCAGATGCGTTTTTAACATAATTAAAATTGCAGGACGAAGAGTGTGGTTTGAAAGGGGGCTTGGTAATGACTGAGGATGCTTGAGTTCAGGCTAGAAGGCTAGAAGTCTGCATGGTAGGGATATTGCGGAGGGGGCTCTGAACAAGAAGTGGGCTTGAAAGGATGGCTCTTCAAGGCTTTTCTGTCCTGGAGGTGGAGGCTCTCTCTGACAAGGCCCTGGGATTATCTCCCTCTTTCCCCACAACTCCACCTCCGCCAGTGATGGCCACTCTCTACCGTATGGTAAAACTCAGGTCCAACCACCTCCACTCCTTTTGCTAATTTCCCCTCTTTTCATTCTCCTCCTACCTCTGGGTCTCTTGACGCTTGCTTGCCAATTTGCCTGACACACTGCAGACACTCTTCTCACTCAAGCATGTTTGACCTGAACATACAGCTTTCTGCTGAGCTGATCTGGAGTTTCAGTTGGCCGTTTGTGCAGCCAGACATGAATTAAGAACAGGGATAAACAAGGATGACTTGAGCTTTAACTACACCGATTTGGCCCAATAGGCTCAGGAATAACCTATAAGACCTAACAGTTGAGGGCAATAAAATTAGATACAAAGGGACTGCAGGGTAGAAACAATGTCTTTTGATACTTCACGCAACACACACTCACACAAAAGACACTAAAAACTCTCCGACACAAGCCTTACAACAGCTTAGAGGAGAGGCATTGTGCTTGAAAACCTATTATTTTAAAAAGCAGAGAGGAAACCCACGGTGACTGAAGTATCATTTTCCAGGTGGTGATAATAGATTTCATCCCAAGACCTGGAAATCATGTTAGAACTACAGTATCAGCCCAGCTTTGTGTCTAGGGCTTAAACTTGAAATGTTGTTTACGTAAATAGTAAAGGAACACACACTGGGTTGAAGAGTGTGTTCTCCAAAAATGCATGTCCACCTAGAGCCTCAGAATGTGACTTTATTTGGAAAGAGGTCTTGGGAGATGTCATTAGTCAAGATGAGGTCACACTGGATTAGACTGGGCCCTAAATTCAATGACTGGTGTCCTTATAAGGACATCAACAGAGGGCAGAAGGCCACGTGAAGACAGAGCAGACACTAGAGTGATACGGCTGTAAGCCAGAGAAGGCCAAAGATTGCAGAAAGGAAGGATTCTTCCCCAGAACTTTCAGAGAGAGCATGATTCTGCTGACACTTTGGTTTTGGACATCTAGCATGTTGAACTGGGAGAGAATGCATTTCTGTTGTTTTAAGTCACTCAGGTTGTGCTAATGTGTTACAGTAGTCCTAGGAAGCTAACATAGTACACTCCTGATTCCCTCTTCTTTTATACAATTGAACAAACCTATTTGAAACATGGAAAAAGCTCTTAGTTCTTACAATACAATCTTATATTTGTAGTTCAACTTCTGAACACAGGTTTAGAAATAAATAGGGTCTGATTCCACTGATTTTCAGAGGGCTTTCTTTGCAGTGACTGAGGTTTGTTTTATTTGTTTGCTTGCTTGTTTCCAGGAGAAGAGAAGATTGGCCTCAGACACTTTCGTCTTCAGACCCGTGCCTCTCCTTTGAGAATCCCTTCCCCGAAGCTGCCAGGCAGAACCTTCCCCCACACTGTTCATCCTTTGTTCCCTGCTCTCCTTTTCCAGGCGGAGAGACCTGGGGCCTTGGAAGCAAGCACACGCTGGCTGAGCTATGATTCCCCCATGTTGATTATAATTTTTATCACATTATATGGGATCCCTCTGGTGGTTACTAGGGGATACATCAGTTTTGAGAGATTGGAACCTAACCAAAGAATCTTCAAATCTAAAGGATAAGAGGACTCAGAGTTTACAAGTCACAGCAAGCAGATGCTGGTCTGCTTTAGGTAGAGTTTACAAGTCACAGCAAGCAGATGCTGGTCTGCTTTAGGTGCCTTTTACGGGGATTGTGAGATGTCTCCTGGGGCCCGAGGAGGGTCTTCTGAGGTGTGAAAGGCTACACCGGTGGTCCTTGAAAGCCATCGTCATTTGTGTGAGTAGGAATACCGGAGGAGCTGTCTTGTGACATGAAAAACAGCATGGAGCATCCCAGGCACATCAAAGGAGTGGTTTGAGCCGTGGGCTGCAGAGGCTCGGAGAGAGTGACATATAAGACCCCGATGAGAGGCCAGTGGGGACAGTATTTCCAGACCTTGGCATGAAACAGGTTTCTGAGCATCTCACGAAATGTCGGTGAGGGCGGCTCCTCATAGTGACCCTCCCAAATCAGTCAAAGCTGGCCCCCTATCTTAATTATGACTTACGAATGGAAGCATTCATCTGGCTGGATGCAGTTTGTCACATGGTTTACAACAGTGACAGAATAAGAAATAACTTATGAAACAAGTACATTTTCTTGGCTGGCTGGGGCACTCAGAATTGACATTGGTAAGGCTCTATTAAAATGCCTTTATGTTCTGATATACACAGATGTGTTAATTTATAGCATATTCATCAGAAGACATAAATTAATTGCTCTCTGATGACTTTTATAACACCTCCTTTATGCCTCTCCACCCTCCCCCTCCAAAGTACACTGAAAAGGTCAACAGCACTATCTAATGTAGCACACTTCAACTTCCTTCCAAGCTTATAATTAAAGCTAATTAGTAGCTTTGGTAATTAGCACATGTAAGCTTTCTACTTTCTGAATTAATAAGACTGAGTCAGGTTTTGAGCCAAGTAGACTTTTCACTCGCTGGTTCTGATTCTTGAACTGTGTTTGGCTGGTTAATTTAAAACAGGTCTGTTCAAAGTGGAATACTAGAAAGAAACCATACTTATGATGGTCTGCTCTCAAGCTAGTGTGATTTATGAACAGGCCAAAGTGGAACTGTTGTCACAAGAGAAAATCAGAATGCTCTAGGTTTCCAGTAACCGACCAGTCTCCACCTCTCAGTGTGAAATGAGTTGTGTCCAGTTACTATGTCACGTGGATACAACACAACCTCAAAGATGCTCTTGCACACTTGTGTCACCCTCTGATAACACATCTGTACTAAGCACATCAAATCTTCTTTATTTTAGGAGAATGCAGAGGCAATGGCAGTGGGGTGCCAAGATATAACTAACTGCTCATTTTGATTCAAATAAAAATCAAAGAGGAGAAAAATCATTAGTCAAATCAGCTTCTGCTTTTGTGTAGACAAAGTGATTCTCCAAATAGCTTCGTGTTTCTTTTTTTAGCCAGCATGTGGGCATCCTGCAGGCCCAGACAGAATTAAAAGTGCATGTTTTAAAATCAAGAAATCAAATCTATATTCTATTAAAAGAAAAAATGTGATTTGTTTTCAGACTTTAGAAACAGTTGGGATAAAAATTTCCATGGGTGAGCTCATTTGCTTTTTCTCTTCCCATACTAATCTCAGAAAATTTATTTTTGTTTTTTAAAGAAAGAGAGGAAGGAAGAAAAAGAAAATCACTTAGTGATTTACTGGACTCCTTATAAGTCCAGGACAATGGTGGGGGTTACTCACAGCCCTAGCAATTTTGATACATAAAGAAAAGGAAACAGTCACTGCTGCACAGAGAGGAATATATAAGACAGCTCTGGGTCACTAGAGTAAATGGTTTTCATTTTAATGGCGCACTTACTGCCATTGTGATAGCCACATTTGGATCTGTAAGGGGCAGTTGATACTATTCAAGAGCAAGGCACATTTGGTCTTGGGGATGGCTGTGATTGTGAAGGTGACAAGGGGTTATGGATTCCCACAGCCTCACAGGCCCAGCTCAATGGGAAGCCTTGTGTCCCCTTGGCAGCTCACCCTACCTAGGTGGATACACTCCAGTAAGTTCTATATACAGTGGTTCTCAACTGGGGGAGATTCCGCCCCCAGGGGATACTTGGCAATGTTTGGCACAGTTTGGATTGTCATAACTGGTGGGAGAGGGTAGATGCTACTGGCACCTAGTGAGTAGAGACTAGGAATGTTGCTAAATGATCAGCCATGCACAGGACAGTCACTCCCCAACAAAGATTATCTGGCCCCACAGGATAATAGTGCCAATGTCATGGAATCCTGATAGAGAAGGTCTAAACAGGGTCTGAGGCCCTCCTTATCTTTCAGTAAGAGTTAAATGTTAGCTTTCCAGATTGACTCTGGACTGATCTTGGCCTTATAAAAGTCAGAAAGAAGTGAGTGATAGCTCACCCCCAGGGGCTAAGATCTGAGTCAGACTGGAAGTCGGCACACTCAGGGTAACTGCAGCTGCCTAAAAGCCCAGTGCTGGGCATTTTTATGTTGCAGCTAAGGCCGGCACGCTGCATTATGGATGAGCTCATGTGCCATGGCAAACAGTTTAAGAACGATGCTTATATTTAATGAATCCTAAATGGTTTATTACAGAGGGTCAAGTTTCTGCTTCCTGTGGGAATTTGACATTTACGAAAATGCGCGCACATTAATTATTCAGTGGAGACGTCCTTCCTATGGAAATTCACTTTCCTGTACACTTGACAGCACTACATTCCCTGTCTGCATGGGCTACTTTGTTGTTAATCCTCTAAGCATTAATTAAATAAAATTTGCAACTGAGCCAGGATGCATCTACCCTCAAATATTATGCAAAAGACAGCTAAATGCTGTTTGATTTTTCCTGCTGGTAGCCAATCATTACCCATAGCTATTTACGTTCTTCCTTTTGTTCTTTAAAGCATAAACCTGGTATCTCTTCCCACTGAGAAGAAAACTATGCTCAGTAATTAAATTACACCGCATTAAACTTACTTAACTTAAGTTCACCAGCAGGGAAAATTCCGTGCCCCTGGGTTTAACAATAAGTCCTAATCACGTTTGCAAGCCATATCTTTTCTGTGAGTTGTTGTAATTTTTGTTCCTGGAATTCCATTAAAAATGGTAATGTCATTACTCCTGTTACTGCTCAAAACCAACAGCATAATCCTGCATTTTAATTAGTAATTACAATTAATCATTATTTCATTAATGAAATGTTTAGTTGGTAATTGTCTTTGAGCACCTTACTCCCTAGGCTTATAAGCATTTCATAACATCTAATTCGTCGCCTGTTTCTGATGAAGTGGCACTGTCAACCTTATTTTATGTTAACACTTTGATGGGGCTCTGCATCCCAGGCCTGCAACACCAACTGCATATTTACACCTTGGAAACGTGTGGCTTCTGGCTCTCGATAAGGTTCGCCTGAGGACGTACCCTTCGCATTCTTTCCTGCCAACTTAAGAAGGCGAGTCAGTGTGCTCCCAGAGAGCACAGTGTGTGAAGAGAGAAATAGTAATTCCTGGAACGCTGACTTAATAATAAATCTGGGATCCAAATTCATGGATTTTTTGAGAGAGGATAGAGGAAGGATTTGAAGGTACTCTTTGGAACAGGAAGGTTGATTTTAAAAGAGCTTAAAGAATTAAGAATAAGCTGGGAGGGTTGTCAAGAATTTAACATGAGGCAAGATTTTTGTTGATCCTTTTGCAATACCAAAGATATTCTTATTTATTAGGATGGTTTTTTAGAGGTGAGGGGAAGACGACCCAAAAGGTCAGGGACCCAAGTATGCCTTGCACACAATTGTATTCCTAGCTCCTGGTGCAGGGCTGGGCATACATGTGATTCAATAAACAGCTAGATAAGTCATTGTTCCTGCATGGCCTATGGTTAGGCTATGAAGGAGGTAACTGAGGTACAAGAGTTAATGGTGGTTTGGTGATGGGAGCAGGGTGTGGGATGATAGGAGATGCCAAATTAGTGGGCTGGTGTGCCCACAAATTACCTAATGTCATAGCTGTCTGTCACTGACAATTCTGAAAGGACAGATTCATCCAGTTGCCCTCCATGTAAGAAAATTCACACACACACACACACACACACACACACACACACACACATCCCCAACAGTGAATTATTCAGGGAGGAGAAAGCCTGCTATCCTTTGCAAATTAAACAAGGAGGATTTGAGCAAAGAAAAGATGTGCTGCTGTTATTTCAAGGAAGTATTCACAGCTTCAGAATTAAAACTGAGATGGAACAACATCAGACTTGTTGGAAAATGCTCTGTGTCTGTGGTGTATCTCAGACAAGTTAGTCAGAAAATTCCAAATATCTGGAAGAAATAAATGACAGCCAACAGTTTGGTGTTGGCCACCAGCTGCCAGAGCACGTACAGTCTTGGCCTAAGGTGAGTGAAAGACAGGTTTCTGGGTCAAGACAGGTCTTTCCAACCGGCAATTTTTGAGGCTGCTGACATTTTACAAAATAAAAGAATGTGATAAAGCTTAATTTTTTGGTTTATTTTATAAATGTCTATATTTAAGAAGTTCATGCTTTAGCACACATAAGACATGTGACAAGTCATTTGGAAATAACATCAAATGTCAAAATTTGAGACCCTTTATAATTAGGAGTGGAGGGGCCAAGTGGACTCCATCCCTTGTCCCCACATAGGCCCTATTTCTTTCCTAGGCCATACAGCTTTTAAACATAATATTTCTCCCCTATTATCCTTCAGTATTTATAGAGCATCCGGTCTGTGCTAGGAGTTTGAAAAGAGAGTCTCTCTCTCATGGAGCTCCCAATCTAGAGGTCCTTTCCCTTTGGACTTTCTTCTACTAGAAATAGCCTTTTCTTGTTTAGTTTCCTTTGCTGACCCCGCCTGTCCTCCAGTTCTCACAAAGGCTACCATGGCAGTGTGGGAATACATATGAAAGAAAAAAAAAAAAAAAAAGATAAGATCATTGCACTGCAGAGTGAAGGAACAAATCCCTTAATAGTCACGAGTACACATTCTAGCTCATGAGCTTAAAGCCACACTATTCATGGAAATGGGCGATACTGATTGCACACTTACCATGTGTGGATACTGTGCTTAGTATATCACATGGATTACATCACTTCACCTGCTTCAGATAACCTGCATTGAGCACAATGGAAATTAAGAGTTGGCCCATTCCTAGATCCAAGTCTGTTACCTACTTTGCTGGCTGCCTGGGAATGAGGTCTTGTCTGTCTGTTTTTTGTTTTTTTAATTTCAGCTTCGGCTTGGAGCTGCAGCCCAGGCTACTATGGAAGGAAAGGGAATGTAGCCTTTATAAAATCATCTATAGCCTGGTAGGAATGTCAACTAGTACAATGATTATGGAAAACAGTGTGGAGATTCCTTAAAGAACTAAAAGTAGAACTACCATTTGATCCAGCAATCCCACTGCTGGGTATCTACCCAGAGGAAAAGATGTCATTATACGAAAAAGATACTTGTATGCACATTTTATAGCAGCACAATTCTCAGTTGCAAAAATGTGGAATCAACCCAAATGTCTATGAATCAATGAGTGGATAAAGAAATTGTGGTGTATATATATATATACAATGGAACACTACTCAGCCATAAAAAGGAATGAATGAATTAATGGCATTTGCAGTAACCTGGATGAGAGTGGAGACTATTGTTCTAAGTGAAGTAACTCAGGAATGGAAAACCAAACATTGTATTTCCTCACTCATAAGTGGGAGCTAAGCTATGAGGATACAAAGGCATAAAAATGACACAATGGACTTTGGGGACTCAAGGGGAAAGAGTGGGAGGGGGTTGAGGGATAAAAGACTACACACTGGGTACAGCGTATACTACTTGGGTGGTGAGTGCATGAAAATCTCACAAATCACCACTAAGGAACTTATTCATGTAACCAAAAACCACCCATTCCCCAATAACATATAGAAAAAAAAAATTAAATCAGCTAGAGTCAAGCAGAAATAATAAGGAAAGTTAATTCCAAGTATGGAATTCTCTTCAAAGCATAACAGAAAATGTTTTGCCATTTCTGGTTGTTGTCATAAAGCAAAAAAACCCACTTGCCCACTTGGCATGTCTTACCAGACAAAAACTACAAAGGCCTGCCCAGGGTTTTTGCAGGTCCTGGACCTGGGAGTCTGTGTCACAGAGAGTAACAACAGAGACTTCATAACTATGAGACTGCGGGCAAGTTGGCGAATTCTTCTGTGCCTCAACTTCCTCTATGTAAATGGGGACAGTGAGCCTTGCTCTTTCGCTTGCTGGGAGGAGTCCATGGAATGATATGTGACACCTGGCACACAGTGTACACTCAGTTATTATCACATACGTCATCTTCAATATGACTTTTGCCAATTAGATGTGGTGTTTTTGCTTTCATTAAAAATTTAAACAATAATAACCATCACAGTGAGTTTGGGTTGATAATACTGTGGACTTCTTCCTTGGCATGATTGGAGATAAAAGAAGGAACATTCCATGTGATGCTGTGAGGTCCCAGGAAAGGTGTGACAGAGAATCCTGAGTCATGCTTCCATGTCATTACCAGCGGGAATGAGAGCCATCTGGGATGATCTAAGTGCGTATTGTTTTCGGACAGTGATAGGAGCTCAGGGAGCAGGATAGTGGAGCATGAACTCACACTAGAAGGTAGGAGGAGATATGGTAAAGCGCTATCCTAACAGATCCACTGAGAGATTTCTATTCCCTAAAGTTCCACAGTCTTTGTACCCCTCTCGCCACGTCAACTTTGCTCTCCTTAAATGATCTTATCCCCTCTCTTGAACGATACTCCCTGTTTTTCTCACATTTACATTCCCTTCAGGATATGGCAAATTGTCTTATGCTCAGGAAACATTTGCTGAATGAATCCTCTGGAGATCTTCAGAAAATCAGCATATTCCAAATGGAGTGACTGAGACTTAAGCAAGAGACCCAGGGTGGGAGGGACGGACTCTTGAATAGCATCTTGATCTAGACCAGTATAAACTCATAGGACCTAAACAAAAGTGGGCCTTTGTTCAGTGAAGAAGATTCCCAGGGAGCAGGTAGCAGCAGATGGAGCTAACTCCAGATACAGTCTGTACTCTCCGCAGACCCCAGCGTCTTCGTAGATAGGAGGTTTAGCAGATGGTGTTTTTGCATTAAGTTTCTAAATTACCATCTATAAGATCCTCTGTTTTCTAAAAACTAGTTGCCTTAAGGCTTTAAGATTTTAATGTAATTTAAATGTTTGTGTGTGTTGTTAGTGTACCTATTTCTCAGGTTTGCTATCCCAGATAGGTTATTTGCTAAGATCAGAAGAAAATCAATTGGCAAAAGAACATGCTCACATGCTATTACCAGTGGGAATAAGAGCCATCTGGGATGTAAGACTACGGCCTCTTTGCACTGCCCACCAAACAGGTGTGTGGAACTGTCCCTTGGCATTGCAGAGGAAGAACACTTTTAGTGTGATTTCCTGCACTGTGGCTATGACATCAGGGAGGCTGAGGCAGGATCACTTGAGGCCAGGAGGTCCGGGCTGCACAATGACTTCTGATCGTGCCACTGTACTCCACCCTGGGAGACAGCGACACCCCATCACTTAAAAAAAAAAGAAAAGAAAAAAGAAAAAGAACAAAAAACAAATTCAGAAGCTACAATACACAATAGGAACAGTTCAGAAACCTTCCTCCAGCCTTTTAAAGCCACGGAAGAGCTTTGTTTCACATTCATTTCAGCTTCCAAAGCAACTGGTCAAGCCAGGTTCACCTGTTTTATTCACAACAGGTTTCTCTCCAATCCAGATTCCTTCTTTTAAAAAAGAGAAGAAAAAACATTCTCATATTTCTTGTTTTGCTAGCATGAAATGAGCTGCAGAACACTTTTAGAGATCCACCAGCTGTTTTCCTTAAGCCAAGGCTGAGAGCTTCTGCGGGACTCCAAAGAAAGAAAGAAAGGAAGACAGGAAAGATAAAATAAAGGAGAAGAGGCTGGGAGGAAGAAAGAGAGGAAGGGAGGGAGAAACTATAGAGACCAGTGTGTGGACACCCACAACTTCTGGTTCTGAGGCTGGTGGGAAGGGAATTTGCAATAGAAGAGGAGGGGAACTGAGAGGAGAGCACTGTATTAAGAGCTTATAGGAATTCTAAAAAGAAAAAAAAAAGAGGTCTTTGATCCACTCCAAAGAGGGAGGCAGAAAACTTCAAAGCAGAATAACAGTCCCCCGCACTCTGCCCTGTGCTAAGTACCGGAGCATCCATTATGAATCAGCCTACCTCCCCTCAGCCCACGTGGGGCTGTGCAAGCCAGACATGCAATTCAGACCCACAGCTTGTTCAGCCTCCCCAAGAACACGGCGTATGCAAGGTTTGGGAATAGAAATACAGCAGGCTGCCCACTCCTAAGTGAGGTTAATTTCTAGCAGAGACTGCTAGAAACACCAGCTTCCCTTCTTTCTCTTCAAAGGAAGATGGTTGGTGGTTTTTTTTTCTCCTTAATCCTGAGTCATTAACAGTGAGGTACATCTAAATAGTAGTCTAGGAGGTAGAGATGTGATCTACACAGTCTCTCTCTATCTCAAAAATAAGTTTTTCAGGGGATTGGTTTACCATTCCAAAGGTGACCCAGCAGCCCTTCATAAAAAGTAACATTTGCTTTTATTAGAGACAGCAGATCTACTTCTGTAAGCACCACAGATGTAACTGGGATTCATTTTTACTGGATGTCTCAGAAGACCGGGCAGACTGCCAGCTCTCCTGGACACAGGAAGTTACCGGGTGAGGTCACTTCTGCTCACCCATTTCTGCTTCAACAGTGCAGATCACATGCACAAAGCTCTTAGGAGACAGGTCTTCCCCAAGGCAAAGACATACAGAAATGCTTTCCTTTCCAGCTGCCCCTTGATGAAAGAAACGAAACACCTCATCAGCATGGATATGACACTAGCCCTGGGCTTCTTATTCTTTGCAATGACTACTCTGTGTCAGAGTCAGTAAAAATCGCAATGCAGAGAAGAGAGATAAAAAGAAACATCCTGGAGAATTCTCCTGGTTATTTTTAAAATATTGTCTCTGTTGACTTGAAGTGGTGTAGAAACAGTTCCATATGCTGTGTTTCTTTTTTCCTGTTGCATCTTATAGTTTAAACATAGATCTTTTATCGGATACAACTTCTGTTAACAATATGGCCTACTGGGTTAGCAAAGAAACCGTTCTTTTCTTACAGTTCTGGATTCGGGGAGGTTGCTCACATTTAATTGTGGAAAGCATTATGCTCTTACGTTCTTTGCCAATTCTTTTCTGTAACACAAACCTAAATTATATACCGATTTCTCGAGGTTCTTGCCTAGTTTGGACCAAATTAGGTCCCAGAAATTCCTGATCTTAGCAACTGTGTCTCTCAGTTATTTTCCATGAGACAATATGTTTGTCTGTATTTCATATTGCTTTGTGGAGACAATTACCAGTGCTATATCCCTAATTTTCTTTTTCTTGAAAAAATATTTTAATTTTTAGAAATTATTTTATTTGTATAGGCAAAATGTTAAAATAGAAATAAGAATATAACCTCTTTGACTACCCTGCTCCAGTCAGTCCTGGTCCCCTCCCTGCAGGTAGCCATATTAGCAGACAGACTCGTGTTCTTCCAGACATTTTTCTATATATTTGCACACATCTAAGTACATAGTCATATGCCTTGTTTTTGTTGCTACTATCATTACACAAATGAAATCATACCATAGAACGGATGCCTCATAATTTATTTACCTATTCCTCTATTAATGGATGCTACGGTCTGAATGTATCTCTCCAAAATTGATGTTGGAACTTAAGACCCAGTGTGATAGTATTAAGAGGAGCCTTTGGGGAAGTGATTAAGACATGGGGGCTCTACCTTCATGAATGGAATTAGTGCCTGTATAAAAGACATTGAAGCAAGCACCTTGGTCCCTTCTCCCTTCCACCATGTGAAGACACAATGTTTGTCTCTTTCTTCCTGTGAGGACACAACAAGAAGACTCCAATCCAGAAACAGAGGGTAAGCCCTCACCAGAAACTTGATCTGCTGGCACCTTGTTCTTGGACTTCCTAGGCTCCAGAACTATGACTAATAAACTCCTTTTTTAAATTACCCAGGCTAAGGTATTTTGTTGTAGAAACAGGAATGGACTAAGACAATGAATATATACCTAGCCTGTTAATTTGCTGAGAACCAAGGTTTCATTTTCAACATTTACTAGCTAATCTAGCCTACAGATGTACAAAGAACCCAAGACTTGGATTTTAGTCCAACTCTACTACTAATGTCCAGGTAATCTTTGGCAAATGATCATCCTCTTTGGGCCAACATCTCCTCAGCTGTCAGATGAGTGGGCATGTACAGCGAACAACTTAGTACCAGGTACTACAACTTACACATGCCTAGGCCCCAGGGCACCATGGTGATTCTGATTCATAACTAGGACTAAGATTGGCTACCCTAAGCAAAGAAGAGTTACTGACATGTAGGTGAGAAAAATGTTTCATGATTTAGAACAGGGTGGGGCAAACTACATCCCATGAACCAAATCAGGCCTGCCACCTATTATTATAAAGTTTTATTGGAATATAGCAATGCTCATTTGTTTACATACTGTCTTTGGCTGCTTTAGTGCTAAAGTGGCAGAGGTGAGTAGTTTCAACAGCGATCTCATGACTCACAAAACCTAACATATTTGTCACTGTACTTTAAAACTGTTTGCAGACCTCTGCTTTAGAAAGATCCCTATGGTCATGCAGAGGGTGGGGAAGGAAGACAATTTAGAGTGGTGATGGTGATGGGGGTCTGAGTCAGGGCAAGAGAAAAGAACAATGTGCGAGACACAACAGAGACAGAAGAGCAGAAGTTGTGACTGACTGAATGTATAAAAGTATGAGAAACAGAAGTTGACAGTTTCATATTTCCAACTTGGAGGCTTGCGTGAATGTCATTAACCAAGATGAGCGTCATGAAAGGAAAGAAGATGTTTATGGGAAGGTGAGTAGGATTCAAATTAGGGACTTTCTGAATTCAAAATGCAGATAAAGGTGTCCAGGAAGCAGATGGAAATACAAGTCTAATATTCAGGAGAGAGGTGGGGCTGGAGGTCAAGCTTGGGTGCCACTGTCTTGGAGATGAGAGCAGGTTTCATGTGAGCAGACCAGACCAAAGAGGGAAAAGCATAGAGGCAAGCAGGTTGAGGAAGAAATTCTGAGAAACCCCTACAGTTAAAGGACTGGCAAAGGAATAAACCTGAGAAGGAGCAATCAGAAGAGTAGAAGAAAACAAACATGATAATGTTTGTGAAAGCAGAAGCAACTGATACTGACTTTTTATAAGGGGTCTTTGCCGGGGTGGTGTGGGGGTGAAGCGTGCTCTGAGGATTCGGTGCCTCTTGTCAGTGTCCTGCAGAGGCTTCCATGGAAAACACTCCATACCCATTATCTGCAAGGAGACAGCTTCAGTTTTGCCTCTTCATGTGGTTTCCTCAAACCCACCCCCTGGGAAGCTCAACATGATTCTCTCACAGAGCAGATGGGATGCTAACTGGAGTCACCTCTGCCTTGCAGAGTTCTCCCTCAGTTGAGCTCCAACAGTGCCTGGTAGTTTAAACAAGACTGGCTCACCAGTGCCTGGCACCCAGCAGCCATTCAACCAGTCCTGCTGATGCCCCACCGTGTGCCAGCCACCAAAGCATCTAATGCCAAGATCATAACTATTTCCTTCTGCTCCTGGTTCTTAGACTTTTTAAAAAAATATATAAATAATCTGCATTTAGTGATTTATTTAATTTTTTTATTTCCATAGGTTTTCGGGGAACAAGTGGTTTTTGGTTACATGAGTAAGTTCTTTAGTGGTGATTTGTCAGATTTTGGTGCACCCATCTCCTGAACAGTATACACTGAACCCAATTTGAGTCTTTTATCCCTCACCCCCACCAATGCTTTCCCCTGTCTCCAAAGTCCATTGTATTATTCTTATGCCTTTGCATTCTCAAAACTGAGCTCCCACTTATGACTGAGAACATACAATGTTTGGTTTTCTGTTCCTGAGTTACTTCACTTAGAATAATAGTCTGCAGTTCCATCCAGGTTGCTGCTGTGAGTGCCATTAATTTGTTCCTTTTTATGGCCAAGCAACATTGTATACATATACCACAATTTCTTTACCACTTGTTGACTGATGGGCATTTGGGCTGTCCATACTTTGCAATTGTGAATTGTGCTGCTATAAACATGTGTGTGCAAGTATCTTTTTTGTATAATGACTTCTTTTCCTTTGGGTGGATACCCAGCAGTGGGATTGCTGGATCAAATGGTAGTTCCATTTTTAGTTCTTTAAGGAATCTCCACACTGTTTTCCTTAGTGGTTATACTAGTTTCCATTCCCATCAGCAGTGTAGAAGTGTTCCCTTTTCACCGCATCCACACCAACATCTATTACTTTTTGATTTTTTTGATCATGGCCATTCTTGCAGGAGTAAGGTAGTATCATATTGTGGTTTTGATTTGCATGTCCCTGATCATTAGTGATGTTGAGCATTTTTTCATATATTTTTTGACCATTTGTACATTGTCTGTTGAGAACTGTCTATTTACATCCTTAGCCCACTTTTTGATGGGATTGTTTGGTTTTTTTCTTGCTAATTTATTTGAGTTCCTTGTAGATTCTGGATGTTAGTCCTTTGTCAGATGTATAGATTGTGAAGATTTTCTCCCACTCTGTGGTTTGTCTATTTAGTCTGCTGACTGTTCCTTTTGCTGTGTAGAAGCTCTTTAGTTTAATTAAGTCCCACCTATTTATCTTTGTTTCTGTTGCATTTGCTTTTGGTTTCTTGGTCATAAAGTCTACTTAAGCCAATGTCTAAAAGGGTTTTTTTCCGATGTTATCTTTCAGAACTTTTATAGTTTCAGGTCTTAGATTTAAGTCCTTGATTCATGTCGTGTTGATTTTTGTATAAGGTGAGAGATGAGGATCCAGTTTTATTCTCCTACACATGACTTGCCAGTTATCCCAGCACCATTTGTTGAATAGGATGTCTTTTCCCCATTTATGTTTTTGCTTGCTTTGTTGAAGATCAACTGGCTGTAAGTATTTGGGTTTATTTCTCGGTTCACTGTTCTGTTCCATTGGTCTATGTGCCCATTTTTAACCAAGCTGTTTTGGTGACTATGGCCTTATAGTAGTTTGAAGTCAGGTAATATGATGCCTCCAGATTTGTTCTTTTTGCTTAGTCTTGCTTTGGCTATGTGGGTTCTTTTTTGGTTCAGTATGAATTTTAGAATTGTTTCTCTAATTCTGTGAAGAATGATGGTGGTATTTTTATGGGAATTGCATTGAATTTGTAGACTGCTTTAGAAAGTATGGTCATTTTCACAATATTGATTCTACTCAATGTCCCTGATGAACACAGATGCAAAAATCCTTAAGAAAGTACTTGCTAACTGAATCCAACAGCGTATCAAAAAGATAATCCACCATGATCAAGTGGGTTTCATACCAGGGATGCAGGGATGGTTTAACATACACAAGTCAATAAATGTGATGCACCACAAAAACAGAATAAAAAACAAAAATCATACAATCATCTCAAAAAATGCAGACAAAGCATTTAACAAAATCCAGCATTGCTTTATGATTAAAACCCTCAGCAAAATCGGCATATAAGGGGCATACCTCAATGTAATAACAGCCTTCTATGATAAACTCACAGCCAACATAATACTGAACAGGGAAAAGTTGAAAGCATTCCCTCTGAGAAATGGAACAAGACAAGGATACCCTCTGTCACCACTTCTATTCAACATAGTACTGAAAGTCCTAGCCAGAGTAATCAGACAACAGAAAGAAATAAAGGGCATCCAAATCGGTAAAGATGAAGTCAAACTGTCGCTGTTTGCCGATGATATGATCGTATACCTAGGAAACCCTAAAGACTCCTCCACAAAGCTCCTAGAACTAATAAATGAATTCAACAAAGTTTCAAGATACAAAATTAATGTACACAAATGAGTAGCTCTGCTATACACTGACAGCAACCAAGTTGAGAACCAAATCAAGAGCTCGACCCCTTTTATAATTGCTGCAAAAAATAAAATACTTAAGAATATACTTAACCAAGAGGTGAAAGAAATGTACAAGGAAAAGTACAAAACACTGCTGAAAGAACTCTTAGACTTTCTTTATCCCTATATTTGGAGAGAAGGTTGGAGGAGGGGGACAGAAGGATGGCGGGAGGTACAGAGAGTGTTAAAGAAGAAGGAAGGGGGTAAAAAAGAATGAGAATAGAGACATGGAGTAGAAACTAATAGATGGCGAGGCAGAGACCTTGCACTGGGTATCTTATATGCACTGGCTTGGCAGCCTTGAGAACTGATGTGTATATTGAAAGCAACAGCATATGCTAGGTGTCCAGCATAATACCTGACATATATTAAGAACTCAATACATGTCTGTTATAATAATACTTTTGAGTATCTAGAGTATTTGAGTATTCATACCAGGGATGCAGAAGAAGGCCAGGCTATGAATTGATAGATCCTTTGGTATTTTTCATACAGCCATGTAGCAAAACTTATATTAAATAAATTGGGGGAATTTCATATTATAGTACATTCCTTTTGCATTCTTACTGGCAAGAGTATTTAGCCTGAATGAAACTTGATACTTCAAAAAGAATCACTTGCTAAAGGGAGAAGTGAGCCCCACCTTCTGTTAGGAAGATGTGGTGAGTACATCAATACTACAAAGATTCGTGTGTTAAATCAATATGTTGAAAGTAGTTTAAATATCCAATGCTGGTTTCCAACTTCTAACTTTTCTCTCTCCTCTCTCTCAGCCTTTTTTCAACCATTCCTTCCTTAATCCTTCCACCCATCCCTCTCCTCACCCCCACTGTTGTGGACTAATTTCTTTTGGGTGTCTTTCTAAGCCTTTGCATACTTTTTCCTACTGGGGAACTTTGCTGTTACGATTCTCCAGCTACTTCTGCAAAGGGGCTTTCAAAGCACTTTTGAAAATGTAGCACTGTGTATGTTTTGGTAAAATGAAGCAAATATTTTGTTTGTTTGGTTGGGTTTGTTGTTTGAAGTGTTGCAGTCTCCCTCTGGGGCCTCCTACTATCTTCTGACTAGCACCTCCACAGCATCCCTTCCTGCTGATTTGCAGAGGGTTTGATTCTTTTTCAATAGTGCATATGCTGCTGTCTTATTGCCTGTTTGCTTTAGTTCATATTTCTTCTCCTGATGGATTTTCTATGAAGATCATCCCTATTTGTTTGATCTTTAATTTCAGACCTTGTCATTTTCTTTTCGAGTATGCTTTTTTATGGATGTTTCTCTTGGCAGAACCACTTCCTATGAGCCTCAGTGTGTGTTAATGGCACTTTCATTTATTATCATAGACAATTTCAATTTCTAGAGGGATAGTTTAGTTCTGTTGTGGTTCAGAGGAGAAATAAATCCTCTTGCAACTTTGGCTATCTTATTTCACTTCACTTTTGGCCTCAGAGGAGGAGAGAGAAGCTGAGAACATTAGCCACATCTGTCCACGAAGATTTCTCCAGTGTCAGTTTGCTCCCACACCTGATGTACTGAATACTCAGAAAAATGCTCAGGCTATAAAACCATGTCTAAGGCATAGGGAATTTAAGGATCCGGCTTTGAATGAAGGCCTCAGTTTATCTTACACATTAATGAAGCCCATTCTATAGAGGACTAATAGTTTCCACAGGTGTCTTGGGTGGAGAAGGGAAAAATGTCAATGGACTGAGATACCTATTGGTCTCAGGAATCATTTGCCCAATCTACCCTATGCCAGGCTTTTAAGGGCAGGCCATCTGAATTCACTGACTGACTGAATCCCAGCGTAAGAAATGTTGATATTCTTATTGATTCTTTAATGGCCATTTTATATCCATCCATCCAGCTATCCATTTATGCATTTATCCATCATTTATAGTAACATCCCTAAGGCTGCTCTCTTGCTAAAAATAAGGAATATTGACAGCTGAAACTCACTTTATTATTCTGTCACAGTTTTAAGCATCCTTGCAAACATGGCTTCTTTAACGATCTCCAGTTTAATTCCACAGTGTGTTTCCCTATCTGCACTATTCTCTCCTACTCTGATCATCTTATTTATTTATTTAGACACAGGGTCTCACTCTGACACCCAGGCCGGAATGCAGTGGTACAGTCTTGGCTCACTGCAGCCTTGGCCTCTGGGGCTCAGGTGATTCTCCCACCTCAGCTTCCTGAGTAGCTGGGACTACAGTTGCACACCACCACGCCCAGCTAATTTTTTTGTAGAGATGGGGTTTCACCATGTTGGATCACTCTACTTTAAAATTATAATATAGTTCCCTTTTCCTGCAACTTCCATTTTGCTTAACCTGTTCTTTTTCATTGCACTTATCACCTTCTAGCCTAATATGTAATATACTTATTTACTATGTTTATGGTTTGTTTATTGGTTTCTTCAAGAACATAAGCTCCTCTCACCATCTACTCACTGTATTCTAAATGTGTGGCATATGGCGGGTATCTGGTAAGTATGTGTATTACTAAGCGTTAGGCTTCTTGGGGAAATGACCCTTCAGTGCCTTTATTCAATATTCAAGAGTGTTTCTCAGCCCCTAATCTGGCGTTGTAGGAGACACGATGTGAATGAGTACGCGCAAGTCTCATACATGGGAGTCTCAGCGTGTGTCTCACACATGCTGCTGGATGTGTGGCATGCCTGGCCCCTGTCCACCAATTGCCAGTAGTGACCTTACCATCAATGTAACAATTAAAAACACACCAGCACATTTCCAGATTCCTCATATGGCTCCGGTAACTCTTTGCTTGATAATTACTGCAAGTCTTAGAATAAAACCATATTTTTTACACTGTGTTTCCACTTGGCAAATAATTAGTCCACCTTATGGCATCCTATGGGCACTCTCAGAGATAATACACTTTCTTTTTTATATGCCTCCCTCTACAGATTTCAAAATCCTTTCAACACAATTAAAGACAGTGATATTTAATGGTAAAACTCAGCTGTCAATGATGTCTTCTACGTCGGTCATTAACAAGTCAGTAAACCAATATTTACTAAGAGCTTTTGAGCCTGACTTCATGCCATGCAGTGTCCATTTTATAGCACAAATGGTACCCCTAAGGCTGTGCCTGTGTTACTTGCAATCAGCATCTTATCTAATCCTTCCTCATATTTTAGGCAAAAACCAGGCCCTGCAGTCAAAGAACAAGTCTGACTGATTTCTTTTCACTGGACTGGTCAGTTATTCAACCATGATGGACAAACTGCTGAGTTAAATTGGAATAACACAGTCCAAGAGAATGACATTTAAAATCAGAGATGGCAAAAATAACAGACATGTCTATGACAGAACATCAACAAATAATTACTGATTGTCTACTGGATACAAAGAACTGTGGTATAGGGCACCAGAAGGTATGGTTATCATGGCATTAATTGTCATTCTGCTGGGTGACAATGAAATATGTATAGGAATGTATACTAATATTCACATAAATGCAGATACTGAGAGCAGCTATGCTAAGTGTTTTACAGGCACTATCACTTAATAATTAACATGAATACCATAGGTATCCCTATTTTATAGATGAGGAAGCTGAAGCTCAGGGCAGTAAAAGGACAAGGTCACTCAGCCAGGAATTAGTGGGGCAACAGCTTAAACTCAGGTTTCTCTGATGCCAAAGGGTCTTAACCATTGTGTGATAAAGTAAACATTTTCAATCGTCTGAAATGTTCAGTTTTCATTTACTTTGGTTGTGTAGGTACAAGCACAAGAAGATCTACAGATAATGTATATTTTTTAACTTTCTTTAAATTAATGCATGTTGGATTGCTCTCTACCATTTGCCCATCTAAGTCTTTGTAGTTGGAATCCATCGTTCTCTGCAAATTTGACATTTGATCATAAATTGCTCATCTCGAGATGAATTACAACACCTCACATTAAAGAGGCACTTAGGGAGACATTTCTATTCCATTTCAAGAGACTTATATAAGAATCCTTTTTGATCTTTCCTAAAATTAAAATGAAAAGCCACATTTTGGCAACATTATCGAATAATACAAATGTTCAATTCTGTGGTAAAAGGTAGAGACATGACTGATCATTTGATATTTAAGGCAAAGAAATAGTGATTTTATTTGATTTTTCATTTTGAACTCTGTCAGACTGTGATCCTTTTTTCTATCTTCATAGTTTTTTAAAAATGATCATCAAAAACAAGAAACAAAGAGAAAGAAGTAAAACACATTTTCTTTGCCTCCAGGATTGAAGACATTTTCCCCTTGGCACGTACCCTAATAAGTAGGAAAACCTAGAATAAAAGTTACTGTGTTGCTTCAGTAACTTCTAAGAAATCAATATAATTTTGGTTTTCTGCTACAACTCTCAAAGCATATTTGATGTATCTCTTAGTTATTGACAGCCTTCTTTATACTCTGAAGCAAAGTTATCCCAGGCAAGTGTATGTGCCTGCAGATGATAAAGTATGGCTATTTGAAGTTTGCATCTTCTTAAAGAGAGATGCAAAGTTCCCAGAAAGATGCTAGGTATGACTGGTTCATATACACTTCACCAGGCACTTGCCTGACTTCTTGGACCAAATTACATTAAATCTTTGAGCCAAGAAAATTAACTCACCACTCATTGAAAAACAGTATTTCACCCATGTCATACCCTTGGTTAATGCAGACTTACGGGAAAATATCTTTCCAATATGATACGTGATTCTTTACAAGTACACAGTTTGTTAAGTTTTATACTTTTTTAAGAAGTAGAGGTTTTTTTTTTTTTTTTTTTTTTTTTTTTTAACCAATAATACAGTATATGTGTGTGTGTATGTGTGTGTATGTATCCTACCAAATCCCTTAGTTAATAAGCAAGACAAATTCGCTCATGGAACTCATTCTGTATTATGTAAATTTTCCAAGAAAAAAAGAAAATCTTAATTTGTGTTTCAAAGGCTCTCTAGCTTAAGCACAATGACTTTGAAGAAACAACCAAAAAAAGATAAAATGTAGATGCAGAATGATGTTTATTTTACATGTATATGGTACACATTGGGTACCAAAAGAAAGTCATGGTTAATTACAATAATCACGCTAGGTTGGCCAAATAACATGGAACTAACGACATGAATTTCAACTGTGGATAGTAATATTAAGTGGGTTGAAGTAATCTCTACACAATTAATTTTTTCTAGTGCCTTGGCCTCTGAAAATTTATCTTTGTTTTATATGGGTCTATGTGCATCTAATTAAAGGTTTCATATTTGCAATGCAGGGTTTTAGTTAAGGGAGGTTAAACACGTGATTTCCTTAGAGCACCTCAATGTTCATGGGCCTCTATATTCCCATATCTCTGCACCAGCAGTAGGAGGATATGAGAGCCCAGGGAGCCCTCGAACTTCAAAATTAGATCTGTGGGAGAAAACATGTAAATCTCAGTCTGAAGAATCTATGCCTCCTTTTTCTCCCATGCTGCCTTACTCATAGCACTGATAGCATGCATGATCTGTTAGCCTTCACTATCCTTGCAGAGGAACTGGATTCGGAGGTATGAAAAAGACATACACTGTTCCATGAATATCCATGTGCTCTGCTCCATTTCCTGTTCCCTTGCAGATAAGTGAGCATACTCTAACCAGTTCTGGTCAAGGGACTCTGAATGAAAATGCTACCTTAAAGGCCAAAGTATTTAAGAGCCAGCACATGACTCTCCAGCCCTCTCTTATTCTGTCTCAGTGATACAGAGGCTGCAGGCCTAGATGTCAGAATTATACAACACAGAAAATGGATCTCCTATAAGGGAGTTTGTAAGAAACTTGGCCCTAGAGAGCCATCAGTCCCTTAAAAGAGTTTATATGACAGTCTGGGCAACATAGGGAGACCCCATATCTACAAAAATGAAATAAAATTAGCTCGTGCCTATAGTCCCAGCTACTTGGGAGGCTGAGGTTGGAGGGTGGCTTAAGCTCAGGAGGTTGAGGCTGTAGGGAGCCATGATTGCACCACTGTACTCCAGCCTGGGTGACCAAGTGAGATCCTGTCTCAAAAACAAAACAAAACAAAACAACTCCCCTACCGCCAAAAGTGTACATTAGTGGCAAATAAACTTTGTTATGCTGGGAAGATATTACCAAGTATAGCCTAGTTTACTGTGATAATCTAAATCAACTGCTAAGATAACCAAAGTAATCAGAAGCTATAACAGGACATAAATGCTGAGTACAAATATTTATTTTTGTACCTACTCTATTGGAGAAAATCTAGAAAATAAATTCAACTTATATTCCAAAGGAAAAAGGAGGAAATTCTAGGAAGTTTTTCATTTGGGGTAAAAGCCAGGAATAAATATATGACTTTCATTGGAGCATTTTCGGGCACTCAGAGATTCAGAGATATCCTTAATGCTAAGTAGATGTATAATTAGCTCCCTGTTTAGGCACTCTAAAATGTGCCATGTCAAAACTGTCTCCTGAAAATGTTGCATTGCAATTCCAAAAGCAATCAGAGGTTGTTGAAAAATCTTTGGGATTTTGCAGTGTGCAGTTTCCCCCAACAGGCCTAAAATTAATCATTACAGGAAAAACATTCAAACTCCCCCATTCTTTTGTAGTCTAGTCTCAACATTAAATGCAATATCATAATTCTGTACACATAGATTCCCTCATTATCTGTGAGCCAGGTCAACCGCAGCACAGACAGTCACCCAGCAGACCCATGAGTAGGGCCTTTTGCAAAGGTGCAGCACTGGCCCTCAAAAAGACTTACAGTTAAGCACTCCAGGAGGCTGCAATTGTGGACAGCAGCCAACCTGTCAAATTGGGTCATTTTTTCACTGGGTGATTTATACAGAACGTGGACTCAAGGCTGACTGCTCTTTGAACAGTGTGACTGCTTTTGTCTGACTGTACCAATGAAGCAGGATGGATGGGGTTGCTGGTATTTAAAATCCTTCCAGGCATTCCGGTCCCGAAGAAACATTGCTTTGGGCTGAAGTTCTGTGTTATCACAAGAAGCATAGTATCTGATGTTAAGAGTGTGGGCTCACTTTATCTGTAAAATGGGAGGCTATAACCCTACCTACCTCTTAGGGTTCTCGTGAAGATGTACTTGAGAAGAGCTGAAACAGTGTGCCTGACACAGAGAAAGCATTCAATGAATGTGAACCATTTATGCTATACAGCATTATTACTGATATGAAGTATCAGTGACACATTGTTGATATAATTATCATCAACATTATCTGTGATGCTGGTGATGATATGATGATGATGATGATGATGATGACAGTAATAATCATTTCCTGAGTGCTTACCATGTGCTTGCCAGTCTACTAAGTGCCTAATGTGGATTATCTTAGTGAATCCTCAGGGCAACTATTGAGACTATTATTATCTCCTTTTGATGAATGAAGACACTGAGGCTTAGAAAGGTTAAGAAGCTTGATCAAAGAAGTAATAAAGCTGAAACAGAAGCCAAGCAGTTTGACTTCTGAGCCTGTGCGCTTAGTCGCTACCCTCTACCCCAGCATTGACACAAACACAGCCACAGCTTTTATTAGTTGACCTTATAATACTGATTTAGCCTCATGCCTTAAGACCGTCTGTCCCAGATAGAGCCACAAGTTACTTAAGATACCTCAGTGTCAGCAGCCACAACTTGCTAGATAACTACAACTCCAAAGTGCCCTGCCTCCTGAATGAGATTGAAAATCAGTGGAATAGGGAATGGGGGTTCTGCTTGGAAATAACCTATAACCAGACCAGTTATGGTAGAAAGGGGTGGCCGTGAAAAATGAAAACAACAAAACAAAATGCCATAAAGCAGGGTGGTACAGAGAGGGTTTAAAGGGTATTGCTCCACTTTCACTCCTAGCCTGGGATTCAATTTGTGGACAAAAGCTGATGGTAAGCGTGTGTGTACTGTAGCCATAGTCAGCAGAGCAAATGGGAACTCTCAACTACTGGTCCTACTTCCCCTAAGCACAGCTGCTGTGATTAACATGTTATCCCTGCACCTGGGTAAATTAAGCCATTACCCCTTACCCAAGTGATCCACTTGCCCCTGTGATGTGCACTGTAGGGAGTCTGTGCTGTTTAGCTCAGAAATGCTAAGTTCATGTGGAGTCCAGTTTTCCTGGACTGTCCCTTGAGTGGTTGATTGTTGGAAAGACTTCATATCTATATTTGAGTTAGACTATTGAGTACTGTCCCTCCATTTCAGGAGCCATGGGAGCAAATTGAGGGGCAAAAGTTACTTCTAGATCTTCCCAATCATTTCTCAACCATTGAGTCACAGCCTGTGACACGAGATTTCTTTAACTTAACCACAACCTCATTGTGGTAGGTTCTGTTTTCTCCCCAGTTATTTTTTTTTTTTTCTTTCTCTAAGAAGAGGATAATACATCCCTACCTTATCTGTAATATCCAGCCACATTGTCTGGCTTGGTCATGTGACTTTCTTTGCCCAAAGGACTATAAGCAGATATGAAATATCCATGTCCACATAGAATCTTTAAATGAGGTTGCAAGGCTTAACTCAACTTTCTGCATTTTTGTCCTCTGCATTGAGAATAGCATGGCCCAGATGAGGGCTTCTCTGCTTCAGCCTAGGTCTTGGAATAAGAGATGCACAGAATAGAGCCAAGAAGAGCTGCTGCCAACCACAGACTCGCACATGAGAAATAAATATTTGTTTATTTGGGGGTTGTTACTGCAGCCGAGGCTAATACACAAATTGTTCAACAACAAGAACTCAGAAGCCTCAACTTACATCATATGCTCAAGTGAATCTGGGGATGCTAGGGGCTATCTTCCCTATCATTGATTGAAAGACTATTTATGTATTAAGTCAACAGGCAAGGACAGAATCAAGAAATGTTATAAAAGTAAGAGCTCCGAGGCCTTTGAGCCCCTGAATCCAGCTGTGCCTGAAGACTTAATGCTAGATGTTATGATTATGTGAACCAAGACATTTCTCTTTTACTTTAGCTAGTTTGGATTAGTTTTCTAATCTGATTTAAATGAATATTGACTTACATTGGGTCTCCTCACTCTTTTGCAATGATATCTGAGCACAGGCATATATGACATATTAAGTAACAGTAATCACATGGGGGGTATACACTGTTACACTGGGGGTATATACCCCAGTTACACTGGGGTATAAATCAATGTAATTGAATAAGCCTGTCATGGGTTGAACTGGGTTCCTTCTCCACCTCCAGCTCCAAATGGGTATGTTGAAGTCCTAATCACTACTTCCTCAATATATGACATTATTTGGAAATAGCATTGAGGATGTAATTAGTTAAGATGAGGTCACACTGAAATAGGGTGGGCTTCTAAACTTACATAATTGATGTGCTTATAAGAAGACAGCCACATGAAGATAGAGATGCACATGTCTTGTGACCATGAAGACAGAAATTGGAGTGATGCAGCTATAAGCCAAGGAATATCAAAGATTGCTGGCAAACTACCAGAAGCTATAAACCAAAGCCAAGGAAAGATTCCTCTACAGGCTTGAGAGAGCATGGCCCTACCAACAGCACAACTTCAGACTTCTAGCCTCCAGAACTATGAAACAATACATTTCTAATTTTTTAAGATACCTAGCTTGTAGTATTTTGTTATGGTGGCCCTAGGAAACGAATAGAAAGCCCACCAGGTGAATTTTTACCAACAGATCCCATGGAAAACTTCTGATGGAAATCACTATCATACTCATGACGGTTATTGACAAGGTTTGGCTCTGTGTTCACATCCAATCTCATCTTGAATTGTAATCTCCACATGTTGAGGGAGGGACCTGGTGTGAGATGATTGGATGATGGGGGCAGTTTCCTCCATGCTGGTCTTGTGATAGTGAGTTCTCAAGAGATTTGATGGCTTAAATGTATGACATTTCCCACTGTGTGCTCTTTCTCCTGCCACCTTGTGAAGAAGGTGCCTGTTTCTCCTTTGTCTTCCACCATGACTATGTTTCCTGAGGCCTCCCCAGCCACGAGGAATGGTGAGTCCATTAAACCTCTTTTCTTTATAAACTACCCAGTCTCACACAGTTCTTTATAGCAGTGTGAAAATGAACTAATACAGCTATATTGCCATATCTATGCCCACACAATATCCAGAGACATAGAAGGGAAAAAGGAGGCAGCACAATGCAGTGATCATGCACATTGGCTGAAAGACCAGGAAGACCTGAGTTCAAGTCCTAGTTTGTTCATTTACCTAGGTGATTTCTGACTCCAGTGTTCTCCTGTACATCACAGAAAAATCCATTGTTTCATTCCTGATGTTTTATGAGAGTTAAATGAGGTAGTGCATGGGAGGTACTTTACACTGTGCCTGGCAGAGTATATGTGTTAAACAATAGATGAATAGATTACCTAAATAGACAGACAGACAGATAGATAGGTAACTTAGACATACAGATAGATGAGAGGGAGAGAGACAGGCAGACAGACAGACAGTTTGGGCTACTATCAAAATATTATAAACTGGTTGGCTTATAAAAAACAAACATTTACTTCTCACATTTCTGGAGGCTAGAAATCCAAGATCAGAGTGCTAGGATGGTCAGCTCCTGGTGAGTGCCCTCTTCCAGGTTGGAGATTGTCAACTTTTCACTGTATCTTCACATGGTGGAAAAAGAGGAAGTTAGCTCTCTGATATCTTCTTATAAGGACACTAATCCCATTCCTGAGGGCTCTATCCTCATGGCTTAATAACCTATCAAAGATCCCACCTTCAAATACCATCACAATGGAGATTATATTTCAACATATGAATTCTGAGGGACACAAGCATTCAGACTGTAACAGATAGACAGATACACACACCTAAAAATATATCAATGCATAAGTCTATAAATATGAAGGTCTATATCTTTCCTACCTATATAAAATTTAATTAAATCATTAGCAGTTAAATAGTGAATTTTCAACACATTCCCAAATAGTTTTAACTTACTTAATATGTTGTACTGGTGGTAATTTTCCTGTTGTTGTTTTCTAAACTGAATTTGATTGACCCGATTTTATGTAGATATGCAAAGATACTACTTACTCATGCAGACCTTGTTGTGTAAATAACCCAATCTTCTGTCTTCACAAAGACAATCTTTCCCTAAGAGTTACAATCTCCTCTCAACACATTGATTGTATGGATCAAAGGCCCTCTGACTTATATCAGCCTGGGCCAAAATAGTCATTACCATAGATTTTCCACTTTCCCTCTTTAATAGACTAAGCTTTAGAATTTGGGTAATGGTTTGGATGTCAAACAGAACCTGAGAACTTGTTTAGGTTCAGAAGAGAGTGAGTGATAATATTCCTTTCTTCATCAATGGAAATTTCTACCCTTTCCCGCCTATTATGTATAATGTTATTTTGCACCAAAAATGAAGCTCTCCTAATCTTCATTTACCTTCATAATAAAGAGAGTCTTTGTGCAAACCATTTCTGCTATACTTGCAAAGACACGAAGAAGAAGGCCTTTATGCTGAAGCTAGAATTTGTTGACATTTTTATGGATATGAACCTGAATTGTTATGAGTGAGCCTGGTTCTAGGAGTAGATGTGTCCAAGTTTTCACACATGAAAGGCTGGGTTCTGACCTACCAAGAGGCTGTAAATGGAAGTTTGATGATTAAAGACATTACTCTCAATATGTCTTCCCCATAAGCCTAGGTTAAGATTCCAATTTACTGCTATGAGAATCACCCCTCTATATTACAATATGCATTGAGAAGACTCTCTTTGAGGTGCATTAGAAAGAAATACCAACATACTTGAAGACCATTAGCTCATTAAGCTGATTAGTTTCTTGCCAGCCTATAATGAAATTCTAAGATCTCAAGGGAGTCGAATACTGGATGATTAAGTTTTGGCCAAGTGATATATTACTAAAGAAATAGGGAAGAGAAAAGACGTAGCCCTAGTTGCTTAAGAGTAAGTCTAGGGGACACAAATCATCTAGGTGAGGATGGTTCCCAAATGACCCCAGGAAGTCCTGTTGGGATGGGCACCCAGATTTTTAACCATTTTCCCTCACTTCCCATAGTAACTTAAGAATATCCATGAATGTCATAAATGCAGCACACCCAAGATGGAGTCCTCCCCATGAGTTTACAAAGAAGACTCAAGTCAAGAAGACTTGACGGACTAGGAGGTACTACTTAATCTTAAATGGGAAGGAAAAAGTTTCTTGCTAGATGCTGCAGGAGACCAGAAGATGAGTAGATATTCTATGGTCCTCTCAAAATTTCACAGGCTGAGCTTCTTTGCACAATTCCATACTGTTAGGCTGGGCCTTCTTATCCTTTGTGACTGCTGCACAAGGAAGAAAATGAGCCACACTATCTCCTTTTAAACGCTGAGGGCTGGTCTGACACATTTGTGCTGGCTTGGCTAAGTAAGTAAGAGACCCAGGACATGAGTGGCAGTTGGCTGGCAAGGATGTCAGATGCAGTAGTACCCAGAAAACCCACTCAGGGTGCTTTCTTTCTTTCCTGGTCCCCTCCTGTTACAGGAAGGCTGACCTCTGCACATGCCATATGAGCTTCGTTCCATGGTTTTCCTTCTGCCAAGGAAGTCCCTGATATAAAATGGAACTGTAGAACCTTGCCTTTTTAGGAGCGTCATTAGAAATCAAATTAGTATGGGCTGAACAGGCTCAAGGACTGCTGCTTTAGTGTGGCAGCTGAAGTCCAAATTTTTGAGGGTAATTGGGCCCAGGCTGTTAACAGGTGCTGCCACTTCCTACTAGGGAGAAAGAATGCCTGCCATGTGTGTTACACATGGCCTCAGCAGGAAGCCGCCTGTCAAGAGAAATGCAGACACTGGGCTGGAGGGGCCTGAACAGTGATGCCAAGTCTGAGTGATAACTAAATGAGGTCCCTGCAAAGGCGGAATGGCCTAGGATTGTAATTAAGATATTTTCTTACCTTCGCATGGTAAGACTTGACTTGTTATAGTGCTATTTCTAGTCCTAAACTCACTATACGTCTATGCTATCATTTCCTAAATTATATTCCATTCAACACTAGTGTTTGGAGAAACACAGTGAATTTTCTGTGAGAAAAAAAAGAGTTCAGTTTTTCAGATTTGCCTGGGAGACACTTCTTAGTACAGGCTCCATCTGGCAATTCTCAGGACACATTATTCTATTATTTAAAAACGCCTGAGTAGTCCCGGAGTACAGAAGCCTGATTAATTTTAAGTCACCTTTCCCTGAACCAATACAGTCATCCCTTGTTATCTATGGGAAACTGGTTCCAGGACCTCCCTCAGATGCCAAAATGCACGGATGTTCAGGTCACTGATATAAAATGTCATAGTATTTGCATATAACCTATGCACATCTTCACATATAGTTCAAATCATTTCTAGATTATGTATAATACCTAATACAATATAAATGCTATGTAAATAGTTATACTTTATTATTTAGGGAATAATGACAAGGAAAGAAAAGCCTGCGCTTATTCAGTGCAAACACAATTCCCCCTGGCCCCCAAATATTTAGCCCCAATCCTCCATTGATTGAACCCATGGATATGGAGGGCCAACTGTAAACATTTTCATGAGATCTTTTATAAAAATGTCCCATGGAATACTATTTGAGAAATTCCGGACTGCACAAGTAAACATGAAAGTTGGGAGAATTGGTTTTCTCTATCAAATTGGGCAAAGGTCTTCTGTGCCCTTGTCACCATGTGAATACATTTTTCATTGAGGGGCAATATAGCACAGTGGTGAAGGGAGTGGGTTTGGAGTTGGACTGCTTGGGTTGGAATACTGCCTCTGGCATCCATTACCTACAGGACTCCGGGCAAGTTACAAAACCTCTCTGCACTGTTTCCTGCAATGTAAAACGGTGGCGGGGTGGGGGGTGGGGTGGGAATAATAGTAATATCTGCCCCAGAAGGTTGTGGACAGATGAAGTCAGACAGCATCTGTAAAGAGCCTAGAACAGTGCCTAGTACCCTGTAAGCTTGAGGCAAATGTTAGCTGCAGTCATTGCCACCATCACCACCATCTTGCCATCATCTCCCATCCTCTGTCTCAGAATCAGATTCGAGAAGTCATTTTGTCTCCATTTTCCTCACTGCTCTCCACCCACAGCCATTCACTCTTGTTGTCCTGCTCCTGCCTTTGAAAATCCTCCACCCCTCTAGCCTTCGTAACTAGCACAGGCCTTCCTCGCTTCAGGCTGAAATTTTACACCTTTCCCCTACCTAGGTTCCCTGACCCCAGTCCCACTCTCTACCCAAACAACCTGCCCTCAATGCCCAGACAAACCTGCCTGAAACCCTGCTGTGTTCTTGGCCCCATTCTGCTATAATGGTTCTGCCTTCATTGCCTAGATGGCAGAGTTCAAGGTTACCTTGGGTTGCAACCCTCTCACAAACTAACTCAAACTTACTTTCCAAACCACATTTATTCCCTCCCTCCCAGCTACTGTTCCTGCTGTTCTACCCACTTGGAATGTCATTCCTACCCTCTGCATAGACTCAAATTCCAAGTAGATTCCAGAACCCATCTCAGTGTGTGTCTTCTTCACAAGGCCTTTTGGTCCCTCCATCTCTTACTCTGGCATGGGACACTAGCATGTGCTCTACTGTGGAGTGGCAGGGACAGCAAGAGCCTAGGTTTAGAAACCTGGGTTCATATGCCAGCTCCAAAACGAGCAAGCAGTGAGTTTTGATCCAGTTGTGTAACCCCACCAGGTCTCAGGTTCCTTATGTGAGACTGGAGATTGATAATGCTCTCTCTCCATAGGGATAGTATGAAACTCAAACAAAAGCACTTGAACAACATTGAGATTTTTTTTTTTTCCCAGAGTCTTCCTGTGTGTCTTTTGAGGAGCACTAGATTTGGCAAAGGTGCCTTTGAGGGCAGAAGTAGGAAACTGAAGTGGGCAAGTTGTCAGACCTCCAGCCCCTGCCTCTACACTTCAACCAGAGCTGCACTACTTTGATCAATTATCTTTATATATTTGGGATCTGGGTGACCTTTACTTAGGAAAAAAAAGGAAATCTATTCCACAAAAGAAAGAATAACCACCTCCCAGCTGGGCATGGTGGCTCATGTCCTTAATCCCAGCATTTTGGGAGGCCAAGGCAGGTGGATCACTTGAGGTCAGGTGTTTGAGACCAGCCTGGCCAACACGGTGAAACCCCATCTGTACTAAAAATACAAAAAAATATCAGGGCATGGCGGTGCACGCCTGTAATCCCAGCTACTCAGGAGGCTGAGACAGGAGAATCGCTTGAACCTGGGACGCAGAGGTTGCAGTGAGCCGAGATCATGCCATTGCACTCCAGCCTGAGCGACAGAGTGAGATTTCATTTTCAAAAAAAATAAAAGAAAAAAGAAAAAAGAAAACCACCTGTTATCATTAGTACCATACAGCCTTTCCATAATTATTTCACTGTTTCACAACAGTACAGCTAGTCTCCCCAGATATTTTGTAACCTCCTTGGGAGAAAGGACTGGGTCATCTTTAAGTATGTATTTTCCCCAGTTAAATATGTTGTACTGGGTAAGTACTTAAATACTTGTCGATGAAGCAGCTCTGCCTTACTCCCCGCAGGTTCCTCCAGAGATCACACTTTTATAAGGTTAAGCCCATCAAGAAGTTCCTTTTCCACTTTCCTGAGCAGGCAGCCACGGCTTTATCTCCCCTCACTGTCTTCTGGGAAGATCTACTTCAACCTCAGCTCCATTATCTCTCTCTACCAAACACTGCTCAGAGAATAGCCTCTGAGATCTGTTTCCTTAGCAGGATTCAGAGGATCACAGATACTAGAGATGAAGGAGGAAAAAAAATCTATCAGGGCATCTTGTCCTCTCCTTGTGCAAAACGGTTAAGGCCTGAACATTTTCTAAATATTTGTCAGGCCTAGTATTAAAGGCTTGAAGTGACAAGGCCCCTCAAGGGAGAAGTTGGCATTAAACCTTACTCTTAAAGATGACTTCTTTTACTGACTTTTCAGTTTCATGTTTCACCACTGAATCTCACTTCTCACTTTTAGTTAAATCCCTTCTAAGTAGCCAGGCTACAGTGAGTGGGGGCTACAGAAAAGCCACAGGAGGAGTGAGAAGAGGGCAGAGCTGTCACTCTGTGGGCTTTGTTTCCCTCTGACTACAGATAATTAAAAAGGATGGGCAAGGTGAAATCTTGACCTCTCACTTGAACAGAAGTACTCCCCCAATCTTGCAGATTCCCCATCATTCCCATTCAGAGAATCAAAATGCAACTGTGTAATTATAAGATAATGTCTTATGTTTGTGGCCCCACTGAGGTTACCGACTCAGACACCTAAAGGGGCCCTTTGATAAGGATGGCAAACCCACTTCCTTCAGCATATTGCCAGCTCACAGGAAGGGGCATTGTGTCACCAGATTGTCCCTTTTTTTTTTTTTTTTTTTTAAAAAAAAAAAAAAAAAGGAAACCACCTATCAAAATTTCAATGAGGACTCTCTTCATTTTTGAATGTTGGCAATTATTTTTAACCCATTGTAAAGGCACAGCTGACACCAGTTCCCTCTGTAGGAGATTTCTTCTCCTTCTGAAATCCATCGCTACTCCATAAGCATGCACGCAGGAACAGACAATGCTGTATGTTTATTACATTTATAATTTTGTGTGTAGAAGCCTTGCCTCATGGATTCCCTGAGGGCAGGGAGCAAACCTGATACTGCTTGATCCTAAATCCTCAAAATGCAGATACCTATGCTGCAGTCTTTTACATAGTTACATCACTCAAAAGAACGTCCCCAGTACATCTGTTCAGAAAAATGGTTAGGTCCTCAGGGAATAGTTAAAATTGTGCAGGACTAGACTGCTTAGGTTTGTATCCCTGCCCCACTACTTGACAGCTCTGGGACCTTGGGCACCTCAGTTTTCTCATCTATATAATGGTGATGATAGCAACAGCCCTGGGCTCATAGGGTTGTTGTGAGGTTTAAATGACATAGCAGGGTGTATATCATTTAGCAAATACACTAGGAGCTTAATAGATGTCATTTGGAAGCTGCTTCACATTTCCACATTCTATTAAAACACCCAAGAACCAACAGTGCCCTCACTTCATCTCTAGATTTGGCTAAAGAGTTGGTTTAATTTTCTCCATGTCTTTGGGTTTCATTTTTACTTCTGAAGGTCAAGTTGGCTTGCTACATTCTTGGCGGAGTCCATAGCCCCTTTGATGGTTGAAAATGATGTAAATGAAAAGGTCAGATGATCTTGCCTGGGTTACCTGTCATTCTGGAAGATCACGGCTGTATGCTAAACTAAATACAGGTATGTGCATGGGGTAGGGCTAAAGTCTACACCCATATTGTGGTAGGCACAGATATGCACCACCCAGGTTGCCCTTCAAGGAGGGACTTGGCCTCCCAACTGTAAGGTGGATAGTGATTAGCAAACACCGTTCAGCCATTAGCTACTTGAGAATGGGCCTCAGCTCCAGAGAGCTACTTCCCTAAAGACCATGCATTTCTTGGGCAGCTTTCATTTCCTACCAGAGTGAGGCAGGTGTGAAAAGATGCTGCTGTTTCCATTCATTACAGAACAATCCAGATAGGCAATAATGAACTCAGGGCTCCCCACTGGCTTGGGTGAGACTTTGGAGGGCCTGCCTCAAAGTCCAGCTTCTACTTTGCTCAGTCCTATTTCTGCCCCTTCCTTTCACAGGTGTTGATGCCTAATAAACATCCTGTACTCCAGAGTCCATCTCAGCACTGCAGCCCAAGAACCCAACCCATGACACACAGGTGTACTGATGCGCACACACTCCTGAAACCCAGACAATCTTTAAAACTATATTTTTAATAAACAGAAATCAGCCAAGTTTGATTATAAAGAAAATCAATTTTGAATTGAGACCTACGGGATTAGCAGGGTCAGGGTTATCTCTAGAGTTGGGAAAGATTACCAATGATATTTTCTTCCAATTTCTTTTATTGTGGTAGAATACACAAAATCTAAAATTTACTATCTTGGCCATTTTTAGGTGTACAGTCCAGTGACAATAAGCACATTTACATTGTGTGCTACAATCACTTCCATCCATCTACAGAACTCTTTTTCATCTTGTAAAACTGAAATTCTGTACCCATTAAATAACAACTCCCCATTCTCCCTCCTCCCAGCTTCTGGCAACCACCATTCCACTTTCCGTCTCTATGAGGGTTGACAAATCTAGATAACTCATGCAAGTGGAATCATACAGTATCTGTCTTTTTGTGACTAGCTTATTTCACTTAGCACAATGTCCTCCAGATTCATCCATATCATAGCTCTTATCAGGATTTCCCTTTTCTCAGGGCTGGATAATATTTTATTGCATGTATGTAACACATTTGGTTTATTCAATCATGTTTCAATAGACACTGAGTTACTTCTACTTCTTGGTTATTATGAATAATGGTGCTATGAATGTGGGTGAACATGGGCGTACAAACATCTGTTCCAGTTCCTGCTTTTAGTTATTTCAGGTGTAGGCCCAGAAGTGGGATTGCTGGATCATATGGTAATTCTGTTTTTAATTTTGGGAGAAACTGCTACACTGTTTTCCACAGCAGCTGTACCGTTTTACAATCCCACCAACAGTGCACATGAGTTCCAATTTCTCCATATCTTTGCCACCACTTCACTCTTTTTTGGTAAGAGCCAAATTAATGGGTATGCAGTGATATCTCATTGTAATTTCATTTGCATTTCTCTAGTGATTAGTGATGTTGAGCATCTTTCCAAGTGTTTATTGGACACTCGTACATCTTCTCTGGAAAAGTGTCTCTTCTAGTCCTTTGCGCATTTTTGAATCAGTGATTTTTGTTGTTGTTGCTGAGTTTTAGGAATTCTCTATATATTATGAATATTAATCTCTTATCAGACATATGATTTGCAAGTATTTTTTCTCATTCTGTGGGTTGCCTTTTTACTATACTGATAGTGTATTTTGATGTACAAAAATGTTTTTCATTTAAGTCCAATTCATCTATTTTTCCTTTTGATGCCCATGTCTCTGGTGTCATATCCAATAAATAACTGCCAAGTAAAATATCATGAGGCTTTTGCTCTAAATTTTCTTCTAAGAGTTTTATAGTTTTATTCTTACAGCTAGGTCAGAGACCCATTTTTAATTTTTTATGTGGTATAAAGTAAGGAATGTACGAAACATTAATTGTATTCTTTTGCACTTGGATACAGAGTTTTCCTAGTGGCATTTATTGGAAAGACTATCTTTTCCTCCATTTAATCATCTTGGCACTTTTGTCAAAAATCATTTGACCACATACGTGAGGGTTTACTTTTGGACTCCTCTATCCTCTATTCTATTCCACTGATGTATAACTCTGTCTTTATGTCAATGCCACATTACTTTGACTCCCACAGTTTACAGTAAGTTTTGTAATCAGAAAGTATGAGTCCTCCATGTTTGTTCTTTTCCAGGATTTCTTTGGCCATCTGGGGTCCTTTCAATTACATATGAATTTCAAGATGGCTTTTTGTATGTCAGCAAAAAAAAGCATTGTTGGAATTTTCACAGGATTGTGTTAAGACTATAGATTGCTTTGTATAGTATTGACAACAATATTAAATCTTCTAATCCATGAACATAAGATTTGTTTTCACTGATTGATATCTTCCTTCAGAAATGTTTTCTGGTTTTCATTGTACAAGTTTTTCACTTCTTTGGTTAAGCTAATTCCTAAGTATTTTATTCTTTTTAATTCTCAATTTTCTTTTCAAATTGTTCATTGTTAGTGGATAAAAATGCAATTTATTTTTGTTCATTGACTTGTATCTTATTGCTTTGTTGAATTCATTTATTAGTCCTTACAGATTTTTTTTTGGTGGAATCTTTAGGGTTTTCTACATACAAGCTCATATCATCTGTAATACAGTTTGTATGTTGTTCCCTCCAAATCTCATGTTGAAATGTAATCCCCAATGTTGGAGATGAGCCCTAGTGGGAGGTGACTGGGTCATGGAAGCAGACCTCTCATGGCTTGGTGCTGTTCTCATGATATGAGTGAGTTTTCATGAGATCTGTTTGCTTAAGAGTGTCTGGAACCTCCCACACCCTGCTTCTCTTTTGCTTCTGCTCTGGCCATGTGACATGCCTGCTCATGCTTCACCGTCCACCATGAGTAAAAGCTCTCTGATGCCTCCCCAGAAGCCAAATAGATGTTGGCACCATGCTTGTGTGGCTTTCAGAACTGTGAACCAATTAAACCTCATTTCTTCATAAATTACCCTGTCTCAGGTATTCTTTTATAGCAATGCAAGAATGGCCTAATACAATCTGCAAATAGATATAATTTAATTTCTTCATTTTCAATTTGGATGTCTTTTATTTATTTTTCTGGTTGAATTTTTCTGGCTAGGACTTTAAGGACTATGTTGAATAGACATGGTGAAAATGGGCATACTTTCCTTGTTCTTGATCTTAGAGAAAAATCTTTCAGTCTTTCATCACTGAACATGATGTTCAATGTGGGTTTTTTATATGTGGCTCTTATTATGTTGGGGCAGGTTCTTACTTTTCCTAGTTTGTTGGGTGTGTGTGTATGTGTGTGTGTGTCCGTGTGTGTGTGTTTAAACCACAGAAGGGCTTGAATTGTGGCAGATGCTCTTTCTGCATCAACTGAGATGATAATGTGTTTCTTCCTCTTCTTGCTCTGCTGTGATGTATTGCATTGGCTCATTTTTCTGTAGAGAACCATCCATACACTCCAAGAACAAATTTCGCTTGGTCGTAATGTATAATTCTTTTAATATACTGGTGAGTTTGGTTTGCTAGCATTTTGTTGAAGATTTTTGTAGCAATGTTTATAAGGGATATTGGTCTGTAGTTTTTTTTTGCAATGTCTTTGTATCAGGGTAATGCTGGCTTCATAGAATGAGGAAGTGTTCCCTTTTATTTAATTTTTTTGAAGAGTTTGAAAAACATTGGTTTAGTTCTTTAAATATTTGGTATTGTTCACCAGTAAAGTCATAAGGTCTGGGGCTTCCCTTTGCTAGGAGATTATTGATTACTGATTTAATCTCCTTACTAGTTATAGATCTATTCAGTCTTCATGACTTAGTCTCATAGGTTTTGTGTTTCTAGGAATTTGTCCATTTCACCTGAACTGTCCAATGTGTTGGCATGCAATTGTTTGTATTACTCGCTTATAATCCTTTTTATTTCTGTAGACTTGATAGCAATTTCCTCACTTTCATTTCTGATTTTATTAATTTTAGTCTTCTGGTTTTTTTCTTAGTCTAGCTAAAATTTTGTCAATTTTGTTGATAATTTCAAAAATCAAATTTGTTTTCCTTGATTTTCTAGTTTTTCCTTGATTTCTACTATTTTTCTGTTCTCCATCTATCTTTGCTCTAATCTTTATTCTTTCCTTCTGTTAGCTTTGGGGTTAGTGTGTTATTTTTCTAGTTTTTAAAGTTGTAAGGTTAGACATTTTATTTGTCTTATTTTTAAATATAAGTATTTGTAGCTATAAAATTTCCCCTAAGTACTGTTTCCATTAGTTCCATATATTCAGATATGTTGTGTTTTCGTTTTCATTTGTCTTTTAAGTATTACCTAATTCCCCTTATGTTTTCTTCTTTAATCCACTTGTTGCTTAAGATTGTGTTACTCAATTTTCACAAATTTGTGAATTTTTCAGTTTTCCTTCTGTTACTGATTTCTAATGCCATCCTATTGTGATCAGAGAAGATACTTTGTACGATGTCTGTCTTTTAAAATCTACTGAGACTTAATTTGTGGCCTTGCATATGGTCTATCCTGGAAAATGTCTCACGAGTACTTGAGAAGAATGTGTATGCTGTTGTTAGGCAGAGTGTTTGGCATGTATCTGTTAGATCTAGCCGGTTTATTGTTTTGTTCAAGTCCTCTGTTTCCTTACTTAACTTCTGCCTTTTGTCTCTTTGCTAGCATTTTTTATTTAAAGTCTATTTTTTCTGATATTAGTATAGCCAACTCTGCTCTCTTTTGGTTTACTATTTACATGGAATATCCTTTTCTGTCCTTTTACTTTTAACCTATTTGCATCACCAGTTCTAAAGTAAGTCTGTGAAAACAGTATATAGTTGGATTATGATTTTTTAAAACCATTTTGTCAACCTCTGTCTGTTGACTAAGCTGTTTAATCCATTTACATTTAAAGTAATTACTGTTGAGGAGAGGTTTGATTCTGTCATTTTGTGACTTGTTTTCTATATGCGTATAGGTTTATTTTTTTCCCTGATTTCCTGTATTCCTGTCTTCTTTTGTGTTTGGTTGATTTCTTATTTTGATAATGAAACAATTAAATTCCCTTTCCATTTTCTTTTTCTGTATATTCTTTAGCTGTTTTCTTTGTGGTTACGGTGGTAACTATATTTAACATTCTGAAGTTATTACACTGTAATTTGAATTTATGCCAGTTTAACCTCTATAACATATACAAACTCTACTGCTTTAACAACATTATACCCTCCCCTTTCTGTTGTTGATGTCATAAAATTACATGTATATATCTTGACTTCCTCAAAACATCAACTAATATTTTTTTTTTTTTTTTTTTTTTTTTGAGACGGAGTCTGGCTCTGTCACCCAAGCTGGAGTGCAGTGGCGCGATCTCGGCTCACTGCAAGCTCCGCCTCCCGGGTTTACGCCATTCTCCTGCCTCAGCCTCCCGAGTAGCTGGGACTACAGGCGCCCGCCACCTCGCCCGGCTAGTTTTTTGTATTTTTTAGTAGAGACGGGGTTTCACCGTGTTAGCCAGGATGGTCTCGATCTCCTGACCTCGTGATCTGCCCGTCTCGGCCTCCCAAAGTGCTGGGATTACAGGCTTGAGCCACCGCGCCCGGCCTAATATTTTTTTATGCATTGGTCTCTTAAATTATATAGAAAAACAAAACATGGAGTTACAAACCAAAGTTATAATAATATTGATTTTTAGACTAACCTATTTTAAAAATCTGTTATTCTCTTAATTCATATAGAAACAAAAGGTGGAATTACGTACTATTGTTAAAATAACACTAGCTTATCTACTTACTAATATATTTACCTATACAAAGACCTTTATTTCTTTATATAGGTTCAAGCTACTGTCTAGCATCATTTCATTTTAACTTTCAGGACTCCCTTTAGCATTTCTTGAAGGGCAGGTCTAGTTCTAATAAACTTTCTCAGGTTTTATCTGGGAATGCCTTAATTTCTCCTTCACTCCTTTACTTCTTTTGCAGTACAGTTTTGTTGGATATATGATTATCGGCTGATAGTTTTTTTTTCTTTTACCACTTTGAATATCTGAATCTTCTGGCCTGTAAAGTTTCTAATGAAAAAATCTGCTGATAATCTTAGTGAGGATCTGCATGACAAATCTCTTCTCTTCTGCTGCTTTCAAAATTCTTTGTCTCTGGCTTTCAATAGTAGTATTTATAATGTGTTTTGGTGTGAGTCTTTCAGGTTCACCCTATTTGCATTTTGTTGAGCTTTTTGGATGTTCATATTCATGTCATTTAACAAATTTGAGAAGTTTTTATTCATTATTTCTTCAAATAATCCCTCTTCCCCTTTCTCTCTCCCTCTTTTCCTTCTAGGGCTCTAACAATGCATATGTTGGTTCACTTGATGGTGTACCACAGGTCCCCTAGGCTCTGTTCACTTTTCTTCAACTTTTTTTCTCTCTGGTCCTGAGACTTAATTTTCATTGACCTATCTTTAAATTCATTAATTCTTTCTTCTGCCTGTCAAAATTTGCCTTTGGGTTCCAGTGAATTTCTCATGTCAGTCATCATATTTTTCAGCTCTATAATTTCTTTTTGGGTTTCTTTGCATCAGTATCTCTTTATTGATGTTGCCCTTTTGGTCAGATATTATTTTCTTGACTTTCCCCAATTATTCCTTTAGTTTTTTTGATCATCTCTAAGACAGGTAGTTTAAGTCTTTGGCTAATGGATCCACTATTATAATGGTCTTTTCAGTTCAGTGTCCATTGGTTTATTTATTTATTTATTTTCCCTTTAATGCTTAATATGTTCCTGTTTCTCTGTATGCCTTGTAATTTTATTTTTGTTGAAAACTGGACATATGAATAGAATAATATGATAATTCTTGAAATCAGATTCTCCCCCTTTGCTGGGGTTGCTGGTTTCGTTTTCATGTTTTTGATTATTGTAGGCCAACTCTATAGCAAGGATCAGTCTGAGGTATAAACTTAAGGTCTTTTCTGAGCTTATGCCTTGCCTGGAACATGCACAGTAACTATCTAAATTCTCCCACATATGTGGTTGCTTTTGAATGTCCTAGTCTTCAACATCTGGGTCCCAAAAAGGGAAAGAAGAAAAATTAAGGGAAGGGAAAAAAGGCATCAGCCCTTTAAATTCCTTGGGAGTCACTTCAGCTAGAGAGGAAGGTACAACAATAATGGCTACCGCCACTTTTTTGCACCTCTGTGATTGAAAGCAGCAATCAGTAATCAGAATACAGATCCCAATATTTGGAGGATAGAGTTATTTTTGTCCACCTTGGCTCCCACAAGCCATGTGCAAACTGCACCAGGAATACATGCACAACTACCTGCCATGGGGCTGAGAGATGGGGAATGGGTAGTTGCTACTGTGCTAAGAACTGAAACTGATTGAAATAAATCACAATTTATGCCCCTTCCCCTGGAATATTCAGGCCTTCAATGGACTCCAGAGTTCCAAAATAACTACAACAGACAGATTCTGCCAATGCAATTGTTATCTATGTGGAAATACAGATTTCTCAAGCTTCATACTCTACACTCTTCCCATCAATTATATTTTAATATATCTATATTTATAGGGACAGAATGCCAAAAAGATTAAAAAGAATACAGACCTTTAACAGCCCTGGGGATTTTTGAGCAATTTCAGTAATATCTGTATCTTCTAAAATAATATTAGAGCTCTTAGAAATTATAAAATAAAGACAAAAAAGATTCCTTTGTGTTGACACTAAATACTTTTTCTTCTGAAATTCCCAAAGTACTTACATTTAAGGATATATTAGATAAATTAGGTAATGCAATGGGAAGGTAAGCATATTCTAAGTTTTCCAGCCTTATTATTATCCAATAATAATGCCATTCAACTTGCTGGCACTTACATTGTCTGAGGAACCATTCCAAATATGGTGCCATATAAATGCCATTGTAAAGCTCTACCAGAATAGCATTATTTCAGATTCTTCCTTCCATGCCCAGTAACAATAAAACACTTGGGGAAAAAGATCTCATTTCAGAGTCCCTGTCTCTCATCTTTCACTCTTGAGTATTCAGCTGCATCTGTCATTCTTTGTTTTTATATTTCTATTTATTCAAATATCACATGATCCTAAACAGAATAAATCCGGTCATCATGCAAATTCTATTTAGGACAGTATTCTCATATACGAGGTCAGGTTCATATCCCTTCATAGGCAAATTCCATTCAAGCTAATGTGTATAGCTGTTTGTTAAGAAATAAGATTCTCGGCCAGGCGCAGTGGCTCATGCCTGTAATCCTAGCACTTTGGGAGGTCGAGGCAGGCAGATCACTAGAGGTCAGGAGTTAAAGACCAGCCTGGCCAACATGGTGAAACCCCATGGCTCCACTAAAAATAGAAAAATTAGCCAGGCGTGGTGGTGCATGTCTGTAATTCCAGCTACTCAGGAGGCTGAGGCATGAGAATAGCTTGAGCCTGGCAGGCAGAGGTTGCAGTGAGCTGAGATCATGCTACTGCGCTCCAGCCTGGGTGACAGAGTGAGACCCTGTCACCAAAAAAAATAAAATAAAAATAAAAATAAATAAATAATCAAAAATAAAAAATAAAAAAAATTCTCCCAGTATTAAATGCGTATGAAAAAGATGAAATAATGCATGCGACATGAGCTGTGTCCAAGCCACAATCTCATGGAGACAAAATTATCAAGACTTCAATCTGACTGGTGGCTTGCAAACTACCCTAGACCTCCAACCCACAGATATATACAGACATAGATGAAAGCTGGATGCCAGGAAGTTGTTTCCTAAGCTTTCCAACAGCATGTACCTGAGGGGCTGTATGGAAGAGATGAAACAAGAGACATGCTTACCAGGAAGGAGCTAGTTGTTTACCAATTAATGACGAACTATCTAAAACTTCTTTGTTCTCTAAAAGTAAGATTTGTAATGTTTTCAGAAATAAATATGGGTTATTCTTAAATAATCAGGTATATTATAAGAGTAGCTTATAGAAGGAAGTATGTATTGTTTCTACAGTGAAGGGAAAAGCACAATTTAGTTTTTGACAAAATCAGAAATATTATAAGGTATATGCTCAGCTACAGAAGCTATAATGCCTTTGACGTTAGTTCTTTAAAATAAATTATAGATACACAACTATATGTACTAACAGCCTAAAAGTAAGTCATGCTGGGTTTTTTTCCATACAACTTTGATTAGGTATATTTTTTCCAATGTGTTTTGAAATGATCTGCTAGGACCAAATGCTAACATGAAATTCCCTGCATGCTGGTAGTTAATTCAATAAAAATTAGAAAGGTGAAGCCTTGTTCCCCAGAGGGAGAAGGTCTTAATACAAAACATTCATTATTTCCACATAAATTGCAAAAAGTAAAGATGCTGGATTTAAAATCTAAGCAGGAAGAAACTGTCAACTTTCATTATCAGTGGACAAATGTTTTAATTTGCAATATTCCCTAGTAACTTTTTGAACTGACAACTTTACCTCTTTACCAACATCTACTTTAATTCATAATTTGCAGCTGCATAAGTACTAGTTGGGCCAAACGCTTTGGGTATGTCTCTTAGAGGTAATGGAATCCTATGTTGTTTTCTGGCACTGCCTCATTAAAATGAAACTCAGACCCAGGGTAACCCTGAAAATCCTAAGCCCTCCAATAAAAAATGTGGTATATCCTTGCACTTAAATTACACAGGAGAAGTGAAAGCTGGTACATCACACACAGAAGAGAAGTTAAAGATCAAGCTATTAGAGTTAATGAGCCAATACAAGCTCAGGTTCTCTAACCAGGGAGGTTAGGGACAGAACACATGGCCACCCCAAGGAACTTTATTTAAGATATCAACTAAAAATGAGTCACCTCTCTTCTCAGCTCCTGCACTCATCACTGACGCTGGGAACAATGACTGAAGGACTCACACCTGTCTGAGAAAAGGCACCCTGCGGGTGTGACTTGCCACAAAAGCAAGAGTCTTTCTGCATTTGTAAATGTGTTGGTAAGGCAACAAAAAGAATACTACTTTTCAAGGGGAGGTAGAGGTGGTGATCCTGGCATCCTAAAAGCCTGATTGTATGTTCTAATCCATTCTGATGTCACCAAAGCTCCCCTTCGAGGGAATAACCTAGATTATGGCCGATACTTTCTACTTCTAATAGTCTTCCAGTTTCCTTGTTCACAAGGGGTTGGTAAACGAAAATCAATTAAAAGAGCAGGGTCATCTCTATTTTGGATTTGGACACTGGTGATGAAGCTGTGATATTCTGACCCAGGACCCATTGGCTTCTCCTGGACCTTCTAAGAAGGTCAATCTGGCTGAGTCCAGACAGTCAGCTGATGGTCTCATATGTGGAATCTAAAGTTGATGATGATGGTGGTAGTAGAGTGCTAGTAATCCTCATAGCTCAAAAATGATCAGAGTTCATTAATTATTAATTAACTAGAACTTTTATGGCTCATTAGCTACTGGTTAAATGTCAGGTAAAATATAATATTTAATATAAAACATTAAGATTAGAAATATGCAGAGCATTTCTTATGTGCCAGACCTATGCTAAGTATTTCAAATCCATTATTGTACTTGATCCTTACAACTTCCATGCAAGAGACCTATGTTTATCTCAGTTTAACAGAGAAGAAAGCAAAGTGTGAAAAACTAAGTAACTTGCCTGAAGTTAAACAGCTAATGAGTGATAGACTTCAGCTTCAAACCCAAGCCTAGCCAACTCCAAGCCCATTCAATTATCATTTGATACACACCCAACCTATGCAATAGTTAGCTTTGTTCTTAGTCATTGTTGGAAAGCCCATTTCACTCCTCAATCAGGCTTATTACATTCACTCATGTTCTCAACAGACACGAGTGTTTTACCCAAAACTGTACAGAATATCACTATCACAAGTTGCCATTCCCATTAGAATTTACCTTGATCCCCGGTGATGCTACGTGCATTGTTATGTTATGTTAGTTTCTTCATGGAGGTGTTATTTCTAAACTGCAAGATTAAAGCTCCTACAAGCTTCTGACAACATGAAAATCAGACATTACTTTGGAGTCTTTTTAAAACAAACTAGTAAGAATGTCCCAATGAAGAGAAAAAGAGTAGTCACACATACCTGTAGAACTGATTCTAATTTACACTTTCATCTTGCTCTAAAACACATTGCTTGAGTCTCAGTTTAGATAGAGATAAGATTCACCCAGTAGGGGGATATTAGTTCTTTCTGGGTATTTTGATTAAACTGTTATATTGAGTAGTTCTGAAAATCACACGTAATCATTTAAGGTATGGTAGATTCTGTTCTCCAGCATATGGCTCTCCACCCAGCCACATTCCATTTCCTTAAGTAAACTAGCAGGAGGCCTTCAGTGTAAGCTCTTTAATTTTTAAACTCTTGGGTGGTGCTTTGTTCTTGGGGTAGAGAATAGAGCAAGAGAGTCAACTACCAAACAGTAATATTACCCCCATCAATGAGCAGGTAGTGTTTACAGCACACATACTATATACCAAGAAATGTGCCACATCTTTTGCATGAATACTCATTTTAAAACAGTAAAGACTTTATATTTAGAGAAGTTTTAGGTTTACAGCAAAACTGAGAGTAAGGTACAGCGATAGCCCACATATTCCCTGCCCCCACATATGTAGCCTCCCATATTATCAATCTCCCCCCACCAGACTGGTACATTTGTTACAATTTGTGAACCTACAAGGACATATCACCCAAAGTCCATAGTTTACATTAGGGTTCAGTCTTGGTGTTGTACGTTCTATGGGTTTGGATAAATGTATAATGACATGTATCCACCATTATAGCATCATAAAGAGTAGTTTCATTGCCGTAAAAGATCCTCTGTGATCTGCCTATTCATCCCTCCCTCCCTCCTAATCCCTGGCAACCATTGATCTTTTTATTATATCCATAATTTTGCCTTTTCCAGAATTCCACATAGTCAGAATCATAGAGCAGGCAGCCTTTTTAGGTAGGCTTCTTTCACTTAGTAATATGCATTTAGGTTTCCTCCATGTCTTTTCATGGATTGATAACTAATTTCTTTTTAGCACTGAATCATAATCCCTTGTCTGGATGTACCACAGTGTATTTATACATTCACCCACTGAAGAATATCTTGGCGGCTTCTATGTTTTAGCAATTAAAGACTGCTATGAACGTCCATGTGCAGGTTTTTGTGTGGATATGTTTTCAGTTCCTTGGGGTAAATATTAAGGAGTACACTGCTGGATCATGTGGTAAGAGTGTTTAGTTTTCTAAGAAATCACCAAACTGTCTTCCAAAGAGGCTATACTATGTCGCATTCCCACCAGAAATGAATGAGAGTTCCTGTTGCTTCACATCCTCTCTAGCATGTGGCGTTGTCAGTGTTCTGATTTGGGCTCTTCTAACAAGTGTGTGGTGGTATCTCACTGTTGTTTGAATGCTCATTTTTGAAAAATTCACATAGGCTATCATGATCTTCATTTTACAGTTCAAGAACTTGAAACTCAAAGAATGTAGGTATTTCAAACTGGCCACTATAAGCTTGAGCCAAGATTCAAACTCAAGTTTAGTGAATTTCATAGCCTATACTTTCTATCACTGAGGTACATCTTGTCTTCTCAGTTGTATTATGTGATTTGCAAGTCCTATGAATAATATGCTTAAATTATACCATTATGAAAACTAAGTACAATCTTCAGCCAATAAAATATCCTCTAAATACTTCAAAATATGAAACAGGAAGCTCATCTAAATGGACTAATTCTTTAGTATCATCATGAACGGATGATGTTTTAAATTAAGAAGTAAAGAATTTACAGTTTCCAAATTGAGAACAATTTCCACAAATTTTTCTTTTCATCATATTCTATTGTGGGTGTGCATCTGTGTGTGTCACAGACACACACACAGACACAGAGATACGGGGACACACACATAGACACTTTCCATCTCATGCCATGTTGGAACATCCAAGAGACAGTTAAAATTAGCTAGCTAATTTCCATAAAGTATCAAAATAAAATATACTTATTGAGAGTCTAGAGTTCCTGTCATGAAGTCTTAGCAATTAAAAAGCATGGAAGTCATAGAATCTCAGTGCTCCTTCGTTGCAATCCACATGCCTGCTACAATTCGAATCCCACCAATAGATAAAGTCATCAGGAGCTAATTAGTCCACGTGTGAAAAATAATAAATAAAAGAAGACAAAGAACAGACTTCTAAAAAACAAAAGCAAAAAACAACAACAAATCATTTGAACCACTGGGTACTTTGAGTACATGAAAATTGTGAAGTAAATTAATTAGCTTTTTGCATCGATTGGTATCAAAAGTCATTAGCCCTGCACTGCAAGGAAATCCCGAGAAGCCTAAGATGCATGAAAGAAAAAGGCTGGGAAAGAAATCAATCTCTGCTCTTCAACGCTGATGCTTTAAAGGGTCCCTGCTGTATAACTCGCCTGGAAGCATTCCAGGGGGAAGAACCCACAGATTTATATCTGCCACACGTGTCACTGAACACAAATACGTCTGATAAATAATTGAAGCTCAGTATTGTGCTCACATCGCATGTGCTAAAGAACAGGGACGGGAAGGCAGAGAGGTCAAGTTTCCCATCTGACTTTCCACTGGGCATCCCAATCATCACTGAGGTCATTATTCTGCCTTGTGAAGTGTCAGAACTCACTGTCTTAGGGAATCCAGGTGCTAGCATCATATATTCAGCAAATCTGGTTTCCCCCTCTCTCACACCGCAGAGCACTCTCCTCTAGTCCAAGCGTAGTGCAGGGCAGAATCCAGAACTTATTTTATTTAATCCTCACAATTTTGTGATTTTTACAGATGAAGAAACTGAGGTCTGGGGAATAACAGTTGTTTTTCACAGGCACAAAGCTAGTAATTGGTAGATCTGGGATTTGAACCAAGGTCCAGGAAACTCTAGAGCCCATATTATTGCCATACTAGGGCTCCCTCCCTAAATAACTTTCTCATTAAGTGAGCAGAGAGAGAGGAGCCAGACTGCCCTGAGGCCTTTGGTAGTAATAGGAGGCTAAGAAGCTCATGCAACTAAGTCTCTTTATCCAATGGCACATCGCTGGAAGGAGAAAATGGTCTCTGTTGGAATCCTTCCACTGACAGGAAGCTCTCTACCACACATAACTATAGACCTGATTACTAACAGACTTCGGTTTGCCTTTCCAAAACTCATATCCAGTGATCACAATTGTGGCCTCTGAAGCAGTTTGATTCAATACTAATTGCACTCAGTACTTGGATCTATCATAACTGTAACATTAAACAATGTTTTCCCCTCTCAGGGTTCTTTTGAGGATACGGTGAGTATTAAAATGAGCTGGTACATAGTAAGAATTTGCCCAATGTTAATTATAAAAATTGTCTTGATATTACTTGGTAAGTTATTTTGTTAAATAGAGTAAACACCCATGAATGCCACATACAAACCAAGAGCTTTGACCCTCACAATGACCCCCATCTACCTATCTTGTCCTCGCCCGTTTATCTTCTTGTCTCCAAGGTCATTATGTTCCTGAGTCCCAGGTTCACCTTTCTTCTTATAGAGTTTTATTGCATGTATAATTGGTCCTAAAATGCTTTATAATCTAAGCTGTTTTAAATTTTATAAAAAGGATCCCATCCTTATCTTATGTTATCCTCACACACTTATTTTCCCCCACTTGATATTTTATTATGAAGAAATTAAAAGTTACCTACAACTGAATAATAATAAATGCTATATATTAAAATCTGTACTTATAATAGAAGATAGCCTCAAAGTTAATAAGGTAAGTGTCAATCTTAAGTATGCAAAAACTGCACAAAATAAGTTCATACTTAGCAAAAGAAAAACTACAGTAAATATGAGCACAAATTGATGAAATAGAAAAACATTTTCTAGAGGAGATCAAAATAGTCAAAAGTAGATTCTTTGATAAAATAATTAAATAGATAAACCTTTGACAATATTGATTAAAAGAACATGTTTTGAATGAAAAAGTGAATATTTATTACAACTAAAATAATAAATGACTATTGTCAACAACTATCTGTCAAAATTTTTAAAAGTTTAGATGAAATGTATAAATGCCTAAAAATTTATAACTAACCATAATGGACCCAAGAAATAACAAAAAGCTTATATAGCCCTGTGGCTATTAAATAAATTAAGGTAATTGTTAATTTTTTTTTTTTTGCAAAGGAAACATCACACCAGGTGATTTTACAGGCAAATTTTTTCCAATGCTCAAGGAAGACATCATTCCAATTTTATGCAAACTCTTCCATATGATAGAAAAAAAGAGATTATTCCCCATAGATTCCATAAATCAATATAACCCTGTTACTAAGACCAGGCATAAAAATTACAAGAGAGGAACATTACAGCCTCATCTCACAAAGGAATATAGATGTATACCATCCTTCTTAGTAGTGTACTCAACTGTAAGCCATAACAAATTTTATTTCCAATATACAAGTAGCAGTGTAACATTACAGAAAGATTGCATTAGCTTTGGAATGTACCATTGTTCTAGCTGTATAATGTAGTAATGTTATGTAATTTCTCTAAGACTCAGTTTCCTTCCTTGCAAAATGACTTTTCATAATATCTATCTATTTCTGTGGGAATTAAGGAAGTAAATAATATAAAGCCCTTAGCTCAGTGTCTGGAAGTAATAGTAAGCAATAATAAGTTACAGCTTCTGTTTATCAAGTACTTAGTTCCCTGGCTGAGTATTTGATTTTTTTTTTTTTTTAACTCTCTTTTAATCCCCACAACCACCCTGCATGGTGGAGATTTTTATTCTCAATTAGTGAATAAAGAAACTGAGTCAAGTGGAATTTTAACAACTCACTCAAAGTCACATAACTTGCAAAAAGTCATGCTAATATAACAACCGCAGTCTCTGAATACTGATGCCCAGGGGTCCTTTCAAATGTGGAGTTGATTTTACCAGCTGCTATCGGGGACACAGCACTTCCTCTGAGGGGCACTGGAGTTCCTTCCATAAGGCATGGGATGCGTTCACCTTTTCAGGGAAAGCAGTTAGTTTTCAAGTTGCGGTTTGATTTGTGACATGTAAGATTAAATTGCAGCATTTCTAATGGAAAGGCTTCAGAGGGCAGGAATGAGCGATACACTGTCATTTCTCCATCTCTGCGTGAGGAACCTTGAGCACTAATGAGATCAGATATGTCACCGCAACTCTCTCCACTCTGCCACAGACTCCAGGTCAGAAGATTTTTTTTTTTTTAAAACATTCGGGCCACTTCCCTGCCCACCTGCAACTCTCTGCCACGTTCCTGGCATAGAAGATTTATGATAATTTACCTTAGCTAGGGCTTGTAGTTTTATTCTATTAGTTTATCAAAAATGTTGCCAATAATTGCTTTCAGTTTTCACAGGACAAGATTATTTATACAAAGAAGCAACCTGAGAAAAATAAAATGATTGAGAGTTTTCAACCTGGAGAAGTGGTTAGCGGCAGAAAAGGTATAAGGCTCAGGGACTCTGTTGGCCTGATAAAACAGTCGGGAAGATATGCTGTTCCACTCTATTCTTTCCCTACAGAAGCTTACATATCGATTAGACAGGGAGACCTAACAAAGATTCAAGAGTCAGTTTGTCCTCTGAGTGTGGAAAACACCACTCCTGTTAAAGATTACAGAGTGACATCACTTATGAGTATGCTGTGCAAAATGCTTTTTTTTTTTGTATCCTAAGGGGTTTTATGCTTGTCTTTGTACTATTGGTACCTTGGGAAGGAAAACAAGAATGCATTTCTCAGCATTTCTGTCTGCAGCGGTACTGGAAACTGTGAATGCTAACATCTTTTTAAAGAGCTCTGATAGAGAAAAACCAAATGGTGAAAGAGGGTAGTGAACAAGCCTGGATACAGAAAGGTTTAGAGTTGAACCTATGGGCGCCACCTGCTGGTCCCCTGACACCACTGCCCAGAGCTTCCAGTTCCCCTAATTGGAGTCTCAGCTTTATGTCCAGTTGACTCAGCTGAATATTATTAAGTGATTTCTGTCTTCAACTATGCTTGGACACAGCCTTGGAGATAGGTAAGTAATGCAGAGAGTAAAAGGGAGTAGATGGCAAATAAAGGTTTGCTCATTCAACATATGTGTGACTGTGTTGTGAAAGGCGTATGGGAGTTTCCCACATCATCTATCAGCAAAAAGGCATAAATGGTGATCTTCCTTCCTTTTCCCATCTTCTTTTTTTTTGAGATGGAGTGCTGGAGTTCAGTGGTGCGATCTCGGCTCACTGCAGCCTCTGCCTCCTGGGTTCAAGTGATTCTCTTGCCTCAGCCTCCCAAGTAGCTAGCTGGGATTATAGGTGCCCACCACTATGCTCAGCCATTTATTTTTTGTATTTTCAGTAGAGACAGCGTTTCACCATGTTGACCAGGATGGTCTCGAACTCCTGACCTCATGATTCGCCAGCCTCGGCCTCCCAAAGTGCTGGGATTACAGGTATGAGCCACCTTGCCTAGCCTTTTCTCTTTCTTTATTGGAGAGAAATAGCATCTGAGAAGGCAGGTGGTGAGAGTGAGGGGTGTCTTGTGGAGGTGGGTAGTGATGGCAGCCTGCTCTGCAACTGAACATGCAGGGCAATGTGGGGAGAGGGGTGCTGCACGGATGGGGGCAGTGGTGTTTCTAGTGTGTGAGGAAGCAGAGCAGAGGATGAGAGGTATGGAGGTGGTGGGCAGCAAAGGCTAATATTGAACAAATGTGTATATATATTGAGGATAATGGGAACCAAGTTTCTCTCTTTCAGATAAGGTATTTATAAATGTGGAAGAGGGAAAAGACTTGGATTTGAATTGAAAATACTGATATGAATTCATGGGGCTTATGTGTAAACATATACACATACACGGATATGGAAATAATAGTAAGTATGTGTTTGTGTGGACTTATAGGTACATATTTCCTAGCTCTGTGTTGCTTCGGTCTCGAAGCACTGACTTCACAGGAACAATAAGCATGCTAAGCACCCAGATCTTGATTTCTGAAATCATTCTACATGGACAGGAACCAGGGCTGCTTGGAGAAGTGGCTGATTCCAAGGCTGGACACGGAAAGTATAAGATGATCCTGGAGCATTTTTTTTTTTGTACCGGAATATAAAGAAATGCTCAAAGAATGATGGGGAGATCTGGCAAGCACCAACTGGACCAGGTGATCAAGTAGGGATATGGTCAGTGTGGTTGCCTTCTGATGTGATATGCTGAGAAGAGCTTAGCAGCGTTTCTGTGGAATTCCTGCCAAGATGGCATGCAAGAATACATGACTTGAGTTTAATCATGCAGAAATATTGGAAGTTCCAGAGAGAGGGTCATCCTACAGGAAAAAAAGACCTATACTCTTTAAGGCAGGAAAACATGAGACAAGGAAAGAATAAAAAAGAAAAATTACAGGATGGGCACTGTGGCTCACACCTGTAATCACAACACTTTGGGATGCTGAGGCGGGTGGATCACCTGAGGTCAGGAGTTCAAGACCAACCTGGCCAACATGGTAAAACCCCATCTCTACTAAAATTACAAAAAATTAGCCAGGCATGGAGGTGCGTGCCTGCAATCCCAGCTACTCCGGAGGCTGAAGCAGGAGAATTGCTTAGAACCTGGGAGGCAGAGGTTGCAGTGAGCTGAGATCTCATTACTGCACTCCAGCCTGGGCAACACAGGGAGACTCTGTCTCTCAAAACAAAAATAAACAAATAAACAAAAAATGTTCCAGATTGGAGGAAACTGATGAAAAATACTAATTAAATGCAATGTATGTTTCTGTATAGCATCCTGGACCAAAAAAGAAAATGTCATCATTGAGACAGTTGGCAAAATGTGAATGGGGCCTGTGGACTGAATGGTAGTGCGGTATCAGTGTTGATTCCTGATTGGAAGTGTTTTTATAATAGTAATGAGAAGAGTGCTCTTGTTTTGGGAAGGTAATCAAACACCTAAAGAGTGATGGAGCATCATATCTGAAAGGGAATATCTATATATTGATCTCTCTGAATGAAAGAGAATTAAAATGTTAAAAGGTGGATAATCGGGGTGAAAGGATACCACAGTTCTTGCTACCCTTCTGTAGGTTTGAAACAGCTTCAGAATTAAAAAAATACTAAAAGTGCTGAGCTCCAAGAAGAAGAAAATAGCATAAGTTTAATGGGAAAATTATTTTATACGTGATTAGAATCCTTCTTTGTTTTCTGAGAAGACCCTCTGTTGGGAAGAATTGATGATCAGGAATGCAAATGAGAACGGTCAAAGGGCAGCCAGCTGACTTACAAAAAAGAAAAGAAGATTCAGTATAAAGGAGGGAAGGGTGACCAGGTGTGCAAGGAGAAAAACTGATTGCTAGATATTGAGAGACAGTACTTGCAAACAAGCAAACAGCTGCCATAGGGAATGGAACTTGTAGGGAAAAGAAGGATATTGGAAAAAAGTTGAATAAATTTTGAACTGTTATGCATTACATAATTCTTCCATTATTCCAAATCACCACCAATAACATCCACACTCTTCATCAACATCCTTAGGACATACATATTTATTTGTTTACCTTGTTAGTTTGATTTACTGAAAAGTATGAGACTGATTGGAGAACAGGTGCCTGGTGAGCACAGGGCAGTCAGTGTGGATCAGTATGTTTGAGTTGATTATGAAAAGTGAGATAAAACATCTACATCAATAGTTCTAATACAGGGTAGAACAGAATAAAAAGGAACCACCAGAGAATGTCAGATAAGGTGTGAGGAAACTTCAGAAAACAGAAGGAAGGAGAACGTTTATATTCCCCAGGCTCCTTCTCTGAACCAAGAGGTGGGAATTAGACATTGAAACAGCAAGGTATGAAAATCCAGTAATGATCCATGATCTGCCAGCTAGTAAATGTCAAAGCCCAGATTGGACTATAGGTCCATAGGACCCCAAAGATCTCTTTTTTTCCTACTACAGTGGGCTGCCTTGTGCCTTGTGCCTGAAGAGAAGAGGGAGAAAGAGGGGGTTCTGATGGACAAAGCTCTGTGGAGGACGTGGCACTGAGCAGAAACTTGAAGTAGAGCTTGACTGGCTGGCAGGATGACAAGAATGGACTCTTGGCCAAAGGGGAAGCAAGCACAAGCACATAGAGATGAGAAAGCATGGGTGGTGGTATATAGGGGAAGTGCAATCTATTTCAAAGACAGCTAAAATACAAGATGACCCATTCCATGGCAAACATGGATACCAACACCATGTACAAAGATGATGAGTGTGAGGAAGATCGAGGCATCAGTTATACTGATTGGGAGGCTGTGGAATAGACAGCACTGGCAATACTTCTGTGCCCTACTGTCTTTCTCTGAAGCTCAAGGCCAAACCCACTGGGGTCACAAACTCACAGAGAAACATTTATTTTCAGACATCGTTCAAGGAAGGCAATGCCTGAAAGATGGAAGGGCTCAGTGCAAACTTCCAAGGTGCTGTTTTTGAAAATGCAGAAACTCCCAGTTTGGAAATATTTTCTTAAAAATTTCCCCCATCATTATTAGCACTTCTGCCGAATAATCACTAACTAAAAATATTCCCTCCTTGATAATGCACAGATAAGGTTTCTGTACTAAGAGGGAGCAAGAAAGGAAGGTGATGAATTGCAAATCAATCATAATTTATGCAGATACTCTACTGAAAACCACATTCATCACCTTTTCCAAATAACGCCACATGAATTTCCTTGAGTACAAGAAGTCTATTTTCATAAATTAGACCTTAATTTCTTACTCTAATCAATGTATTTTTATGCCAAAAAGTCAAATAGTAAACAATATAGCTGATGAAGAAATTATGAACTAGAAGAACATGAAACGTGGTATGCAGAAGGAAAAAACAAAGTCAAATATATTTTCTATGGCCTTTGTGTTGTGTTAAAGTGTGTTTTTCTCCCCAAAGGATTATGTGATATAATTGGTACTAGTCATGATGAATATGAACAAAAAATGCCAAATTATCACAAGATGCCTTTGGGGGAAAAAAACCTGCAACTGATGCTACAGTGTAGTCTGCCAGTATTTTTGAAAGCAAAATTGTACTAGTTCATTTTTGTACTGTTATGAAGAAATACTCATGGCTGTGTACTTTATAAAGAAAAAGATGGACTCACAGCTCCACATGGCTGGGGAGATCTCACAATCATGGCGAAAGGCAAAGGAAAACCAAAGGCACATCTTACATGGTGGCAGGCAAGAGGGCATGTGCAGGCGAACTGCCCTTTATAAAACCATCAGATCTCGTGAGATTTATTCACTATCACAAGAACGGCACGGGAAATACCTGCCCCCATGATTCCCACTGGGTCCCTCCCACGATATGCAGGGATTATGGGAGCTACAATTTAAGATGAGATTTGGGTGGGGACACAGCCAAACCATATAAGCAATCCTAATGGCAATCAGCCAGCTAAGGACCAATGGCCATCCAGCAAGACTCCCTTGCTATTTCTCTGCATTATCTATGTCAAATGTCACCTTTTATCTTAGCATCCCATTTGTAGAAGAGCAGACAGAGAATGTTTTATAGGCCCCCATTCTGGGGATTATTGGCTGGATATTTAAATATACTTGTCTTAGGCTGAGTTCCTCTAAAGCAAACCCTGAAGATAAGACTTTGAAGGCAAGTAGTTGATTTAGAAGGTAATTGCAGAAATCACCACTAGTGGAGTGAGGAAGTAAGATCAGGAGGGAAGAAAATGTGTGATATTAAGCAGGTGATTGCTGTGGGCAAGAGGGACTCAGTTTCACTGGGAAACACTATAGATATGTTTCACAGTTATTCCTCCACAGGAGCAAGGGAGCCTGGGTACTTACTCACCAACTTCCATTAGTCATTGCTGATAACTGCTACCAAGGGGTGGTGGGGTAGGATATGGGCTGGGGGATTAAATTCCTAGCACTTTCAGGCTAGCTTGCACTGCACATACACAAAGTAGATACCAGTGACTAGAAAAAGACAACAGCTAGAATGTCATAGTATTTAAAGATGGAAGCCAGGGGTCAATGTGTAGAGGAATAGTCCCGTCCAAGGATTACAGGCAGCACACTGAAACAGGGCCCTTTTAAGGCAAGGTATTTAGAAAGCTGGGTCAATGCTTGTCTCCAAGCCAATGCAGTTACCCGCTCCCTCTCAGCCCCAGCCACCCTAAGATAAAGTCTTAATGAACATCAGATGGACATTTCAGGGCCTGCTTTGAGATGCACATCACTCCTTAGACTACTCTAGTGCTCATCAATGTCCCAAATAACAAGTCCTCTAAATTATCTATGCCTTGGTCTAATTATCTGCTGAAAGGGCTCAAAACCACTAGGTATCCCCAAAGGAGAGTCACAGTGCTGCATAAGAAGGAACTATGCCTGCAACGGATAACTTACTTACCGTCATATGATCCTATAGCATCCTACATATCTCCCTCCATTAGCATCCATCACATCTGTGATTATTTCCTTCTCATTATCTATCTTCCCTGAGAGACCATAAACTCAATGAGGCCAGAGACCATGCATGATTATTCACAGCTCTACTCCCTGTGTCTAGCTCATAGTAGGGACTCACTCAATACTTCTGAATATGAAAACAAGTGAATGAATTAAGATTATTACCGTCATTCAGCAGGCAAAATGGATTACATAGCTGAGGGTCTGTTCTTCTGAGGTACCTTCTTACAAAGGAGGAAAAAAGGTGCTCCTTCCAGGCAGATGAAGCTCTGAGCCAGAGCTCATTGCTTAACCAAAGGATTGCAGCTGGAATTCAGCTCCTGCTCACCCACTGGCAAGGTACCTGTGGTAGTTTTAAGAGCCATATACTAATATTTCTAGCTTGTTTTCTTCCTGCTGAATGGAAAGTTTGCCCTTTCCTGCTCCCTTGAAATTAGATGTGGCCATGTGGCTTGCCATGGCCAATTAATGAAAACAGAAATGATCCCATTCTAGGTGGAAGCCTTTATTAGTTAGTGCACAAGTTACCATATTTGTTTCTTTCTGCCATGACAACTAGCAAGATCGCAGATGGCAGACAGTGATCGGCCTATATTCTTAAAATGAAGGGACATATACACAGTACCCAGCTAATCTGCAAAAGACATATGGTATGGTTTGGCTGTGTCCCCACCCAAATATCAATTTGAATTGTATCTACCAGAATTCCTACATGCTGTGGGAGGGACCCAGTGGGAGGTAATTGAATCATGGGGGCTGGTCTTTCCTGTTCTATTCTTGTGATAGTGAGTAAGTCTCACAAGATCTGATGGGTTTATCAGGGATTTCCACTTTTGCTTCTTCCTCGTTTTCTCTTGCTGCCACCACGTAAGAAGTGCCTTTTGCCTTCCACCATGATTCTGAGGACTCCCCAGCCATGTGGAACTGTAAGTCCAATTAAACCTCTTTTTCTTTCCAGTCTTGGGTATGTTTTTATCAGCAGAATGAAAACGGGCTAATAGAGCATGTTAGAAACATACTTGTATTGTTTAAATATTGGGGCTGTTAATTCCTGCAGCATATCTAGCCCACTCTGGCTGATCTAGTATACAACCCGCAGCCATATATCCTATGGCCCTGGGCAGGTTAACATGACTTGCAGTTTCTTTGTTCTCATGAACTGGTGTTCATGCCATACCCTCATGCATGCATTACCCTCTCTGTGCACACAACGTGGGCCTCTAAGAAGCAATGCTTTTCTGTGTAGGGAAGAAGGAAGAGGGGGCATTCAGACTTCACCCTTTCTGCCTAAAAGGCCCTTCTGAAATTATATGAAAGAGAAAGGAAAAAAAAAAAATTTTGCATGCTGTTCATTTAGAAGGGAGGCCTAATTCTTTCACCTTCCTGTAATCTCCAGAGCAATTCCTATACCATCAAGGCTGCCTCTCCCCAGGGGGCCAGAGCTTCAGGCTCATAATTAGTTGTATAACTACTACCATCACTGCTAATTAATGATCCACATTCAGCTTAAATTGAAAACTGCCCATTTCTGACTCCTCCACTCTGTGCCAAATAGATGGTTCCTTACTTTCAAATTGTGTACTTCATCTTAATAGTATAATTTCAACTTCACTTAAAAAAAGAAAAAAATTAAACCAAGGAGGAGACGACATTTTCTAAATTGGTGAGTTGGGTTATCAAAATTAAAAGCATAAAAAATTAATAATGTGGGATTAGTATTATTATAGAAATACATTAAATCTTATATTTAAATACTAGTCTTTTAAACCGTGGCTGTCACAGTGAAAATGTTAATAGTATTTAAACATAAATCCTTCTCCCCATGAAGTAAGAATCATCCATCGTGCAGGCACGTTAACTATTCTATTCACTTTAGAGATGCCGCCTAGCAGAGCATTTTAACGTAAGCCTTGTCAGTGTTAATCCTAATGTCTGATGCTGAGATGTGTGTTATATTACTTTATGTAGCTGAAAAATGGGAAGCCTTTATGTCAGATTACAGGCTGAAATAATGACCTCCTCTTGGAGCCAGGGCCTGGCATATAACGAGGTGCCGAATGGGATTCTAGGTCAGAGCCTCTGCAGGACATAAAAGGAAACATATCTTTTGTTAAGACCCATTCACTCACTAACAGAATGCTTTTACCCTTTGCAATCTACTTATGGCTCCTCTGTAAAGAAGAGGAACCAAGAGAGAAAGTCTTGATTCACAATGGGGCTTACCAGCCAAACTTTGGATTCAGGCAGATAATGGTGGAAATGTACCCAGCCACTCCTTCACCTCCACAACCAATAGTCTAGGGCTATGGTGTTCAAATTGTATTCATCAAATTCAGAGTGGGGAGTGAGAACCTGAGGTTCGGCAGGAGCAGGGACAGGAGAGAGCGCATCAGAGTGAATCCAGTGCCTTCTCCTCCATCCTCACTGCATCCAGAGCAGTTCCCTTTACGTCTGGTTTATATACCAGAGTTCAGATGGCACATGAAATATGGTTCTATTGTTAAAGTAACTTGTTAATTCAACAAATATTTACCAGCCACAGATAATAAACCCCTGAATAAATGAGAACATTTCAGACAGTGATAGATGATGCAGAGACCAGCAAGCATGATGATGAGATAGCGAGTACCTGGAATAAGGGCCACTTGCACAGAGGACAGGGAAAGCCTGGTTGGGGTTTGTGGGGAATCTGAGCTGAGTCATGAATAAGCAGAAACAGCAAGCCATGTGAGATCCAGGAAGAACCATTCCAGGCAGAGGAAGTGGCCACTACAGAGAGCCTAAGGCAGAAACAAGCCTGATGTGTCCAAGAATAGAAAAAGGGTCATGTAACTGTCATTCGGTGAATAAAGAGAGGCATGGAAAAGAGGAGGAAGGCAGATCATTCAGGGCATTCCAGACTCAAACAAGGAGTCTGGATGTCATTGTGCAGTGACTGGAAGCCAATGGAAGGTTGACAACGGGGGCATGACAAAATCTGTTTTGCAGTGTTTTTCCACACAGAGAGTAGATTATTAGGCACAAGAACATGGGCTGAAGGATCAATAAGAAGACTGTTACAATTGGGACCTGGACAAAAGTTGCAGTGAAGATGGTGCCAATTATCTAGATATGGGATATGTCTAAAAGTAAATCTGATGGAACTTAAGGATTACTTGAAATCACTAACCAGAATTTGAGAAGGGGAGGGTGGGACATGCGGTAAGTGGGGAGGGAGGAGAGAGTGCATAGAAAGAATAGAATAATTGCCACTTCTGTAGATAGCTTCTGGCCAACTGACTTAGCAAAGAGCAGCACAATATCCTTGGGCTGAGACCAGAGTGTTTGCCACTGTCTCTCACTGGCAATTGAATTCTTGCTTCCAAATCTGGCTGATAATTTAAGAAGGTTTTATATCACCACTACTGGGCTTCTTTCTTCTATTCGCATATATTACTTAAAGGTGGTCACAGAGTAATCTATAATGTTTTGCTTTCTATGATAAATAAGGGGTTCGTGAAGTTCATTAACAGGCATTGCATCACTCCCCACCCTGTTTTACAACCACATCATATAAGTAGCATTTAATTAGTTAAAAGACTACAAATTATACCATCAACGTGTTGTACGGCAAAATCTGTTGGCTCAAATTATCTTAATAATCAGTAGAACCACTCTCAACCTAATAAGAGAATGAGTCATTAGTGGTAGTTTACGAAGATCACCAATATTCTCTTTGTTATGGAGTTTGTCCTTCCTGTGTTAAAATTTGGACACACTTTCTACTTGAATCTAAAAAGGATGATTTCTAGAAGTTACTGAAGCAATGCAAGATCAAAACATAATAACCACATTCACTCTTAATCAGCATTACAGTGAAAGTAATTTACCACAGAACACACAATTAAGTCATAAATGAAATCTCAAGATGGAAATTTCTCCCCTTTTAAGATTTCTCATTGTCCATACACTCAGAAATGGAAGAGGGATTTTCTCATTCTGATCCTAAATCTATCACTGAAATGATGACTTCACTTGCATTTATGCATTTTGTTTTATTTTGTGATGACTTTATCTCACTATCCTCCCCTTTTCCTCCTTGTGTGATTGCCTTAATCCTTTTATCTAGAACCAGGGGGGAGTTCCATTAGCTTTAGCTTTTCGGTATGCCTCAGCCACAGAAATCTATTTTGTGATTCAAAACTGCTCTAAAATTCAGGACCAAATATCACATGTTATGTACTCCCTAGACTTTTGAGAGTTTCACTCTAGATTATGGAGGACAAAATCCTCTCCCCACCTCCACCCTAGGGTATGTACTCCCCATCTCAATTCATAAGATAAACCTATTGTGGTCAAAAGGCAGAGTACTCTAATAACCTTGTTATAGTCGAAGAGACTGAGTCCATGAAAAAGTTACAGACCAAGGTTATACACAGAGCTGGTGACAGTCTTGAGGCCGAAACCCAACGTTTTACTCTCAGCTGATGTTCTTTTAGGCTTAATGAATGAACAACTGCTGGGGAAAGTTTTTTTTTTTTTTTTTTTAAACCCTTTCCATTGTGTTTTGCCAGAATAAAGACTGAACATGACCCTGGCAGAAGAACTAATTTCAATATCTTTAAAAAATGAAATTTTCTCAAATCATCAATACAGTCACCAAGTGTACCTCTTTCTCTGCATTGCAGTACACCAAAATGCCAATCCTCCCTACAAACACATTTTATGGATCCCATAGCAGATAGATTAATGTTGTTCCATTTCCTGTTCACAGTATAATCAGGACTAAGGAATAACATTAGTATTGTGCCATTTCCATGCAGAAAAAAAAATTGTTTTCTCCACGCGACTGTCAGTGTATGTCAAATTGATAATGGGGAATGTGTAATACAAGGTATTGCTACTTATCAATGAATTGTGAAAAGAAAATTAGCCCAAGCATCCCTTGATATAGGAAGCAAATATGAGGTCTTGAATCACACCATCCTGCTATCAACATGTTTTGTTACAAGTCAGTTTATGTTCCTTGAGTACAACATGGTTTACAATGCATTTCTCTGACAGCAATACAGAACCTCAAAAAATATTACCCTTGCCACCAATACCGACCAACAATAAATACAAGGTCTATTCCTGAACTCAGTGGCATTCAGAAATTCAAAATGCTTAGATGCACTCTCCATCCCTTCAATTTGCTTCTATGGGTATTGGGCTAACTTCCTGTTCATTGGTGGTGGTAGTGGTGGCTGGAGGAGGAAGTAGATGGTTTTAACCATTTCTAGGTTTAATTACTCAAGCTCAGTGAGCCCACATTGAAGAAGGAGAAGAAAAATTCTCTTTCCTATTGTTCATGTATAAAATTCCAGGGAAAGACTCTAATCAGCTCTGTTTGGATCACTTGCTTACTCCTTGGACCAATTGCTGTGGCCAAGGGACAGTGTAGTTTGATTAGGCAAGCCTGGTCACATTCCCCTCCTATGGCTTGGAAAGGGGGATACTATGACCAGTAGACCACCCCAAATCATATGAAATGTAGGAGAATGGTTATTTAGTGAAAATGAAGCACTATTATCAAAAAGGTTGAAAGTTATACTGGCAGACAGAAACAACAGGACTCCACTACTATTCAGATAAGTTTATTATGAAATGAAACTATGGCTCCTCTTGCCTAACAGATCGATTTTGTGATTAGAAGTAATAGGTTTTTCTCAACCAACAAGCTCAACTAGTTTAGCTCTTTCTACCAGATGAGCCAAGAATAAGGATACATAAGGGTCTCAAAGATTATGCTTTCTGTCCTGCCTAAATTCTGCAACCATTACTGAAATACTGTATATTTTCAGTAGGTGATACATTTCCCAACTTAGACTTCACATTATAGAAAAAAACCATCCTTCACTGAGTTGTATTTGATACTGAATGCCTGCATTTTCATGTCATTATTCCATCCTTCCTTGAAGGATATCCATTTTAAAAATACCATTTCATTTAAGTTACCAGATGAAAGCTGCCCACTATAATTCTAGGGAGATTTTACTCTTAGTTTTCTTCTTTATGGTCACTCAAATCTAGATGATTTGAATTCTTCTACAGTAAAATTAATTATAATCATAGCTGCCAATTTTTAGCTGCTACTTATTCAGTGCTGACTATACTTGGCATCAGCTATATTATCATTAATCCTCATGCCAGCAATTACTATCATCTCCATTGTATAGCTGGGGAAACTGAGGTAGACACAGTTCAAAGAATTTACTCAAGGTCATACAGTTGAGAAGTGATACATCTTGGAATCAACCCATCTCTATTTCATTACCAAATGCCTTCTCCTAACTATATACTCTACCCCTGCCTCGTGAGCATCAGGCACCGAGTCTCTCCCAGGCTCTGTGATAAATACTACTCGTGTGTGACCTCATGTCACCCTCACTTTTCACTTGGAATATAAGGATTCCCATTCCCAAGTCACAGGTGAGGAAACTGAGGCTTAAAGAAATTAACCAACAGACCTGGTTTGCCCTGTTACTAAAAAAAGCTCAGGTAGTCTCATATTTTAATCTCTTTCTACCCTCCTTCTGTTTTGTTTCACTCAGTTCAGTCTTAATGAGTCTTAATAGTCAAGAAAATAAAATCATAGTAAAGAAAACAACAAAGGTATCTCATAAGGATAAGAACTGTTCCCACTCCTGCTGGGCTAGCTCCTTTTGGCAGTTGTGATTGCTTTCTCCGACGTCTTAATAGAAGAGTGAATTTGTGAAAGCAGAGAGCCCTATTAATAAGGAAAGAAGAACCTGCAGGGTGCAAATAACTAATCTCTTGTTGCTTTCCTGTTAAAGTACCATGCATATGTGTCAAAAATCAAAACCAGGGAGCCCAGCCTCTAATATGAGAAGATTCCAGATTTCAAAAGTTCTAGATACTATTTGACAAACCAAATATTTTCCTCGTTTTTGCTGGAAACAGACACACATAGGCACATTTGCATCCTCTATATTGATACTTCTCAAATCATCTGTAGTAAAGGGTGTGTGTGTGTGTGTGTGTGTGTGTGTGTGTGTGTGTGTATTTAACCTCTATTTATGGCAGTCTGATTCATGACCCTACTGTAGATGACTACTATATAGCTCATACCACATGTGACTTGCCACACAAGTCTGATCACATTGGAACTGGTCTTTCCCCTGTTCAATAGGATGAGGCCACAAATTATATACTTGAACATCATGGTGATTTCAAATTGCTATAAAGTTTCTTATCCAAGAATGATAACTTGCACTTCTTCAGGACTGGCACTGATCCTCCAGTGACATTTTGAATGGCTCTACTACATAATTTTTTGACACAGCGTAGCAAATACTATGCATATAGTGGTAAGGAAGTGTGTACTCTGCTGAGGAAGTTGCCACTGCAGCCACCCGAATGACATTTCTGAAGCCAGTGAGAGCAATATCAGAGAGCATCAACACTGTAAATATGTTTTGATCTTAGAGATTACCTGAATTTTGCTGTGTGCACCATTAATAACTCATATTTGTAAAAATATCTCAACAATTTTCAAAATGCTCTCTTAAATGTTAACAAATATAGCCCTACTACAATCCTGTAACATAGTATCCTTACCCGCCCCCTACAAACACACACAAAGACCACCACCGCCACCCCATTTTATAGATGAGGAAAATGGGGCTTGGAGTATTTGGGTGACAAGGCTAAGCTCACACAGTAAGTTTTACAGCCTAGCAGGAATAACACCAAAGTTTCATTTTATTTGCCCCCTCCAAAGAACTGATAATGACCACCAGCCAGGAAGCCACTTGGAGGCCGTGTCTGGGTTCAGTGGTAAAGAGTATTTGAGAGATTAGCAATGTCTGCTGGGTGAGACCAGATACACTGGATACCCTTGGATAGATTCCAATCCAGGGAGTCTAATTTCCTTCTCCACATGCTTTACCACTCCACATAGGGTTGTTTCTCCCAAGTATCCACACTTAAAAGAGGTAACCTCCCAGAACAAAAACTAGATGACATTTTGGAGGCAAAGCCTGTTTCTCTTGTGCACCTAAGACAAGAAGAGTCAATTTGTGATATGTGCTATGGAGATAACGCACATCTAAACAGCCGTGATAAATGCATGGGAATTACAGGCAAAACCAAGGTGATACAAAGTTTCCAAAGATTAGATGTATCTCAGATTAAACTCTCCAGATATACTAGTCAATTACAGAAATGGGGCTGAGTGGGAAGTGGCCACTGAAGCCACCAGTGATGTACTTTCCCTAACCATTTTATGCAGGCACTCCTTTGTAGGGGTCTCCTCAAGTCACTGGAGTGCTCAGCAGGGGAAAGGAAAACAGCAATAGAGAAGGAGGTTAGGATCTTGGGCTTCATTTTGGGAGCCACAATACTCAAACATCACCTCACGACTAGCAGATAAAAGGTGCCCTGGGTTCAGGCAACTACAGGAAGAAACAACCCTAAAGCAGAATTCCCAACATACTGATTTCATGAGAAGGGTGATGAGGCTGATGTGGGGACTGACTTTTCTTCTTGGTGACTCAAAGATAAAGCCAGCAGTACTTAAAACATGCCATGTACCCATGTTTATGTGAGGAGTAGAAGACAACGGCTTTGGTAAAGGAGAAAATTCACTGCACAATTGAATCTTTGAAATTCCAGAGGGAATGGACTTTTCTGAGAACAATGTCTGTTATCAACAGAAGAATTTCAGGGCCAAATGCAGAGTTTTCCACCAGGTCACATAATAAGAGTCATATTTTGAATGGATATATAGTTAACAAAAAAAAAAAAAAAAAGAACCCTGAAGAGTTACGGATGTTTCTCAATATCTTTCTCAAGAAGGCAACAGATTCTGGACTCAGCAGATAACCCTTCCTATAGCTGTAGTGATGATGCCATGATAAGCTGTGTAGCCTGAGCCTAGAAGCAGAAGTGAATTCTGGGCGAGGCTCCCACTAACCTGTCTTCCCTGGGCTCCAGACCCACATCCCTAACTCCCTGATGGGGGCTCCAACTTGTACAGCCAGCACATCAGGCTCAGTAGGTACAAAGTTGACATGTCAATTTTCCCATGAAGAGATCTTGTTTTGACAACACTAGTCTTTCAGTTATCTAGACTCAAAATCTAGAAGCAGCCCTGGTCACCTTCATCTCCTTCACAGCCTGAACTGAGTCAAGGGTCAAATCACAGAGCTGGGTTAGAGATATTTTTGACAAAATTCTTTCCTTGCTTTCCATCCACTTTGAGTTTGCACTTGCTTAAGCACTCCCTGTTTCACCTCTGGACAGTTACAATGCCCCTCACTTGTTTCCTAATCTCCAGTAATTATCCATTCCAACCCATGCTTTAAACCCATGCCAAAATCACTTTCATAAAACTTACCTCCACATTTGAAACTCAGCACTTCACCTGGCACATGGCAGCTATTCAGCTAATATTTTCTGGATGGATGGATGGGTAGATGGACAAGGTATTTACTGATCATTTACTATATGCCTGACATTGTGCTGGGTGTTAAAGACAGCAGGAAACGAACCAACTTCTAACAAAACACTTCCCTGCTCATGAGCCTTCAGTGGCCAATTAATATAAATGGTTCATTCCAGCATTCAAGCCCTTCTGCAGCACAGTCCCACTCTAATTGTTTCACCGGTCACCTACTCTCCCATCTGTCCTCTAGCCAAGGGTTTCTGACCTTAGCACTATTGACATCTTGAGCCAGATAATTCTTTATTGCAGCTGCTGTCTTGGGTATTATAGCATGTTGAGCACCATCCCTGGCCTCTACTACTTGATGTTAGTAGCACACAGCCCCACTCAAGTTGTGACAAGCACACATGCCTCCAGACAATGCCAAATGTGCCTGAGCGGAGAAGAGTCAAAAAACACCCAACTGAGAACCACTGGTTGAGGGTGGGGCCCAAATTACACCTGCTGTCCTAGGGAAATTATTAATAGTACACCCCTCTCACTTTCACATGTTCCAGTTTAGAAGACAAACTAGATTGGTTCCCTACTTAAATCTTCTGAGACAGCAACCTTGCACTGTTCTCATGCAGATTGAGGAAGAAAGCAACAAATTAGTATGAAGCCTTCAGCTTTCAAGCAACACTTTTTTTTCCCCCCTGGTGAACAGGTCTCCTCTTTAAAGATTAAATTTCTCTCTTCTTCCTTCAGCACATGCAGTACTGGGAAGTAAAACTGGCCCAAATGCTCTGCAGGGAAATGTGAGGGTCATAAGCTATCCTCGCCTCTCAAAAAAGAATCACAAAAATATTTACAGCTTTTCTCAAAAAGTTTCATGTTCCAAAGATCCCCTTCCACGTCATTCTAACCCCAAATGCCTCAAAAAGAAGTTCAAAGCTCTCAAGTCCATCGACCCAACTTCTTCTCTGGCCAAAAAACAATTTCGTGCCATGTGTTAATGCAAAGGGCTCATGCTGTACTCGTGAAATGCCAAGACACCTGGTTAAAAAGTTCAAAAAAGTTAAAAATTGATCCATAAATTCGACTAGCATGGTAGTTCTCATGCTTTACTGTTTCAGAATTCCCTGCAGTGCTTGATGAACCATAGGTTACTGAGCCCCCATCAGCAGAGTTGCAGATTTAGTAGGTCTAGGGTGAGGCACAATAATTTGCGTTTCCAAGTTCCCAGGTGATGCTGATGCTGCTGGTCCAGGGATCTAGAAGAAGCCAGCTGTTCCCTGGTTATTCCCTAACAGACTGAAGTATATGATATTATGGGGTTAGGACAGTGGGCTTGGGAGAGAAGGGAGGGAGGTCAGGAGACTTCATCTGGCTGCTTGCTCAAGTTTTGTGTTTTTCATTTTTTTTTTTTGCCAGTTAATCAGAAGAAAACGATTTTACCCTGGCCTGTGCTGGGCACCATACTAGGCACTAGGGATACGGCAAGAACCAGACAGACTTTGCCTCCTGCTGTTTTCCTCTTTAGAGCCGCAAACTCTTCTATGGGCTCCAATTTCATTCCTTCTAGCACTCCCTTTCGATTCATCAGCTGCTAATCAGCACCTTCAATCACTCTCCAAATCCCCACAAGACAGCTTCCATTTTTCAAAAGCAAAGCCAAAGGGAAAATCAAGAGTTTTAGAAGCATCTCCTATTTTGGCAAGTGCTTCCCTTTTTGACTCTGATCCATTTCATCAAAAACCCTTATTAGAGTGGTCCCTCCCAGAAGCATCTTTTTAGTCACCTCTGGAGACAGGAGGTGCATCCAGCTTATTCCTTCTCCTTTGTTTCCTGTCCAGAGGAGAAGAGGGTTTTGATCCAGCACTGCCAACACATCTGAAGGGGCCTAGACTTGCTTCCAGGGAACAATCACTCAGCCTATGATTTTGAATGCTTCCTTTGTCACTGTCACTAAGGCCTGAGGGAAAGCAATCTACATTCTAGTTGACCTCCGAGGCAACTGCCAGAGGTGCCAGCTGTTTCCCCTTAACTACTACTCACTGTTGACTGTCTAGGTTTCCATCTCCCAGGGAAGACATTGCTCTGGCTGACCTCTTCATCATCATTTGGGAAGGCCAGAGAAGTGTGGGCCAAGCCATCCTGACTGGAGTTGTCAAGACTCTTGTCTGATACTAGGGCTCTCTCTGGGTCTATAATCTTTGTTCAGGGAATAGGGAAAATGTTCTGTGATTTGTTAATCCCTCCTGTGAAGCGAGAGGGAAGTTTTAGGTAACTATTTATATTTTTGTGATATCAGGAGCATCTATATCTTTGCTTACAAGTTTCTAAAAATAATTTTAGCAAATGAAAATTTTATAGTTTTTAGCAAAGGAAATTTCACCTTTCATCTTAATAAAAAATGTATTCTAGAGGCCATTATTCATGGGTTAACTTAATATTTCAGGGAGATAACAATGGTTTAACAAGAGATGGGGAGCCATTTTGGAAGTGTTCTATTATGGAAAGAGGGCCTGTCACATGGATTCACATATCCTGCAGGGATCATATTCATATGGATTCATATGCCAGCCATGTGTCAGCCGTGAGTCACATCATTTCTTAAGATGTCAGAGTTTCTCCCAAGCACATATGCCCTCAGGATCAGAAACAACTCTTCTGTGTTTTTTTTTTTTTTTTAATGCTTTTAGTTCAAGAATTTTATAGATTACAAGTTTCAGAGATTCTTTATTCCAGTATAGAGAAACAGAAACCAAAAAGAATCATCACTCAAATATACATAGGTCTATTAGGTGGGGAACCCTGGTAGATGCAATTATAGTTTCATATGCCTGTACTTAATGCCACTGAACTGTACTCTTGAAAATGGTTAAAATAGTAAATTTTATGTTATGTATATCTTACCACAAATATATACATATGTATATATGCAGAAAAATATATATAAATATATATTCATTAATTAGGTATCTGAATAGGGAGCTATGATCTTTAAAAAGATTAGTTTTTCCTAAATGTCAATGAGAATTGCATGAGGCTTACAATCTTCTAGTACGGATTTTTGGTGTCTGATAAGCTACATTATTTAAACTAGAATAATCTGGAATTATGGAGAAGTATTTGACTTCTGGGGCCACTGGGGCAGGGAGGGAGTGTTGGAGCAGCAGCACCCTACCGCTGTGAGAGTTGGGATGGGGATGGCACTTCCCTCAAAAGAAACCAATATTCCATTGTCGGTCAACTTAGGGCACAAAACAGTCTTCAAGAGAGAAGAGGTGGAGGGGACTCATACCTTTGGTGGGAGATAAGCCCCTGCTACATGGTAACAGAGGAAAAGGTCAAAATGACTAGTAGAGAACACCTCCTCCCACTAAGGAGTAAGAGCAGTAACATGTAAAATCCAGCTTTAAGCTTTATTTTCCTGTGTTAGCAGCAGACACTACTGGTTGTCTACCTACTCTCTGTTCCCCCTTCTTACCTCACTAATGTAACTCCAATTTTGAGAGGTAGCTACCCTTTTCATTTGTTCAACTTCTTCTTGGGAAGCTAATCTTACCCTTGACCCAATTGGTCTAAGCCACTGATAGGAACAGGAAGATGATACAATTCTGGTCATTGACATGCTCAGCTAGCAAGGGAGACATCTGTGAAACAGTTCTTTGTCCATCAAAAGAGACACATAAGAAGAAATGGGAATCATTCTTTTCCAACTGTTAATGGGTCTGGATGGGATGGCTATACGGCCGTAGTCATTTTGTGACCATGAAGGGTGCTAACCTTGAGCCAGAAGCCAATGCAGGGAAATCAAAGAGTAGAAAGAAGGGAAGATATTATATTGAGTATGACATTTATGCGACTGATGTAACCATTCATTATCTCAAAGGTGGAACTATTCTACCTTAACTCCTTACTGTTGGAACTTTTTGAATCACAATTTCTATAATGTGCTGCCAAAATCATTCTACTTAACTGATTCAGAATTGTAATTCTTTCAGGTTTTTCCTAAAGCCATTAAAAATTGTTTGTCATAAATGACTGTGTAGAGTTGACAGGGCCTTTGGAAAATTGAGTGGGTGCTGATGACCGTAGAGGGATAAAGTGGTCGTGGAAGAACCTCCACGACATGAAGATATGGTTGCAAACAGCAAGAGACAACAACCAGGAAGGCCCAGAGCAGTGATCCATAGCATAAAGTGACAAGTGACAGGAGGGACAGACTTGTGGGACATGTAGTAAACAAGCCCTACAGTTCTTTGGAAATATGAGTGGAGAGGAGGTCATTTAAGACATTGACCGTGTTCAGACATGCAGAGTGGAGGCTTGGGCTATGATCATCAGATACCAAAACAAAAAGTAAAAAGATGAAGATTTTAGAGGGATTCAGATAATACTGGCTATATCACAGGATCTCCTGCCAAGAAAATGAGATTCCTATGTGATTTCTTTTATCTCTCCATATATTTCCTATAAGAATACTAGCCATCAAAATGATGAATTCAAATTGGTATATTCAGACAAATGGAAAGAAAGTCTTTCCCTTCCCTCAAATGAGTTGGATAACCATGAATGGTGAGTCAGATGAGAAAGAAAATGCAACAGCTCTCGCTCAGACCTGGACAAAGCGTTAAAAGATTTAGCAGGATGGTCAAAAACATGGTTCTCACCTTAACTGCTTACTTTCAACTCTTCACTGAAATAAATGCATATAGGCCAAATTAATAAGGAATAAGTAGTTATATTTTACCTTAATAGTTGTACCATTATTAGAAAAAATCTGCCTCATATAAATGCAGCCACGAGCGCTTCCTGCCCTTTAAAAACTGGTATAATAAAAGGAATGATTGATTGTACTTGGCATATTTCCCCCTCTGTGGTTGCATCTCACTGCAAATATGAAAACATAATATAATTTTTCCCAAGGCCATGGTTACCTGACAGAAGCATTTAAAAACCATCTATACTTTGAACTTCCAGGCACGTGTGTGTGTGAGTCATATGACAGTTCAGAAGAGAAATTCATATTTGACATCCAGAGCTCCATCTTCCTGCCTCAAGTGTCTTTGTGGATGTACTTACTCCAGTCTTACCTGAGTTTCAATAATATGGGTTTGTCACCGGTTGTTATGGGCTCTAACTGACAGCTGTCTGCTGCACTGAGAACTATTATTTTCAGAGGCAGGCAGAAGCCCATTTCTGACTCTCAAGCATTGGAAAGAAATACTGACCCCAAAGTGGGATTCTTCCTCCAATACGCTCACCCCCTAAGCACCTGATAGAGCTTGGAGCTTTCACAAGTGCTCTGAGTGTAAAGATTTCACAGCATGAGGAACACAGCCAAAGAGAAAGTGCAAGAAAAACAATACAAAGACATTATTAACTGTGTGATCACACAAGAGTGAGGCCTCCAGATGGGCCAACTCATAGTTATTGACAAGCGTTTAGAGAAGAACATACGTTACTCGATATTGATGCTAACGAGAAAGCGTTTGAGAGCAAGTTTAAAATGTAGAAGGAGGAAACACCCAAACCCCATCCCCATGGTAGCTAATTCACTGTTCCTAACAATTCTGCATGCTATTATTTTTTACTCACCTTGTTTACATCTTATACTGTGATTAAACCCAAGCATTCTGACTGTAAACCCTTTTGTTCTGTCTATTTCGCATAGGCATGGTGTGTTAATCAAACTGTCAGCAAAGGAAAAAAATAAAAAAAGAAAGAAAGAAAAAAGGGTACATTCCATCCAAATGAAGAAAAATCTGAGCTTTCTACAACAAACACATTTTCCAGTGGATGAGCTTCTCACACAGTAATTATTTCACTTCTCCCAGAGATTACTGATTACATCACACAGAAAAACTAAGAGAGGGCTGTTTCATCTTTCTCATCTATCTATGGTTCTTGTGCAAACTTATAGTTGTTATCATGAAAAATGACAAATTTGCCATCTGATCAAAATGTTAACAAGGTAACTGTCAGTGAGATGGATCTCTGACTGTCACTGCAAGCCAGAACATGAGGATACATTGATATTTCTCAATACAGCCCCTGCTTCCCCAGCGTTCACTAACTACATTTCCACAGTAAAGGTAATAAATCACTTAGAAATAACGAGCTATATAGGATCTCTGGGGTATGATAGATGTGTCCTAACAGCACTATCTGCAAGGTAGAAAACAATTGATAATGATCTAAAGAAAACCCTAATCAACTGCCATTTTCCATAATGGGGTAGATGAAGCAAAGATATGAAATCTTAACTATGTGATGCATGTTATGACAAAATTGGACTGCTCTGGAAAAAACCCACACAGCCCCAAACAAAACACAAATGACCTAACATTATGTAGGTTCAAATAAATGAAAAATAAAGTTAATAACATAGTCTGGATACAAACATTATATTGGACACTGGCAATAATGGGATAATCATAGCAATTGCTGGGTCCACAAACAGCTAAATAGTGGAGGGTTCCTCATATAACACAAATGAAGACTCTGGCTCAGTTATTGGTTTAATGGACTCTCCTCCAGCACTTTTATGTTCTTTAAGACTCTTTTGACCACTTATTTCTGAGCCTTTAATTCAATGGTTTAACCAATGAAATAATTTTTTTCCCCTTAGCAATGTGGCCAAGTGCCACATCCAAAGGAACCAAGAGAGAAGAGAAGGAGAAGTTCATGTGGAAATAAGAGGTAATCAAAGACAGAACACAAGATAGAAAACTTCTGCAAGAAGATCATGGCATCAGATCACAGGGACAAAGAAGCATGGCATCAAATTGCCAAGAATCTGCCTCATAATGACATCCCTTTAGGTTTTGAGGTTAAGAAGGTCTCACATAGCCACAGTTGGTCTCCTGCCTCTCCCCTCTGCTCGTTTGTCTTTGGCCATTCCCGCTTCTGCTGTCTGTAGAATACTCCAAGCTCCTTCCTTCCCCAAGGCCTTGTGCCTGCTCTTGTCTCTCTCCCAGGGATCTCTCTCTTCCCTGGCTCCTTCCCTTCATCCAGCTTAAATCTCCCCCAAGGAACCTGCCTTGCCCTTCTGTTTTGAAGTAGCCTCAACTACTGCCCCTTTGGTCTCTATCAGCTTCACTGATAGCGGAAAGAACCATGTCTGTCTGGACCACTGTAATTTCCAGGATTCTAGCACCTTCTCTGCTATAGTAGGGACTATGCACAGTCCCGATCCTGGGCTCTGGGATACAGGACTGACTAGCTTTGAATCTTAGTGCCACCACTAAGTAGCTGTATCCCACTGTACAAGCACTCAATTTCTATGTGCCTCAGGTCCCTCATCTGTAAAACAGGGAGAATAGCAATGCCTATAAATGACAGCATTTTGAAGACTAAATCACTTTATCAATGTAAAGAGCCTGAGATAGTATCAGGCATATAGTAATCCATCAATTAGCTGCTGTTTTTATAAGAGCGAGAACAGAGGTAATTCAGACATAAAGTGAATTAATTCATGATTATAGATGTTAGATCAATGAGTCACCTTCATCATTCCAGGTTTTTATTTTACCATTAGCCAAAACAATATTGTGTTCCTTCTAATTCCATATTCTCAGACTCCACAGAATGAATGGGTACTGGTCTTTAAGTCTCTTTGAGCAATGCCAATAAATACAATCACTTCCAATTTGAGGGCACTTGGAATAGCAGTGCTGTTGTTCCTTTGACATCTCAACAGCACTTAAAAGTGAAAGAAAAAAATAGATTAATGGATGCATTCCCTAAAAGCAACAAACATGTTTGATGTATAAACATATGTTATGGGCAATGACACTGTACATTTGGTGCCACGTCTCAACAATTCTCTTTTCATCTACCCCCTAATCATGAAACTGAATCCTTCCAGTAGGCCACACAGCAGGGACAAAATGATAGTAAGACAACCTGGCTATAGATACCTGCTTCTAGAGAGGCCAGGTTCCAACCCATTACAAGCTGATGACCATATGTATGATTTCTGCTACACTGGCCAAGTATTTGAATCTTTTTAAAACATATTTGATTATTTACCCTTTGACTGATTAGAATTTGTGAATAAAAATGTCTTTTAAGAGACACAAAGGAAGGGGGTATGGGCAATAGCTCATTACTAAAAATCATTTTAGTGTGGAAAGTGGGCTTCATTATTCCTAAAAGGCAGTCATTTTCAAACTTTAGAGCATCACAAGCCCCCTGTTAGATTCTAATACAACGCTGAGGAAAATGCACATACACGTAAATGTTCACATACCATTTCCACATGTTGAAGAACCTCCCAAAACAAACCTATCAACCACTCCCTCCAGTGTAAAAAACTGGCTCTATGAAGACTTCAAATCACCCTCACTTCCTTTGCATATAACCATTTTTTCTTCAGACAAATAAAAACTACAATTAAGTTTAATACGAGTAGAAGCTAAAAACATTAGGATAGAATATTAGAGTTTACAGATTTTGGTCTGGTTACAATCTAAATATATTTGCTTTGATTAATATATGGTGTAACTCATTAATTAAATGCATATTGAAATAAGATAAACCTGTCCCCATATCATTTCTGGTGGACAATAATGTGACAGTTTTCTCTCCGATAAATTAGATGAGGCAAGCTTTCTGTGACTAAATAATAGCAATATAGGACAGAAGAAAAAAATTTACCACGAGGTGCTTTGGAATTATTCACATGAAGAACTTTTTATTTCTTACTTTCTTTTTCACGAAAATAGTACCTTTTCTCATTTTCAACCAATTTTTAAATATGAGGTGTTTAGCCTGCTTACTGTTCAAATTAACATTGCATACTTTCGGGGACAGACATGCTCAAAATAGGAGTCCTTTGAAATGCCTGCATTCAGTATAAAAAACATTGCTGGTAGGAAATGCAAAATGGAAAAAGTCTTAAAATACATTTAGATATGAAAGACAAAACATTTAAAGCATATTCACATTTAACACATTTGGAAGTATAAAGTTAATATCATTTATGAAATAAATTTCAGGAATCATACTATTGAAACATCCTCACATCTTCAATTAGGTGGATTAAGGAAAAAAATATTAACAATACTTAAACACAGAAAACAGGTTATCAGGAAGAGAGATCGTTATAGCACCTTGTTTTCACTAACAAGCAGAGCAGACTGTAATCGAGTTTTAAGAAATCCCTGAGGTGGTACTCGGTAGAGAAATCCAGACTTGGCAAGGAAATCAAGTTTCCCTTTAATTACATTATCCCAATCAAGGAGCTAACTTTCACATCCCTACAAAGCAAATGTTTTAAGGAGAAGTCTCTCAAGGAAAGTAAGTGGAGGTGCAGAGGGGTTAAGAGCTTCAAGTAACTTCATATTTGTAGGAGGAACATGTAGAAAAGTGAAGTACACTATGCAGAAGAAGACAGATACCCTGGCAAATGGTGCCGCTCCCAAAAACATATGACACCTGACACCTTGGTCCATTGGTCCTGCTTTCCTATATTAGCCTTGGTTTTGCCTTTGTCACTGAAGAAACATTGCATGTCCCTTAGTGTTGAACACATAAGCCTAAGGCTGATCTAGAGTTTCTTAAGCTGATAAAAAGCAAAGCTAAAATGACTTTGGCCATGACTATGCTGTTCGAGAAGGAAAATGATAGAATGTTCAGTGGAAATTATTTTCTTGGCGGTGTTCTTACTAGGTCAGCAAACCTCCATTCTTTCCAAATTTTCTGGGTCTCCTACTTATTTTAGGACCCATATAAGGAGGATATAAGCAGTGATGTGTGAGAGCTGGTTTGTACCAGCTCACAAGAGCTGTTTGTATAATTTTCAGAAGTTCTGTAAGCTGGTAGCTTAAAAAGCCATTAAAAATTAAATTCTGTAACTTGCAAGTAATAAATATTAAAAACAAAGGTAAGAAAATATTCAAAACTCAGTAATTCCTAATACATTTTACTATTATCTTAGGTTATATACATCTGTATTAGTCTGTTTTCATGCTGCTGATAAAGACATACCCGAGACTGGGTAATTTAAAAAGAAAAAGAGATTTAATGGACTTACAGTTCCACGTGGCTGTGAAGGCCTCACAATCATAGCAGAAGGTAAAAGGCATGTTTTACATGGTGGCAGGCAAGAGGGAAAGAGAGCCAAGTGCAAGGGTTTTCCCTTTATAAAACCATCAGATTTCAGGAGACTTGTTCACTACGACCAGAATGACACAGGGGAAACTGCCCCCATGATTCAATTATCTCTTACGGCGTCTGTACAACAACACGTGAGAATTATGGGAGCTACCATTCAAGATGAGATTTGGGTGGGGACACAACCAAACCATATCAACATCTATTGTATCTTGTGGTGGAAATACTCTCAGTAGTGTGCTACTGCACGTCTCTTTCCAAGTCTGTGCAGTGATATCAGGTTTGTAGTTTCAATTCAGCCATGGAGAGTATTTATATGAACTGGAAACTGGGAACACTACAGATTAACTGTTTTCTTGGCTATCTAGATTTAAGAAAGTGATGGAGGAAAATACTGATTATGTAGACAAAACTTAAAAGCATATTGTGTCAATAGCTGTTACATGGCGAATAGCACAAAAAATTAAGAAAACACCCTTTAGTATTCTATATTCATTATCTGATTTGGTAAAAAAAAACGTCACTCATATGATTGACAAATGAGTAAAGTTTTGACATATATTCTTAGGTTTCACTTTTGTCTCATTTATGTAAACAAAAATGTCAACCAATATTCATGTCTGAAGCACACCTGTTTGTCAGTGACATGAGCAACTTTGCTTAATTGGATAGTAACCAAGCATTTATTCCTCATCTGAATTTTCAAATCATGGCTGAATCACAATCACAAGTTGACTGTGATTATAGGAATTCAACAAACATTAACAAAAGCATTCTGTAAGAATCAAATTGGCTATATAAAATTTACGATAAAGATTGGTATATATTTTATGATTACTCACAAATTGTGTGGTGTACATTTTATATCAGTAAAATTTATAATAAACAGTCAGATGTATGAGGGTATGTGGATATGTTTTTCTATATACACACACATGCATACGCAAAAACTAGTTGTTAATATTTACCAGCACACCACTAGATATTGACACAATAAAGATATACTTTATTGTGTATCTTAGTAAAAACTGACCACTCAACTCTTCTAGGGACAACTTTATTACGGTTGGAAACTAGAGGCTAAGAAGTTTATTGTGTCATTGTTAAAGTTCTGTAAAACCATTTCCTATCTCTAAAGTTACTTATTTGGCTATAATGCCAAGCTGTACCAGCTGCTTCCCCAAAAGCAAGGCTACCAGATGGTGACATATCTGAAAGCTCTTTCTCGTATTTTGAGGGTAGGCAGGGGAGTCATGCTATGGGACAGTAAGAAAATCCACTTTTAGCAGGCAGGATAGAATGGGAGAAGTCAACACCTTGTCAGTTGCCAGTGAGCTGCTGAGAAGTAGTTACAGGGTATATAGCAGGATAGTATTAAACCGAAAGGTCACTAATGTGAAATCCTTGGGACAATATGCACTCTGTATGTCTCAATAATGTTAAAAGGTTCTCTTCAATATTTGATTGTATCCAAATAGTCTATAACTGTAACATTTAATTTCAAGAACAAAAATGACCTTAAGTCAACTATTCCTGTGGTTTTACATTTCAGAAATAAGAAAAATTCACTAAAACAAAGCAAAACAAAAATGGAGTGCCAAAACAGATTTGCTAATTTTTAAAAATGTGTTCAAATAAAGATATTTTCAAATCCTTCCTTTTATTATCACCCTGATGTCACGAAAGAAAGCTCATCAGTTCGCTATTAGGATGGTTTGGAAGTACACAAAATACATTTTCTATATATGTTCAGAAGAAGAAACAGGACTAGCACTGGGCTCAGCAACTGGAGATCACAGCTTCATCATGGTTCAACCTCATGTTCAGACACTGAAAATACTGCTGGAGAAACAGGAAGCAGCATTGAGCACAGGGGGCTGCCACGTGTCCTCTCCACTGAAGACAGTTTGAAGGATACAGTGACCGCAGGAACAAAAATGCCCTCAGAAACAGCCCTATAGGGCTTCTAGAAAGTGCATGCTACCTGATGCTTTTTTGTTTTTTAACGATTGATGTCTCTGATTTGATTTGTTCCAAGCTATTCTGAGAATTCATGATGGAATGAGAACACCAGCAACGGCAGCCTATTGGATTTCAGTTTAGTAGAGTACAGTGCTCTGTTTGATCATTCACTTTTCAAGAGCCAGCTTCACATCCTAACTGCATCATCCTTGCAAAGCTTTGCTACTTTGAATGCTGCTTTTTTTCAGTCCCTGAAATACATGTGCCTGGGGTGTCACCAACAGGTGGGTTTTTTCCTTTGACTTCCTTCCATGTAAGCCTCAAGGCATGTATAAAGGACATGAGCACTGCTTTCATTTTCCAGAAGAAATCAGCTTTATGCTGGGAATTGCAAGCACGTGCAGGTTCCCCATAGTGACTTATACGAACTCACACATACTCAGGGTGAGTAAAACTAGCAGGGAGGCAGGCCTCAACCAAGAGCACATTTGCTAGTTTTTCTTGAAATGTTCAGAACTCTGACCCTAAGAGAAGCCGATGCTAGGCAATCCCTTGAAAGGATAGGAGGGTTATGGATCAAGGCAAAAGACACATTTGGGGAACACCATTCCATCGAGCAAGCTCTGATACGGAGAATCGAAGGCAGCCTTCTGGACCTCTGAATATCATAGCATCACAGTGGCTTCCTGTGGCTCTATGGTTACAGAACACTTTCTACCAAATGAAGAGAGTGACAAAAGCAAGGACCTCCACATTCCTACCATATGTGACAGTGTGGAAAAAGGCAGTGTTCATTCTTACCTCTCCTAACTTCGCTCGCTCATTCCCAGGTGAGCCTGAGGCCACATTTCACCTGAGCATCCCAGCTCCTATAGTCAGAGGAAAGAACAAACTTCACTCCCACTGAATGAGGACCAACTGTTTACCAGACACTGTACAGGTATTATGTTACTGTCTCAGTTTAATTGTTGCCATAAAGAAATACCTGAGGATGAGTAATTCAAGAAGAAAACAAGGTTTATCCGGCTCATAGTTCTGCAGGCTGTACAACAAGCCTGGTACTGGCCTTGGCTTCTGGTGAGGGCCTCAGGCTGCTTCCACTCATGGCAAGGTGAAGGGGGACTGTGTGTGTAGAGATCACACAGGGAGTGAGCAAGCAAGAGAGAAGGGAAGAGGCACCACACTCTTTTTAACAACCAGCTCTCATGGGAACTAACAGAGTAGGGAGTAACTCACCAACAGAGAGGTCATTAATCTATTCATGATGGATCTTCCCTCATCACCCAAACACTTCCCATGAGGCCCCACTTCCAATATTGGGGATGAAATTTCAACATAAGGTTAGGAGGGTGCAAACATCCAAACCATAGCAGTTACTAGTTGATTATTCCCGCAGTCCAGTGAGACGGTTTTTCGATACTTGTTTACAGGACAAGAAATTAAGTCTTTTTTGTCTACTAGACATTCATTTATTGAGAACCAACTATTTGTCAGAAATGGTGCTGTGGGGCTACCTGGACAAATGTGACCCCTGACCTCATGGAATTTGCACTCCTGTGGAGCTCAGAGAAGTGAGTACCTAACAGTCAGTAAATTGGCTAAGTGTGCATGGAGAAAGGAGGCTTGGAAGGGGTTAAGTAACAATATAGAAAGAAAAGCAATTGTGCAGGGATTCCTAGATAATAAGCCAAAGATCCAGAATTTGAACTTCAGTCTAATTCACTGTTGACTTCACCAAGTGACATAGCCTCACAGATCCCCCATCTCTGCCTATCTCAGATTAAAAATGAACCAGAGAAAGAATAGTAGCAGTGGAATCTTTCCCATGGCCCACCTCTGTTCACTGGAGTCTGAGCATCATCTTTGGGGCAAAAGCTTTCTTTCATAGCCTGGGGAAGAACAGGAACTAAATTTCACATTCGTGGTGGGGACTACAAAGTTTCAGAACATTGCCCTTTTAAACTCATCTTTATTAATATTCTTTAAGCACACAGGTAATGAGAAAGTGCAAATACAGCCCCCTCTGGCTGCAGCAGTCAGAGAGCCAAGAAAAAACTGCATGTCATGCCATCCTATTATAATAACAGATTAAAAGGGCACAAACAGGGTACTAATTAGCAGTCATAAAAACTTGAGGCTCCAGATTGCTCATCTTCATATCTGGGCAGTAAAAGTACCACGTGCGCGGATAACATAGAAGTAAAATACCGGGGTGCAAATGCCCAGAGCTCAGCCAGCATGAGCTGAGAGAAGCAGTTGCATCCAGTGGCACATCCTACACACTCTCAAGAATCCAAAGGCATTCAGGTGACTGCCCAAGAATTAAAAATCAGTCAGCCCAGAGAGAGGCAAGTGCCTCCTAACTCAGCAAGGGACAGCGGGAGACCTTGCCAACTTCTGACTGATCGTCTTCAATTCCCTTTCTCCAAGATGTATTCCTGTCCATGGACTCTCCCTGGATTTTATGCAGAAGGCTACTTCTGAGAAATGAGAGGGTTTTATTAGCATGCAGGGGCCAAAGTTTAGCCTGAAGGAGAGATACCTTCATCAATAAAATCTTTTTTGATTAAATTCAGTCTTTCTTCTTAGGTCTGCTCAGAGCTTGGAAAATAAGCCGGGTGTACTTTCTAACTTTTATCCCCAATTTGTTCCCTGAGGATTTCAAGGACTCTGTTGCCATCAGAGCAATCTGAAAGAAGAAAGTAAGGAGTATGCTTTCTTTAACAAGTTGTCTCTTAAATTCATACCTGAATTTGTCTCATACAAATTCAGGCTTGGACATTCACTATACTCACCTAACTTGGCCAAGTGGCTCTGTATTCTACGTTAACTATGATCCATATTTTTAAAAGTAGTCATACATAACATTTAGAGAGAACCGTCTTTTAAAAAATACTCTAAACTTTGTTTTAATAAGGAGAAAAGTATATCTACATTGCATGTGAAACTGAAACTAGAAAAATTCCTTGTAGACTTTTAACTGACAACAGCTAAAAGGCCCAAATTGAAGGCAAAGCAATGATGCAGTGAATGATACAATAATCACAATCATATTCATTTTATTTGCAACATTATAATAAGGACCATATATTATTTACTGGTATATATTCTATTCACTGTACAGTGAAATATATGGGAAAAAATCAAGACCCTTCTCTTTTAAACATTAGCTCTATATCAGAAAGGAAATGGTCCATATTTATTGATTTTCCTTGAGGGATCTAGGTAAATATCACTGGGATATGCCTGGGTCCTAGTCTCCACACCATCAGTGATACGGCTTGTCCAACGTGACCTTTAGAAAGACTCAGAGTTTGGCTTTGTGTTTCTCCTCTGTCTTAGTCTGCTTTTGCTGCTTTAACAGAATACCCGAGACTGGAAGATTTATAATAAACAGAAATTATTTAGCTCATGGTTCTGGAGGCTGGGAAGTCCCAGATCAAGGGGTAAGCCGCATCCAGCAAGGGCCTTCTTGCTATGTCATAACAAGGTGAAAGGCATCACATAGCCAGAAGAGAGGGTGAGAAGGGCTGAGCTAGTATTTACAAGAAACCTACTCCCATGATAACATCAATTCATTGGTGACAGCAGGACCCTCATAACCTAATCACCTCTTCAAGGTCCCATCTCTCAATACTGTTGTTCTGGGGATTAAGTTTCTAACATACAAACTTTGGAAACACATTCAAACCAGAGCACCATCCTATTCTCAGTAATTTTTCCCTACTACCTGGGATGATATTCAAAGATATTCAACAATGCTTGGACATTGGCCAATCAAAATGGGACTAGACACCAGGCATCAAGAGGCAGTCCAGCCTTTCTGATGCATACTGTCTGATATCCATCCAGTCCCAATTGTTTCAAAGGTTCTGGTGATAACAGGGGCCACCTCTCCCAAATGTGCCTTCTTAACTGGATTCCTAAAAGGACAAGTCATGAATCTCTAGTCATAATTCTAGCACATGTACCACAGGCCATTAGGAAAACTATTATCAGATAAATGAAGCCTCCTCATACCCTCAAATTACACCATGAAGATGAGACCCTTAGCATGGTCTCTGACTCACTGGGCAACCATGGCCAAGTGATTTGCATTCTTGAGGAAAATTTACCCTCCTCACAACAGAGAGGAGGATCCCTCAAAGAGATCCTGAAAGTTCAAGTAGGAGAAGACACTACAACGTGCTTGGAATGCTTCAAAAAACAATACTTTTTAATCCTAAGACATAATTGCTAATAAATGGTTTCTTTTTTACGTAAGGTTAAAGAATTTTTAATACATACAGTCTTTGGTGCTCATTAAGAAGACACTAATTCTTCATGGGTTCATAAGCACATACATAACTAAGAATAATCTGCAGCAACAGTACAGTAAAAAATGTAAAATCCTAATGAGAGAACATACATTGGCTGGAAAAGTGTGTTGTTTTATCTTCCTTTTCTTTTCTTTTGCTAATGATATTGTAATGAATTTTCTTCAGAGGGCTTATTAGTGTCTGTTTAACATTATCCCTCTCTTTCATATGAAAACTTGCCTTAGAATCTTAGGCAAAGCTTTAGGCCTTCAATGAAGATGTTATTAAAAAATAATATCTAAATGGTGCTCAAAATATCATATTACAACAAGTTGACAGCACTGTCACAGGATAGAGAGATGGGATAATATTAACTAGCAGAGATCCCAGCCTGATCTATCAGTAATTTCATTATTTCCAAGTACGAGATTAACTTCGTTGAGAGGATAAAGCCTGCAGGGTTCTGAAGACCTCATTTGGTCTAAGCAGATTATTGCCCTGTGGGGACTCCATGGTGGGAATTAGATCTGAGTTCTTGGTGGTGTCCATAGCTGGTTCTCCATTTTCCACATTCCTCATGTTGGAATGGCCATAAATATGGCCTGAGCACCAATCTGGGACTCTTTTTCAGATTGCCTGGAGGGCCAAACACTGGAATAGAAAAGGCTGCCCATGAAACTTCTGGTTCCTGCCTCACTGAGGGCTTCAAGGAAAGGCTGGGTTTAGGGTTCCTGAACACTCTGTGCTGCCTCGGTTCATTTCCTGTTGGGGAAGTTCTGAAGTTCATCTGTTACATTCCTAAGGCAAAATGCTTATGTTAACTCATATGCAAAATGGGAACCCACTTAACTATTGCCTTTTATTACTCTGAAATCAGCCAAACCAGCTTATGCATCTTAGCAGTCTTAAATCAGCATTTCCCAAGTATGATCTTTGAAACACTATTACCAAAGAGCTGCTCAAAAGATAGAGAGAAATTATAATAAAAATATCATAGTTCAAAGTACTTTGGAAATGCTGCTTATTATCTCTCTTCCGGAAGTTTCACGAACAATGCTAAGGTCAAAGAAGTTCTTTGATGAAGAACAGTATTTAATTTTGCTTAGCTGAGCATTTTTCAACGTTACTTGCCATAGAATTTCCTTCATTTCTCTCTCCAACACTGGCTCTCATAATCTGTTATCATTCTGAAGAACACAGAGCACACACTTCGAGAAGAGATGGCCCTAAGTTAATCAGCACCCTGCATTAGGTGGCTGCTATCAATTTTGATTTAATTGCACAAGCATGCACTCAGCATTTATGCAACATAAGGTCAGAATAAGGGTTATGTACTCTTCAAGGGTAGGTTCCCAAATTGGTGGGATATGTTCCAGCCCCTCCAAGGACTTACACACTTTCCTAAGACCTGAAAAGCTATGGTTTAAAAATAGTCGATCAATCCTTCCAGTTGTCTAGCTGGGGTCAGGTGCCAACTCTGGCAGGCAAAATATCAGGAACCAAGGAGACAAAATATGAGTAAGGCATGGCCTCTTCCTTCAAGGAGGCTACCATGGACAACTAACCACAAACCAGGAAAAGCATGATATGGAAAAGGGAGTGGTTTACTCTGCATGAAGGGCAAAGGAAGATTGGTAAAGACACAGGCTGCTAAGCGGGGCCTCAATGAGAAGGATTTCCATTGCTGAGTAGAAGAGGACAGATGGGACAGCAACCTGAGAAGCACTGAGGCTGCAAATGTGCAGGGCATGGCCTCTCTAAGCCAGCCATGCCCCCGACATCATAGATAAACCAATAGGATAAAAATTTAAGAGTTCCATGACAGAGAAAGCAAATCTTAGCCAATTTATTCACACCAGGAAGCCACTGTGCCTACATTCTGAACCTTGCTGACAGCAGGTTTGGCACGGGCCTTTGTGTCTCCCAGCAGCAGGCATACATAGGAGTCATCTCTATGGTGGGCATCCACATAGGGCTAGGTGTGCCCTTGCCTTATGAAACATATGGGTTCTTAAAAATTGGATATTCCTGAATGTCTTGTAAGTAAAATCATTTTACATGACCATGAGGAGTGATCCATTAACAGGATCCTTTCAGCGAAGACTCTGGGGAACAAGGAATCCACATGTACCCTGAGATTTCTGTTTAGATTTTCCTGAAGAGCTGCCTTTTAGGGGACTGCTGAATGTAAAGAGATGTTAGAAAGCAGGCATAATGAAACTGCATTGTCTCCACACTAAAAAGAAAAAGATGAAAGTAAACTTAAAAGCTACAGATGCCATTTGACAATGATTTGATGTAAAATCACAGTCCATCTATAACTCAATTTAGCCAAGTCTATACCTTCTGGGATCCTTGACTTACCTAGAGACTCTGTCTAAATAGTGACCCTATATCATACAAGCTGAACAACAATGAAAGGGAGAAACTAGCAGATTTTTACATCATCAGGAGGGACATAGCTGGTCAAACAGGCAGAAAGTTTGAGCACAAGAAAGCGAGCTTTGAACCTCCTAAGCAAACTGACAAATTGCCCTCTGGAGTCCAATTCCCAGCATCAGCACCACTTTGCCACAATGGCTTGTCTCCTATCTCTCCTGCCTAATGGCTTTCCATGCCAAGGAGGGCAGTCAGTGTGATGAAAATAACCATCAACAAAGCATTTGGTGATTAGCCGTCTGCTTCTTAAAATGTAATGACGGTCAGCAAGATTGATAGGTTCTTTAGGTCATTAACAATCTATTTAACAACTGTAAATTTAAAGTGATCACTTTCCTAAGCCTTAGTGTTAAAGAGGTTAGGGGGTAGAATATATTTAGGCAGAGTTAAGGGCTGGAAAATTAAGCCAGAACACAAAAAACAAGATTACACAGAAGTATTCCTCAGAGAGTGCTGTGGAGCTATATGGAATCAGGGTATTACCAATGGTAGGGGATGTGTTTAATCACTTTTTAAAGGAAAAACAATCTTAATTAATGCCCTATGTCATAAAAATATAATTTAGGTGGGGGTGGGAAATCACTAAAGATGAAACCCAGACCAAAGTGAAGACTTGGTTCAAAATGAACCACCCACTCATCAATCATAAAAATATTACGCAACAGCAAATCAAAGAAGATGCCCTTTGGTCATATTTGGGCAGCTTGAAAACACTGATCCCTGAAAAGCGTTTTCAAACCTTACACAAAATGATAGGAAATATTTAAACTTATTTTAAATTAGAATTTTAAGTGCCATATTTAAAAAGCTGAATTCCTCACAGACACAGTCATTTTAACACACTATGTTTTACAACTATATCTATAAAACTCATAATTATGTAGTCCGTTGTGTTGGTCAGTGAATAATATTATTATGTTTATGCCATCACATTTGAACCTAACATTTTACCTGACTAAAGCTTAGCATTGGTCCATTTATTTTATTTGATGCTTATAGGACATCCAGAGGGAAATATAGCAAATTATTTCTCTGGCCTATTCATTAGTAGTACAGAGAACCAATCCCAGCTTCAAGGTGTCAACTGGTGTTGCATCCCAGGCCCCATCTACCAGTAGTTCAATAAAGAGCAAGATGGCAGGAATTAGAGGGAAATGCATCTCCCTTCAGCTTTCAGGTTTTAGACTGCTGTACATGGCTCTTTCCAACCAAGAAGAATATAAGATGAACTGATTTGGTGCAGGAAACTAAACTGGATTTATATGCTCTAACTTGGAACAAAGATCCCTCGAACTGATCCTCAAAAGCATCTCCCATTAATGGAGAAATAGGAGAATGTCCCCAAGGGTGAAAGTCTGGGACCAGCAATATGGCAACATTATAAGTTTGCTCAACAGCATTTTGTAGGAAGTGTGTTCTACCTGCCTTTGTAAAAGGAAAAAGGAAAATAAAACAAAGCAGCTGGACAATACCAGTTCCACTGATTAAAGTTCAAAGGAGACTGAAAAGTTACTTACGAGATATAGTTCAACCATTTTTTCCCCTTGCTTTCAGGCTTACTTGATGTGAACTCCCATGTGTCTATAGCAGCCCCATGATCTGCCTGGGAAGAATTCACTGCCTAATACTTGACTGGGAAGAAAAATTAGGTATTGATGGGCAAACAGTTTTCATCCCAAATGCCTCTCTGATCAAGTAGCAGTAGCTCTTGTTGAGGAGTCCAAGGCCATATTTAAACTCAGTGGAAAAGAGCAGCGTGGGCAATTAACAATGTCTGGAGAGGCATTTTAGCATAGATATTAAGAACATGGATTCTAGGTGGGGAGCAGTGGCTCATGCCTGTAATCCCAGCACTTTGGGCGGCCAAGGCAGGCAGATCACTTTAGACCAGCCTGGGCAACATGGCAAAACCCTGCCTCTACAAAAAAACACAAAAATTAGCCTGGTGTGGTGGTGCACGCCGTAGTCCCAACTACTTGGGAGTCTGTGGTAAGAGGATCACCTCAGCCCAGTGAGGTCAAGGCTGCAGTGAGCCGTGATTATACCACTGTACGCCAACCTGGGCAACAAAGTGAGACCCTTTCTCAAAAGACTAACAAACAAAATGAGCACAGATTCTAAATACATATGGATGTTTGAATCCTAGCCCTATTCCTTACCAGCACAGCAAGGTATTTAACTTCAATTTACCACATAGAAAATGATAAAATAATAATAATAACCTTATGAGGTTATTATGAACATTAAATAAATTATAGATAAGGCAACTTTCACAATGTCTAGCACATAATTTACACTTAATAAACACTAGCATCATCCCCAGGAGGACTAGTTGCCATTGTTGCTAATTGGCATTGCAGAGTAAAGTTGTGGCTTGTCTTTTGCCCATCAGGCTATCTGTGTTTCAGAATCTGTTCCTCAACTCAAGTGTAAAACTTACAAGCAGTGGTGGAGTGGAACAAGTCAAATCTATACAGTTCTTTATATGACTGAATCGGTGAATTTGATAGACTCTACCTCCAAGACGTGATGTGTTGTGATGGTGGTTTTGCAGTATGTTTGGACCATGAAAGATCAAAAAGTCTTTCAGTGATTCATATTTTCAGGGCATTGCCAAGAGATCAATTTGGTACATTATTGACTTAAAACAATCACTTGGTCTTCTCCAGACTTCCCAGGCTGCTACTAACATGCAATCCTACTTCCAACCAAACTGAATAAAGCATCAAAAGGAAACCTTGGTTTCATCCCAAGTGTTGCAAGCTGCTTTCACATATTGAAAGTTCGGCTCTACCACTAACAGGCAAGGAAACACTTTCAAACCTGGCAGGTGAGGAGAACAGACTTCAGAACTTAGCTACACTGTCATCAGACATCAGGGGCTGGAATTAGGGCAGGGGTTCTCAACTGGTGACAATTTTGTCCCACAGGGGACATCTGACAATGTCTGGAGACATTTTTGGTTGTCACAACTGGGTGGGAGGTGTCTCTGGCATCTAGTGGGTAGAAGCCTGAATGCTACAAAGCATCTCACTATGCTCTCACTCCCCAAACTCAAATTTTCGGGTCCAAAATGTCAGTAGTGCCAAGATTGAGAAATCCTGGATCAGCACGGAACACAGATCAGTGTGGACTCATTGCTAAATGTTTTCCTCACTATACTGGAGGCTCCAGGTAAGTAGGAATCATTGTATCTTCAGGGTCTAGCACAGTGCCCAGTACTTAGCAGGGGCTCTATTAATTTTTGTGGAGTGAATGCACTATAATAGCAGGTATTAATGCAGGTCAGTTACCATTTTTTTTCACATCAGAGCAGAAATTTCTTCAATATTAAAGTCAGAAAGCAAGGTGAAAAGAGAAGACATAGCAGAACATGACTTTGCTTATTTGGGCATCTAGCACATCAGATGCTTCCAAAAAATCTGTCCCGCTTCCTGCATCCCTATCTTCCCTAGAGAAGTAACTGATGCCACATCCAGAACCTAACAATAAGTTATGTCACCTCTACCAGCACCAGCATATTTCTAGAATCCACTTGCTTCTCTCCATCCATAAAGCCTAAGCTACCATCATCAACATCTCTAATGAGTCACTTTGCTTTTGTTCTTGACCTCTAACTTCCATTCTCCACAGAGCAATAACCATATGTCCTGTTAAAGGCATTAATCAGATTATATCCCTCTTGTGTTCAAAACTTGTTAACATCCTCACGGGGGCTTAAAACATCTTACAAAGTCTGGCACCTGCTCACCGCTTTGTACTACAATCATAGTGGTCATCTTCCTATTTAACCAAATGTCCAATTCCTTTGCTCCTCAGAGCCTCTGCAATGGCCTGGGAATGCTCTTCCTCTAGATCCTTACATGGCTGGCACTTTCATGTAAATCAGGAATCAGTTTAAAGTCAACTCATCAGAGAGAAATTTTTTGACTGCACAGACTCTTCACCTGTGTAGTCAGACAAGTTTTATTGTCTTTGGATTATAAGGCACAATCTGAGAGCTCTATTTGCTCATTTATTCTTGTACACTGGCATCCCTCCCAGACTGGAGTGTCAGCTTCATGAAAACAGATAACCTGACTGTTTTGTTCTCTGCTGTGTCCCAAGCAAGCACAGTGCCTGGCACAATGTAAGAAGTCACTATATATCTGCTGAATGAATAGATAACTGAGGAATAAATGGATGAAATAAATAGTTCATATACATGAACTATTCAGAGAAAAAAGATCTCATCTAAAATAAAATGTGTTAAATGTCACTTACAAAAGAGTTTCCTAGAATTTTCAAATTAAACTCCAAGTTGCATCTTTTACTTGACTGCGATCAATTCAACATAAGATTAAAAATCAGAATAATAGAGGGTAGTTAATGTTCATCTAGCACCAAGTGTAACTCAGAAATTAAATTAACAGTTTGTTAGTATAACTCTCCCTCGTTCTTTTTATGAATACTAAATTCAAGTTCCTCCTATATTTTTAAATCTGTTACAAGCAAAGAGAAAATTAAATAATGAAATGAAAGTATAATGAAATAATTTTACTAATTCTCAATGCATAACCATAGCAATGATTTTGTAAGTTTCCAAATATGGTTCAGCAGTGTGGACCAGCATGGTATGAAAATAAATCTAAGTATGTTTTCCTTTTATAATTTTTATTACTGTGAAAGAAAATAATTAAGGTATTTAATATTCACAAGCAGTATCAGAGGCAAGAATACAAGTATGCCAATACTGACGAAACCTGGAACATAACACAAGTGTAATGTTGCTTTTTTTGGACCATGTGATATATCTGAATGCAACAAGGAAAGAAGCCAGAAATATGTTAGCAACGATTGGGAGGGTGAGTTGATGGTAGCATGTAGAGTCAAGCAAAGTTAGAGGCTGTGACGAACCATGATGAATTAGCACCCGCAGTTCCTCTTGCTCTGCCTCCCGCCCACCTTTCCAACTGCAGTTCTTATCACTCCAGCCACATCCCCAAAACTTGCAGGGTTCTAAAGTTTATATAGTCTCAGGGTATCTTTGTCCTTATTTACACCACAGCTGAGTCTAAAAGAACTTTCTGCAGTGATGGAAATGATCTAATTCTGCACTGTCTATTGCTTCTGTATCGAGAAACTGAATTTTGCAAAGCATTTAATGTTAATTAACTTAAATTTAGTCACAGGCTGCCAAATTGCACAGCACGACTCTAGACACTCTCCCTATAGTCTGCAAACTCCTGCTCATCCTTCAAGACCCAATCCAAATTTCTCTTTCTCCAGAATCCCTTTCCTCTTCCTGTTCCCTAAATAGAAGGTTTTATGGTAATGATAACCATTTATCACATTCTATTACAATTATCTTATGATATGTTGGTCCTTCTGACTAGATCAAGAATCTCTCAAGGGGACAGACTCTGCCTGGCTCATCTCTAAATACTCAGTTCCGTGCTTGGCACATGAGAATTATTTGATAAATACTTGTTGGATGCTCAAGTGAAATAATGAAGCCATCTTTAGATATGAGCAAATATAAGCATGGCTTATCAGAAAAGGCAAGGTTTTACTCCCTTTATATAAGAAGTTGCAAACCAGATACAGCTTGAGCATCCCTAATCTGAAAATCCGAAATGCTCCAAAATCTGAAACTTTTTTTTTTTTTTTTTTTTTTTGAAAGGGGTCTCGCTCTGTCACCCGGGCTGGAGTACAGTGGCACAATCTCGGCTCACTGCAATCTCTGCTTCCCAGGTTCACACCATTCTCCTGCCTCAGCCTCCCGAGTTGCTGGGACTACAGGCACCCTCCACCATGCCCAGCTAATTTTTTTTGTAGTTTTTAGTAGAGACGGGGTTTCTCTGTGTTAGCCAGGATAGTCTAGATCTCCTGACCTTGCTATCCACCTGCCTCGGTCTTCCAAAGTGCTGGGATTACAGGCGTGAGCCACCACGTCCGGCCCAAAATCTGAAATTTTTTGAGCACTGACATGATGCCACAATTGGAAAATTCCACATGTGGTGTTATGATGGGTCACAGTAAAAATGCAATCAAAACTTTGTTTCATGGACATAGTTATTTAAAATATTATATACAATTACCTTCAGGCTATCTGTAGAAGGTCATGTAAGACATAAACAAATTTCGTGTTTGGACTCGGGTCCCATTCCCAAGATATCTCGCTATGTATATGCAAATATTTCCCAATCCAAAAAAACATCTGACAACTGAAACACTTCCAGGCCCAAGCATTTCAGATAAGGGGCGGTCAATCTGTATGACCTTCAGATTTGATAGTATTTCACCATATTTGTATATGTATGTACGCATGTATGTTTGTGTGTGTGTGTGTGTATTTGGTAGAAATTGCTAACCAATGTTAAAAACAGATTTCCAACATTTCTTGAAACAAATATTAGATCTGGCAATTTTAGTCCCATATTTGGGCTTGGCAACAATGAACTAGAATGTAACAAGCAGCTGCATCATTTAGATAATAAATATCCTCTACAGAGTGTTTTTTTTTTTTTTTTTGTACTTTTAGTCCACTGTTGTTATTTATGGTCTCTGTCTTTCTCCTGTAGCCATTTGACCTTACAACACCAGACAATGAATGAAGAGACGGAAATTTCAAGTTCAGACATTGATTTCTCACCGACATTAGTAAAATAACAATAGTGACAATAATAGCTGCAACAACAATAATAATGGCTGGTAGTATTTATTGAACATGACATGCCAGGTATTATACTAGGCAATTAATACACAGTGCCAGATAGAATCCTCCTCCATGACCTAGAAAATAGCCTTAGCTTCATTTTGTCAACGAGGATACTGAGATTCTAAGGGCTAAGCTGAAAGCAAACAGAAAGGTCTTCCCCTAGTCTGCCCATCATCAGAGTCCTCATTGCCATCTCTTCATTACAAGGTGACATCCCTCCTCACCCCTCCATGTTCCTCTCAGCCTGGATTTAGACCCAGAGCACAAGACAAAGTGGGACCTTGGGCAAGTGACATAACCTTTCTGCATTTTGCTCCTTCACTCACAATGGACTTCAGAAATAAGAGCTGACATTACCTCCAGGGGCACATGCAGGCACATGAGATGATGCAGGGAAACACTGAACTTCTTAGACACTTTCACAGGTGGAAAATGATCTCATCTGAGCAGGCAGAGAATGCCTGGGCAAAGGCTGACACATCTGGAGTAGGGAGGCATGGAAAGGGCTGAACTCTCTTCATGTAAATAACGGCCTTGTGGCTTTTGCTAGCACCCACCCTCCAGGAGCTCACATCTAGGGAGAGAATGTCTTTGTGGAACAAATAGAAATTTGGCTCCCTGAGGCTTGCCTAGCTTCGTGCCAGTTAGGTGATATTGAAAGGATGCAAGTCAATGGAAGGTTTAAGAATCAGCTATTGTAGGCTGGGCACGGTGGCTCACGCCTATAATCCTAGCACTTTGGGAGGCTGAGGCGGGCAGATTGCCAGAGCTCAGGAGTTTGAGACCAGCTGGGCAATATGGTGAAACCCCGTCTCTACTAAAATACAAAAAAAAAAAAAAAAAAATAGCTGGATGTGGCAGCATACGCCCGTAGTCCCAGCTACTCAGGAGGCTGAGGCAGGAGAACTGCTTGAACTCGGGAGGTGGAGGTTGCAGTGAGCTGAGATGGTGCCACTGCACTCCAGCCTGGGTGAGACAGCAAGCCTCCTTCTCAAAAAACAAAAACAAAAACAAAAAAGAATCAGCTATTGCAGGCCTAGCACTATGCCAGGCCAGGAGTTGGCAAACGTTTTCTATAAAGATCCAGATACTAAATATTTTAGGCTTTGCAGGCCACAGGTAAACAAATGAGCATGGCTGTGTTCCAGTAAAACTTTATTTACAAAACTGGGCCAGGGCCCACAGGTATCGTTTGCCCACAACCCCTGTGCTAGGCACCATGGAGGCAGAGCAGAGGCTCTTTACAGTCATCCGGCACAATCACCAGGGGCAATGCATAATGCAGCCTGCTGGATTCCCCACTCTGGCAGCCACAATCCTCTGAGGTAAAGGCGTGGACAGCAAGAATGACTTAAGCAACAGACCTTCTTGGTGGCTCCAGCCCCAGACTCACCCCACAGGACATGAGGAGAGTGAGCCTTTTTTTTCCATGAATGGTTCCTCCCAGCAGCTATCTATGCAGGCCTGTCCGCAGAACAGGTGAGGCTACATGGCCTTCAACCATGTGAGGTATTGGCTCCTGTGACTAAATCAAAGTCCACAGATGACAGGGCTACAATATCCAAGAAGTTGCCAAATGAAGATCCTTAAATTGATACAGACAAAACTAAATACTTCTCCTTGCCTTGTGCCTGCTTTGACTCCTCTAGATGCCAACCCTGGTGCCACTTCACACTGAGCTATCTAATTGCACTTGAATCCCCCATGTCTCATTACCATGTGTACATCCCAAGACAGGGTGGCTCCTGTTGTAGGCCACAGTTTTTTTTTTTTGAGACAGAGTTTTACTCTCTCGCCCAGGCTGGAGTGCAGTGGTGCGATCTCGGCTCACAGCAAGCTCCGCCTCCCAGGTTCAAGAGATTCTCCTACCTCAGCCTCCTGATTAGCTGTGATTACAGGCGCCCATTACCATGCTTGGCTAATTTTTGTATTTTTGGTAGAGACAGGGTTTCACCATGTTGGACAAGCTGGTCTCGAACCCTTGACTTCATTGGATCCACCCGCCTCGGCCTCCCAAAGTTCTGGGATTACAGGCATGAGCCACTGTGCCTGGCCAGGCCACATTGTTTAAAGTCTATGCAGTCCTTTGATATGATAACCTTGGGGTTGGTTACATTTCTTCCAAGTGTATGACCAACAGGATGCAGAGAAGCAAAAGTTTTCTTACTGTTTTGTCTGTTAACATAACCTCCCATTGTTTTTATGCTTCTGTTTCTGTTCTCATTTAATCCTGTTTTCCTTCACAGGATTAAGTCTGCTCATTTCTAAACTGTTGTCTGAACTTTAATATTCTAACATGTCTTAGTGTCATGTTTACTCATCACTGTTTGACTTTCTGAGCGAAATAGTGAAGAATATGAGAGTGGAAAATATATTTGGAAAGATTCTGGGTTTTAAAGTTTCAGCTTTAGTTGATCTTTCCTACCTGTGGAACCTTGGGCAAATGAATGAATGATTTGAACTTGAATTGCTTCACCTGCAAGACAAACGTAAGTACGCCAATCTCGGAGAGGCATTGTAAGGATAACATGAGTTAAATATGGAAAATTCCTCTTCCAACTCAATAATAAAAACACAAAAATTTCAACTTATATGGGCACAGAATCTGAATAGACATTCCTCCAAAGAAGCTATACAAATGACCAAGGGGCATGTGGAAAGATGCTCAACATTAGCTATCAGGGATGCCTCACCCAATCAAAAGCACAATGAGATACCACTTCATACTTATTGGGATGACTACAATAAAAAGTTACAAAATAACAAGTACTGGTGAAGGTAGAAGAAACTAGAATCTTCTTACACTATTGGTAAGAATGTAAAATGGTACCGCTGCTTTGAAAATAGTCTGGAAGTACCTTCAAAAATTAAACATAGGGTTATCTTATCAACCAGAAATTCTACTCCTAGTTATATACTCAAGAAAAATGAAAACATATATGCACACAAACACTTGTATATTAATAGCAGCATTCACAGAAGGATTATTCACGAGAAGCAAAAAGTAGAAACAACTCAACTGTCTACCAAATGATGAACAGATAAACAAAATATGGTCTAGCCATACAATAGAATATTACTTAGTTGGCCGGGCGCGGTGGCTCACGCCTGTAATCCCAGCACTTTGGGAGGCCGAGGCGGGCGGATCACAAGGTCAGGAGATTGAGACCACGGTGAAACCCCGTCTCTACTAAAAATTACAAAAAATTAGCCGGGCGCGGTTGTGGGCGCCTGTAGTCCCAGCTACTCGGGAGGCTGAGGCAGGAGAATGGCGTGAACCCGGGAGGCGGAGCTTGCAGTGAGCCGAGATCGCGCCACTGCACTCCAGCCTGGGCTGGGCGACAGAGCGAGACTCCGTCTCAAAAAAAAAAAAAAAAAAAAAAAAAAAAAAAAAAAAAAAAAAAAGAATATTACTTAGCAATAAAAAGAAGTTTGTGAAAAGTAAAGAAAGCAATAACATAGTGAAGAGACAGTTTACAAAATGGGAGAGCATATTTGGAAACCATATATCAGATAAGGGGTTAAATTCCAAAATATGTAAGAAACCCATTCAACTCAATAGTACCCTCCTCCCCTGTAAAATAACCCAATTAAAAAATGAGCAAGGAACCTGCAGAGATATTTTTTTCGAAGGGGACATACAAATGGCCAACAGGTTTATAAAAAAAAGTGAAATATCACTAATCTTCAGGGAAATGGAAATAAAAACCACAGTGAGGTATCATCTCACATGTGTTAGGATGGCCATTATCAAAAAGTCAAAAGATAGCAAGTATTGCTGAGGGTGTGTAGAAAAGGGAACCCTTCTTGGTAGAAATGTAAACTTGTAAGCCATTACGGAAAAGAGTAGAGAGGTTCCTCAAAAATTAAAAATAGAATACCATATGATCTAGTAATCCCACTCCTGGGTATAGAGCCAAAGGAACTGAAATCACCCATCCAGAAGAGATATCTCCACTGCCATGTTCATCATAGCATTATTCAAAACCACCAAGATGTGGAATCAACCTAGATATCCACTGACAGATAAACACAGACATGCGATGTACATACCAATAATGGAATATGATTGACTCTTAAAAAAGGAGAGAAAATCCTCCCATTCGCAAAAACATGACAAACCTAGAAGACATGCCAAGTGGAATAAGCCAGACACAGAAAGAAAATTATTGCATGATCTTACTTAGAGGTGTAATCTAAAATATTCCAACTGTGAGAAACAGGGCATGGAACAGTAGTTACCAAGGGCCAGGCATGGGGGAAATGGGAATAATTTGGTCAAGGGTACAAACTTTCAGTTATAAGATAAGTAAGGGCTGGCACTCTGATGTATGGCATGGTGACTAAGGCTAATGATAGTATATTATATACTTGATATTTGCTAAGAGAGATCTTTACTGCTCTCACCATGCACACACACAAAAGGTAACTACGTGAGGTAAAGGATATGTTAATTAGCTTGATTGTGGTAATCATATCACAATGTATACATATATTAAATCATCACAAAAAAATAAATTTTGTTAATCATATCTTAATCAAGCTGTAAAGAAAGAAATGAAGTGCTGATACATGCCAAAAGATGGATGACCCTTGAAAACTTTATGTTAAATGGAAAAGACAGTGGCACACACCACCACATAATGTATGATGCCATTTATATGAAATGTTCACAACAGGCAAATACATAGAGACAGAAAGTAGATTATTAGTTTCCAGGGCTGTGGAAGGGGAGGAATGAGGAGTGACAGCTAATGGGAACAGGGTTTCTTTAGGTGGTGATGAAAATATTCTGGAATTAGATTGTAGTGACAGTTATACAACTCTTTGAATATACTTGAAACCAATGAATTGTACATTTTAAATGGGTGAACTGTACGGTATTTTAATTGTATCTAAAGAAAGCTGTTACTATATGGAAAGTTCTTAGCTTAATGCCTGAGACAAAGGACGAAATAAAAAAATGGTCACTACTGTTGTCATTCACTCACCTGCATTTTAAAAATGCAGTCGGTTATTCTAGAGACTTTCACCCCTGTTATTCTGAGAATTAAAATACTCAAACATATGTGTGGTGAGGTCTAGAAGAGGAGGATTATTGTAGCCTGGAGTAGTTAGAAAAGCCCTTGAGAAGTTTAAACAGAATAAAGGAGGAGGCAAAGGAGAAATCACCAAAGGCAGCAATCTGAAAGTGCAAAGGTGGGAATAATTTGGTTCCCTGTGGGAGCCATAAGGAGGCAATTCGATTAAGCAAATGGCTCATGAATGCAAGGGATAAGTTGAAGAGAAGGCAAAGTTAGATTTCCAAGGGTCTTGGAAGCATAGGTCAAGACGTTTGGACTTCGTCCAGCTTTGGAATGTCAGGAACTGAATTTAAGGAAAGCTATCCTATCAGTTTATGTGGTACAAAAGGGACTGGCTGAAATCAGAACCCAGGAAGTATGAGTTAGTTAGGGCCTGAAGAAAGATAATAAGAATGGAAACCGGAAAGAAATAGCACAAAATAGTGGCTACTTCTTTTTTTTCCCCCCAAAGCCAGTTGTTCTAAAGTAGCTATTTCTTTATGATAAAGGTGACAGAGCATGGAAGAAAAAAATCTCCCTCCCACCTTCATCAACAACTAACAAAAGAAACAATAATAACCATAAAATCATGGTTAAAAAGGGCGGGGGGGAGATTTACCAGTGAGCTCTAAATAAGGAATTAAGCACAAATTTGTGCCATAAAATTCAAAAGAGGAAACAAAAAAAAAAAAAAAAAAAAAAAGGAAAGCAAGAAGGAACGAGGGAAGGTGAAAAAGCAAATAGATGATTTTGATGCAATTTGAAGTTGCATCAAAATCTTCCACCTCAACTGTCAGAAACAGATTGGAGAAAGTATTTGAGTTGACAAAATTATGGGATTTCTCTTCAATTTTCCCCACAATCCGGAGACAAGTAGACTGAAGTCATGATTTTGATGCAGGATTTTTCTTCTTGGTCACTTTGCAAGCTGGGAACCCTTGGCCAGCGATGCCCATCCTGGGCCTTGCTTGGCCATGCTGGTCTGCCCCACCTTCTTGTGTTATACCTTGTACCCACATTTGGTGGTTCCCAGAGCTCTTGTACCATGCCCAAGAAGAATGAGGATACACTGGACATTGAAGGGTGAGGAGGGCAGAGAAGAATTTTATTGAGTGATGAAAACACTTTTTAGCGAAGAGAGGATGTGGGGTCAGTCCCCCTACCTGAAGGTGAGAGAGTTCCCCTGTGTGGCTGGGTCTGGGACCTTTTCTGGACTTAGAATGGGAAGTGCCTGCTGATTGGTTTGTGAGTCTGCAAAAAAAGTTTAAAGCAAAGACACCACTCAAAGGTGGGCACAACAGTGTAGAAAACCAATCAGGAAAGTGCAGGTATATGTAAAACAGGTGAACGGTGGGGACCAATCAGAGGAGAGTGTATCAAACAGAAAGGGAAATTCTCAATCCAGTCTGAGGATTTAACTTGTAGCTTGGCTTTCAGGCTTTAAACTCTCTTCCACTTGAGGTGGGGTTTCACTGGGGACCCACCCCTATCTGCCTAGGCATTTGCCTGCCTCCTGTTGCTATCAATTTGGAAACCTCAGTGAAGCCCCGGAAAACCCTGGGGAGTACAATCCCAGGACTTCAGCCAAGCCAAGAATAGCAATAATTATGACAGGGGTTTGGTGGGGAAAAAAAATTGATAGAACCTAGAGAACGATAGTATACAGAGGATGAACTTCAAGAATAAACTGGAGATGACCCAAGGTTTCTATCCTGGATTTTTCAGAATGGGGGCGATACCAGTAAGGCCAGGGGTCAAAATAGGGGAACATTTAATGGGAGAAGGGCATGCACTCTGTTATCAGATAAATTAAGTTTGAGCAACTCATCTCTTGAATTTCTACGTCTGTATAAACCTAACCTAGTGCCTCTCAAGTAGTAAACCTTTTATAGGTGTGTGCAGGAGGGATGAGGCATATAAAATTTAATTAAATATGAACAAATGATGGTAACAATAAACTCAGATTTTTAAAAAAAGGTTTTGTTTCAACCACTGTGGAGTCAATAGACTCTATGAGTCTTAAAAATTTTTTAATTTTAAACTGTCTCCTAGATAGTATAAAGCCACAGTCTGAATCATCTTGCACTTAAAAAATAATCCAGAAAAGCCTATTAAAGAATAGAAAACCCGCATATGTAACTTCCTCCTGTGACAGAAAGAACAAAAATTTCAACGTTCACAGCTTAAAGACATTTAGCACCTCAAAAAGATGTATCATAGGTAAGTTTCAAGATAATCATTTTCTATACTTTAATGATATTATATAATCATAATCCATTGGAAGTTAAGTCAATTTACAAAAAAAAAAACAACCCTCAGAAGTGCAAATAACAGTGCTTTGTAAAACTGTATGGCCCATTTTCTGGAAGGTACTGTGTGATTCTGGGACTGGACTTTTCATTAAAAAGGTAAGAGATTCAGGCATCAGACATGTTCAATTATTGGCTTCCTAATGAAGCTCACTATCCTGTCTAATGCATCTTTCCTTTTCAAAAGACCCCTTCCTCCTTGTGTATTCTGGCATCGAGTGCCTCTGGCATTTGCTCTATGAGAATAACTGGACAGTACAATGCTCTTGAATGCAGACAGCTGGAGCTTGAATGGACACCATGAGCCCCAAGGACATGAAAACAATTTTTTGATTGTGTGTGTGTGTGTTTATAAAAGTTCTTGCAAAAAATCAGTCTTTGTAATTTCCTAGATTTCAAGGTCATTCTTTTCTAGTTGGAGCTTCTTAACGTGGCCCTTAAAAATCCTAAAATTAAATGCATTTTTAAGCTATCTGTATAAATACATTAAATATTTTCCTCGTTAGGAAGTTTCCAGTTTACAGCAAAGTTTTCAGTAACCCAAAGTGGATCCAGAACCATAGCATGTAGACCCCTAAAAATTAAAAACATTGAAACCTATTTAGCAAATCTGCATGAAATGAGCCAAATTCATACTGCTTCTGTGGAGTCGGTGCTTGGAAATCTAGTCACTTAGTGGTGGAGTTACAGATGGATCTCAGTTGCCTGCATGATTTTCCCAGCCTATTGTTTTCATATCTGATTAATTATTCTCTTAAAATTTCCATCCATAAAAAATTTCCAAAGATATTAGGATCTCTCTTCACATAGTCTTTCCTTCTTTTGAAAGATGCTATTGTTGTCACTTTGAAAACTGTAAATAGCATTCAAGATGATATTTAAGTTTGTGCCAACATTTAGTGGAAATGTCTAAGTTTTGAAATAGTAGGGAGCTCACATTCCATCTGGTGTGTTTTCATTTTATCTCCTATTCTCAGTGAATTTGAAAAGTCAGCGGCAGTGTCAATATCCTTTCTGCTATGCTAATGTGACCTCCACGTGGAAATCAAAGGAAAGGAGTTCTCAGGGCAAGTGATTCTTTCTCAGTTGAACTATTTAGTGTCATAGAATCACAAAGTATCAGAGCTAAAAGCAGGCTCACAGGTGACCAAGATGAATACCTCTCAGTTTGAAGGGAAACTGAGCCTCAGGCAGAGGGAATTGCCCATAGTCTCATTAGTCATAGGGACAGGAGTTGAGCCTCGATAGGAAGCCTTTCTGATGGCCCCATATCAGGTGGTCACTTCCTTCCCCACACTTCCATGGCCCTTTATCAGAGACCACCACCCCATGTTACTTAGTGGTTTCAACTTTGTAGCATAGTTCCTGTCACTAATTTCTTACCCATGTGTGGCAGGCTAATATTTCAAAGTAATCACTGGTGTGCCATTTCCTTCCTGACCGTCTCTTGGCTAAAGGGAAGTGCATCTATCGTTTAGCAGTAGTCTCCTTCACTCACCAGCTTAGCTTCTAATTCAAAAGGCACTGCCCCAGTGTAAGAGAAAAATGACTCATGCAGGGATAAGGACACAGAAAAGTTCTAACTGCCCACCCCTAGACCTTAAAATAGAGTTTCAAGCTGGATAATGAACAGAGTTAAGATAGATAAAGCAAGAAAGAGTGCATGTGTACACGAGTGGGAAAATGCATGCATGTGTGTGCATGTGTGCACTGGGGCAGGGTGTGTTCTACCCTTGCCTTTCCCCCAACCCCCTGGCTGAATCCTGAGGTTGGGTAATATATTAGTTTTCTATTTGCTGCTATAACAAATTTCCACAAACTCATTGGCTTAAAACAACACAAGTGTATTATCTTACAGCACTGGAGGTCAGATGTCCAAAATGGGTCTAATGGACTAAAATTCAAGTGTTGGCCAGTCTGCATTCCTTTTTGGAGGCTCTAGGGGAAACTCTGTTCTTTTGCCTTTTCCTGCTTCTAGAGGCTGCCTGAATACCCTGGCTTATGGCTCAATTTCATCTTTAAGGCCAGTGATGGCAAGTTGAATCTTTCTCATATTGCATCACTCTGACACTAATTATTTTGCCTCCCTCTTTCACCTTTGTGATTATATTGAGTCCACTTGGATAATCCAAGGTCATCTCCCTATCCTAAAGTTGGCTGACTAGCCTCTAATTCAATCTTCTACCTTAATTCTCTTTTACCATCTAACATATTTACAGGTTCTGAAAGATTGGTACATAGGCACCATTTGGGAGGCTATTATTTGGTCTTCCACAGGAGACTCACTGCAAGCCATCCCTTTGAATTTGAGACTCTAAGAGTAGACTGAATGTGCATTCTGCTTTGCAAAGAGAATAATGAGGGACTATAGCAGCAACATGAATGTCTGCTATAGGCACCTAATTTCCTGCAGGTCTTAGGATAGGGATAGACAAGCTTTTCTTTTCTTTCTTTTTCTTTCTTTCTTTTTTTTTTTTTTTTTTTTTTTTTTTTTTTTTTTTTTTTTTAGCCCATGAGAAGAACTCTGACAGGCTGGCAAAGGCCAAAGAGTAAGTGTCCTTCATGTGCTTGTGACAAGAGACTATGTCAGGACCTTGGACACCTCCAGGGATGTAGGAGGCCAAAGGTCACCATCCTGCAAAGGATGACTGCATTCTTTATGGGTATCAGAATGGACCAAAGATGCACACAAGGACCAGGCAAAGTGGATTACTTGGACACCAGAGGCCAAGGAAACAACAGCCAAGGACCACAGAATCCCTGCCATTTTTAATAGTCAAACTGGTGACTGTGAAATTAATAATTGTTATATATGGCACTCAAATGAACCTCAGACACAGCAAGAGTTGACTTGGTGATTGAGAAGAAACTGGAGACAAGACAAAAAGCATGGGAATATAAGACTGTAGAGTATCACATCAGCACAACTGGCTATTTTATTTTTATTTATTTATATTTATTTTTATTTTTTTGAGAGAGAGTCTTGCTGTGTCGCCCAGGCTGGAGTGCAGTGGTGCGATCTCAGCTCAGTGCAAACGCCACCTGCCGGGTTCAAGCGATTCTCCTGCCTCAGCCTCCTGAGTAGCTGGGACTACAGGCGTGCACCACCAGACCCAGCTAATTTTTTGTATTTTTAGTAGAGACAAGGCTTCACCATGCTGGCCATGCTGGTCTGGAACTCCTGATCTCATGATCTGCCCACCTCGGCCTCCCAAAGTGCTGGGATTACATGCATGAGCCACTGCGCCCAGCCCTACTTTTTAATTAGTTTTTTTTAGATGGAGTCCCACTCTGTCACCCAGGCTGGAATGCAGTGGCATGATCTCAGCTCACTGCAACCTCCTCCTCTTGGGTTCAAGCGATTCTCCTGCCTCAGCCTCCCAAGTAGCTGAGACTACAGGCACGCACCACCACATCCAGCTAATTTTTGTATTTTTAGTAGAGACAGCGTTTCACCACATTGGCCAGGCTGGTCTTGAGTTCCTGACCTCAAGTGATCTGCCTGCCTGTGTCCTGAGGAGCATTTTCATTTTTTTTCTAACAAGTCAAAGAGTAGAAATACCAAAAAAGTCACTTCTCTGGGTATTTCAGTTACTTAGCTAGCTCACACACATGTATATCCCATGAGGTTTTGATCAAAACTAAAGTCAATTTTTTTCACTAGGTTCACCAAACAACTGCCAGTAAATACTGGCTTCTGCCAATGAATGAAAAAGAATACAGGATGTCTGCTCTTAAAAGGTGACCCCTGATGTTTCCTTTACATTACACAATTATTGCATGCTCATTATATTATGTTTGGGAAATGCAAGAGAATATGAAGAAAGGAACAGGAATGTAACATTCTATTTGAAGCCACATCTCTCTTAATTTCAAGGTACATGTGCTTCCATTCCATTCTCCGTTTATATGCCACTCTTTCCATTCAATATTATATCCCAATATATTTTTTCCCAGTAAATTTAGAAAGCTTATTTTGCCAAGGTTGAGGACATGCACCTGTGACACAGCCTTAGGAGGTTCTGATGACATGTGCCCAAGGTGATCAGAGCAGAGTTTGGTTTTATACATTTTAGGGAGATATGAGGCATCAATCAACATATGTAAGATGAACAATGGTTCATTCTGGAAAGATGGGACCACTCAAAGCAAAGGCAAGAAGACTCTAAGTGGAGAGAGAGCTTCCAGGGCATAGGTAGACAGGAGACACATGGCTGCATTCTTTTGAGTTTCTGACTAGCCTCTCCAAAGGAGGCAATCAGATATGTGTTTATCTCAGTGAGCAGAGGGGTGACTTTGAGTAGAATGGGAGGCAGGTTGACCCTAAGCAGCTCCCGACTTGACTTTTCCCTTTAGCTTAGTGATTTGGGTGCCCTAATATTTATTTTCCTTTCACACTTCCCCCCTTTTCTTTTAAAAAATCTTTTGGAGGAAGCATTTTAGAAGAAAATGAGTCTCTGGTCTCAGGTTTTATCTCATCTCTCATGGCTACGATGGTATATTCCTAGATGGGTAGGTCCTGAGTTATTAGGAAAGTTCATTTTTAGCAGGTTATCATCTCATGTTCTATGAAGAGAAAATAGGGGGAGAAAGGAAAAAACAATAACAACAAACAAAAGAACAAGCCTGTAAAATCGATATAGGCTACATTACTCTGAAGTCCATACATCAGTAGGCAGGTATGAAAGGGGCTTATGTATGTAAATGGCTGCTGTTATTTTTTTCTGAAGTTCCCGTTGTCTAGCTTCAGTTCGCTTGGCTTTACGAAAGCACAGCTTAGTTTTTGGTGAGTCCAAATTAGGAAAAATGGGAAAAAAAGAAGGAAAAAACATTGAAAACACTGTTTTGCAGACTTGTAGCCCAGAAAAATTAGAATTCATTCCAAACTGTAGAAAATAATAAAAATGGAAAAACATTAGGCAAGACTTGAATCAAACAACAGGTGTACTACAGTTCTGGAAATATAATTTTTCTCTCTCCAGTTTCCCATTTTTACTAAAGACAAATCATGGTGGGACTAATCTGCTTCATTATTCTTGGCCTGATTGTTTGTACACAGTGTTATATCATTAAAATTACTCATAAAAACTCATTTGATGGCTACATAGATGAATATATAGTATTAAAATATACTCCTCTATTATTTGGCATTTAAATTGTCTTCCAGGTTTAGATTTTTCAAATTAATTAGATCAGTTGTCCGAGTTTTATACACACACACTCAGACACATTCTGATGTAATCTGGAACCATAATGCAGGTAAGAGCATTCTGAACTTAGAAGGGATGACAGAGAAATGCCTGTTATTCTCTGGGTTGGGTGTAGATACAATTCCATACATAAAGGTGTGTGTTGACCAGCCTATTTCGGATTGTCTATCTTGGAGAGTACTGGTAGACCTTTTAGGGGAGCAATTTATCAAGTTAATTTTCAGGGATGTTCCAGAAATGGGTATAGGGGACAGAGCTGGCCTTGGCGATTTAATTCTGGAGTTACCCATAAAGTTCCACTGTGCCTCTAGACTAAGACCTCCTATTTCAGCTTTAAAATCCCATTCTTTTCTCAGCAGGCTTTGTTGGTTTGAAAAAATTCATTGACATTTCAGGAAGGCCAACAATTTGAACTACTATTGTAATAATTGAGGTACAAGTTCTTTCTCAGAGGGAGGTTTTGACAGGAGGCAGGCAGTGCCCAAGAAGTAGGGGGACTTGCAGCTGATAAAGGAAAGTCATGGACCTGAGGATCTGAAGAACCAGACTCTGGACACAGAGGGCTGGGGAAGTGCCAGGTTCAGCTCATCAGTCATTTCTTGACAACCTACTCTATGTTGTAGTGGTATTTGTTGGATGCTGGGAGACAGAGAGGACTAAGATGAGTAAGATGCCTCTGGTAGTTCATAAAGGCAGCAGAGTGAAGGAGAACCCAGACTCTGGAGCCAGACAACCTCAGTATGAATCTCAGGTCTGTTTCTTACTCTCTCTGTATCCTCAGAAAACTTTTCAAGTCTGCCTATGCCTTTGTTTCGATACATGATGGAGATAAATGTACCTTAATGCCCAAACGAGCACTTCATTGTATATATTAACTAATCAGTATGCTAATGTCGTAGGCATATCACAGTCTCCCTCCACATTTGAGGGTGTCTCCAGCTAATGAAAATTTTGTTTCCAACCTCTTTCAAGGAGTCTAACTGAGCCTTATCCCAGATCACCAATAGATGAAACTAGCCCAATGCCCCAGGTAAAGAAGGTAAATGGTAGATACCACATGTGAATGGAAAATGATTTAGGAAAACAAGTGCAGTTGCTTATTTCAGGTCACTAAAAGGAAATTCAGCCTCAGTCTTCATATCAACTGATAGGGCCAAGATTACCAGAGAAGCCAATGAAATTTCATATATAGATTTGGCCTAACTGTGCAATGTCCTTTCAATAACTCTGAAGAGCTTACTAGAAGGAACAATTTTTTAGAGGGAAAAATATGTTAGAGCAAGGCTACATTTCAGTGCAAAGGGAATATTCTGTGAGTTCCTTAGTTACCACTCATGTAAGAAGGATTTCCAGCAGGTACTGGTGCAACTGGCCTACAAGATATTTATGGTCCATTAAGAGTTATAAGCAAGACTGTTTCTTTTTCAGAAAAAAAGCAGTTTTCTCTTAAATATTTTAGTGTGTTATGACACGAATACACTATAGGGCTAGCAAAAGTATTTAAGAGGTTCAGCACACAAAACCAGCTCCAAAAGGATGACCTTGGGAATTGTAGAAGCTTGGCTAGAGCATGTTGATGACTTCCTTGTGTTTAACAAAAAAATATAAAAAGGAGTTATAATAAAGTACCTAGATGGGGACCAGTGGGCCATATCCTAAAAACAGAGAAGATGCATGACTTTGTAAAATGCCATTTCTCTCACTGTAAGTCTTAATTACTGGTGGTGTGTCTAGGACCTATATATTTATTGGAAATCCAGTGTGTGTGGTGTGTGTGTGTGTGTGTGTAAATGCCTCTAAGGTTGAACAGGGATATGAAAACCATTTGAGATTTAGTAATGGAAGTCCCAGTGTCTAAGAAAATCAGTTTTCTCACTATTACGTGGGTTTTCCATAAAATTGAAGGATAATATTTTCCTTAGGCTAAAGCAAAGGATGATAGAAATAGGGAAGGCTTTGTAGTCAAACAGACTTTGATATAAACAAGCTTTACCATGAGCTGGGTATGAGGTTTTGACATAGACATTTACTCTCCGCAAATTTAGTTTCAATTCAATGGTATGAGTGATATTGACCCTGCCAGGTTAGTGAAAATAAAATAATGTATGCTTGGCACCTAGCAGACAGTCCAGCCCAATGTGTATTCTCATTGACAATAATTTGATTATTATTCTCAAATATTACATTTATTTAAAATAGATTTATTATTATTCTGAGTGTATTCTCAATGACAATAATAATTTTATTATATTATTATTTTTCATTAGTGCTCTCCCTAGGAGCAAAGACTGAGAACTAGAGTTGTTTATGACCACCAACCTTACACTAGAAGCCCAGTACAACTGGATATTTTCCCCCCATTTTAAATATGGAAAACATGAGACACTGAGATTTAAATAGCAAATTCAACATTAAAGAGTTTGCAATAAATCACTATGTTGACTCAAGGTGTAGAATTTAGAGCTATACAGGTATACCAGGTCTTTCTTGATTTCCTTGATTAGAAAGAAAATCTGGCATCATTCAAATTCCTCTTCTAAATCTGGGGAAGGTCATAACAATCTCCACAAACAGCTGCTTGCCAGTAAGCTGAAGCAGTCTGAAAGCATTCTAGAGCGACACCATCCAGAAATCTAATGCAAGATACATATGTTATTAAAAGTGTTTGGTAGCAACACCAAAACAAGTGCAAAGAAACAGGTGAAATTAATTTTAGTGATACAATTTTTAACTCAACGTTACCAAAATATTATCATTTCAACATGTAACTATTATAAAACATTATTAATGAGATATTTCCTTTTTTTTTTGGTAGAAGTCTTTGAAATCCAAACTGTATTTTACATCTACAACACATCTCATTTCAGACTGGTCACATGTAGCTAGTGGCTACCAAACTGAATATCAATGGTAGACCTCACCTCGCAGTGACAAAAATATAACCACATTTTGAACACTTAAGCTGGGATTCTAAACATCAGGCTATGTTTCCAGGACTCTACGTCTCCAAAAGCAGGCAACTTGGAGGCCTTAGGGTTTCTTCCTGCTGGCACATGGCACATGGCACATGAATGAACCTTGCTCCAAGCTAAGAAGTTATGTTTTTTATTTATAAAGGTTCTTTGAATTACATGTATCATTCTTTTGTCTAAAGAATGACAGGTGATAATTTAAAAGTAAAAACATTTACAAATGCTTTGGGACTTTAAAATTGTATTAATTTTTATCTTCTGTTTCCCTCTAATTCTTGCTTATTTTGATTTTCTTCATTAAAAGAGAGATAAAGTCAAATGTTTGGGGGGCTTTTCACTTTGGGGCCATTATAATTTGTATTGAGGGAATCATGCCAATGCTTAATTCATATCTGTTTTCTCTTTGCCTAATTTATCCATTTCTACTCATAATTTATTTTTCCAATAGTCTTTTTTTTTTCTGTCCCTAATCCATATACTCTCATTTCTCTAAGTAAAATAGATTTGGAAAAACTACTGAGATCTTGATAGTATGCTTTAGCAGGTTAACTCCAAACTTATCAAAACTTTTTGGACAATTTTAAGTGACTTTATTAATAGCTATGTTGAGAACCTTGAATGTAAACCTAAGATTTTTTTAAACACCCAAACGGCCCATTTTTCAAGCACTGTAGTTAAACTTAGGTTTCACTGCAGCAGCCACTGTGAGACTGAGAGTAGAACTATGAGAAGTAGGTAGGACGACAGATGGACTACAGCAACAAGGACACCTCAGAGCAGGTGTTTTCCTCCTTCACAGGCAAGCATCTTAGAGCTTTCTGATGGAATGTATCTGTTTGGAGCGAGAATTCACTGACGAGGGCAGATAGGACTCTGCACAAGAAGGCTTGATTCAGGAAATAATGAGGGAGGACCACATGGAGTGGTTTGATAGAGTGGATTTACTATGGATGCTATGGATAGAGTGACACATAATTAAAATTTTCTTATTTCTCACTAACATGCAACTGAACATATTCAAACAACATAGGAGAGCAATTCTGGAAAACTAATCTAGGGTGGCTGACCTCAAGGCAAACTCTAGGACAAAACCATGGCATCCTTTGCCTTGAAGCTCAACCTCTAGATACCTGTATCCTCCTCATCAACCACTCTTCAGCCTTCTTTCATTATTTTTCCTCTTTAGTGTCCAATGACTTCTTGATCTTCCTTGGAGGCCCCAGCTCACCATCACTACCATTATAGCCCTCCATGCTTCTCAACATTCCTCACTTGCTCAACTCTATCAAACATGACTAGCCTGGGCCAGGCACAGTGGCCCATGCCTGTAATCCCAGTACTTTGGGAGGTCAAGCCAGGAGGATTGCTTGAGGCTAGGAGTTTGAGGCCAGCCTGGACAACATTGTGAGACCTGTCTCTACAAAAAAAAAATATTAGTCAGGTGTGGTGGTATGTGCCTGTAGTCCTAGCCACTCAGGAGGCTGAGGCAGGAGGATCACTTGAGACCAGGGGTTTGAGGCTGTAGTGAGCTATGACTGGGCCACTGCTCCCCAGCCTGGCAACAGAGCGAGACCCTGTCTCTTAGGGGGAAAAAAACAGAGTTAATAAAATGACTAACCTGAATCATATATTGTGACAGTTAATATTGAGTGTCAACTTGACTGGACTGAAGGATGCAAAGTATTGTTATTGGGTGTGTCTATGAGGGAATTGCCAAAGGATATTAACATTTGAGTGGACTGGAGATGCAGACCCACCCTCAATCTGGGTGGGTACCATCTAATCAGCTGTCAGAACGGCTAGAATAAAGCAGGCACAAGAAGGTGGAAAGAGCTGACTTGCTGAGTTTTCCAGCCTTCATCTTTCTCCTGTGCTGGATGCTTCCTGCCCTCGAACATTGGACTCCAAGTTCTTCGGCTTATGATCTCTTGGACTTATACCAGTGGTTTGCCAGGGGCTCTCGGGCCTTCAGCAACAGAGTGAAGGCTGCACTGTCAGCTTCCCTACTTTTGAGGTTTTGGGACTCGGACTGGCTTCCTTGCTCTTCAGCTTGCAGACGGCCTATTGCGGGGCTTCACCTTGTGATCCTGTAAGTTAATTCTCCTTAATAAACTCTCCTTCATATATGCATCTATCCTATTCGTTTTGTCCTGCTAGAGAACGCTAATACATATATTATCTGAATATTTGCTTCTGTGAGAAAAATGGGCACAAATAACTTTTAACCAGAAAAATGCTTTTCTGCTAATTTTGTTTCTCTCTTTTGAGGAACATAGAGATTTAACTCAGTAATAATCTGACATAGGATAGGGTAAACCAGATGCTTACCCAGCTCTCTCATTATTAAAATAGGTAGCCAAAGAGCATTCATAGATACAGAGGGAGTATTTGAGGTCATAGGCCATTAAATTAGCATTACTATATGCTTATTTGTTAGTTTCATCACATCTGGTTCTTTGAATAAAAAGTCTCCATTAATTTAGAAGAGCATATCAAGTTGTTATCTTATTCTGAATGAGAGATACCAAAGTTTTCATTCCAAAATTCTCAAATACCCAGAAACTTACTACTCAGTGGGAGGACATTAGTAAACCCAGAAGACAAAAAGCTAATTAACTGTCTCACTGAAACATTCCTTCCTTTTTGAAAAGTCAACTAGGGACCCATGGACTCTGAGCCCATTGTCAAATGGTGTGTGAAAGAGATCCAAGTTCAACAATAAATATCATCAGCAATATAATGGTTCTCTCCAGCCCTCAGGGCCAAATGGCCTGCATTTTAGCAAATTGATTTTGCTCATGAATTGTGTTAAGCCAAGCAATTGTTTCCCATGACATGCTTGAACCCACGTTTGCTTTGTCTATGAAATTCATGGTTGAATTTGTCCAATTGCTGATTGCTATTCCCATTTGCTTTAATAATAGTCACTTCCTTCATCAGTAATGGGTTTTATATACAGTGCGCAGTCACAGTCATTCAATGTCACCCATAAACATTTGATGAATTGTCCAATACAGTTATGAGAGTTGCTTATTTGCGATACAGCTAGGGTAAGTCTTACTGAGTTAATGAGATGATATGACATTAGGCCATGGGTGTTTCCTCCCCCACATTATCTATACACACTCTTTTATTCAAGGACCCATTTGGGTCATTACCATAATCTTCATCAACTTGTCAAGATAATGAAGGGCCCACTGAGTTCAGGGAAGGCTTGGCATAATTCATGAAAATTTAAAGAACATAGATGTAGCAAGAGTTTGGGCGCTACAGATAAACAAGATCTACATAGACAACCACAAGGAAAGAGCTTCAGCAGACATTCTGCTTTGGAAGGGGGAGAGTTTGAGCTCAGTTTTGAGACAGAACAGAGGCACCTATTCTGAAATGTCTAGGACATACTGCTGGAGGATGAGAAGGTGAAAACAAACTTAGAGACGATAATCAAGGTTGGAAAGAAAGAGTAGCTCTCGAGCCTGCTTTCAGCAAATCCTACATCTGTATTTGTTATGGCCACATAAATCTGGGTTTGGTGGGAGGGGGCAAGTTAGTTATCAACTTTGACATGTGCCTACCAGACTTGCTTAGCAATCAGATGAGGTTTATAATTGCTTCCCCTAACCATTCCAGAGCACCACAATTTGTAGCCTTCTGCACACTGATTTCTGACCAAAGGATTCTGTTCCATTAATGCCCCATTAAATTCACCTCAGATGGCTGATAGCACCATGTTGAACTCTCACTCAGTGTGGCTATGAGTTAGTGAATTGGCCCTCTGAAAAGCAATATATAGTCTCCTTTTAAATTATGTTAGAATGAGTAGAGAATTTCAAGTTCTTCTAGATCAACACCTTGGTTTTTTTAAAAATGTGTTCATTCGTTTTCAAATATTCATTGAAGGTCCAACCTAGGCCAGATTAGATCCTTGCTCTTAAGACTATAACACATAATTGGGGGATCCAGGCATTGAATAATAAAGTAATAAATTATGTCAAGTGTGGGAGGTGTTAAGAATGAAACAGACATGGTAATATGATAGAGTTACTCTAGAGGGAACAGAGGATTAACTATTATAGATGAAATCAGAAAACAGTGAAAAGTATCCTTCGAGGAGGTGACTCAGAGATGAGATTTGAATGATGACATGAAGCCACATGAAGGGGAAGAGAAGATGGTAGACGTTACAGGTGAAGAGAACAACATGTGCAAAGGCACTGAGGTGGGAACAAGAATGATATGTTTGACAAAAGAAGTCAGTGGGAGAGAATGAGACTTACAGGAGCTGGGGAGATGGGGCAGGACCCACCATTGAAGTTAAAGAACTAACCTGGATTTTGGGTTTTACATTTAAGTCTTTAATCCATCTTGAGTTAATTTTTGTATAATATGTAAGGAAGGGGTCCAGTTTCTGTTTTCTGCATATGACTAGCCAGTTTTCCCAACACCATTTATTAAGTAGGTAATCCTTTCCCCATTCTTTGTTTTTGTCTGTCTGTCGAAGATCAGATGGTTGTAGATGTGTGATGTAATTTCTGAAGTCTCTGTTCTGTTCCATTGGTCTATATATCTGTTTTGGTACCAGTACCGTGCTGTTTTAGTTACTGTAGTCTTGTCGTATAGTTGGAAGTCAGATAGCGTGATGCCTCCAGCTTTGTCCTTTTTGATTAGGATTGTCTTGGCTATATGAGCTCTTTTTTGGTTCTATATTAAATTTAAAGTAGTTTTTTCTAATTCTGCAAAGAAAGTCAACAGTAGCTTGATGGGAATAGCATTGAATCTATAAATTACTTTGGGCAATATGGCAATTTTCACGATATTGATTCTTCCTATCTGTGAGAATGGAATGTTTTTCCATTTGTTTGTATTCTCTTATTTCCTTGAGCAGTGGTTTGTAGTTCTCCTTGAAGAGGTCCTTCACATCCCTTGTAAGTAGTAATCCTAGGTATTTTATTCTCTTCGTAGCAATTGTGAATGGGAGTTTGCTAAAAATTTGGCTCTCTGACTATTATTGGTGTATAGGAATGTTTGTGATTTTTGCACATTGATTTTGTATCCTGAGACTTTGCTGAAGATGCTTATCAGCTTAAGGAGGTTTTGGGCTGACACGATGGGGTTTTCTAAATATATAATCATGTCATCTGCAAACACAGACAATTTGACTTCCTTTCTTCCTATTTGAACACCCTTTATTTCTTTCTCTTGCCTGATTGCCCCGGCCAGAACTTCCAACACTATGTTGAATAGGAATGGTGAGAGAGGACATTCTTGTGCTGTGTTGTGTTGTGCTGGTTTCCAAAGGGAATGCTTCCAGCTTTTGCCCATTTCATATGATATTGGCTATGGGTTTGTCAAAAGTAGCTCTTATTATTCTGAGCTATGTTCAATCAATACCTAGTTTATTGAGAGTTTTTAACATGAAGGGATGTTGAATTTTCTCGAAGGCCTTTGCTGCATCTATTGAGATTATCATGTGGTTTTTGTCATTGGTTCTGTTTATGTGATGGATTACGTTTATTGATTCGTGTATGTTGAACTAGCCTTGCATCCCAGAGATGAAGCTGACCTGATCATGGTGGACAAGCTTTTTCACGTACTGCTGGATTTGGTTTGCCAGTATTTTATTAAGGATTTTCACACCGATGTTCATCAGGGATATTGGTCTGAAATTTTCTGTTTTTATTTTGTCTCTGCCAGGTTTTGGTATCAGGATGATACTGGCCTCATAAAATGAATTAGGGAGGAGTCCCTCTTTTGGGATTGTTTGGAATGCTTTCAGAAGGAATGGTACCAGCTCCTCTCTGTACCTTAGGTAGAATTCGGCTGTGAATTCATCTGGTCTTGGGCTTTTTTTGGTTGGGAGGCTATTAATTATTGTCTCATTTTCAGAACTTGTTAGAAAACCTAGGTAATACCATTTAGGACATAGGCATGGGCAAAGACTTCAAGATGAAAACACCAAAAAAAAAAAAAAAATTGCAACAAAAGCCAAAACTGACAAATAGGATTTAACTAAAGAGCTTCTGCGCAGCAAAAGAAACTAGCATCAGAATGAACAGGCAACCTACAGAATGGGAGAAAAATTTTGCAATCTACCCACCTGACAAAGGTCTAATATCCAAAATCTACAAGGAACTTAAATAAATTTACAAGAAACAAACAAACAAACAAAAAATCAAAAAGTGGGCAAAGAATATGAACAGACACTTCTCAAAAGAAGATATTTATGCAGCCAAGAAACACAGGAAAAAAGCTCATCATCACTGATCATCAGACAAATGCAAATCAAAACCACAATGAGATAGCATCTCACACCAGTCAGAATGGCGATTATTAAAACAACAGATGCTGGTGAGTCCGTGAAGAAATAGGAATGCTTTTACATTATTGGTGGGAGTATAAATTAGTTCAACTATTGTGGAAGATTGTGTGGCCATTTCTCAAGGATCTAGAACCAGAAATACCATCTGACCCAGCAATCCCATTACTGGGTATATACCCAAAGGATTATAAATCATTCTACTATACACATGCATATATATGTTTATTGCAGCACTATTTACAACAGCAAAGACTTGGAACCAACCCAAATGTCCATCAGTGATAGACTGGATAAAGAAAAAGTGGTACATATATACCATGGAATACTATGCAGCCATAAAAAAGAATGAGATCATACCTTTTGCAGGGACATGGATGCAGCTGGAAACCATCATTCTCAGCAAACTAACACAGGAACAGGAAACCAAAGATTGCATGTTCTCACTCATAAGTGGGAGGTGAACAATGAGAACACATGGACACACAGAGGGGAAGAACACACACTGGGGTCTGTTGGGGGTGGGGGGTGATGGGGAGGGAAAGTATTAGGACAAATACCTAATGCATGCAGGGCTTAAAACCTAGATGACGGGTTGATAGGTGCAGCAAACCACCATGGCACATGTATACCTATGTAACAAACCTGCACGTTCTGCACATGTATCCCAGAACTTGAAGTTAAAAACAACAACAACAAAAAACAACAAAATAAACTCACCTGGGGCCAGAGCACTGTAAATGAGTAGTCAGGGAGGTTAAACAGATGTTTCAGATAAACAGCATGCCCAGTATACCAGACAGAAGATCCTGGGTAATAGTAATCTTTGAGTGGCAGAGAGAAGAGGAGCAGCCCATGAAATAGGCAAAGATCTTAAACTCCAATGCCTTCAGGAGCTATGCATGCACCATCAGCCAGTGAAGCAAGCCTAGATAGGAGGCAGACATGGCAACTGCATAGGACTAGAGAATGAGCAATATGCCTAACAGCATTTAGATTCATTAAGAAATACTTTACAGCCACAATAAAGCAAATCACCAAAAATACTTTGCAGGCAAAAATAAAACACATATGAGGAGGCAAGCAAAGCCCAAGGACCATCAATGTGCAATGCTGAGCTGCAGGAAAAGCAGGAAGTGGGCTGGGAATGAGAAAAAAATCAGTAAAGTGTGGTTTCCTATACGTTTTTTTAAAAAAAGGTTTTACCTTTTATTTCCATGAACTTAACAAAGAAAACAACATGTTTCACTAGACAGTCACCCAAACATTGTAATACTAATAACAACAACAACAACAACAAAAAACCCCACTATTTGTTACAGAACTTGTAAAACCTGAAAATGGTGGTAATAATAAAATGGTTCAAATGTGTAAAGAGAGGAATCGCAAATCCAAGTGGCCCATCCACCGACCAAATGTAGATATCTTCTTGAAGAATTGTGGCCATCTGCTTTGTGCTTGAGTGAATCCAGGGATGGGAAGCTCACCCCCTTGTAAGGCACTCTTTAAGTGTTCAGAAGGTTTTTTCACTTTGACCTGTTATTATGTAGAGCTAATGATATCTGCCACCTTGTAGTCCGATAATTACAGATATACCCTCTGGAGTCACAAAGAATGTATTTAATATCTTTCCAACTGCCAGCCCTTCAGATAATTTGGAAACAGTGACTCTGTTACTATCTTCCCTCTACAAGTCTTCCTTTTTCCAGGCAAAACATTCCCACCATCAACTACTCCCCAAATCTGTTTTCAGACACAACCGCCCTTCTTATGAACCTTCTTATTTGTCACTAACCATCTTAAAACAGTGCCCAGAAAGAACACAATGTTCCTAGCCAATTTATACTCTGGGGCTTCTTTAGGCATAATTTTCTACGTCTGCAGCAGTAGAAATACAATTACATTTTATGGAGCTCAGCCTCCTGCTGTTCCTGTTTCCTACCTCTCACCCTCCAAGGCAGTCTGTTTGTTGAATGTCCTGAACAGATGTATAATCTAGAGCGAGTGCTCCCATCAATATAAAGAATGCCATCCCTCATCACTCCATCACTTCTGATTAAGATCACTTGGTCTAATGTACATTAAGTTCTATACCAATAATGCCTGTGCGGAGCTGCATGCTTTTCATACCTCTTTCTGAATACTGTGTTATTAGATACTCAGCCTGGAGAAGCATTTTCATACAAAGAGGAAGACAAAACTGAGAAAGAATGGTTAAAGACAAAGGGAAAATTGGGAATCTCACTGTTGGAAAGAATGGTAGATGGGAACATCCAATGACCTGGCTTTGAATCTGGTTCTCTACTAACCATTGCTACTTAAAAAAGTAGTAATAATAACAATAAGAACAGAAACTGCTATCTATTAACAAATTCTTGGTAAGTACCAAGCCCTGAAATAAGTCTTTCAGGCTTCGATATCATATGGTTAGGAGATGCCACTGGGATTTGAACTTACTTCTGCCTGTTTCTAGACTTCAATCTCTACACAGTCTTTTACCACAATCTCCCTTAGTGGATACTGTCTATACTACATATGACTTATACCACTGATTTAAAAAAAAAAGAAAAGAAAGAACTCTTAGAGTAATTACTTCTCCTGAGATGATCCTCCAAAATGTAGAAGTAGAAACATGTGTTTTCTTATCTGTGGGGCCATCAGAGCATGCAGACAAGGGCAAAAGAATAAGAGAGGAGAGCGAGGCCATACACCAACCACAGTGCTGTACATTGTGTCTTGAACTGGGCTGAAATGTAACCATGCAGCTTCTGTTTCAAGCATATTTGGAACATCGACAAGATTTCAAGGTGACTGTTCAGCCTAAGAAAACAGCGTTTTCAAGCACTTTTAATGCTACCTTAGCAGTACTTACTAGTATATAATTCATGTGCTAATTTATTCATTAAAACAGTCTGCATTTGGCAACATTTTGTTAACCTTAGTTTACATGACTGAGATTGGTATTTGTATTTTAATTACATCTCTTTATAATTACTCTATAATTCTGATTTTCTTCCAATGTGAACTAAGCCTTTATCAATCCCCAAACTGCATTCCACATCCAATGAAAATGAGTTCAAATTATAGTTTTATAGAATATGGCTTTGGAAAACCCAGAGAGCCTATTCCCAAAGGTAGTCATGCATCAGAGCCTCCTGGGAATTTCCTTATATAATGACTGATTCCTGAGGGCTGTGCAATCTACTCGATCAGAATCTCCAGGGACAGGACCTCCTGAGAATTGAGATCTGCAGCAACTAGTCCACAAATCAGCACTTAGGTACTGGTGACTAGATTATTTCCACTCTACGCACATCCACTACAGCTCTTGGAAAACATAGGAAGCAAAAGATAGTAAGGGTTATCCTAAAGGCAGAATAACCAGCCACTTCACGAAATCCAATGCATCCCAGAAACATTAATTATAAGTTTCATTATTAACTGCTGACCTATTGTTCTTTATTTTCAGGATTTGAGTTGCCATTTTAATGTCAGTACTGCAAAGAAGCCCTATAGACACACACACAAAAAGTTGCATAGATTTTAACTGGTCCCTGGAAACAAGGTAGAGATAATCATGTGGTTTATTTGACAGAGCCACATGATAAACAATCTAGATAAACAATGTGTTTTAAAACGCATTCTCAAAGAGTTAAAACAGGAATGTCAAATAGACAGCAAATATGATACCTCCCTCCTATCTGATGCCCTTGGCAGGCATTGCTAATCAATCACAGCACTTTTCCTTGCATCCACAAACAGCCTCAAAGTCCTTTTAACCAATCACTCCAGGGCACTAGTGCTATCTAATCTGCTCTACCATGTGGGGGACATACTTTCCCCTCTTTGGCTAGAATAAACAGGTAAACTGAAATCACCTTATATTTTATAACAGCCTGATCCATGACAGGCTCTACACTCCACATGGTGGAAATGGGCATCTGAAGGTTCTCATGTAGACAGGGCTTTAGGTGAGGATCACCTGGCTCTTGCCGATTCATGGTTGTAGTGGTTTTACACTTATATCTTTGAATGGGAGTACTTAGAAATAAATTAACTTCTTTAATATTTATGATATGTGAGTTACACTTATTCAAACCAACCTAGTTTTTCCTCACAATAATTCAGTTTCGCTTTGAATAAATGCTGTTGGGAACGACAAGCTGAGTTCCAAAGTGTTTTAAAAATTAAGTGTAGCATTTGACTAAAACAATCATCTATCAATCTGCTTGATTTTCACCGGTAGCACCATAGGTTTTCTTCTGTGGAGATTCTGGGCCGTATCTCCATGCAAATATTTACTGTCCTGGTAAATGACAGGATAGGAATCACAAGGACACTTGTTTTCTGCTGGTTTTCATTTGAAAAAGAAAATCATTATAATTAATTAGTCTTGGGTTCCCATGATGGCCATTCTTGACTCCTTGGCTTCTACTGCCACTTTCCAAGTCAGACTAAATAGAATTCCATTTCAGACCATATGTAGGGTAATACTTGATCCATTAGGTTGATGTCATCCCAACGACAGTCCCCATGATCAAACAATAAGATCAGAGAGAGCAGACCCACCTTCTCATAGATGCTGTCATTCCTGTGAAAGTCTCCAGCCTTCCTGGGAAGAACATGGACGTGAACGTGCTGAAAATGTACAAGAAAGAAAAAAGTAAATGTGATTATCTCCCCATGTATTTTTAGACTTGACAGTGATGATCTCATGAAGCCCAATTACTCCATGATGGTTCCTGCTGGGTTATTTTTCAGAGGAAGTTGATATCCACCTTCGGTAACTATACCTGAATTCTGCTGAGAAGAGAGCGCACTAAGCAAGAGAGAACAACTTGGTGGTATATATACAAGAGTTGGAGTGAAATGCTAGAGTGTTTCAGAGGCTCTATGGAATTATTCATGGTTGTCAGTCTTGGTTGTAGTTAGCCAGTGCTTTGAAATGACAGCACATCTTCAAAGATGACCATCATGACTCTGAATCTGACAAGAAATAAGAATTGGCTAACAGAGAACTGCATAAGTAAAGAGCGAATAAATGAGAGTAGCAAGTAGTATAGGCAGAATTACAGACTCAGAGCTTTGAGAAATAATCGTATAATAGTAATACAAACAGTTCTCATTTATTAAGCATTTATCCTATGATAAGGAAAGCTGTGTGTTTGGCATTCTGTCATTTAGTACTCTTAAAAATCCTGTAAGGCAGCCGGGCGCAGTGGCTTACGCCTGTAATCCCAGCACCTTGGGAGACCAAGGGGGGCAGATCACAAGGTCAGGAGATCGAGACCATCCTGGCCAACACGGTGAAACCCTGTCTCTACTGAAAATACAAAAACAAAAAATTAGGAGGCTGAGGCAGGAGAATGGCGTGAACCCAGGAGGCAGAGCTTGCAGTGAGACAAGATCACGCCACTGCATTCCAGCCTGGGCAACAGAGTAAGACTCCTTCTCAAAAAAAAAAAAAAAAAATCCTGTGAGGCAAGGTCTACTATGATCTCCATTTCAGAGAAGAGGAAATCAATGTTTGGTGAGGCCAGAGCACCACAGGAAGTAAAAGTCAGCACCGGAAATGAGGCCTCTTGGCTTTTGCTCTCACGTGTTTCATTAGCACATGCACTGATTCTGCGAATTTAATCTTTTAAATAGCCCATTTCCCTAGTCTACTAAAGCACCCAGGTAATATACATAGCAATGCTATTATGCAATGATCGTGAATCAAGGCTCAGAGCATATCTAATTCAATATATTCTTTAAGGCTAAACTGCCATTTGAAAGTTTTACTTTCCAAATAGCCTCTATTGTACCTTGGGTGAAGTTAAACCTCACTTCTGCCCTTGAGCTATGTTCCACTTTTATTACAAACCATGGCGAGGAATGTGAAAATGAAGAGCTTAAATAGAGGCAGACAGTGGGTCAAACCTCATCCCTGATCACCCACCCCTTCTTGATTACTGCGATCGGGCTCCAAGGCTCCAAAAGGCCTCCAGAGAACATAAGATTAAGTGTCCCTGTGGCTTTGCAGTACAAGGAGGGGGAAAATGATACCCTATTAAAGCTGAGGCAGGGTACAACGTGGTCCAAGGTGAATGAAGCAGAGAGGAGCTTCAAAGCAGCCCCTGAGCACAGTTCCCAAAGAGTGACATGCTTTTGCCAGAATATTCACCAGTCAATGATAAAGACAGTCATGGATCTCTCAGCAACTGGGCCAAGTGTGTATTTAAGTCACAAAGATTATGTGAGCATGGAGAGAGAAAGTGAAAGAACAAGGAAAAAATAAATCACAAACTACCCATGAAACCAAATTCTTAGGAGAAAGCCAGGCAGGTGGGCCTGGGCTGAAATCTATTGAAATCTCTAGATGGGCTGACTTAAAAGCAAAACCAGGAAAATAACATAGCACAAGGATAGAGACCACCCTTAGAAGGAGCCTTCATTCACTCTTTAATTCCAGAATCTCTTGCTATCCTTACTTCTTTTCATCTTTTTCTCCTTTCTTCCTTCTTTCCCCCTCCTCCTTTCTTCCCCTCTTCCTCCCTCCCATCTATCCATCTTTCACCACCTCCCTAGTACATTGTAGGAAGTTCCAGACCAGTGTCTTGCAGTTAAACATCCTAATACAAATCCTGGACCTACCACAAACTAACTGTGTGACCTTGCCTCACAAAGTCTATGTGTCAGTATCCTTATCTATATGGGGATTATAATGGTTGCTACCTCACAGGGTTAAGAGGATTAAGTCTGCTAACCATGTGCTGAGCATTCAGCTTTGCATGTAGTTACTACTCATTACCTAGAAATGTACAAGAATTACTTTTATTATTTAAAAAAACACATTTAAACCTGAAGACCAAGTAGACATCACATTCAGGGATTGATTTCTGTACCAGCAAAAAAAAAAAAAAAAAAAAAAGGAAAGATATTAAGAAGCTCCTTGAATGAGGGCATTGTTTAAGCATCTCTTTGGCAAAAGCTGGTTTCTGTTGCTTTGACTAGCCATTCTCAATCTTCTACCTGTACTTGGGGCTTGTTAAAATGCAGACTACAGGGCCCTGAAAGTCCACATTTCTAACAAGCTCCCAGCTGATGCTGGTCTAATGCCACACTTCGAGAACCACTGGCTTACAATATCCATCTGGTTTCTTACCTCGCTTCTGCCAGTGTGGGCACTGAGGTCACTCGCTGTTTTGCCTGCCCTACTGCATTATGTGTAGACTCTTTGTCTCTTTTCTTGTTTTTTCCTCTTTTCCTTCCTTCTGTCTTTTCTTTCTCTTCTTTTCCTCCTTCGTTTTTATTTTTTTCCCTTCCCTTCCTTCTTTTCTTTCTCCCCATAGAATCTCACTCTGTCACCCAGGATGGAGTACAGTGATACAATCATAGCTCACCGCAGCCTTCAACTCCCAGGCTCAAGAGATCCTCCTGCCTCAGCCTCCCAAAGCTGGGACTACAGGTGCATGCCACCACACCAAGCTAACTTTTTTTTTTTTCCTCATATTTTTAGCAATGGAGTTCTCACTATGTTGCCCAGTCTTGTCTCAAACTCCTGGCCTCAAGCAATCCCCTCTCCTCAGCCTCCCAAGTAGCTGGCATTACAGGTGTGAGCTACTACGTCCAGTATGTGGAGACATCTTTCTGAATGCTTCTCTGGCTTTCTGCACTCTGACAACTCTCCTTGCCTGATCCTCAGGAATATGCCTGTCAGTATCCACTACTAACATACAGTGGGCTGCGAACCTGCACTTGGGAACCTCCAGGGTCCAGGTCTATCCCCTGCCTCCTTTTCTTTATCCTCCTCTTCTGGGTTTAGTGTTCAGGGCTATCTCTATAGGCTATGTTACCACCAAGTTCTAGAAAAGCCACTCTTGATCACTGGTAACCACTTGAAATTCGCTGTGACACACTAAAGACAGTAAACAGCTCACTGTACAGGTGGTTTTTTCCCAAGGGCATAGATCTCAACCCACCCTGATATCTTGACATAATTTCTTAAGTGACAGGCTGATCACAGGATGCTGACAACCCACTCGGCTTCTCAGAACAGGGAAATCATGATAAAGCCAGCTCAAAGCCTCATTGCTGTGAAAAAATACCATCACTATGGCCTTCGAACAGAATGACATTCTGATAAAACCCTATGAATATCAGAGATGAAGATAATTTGATATAATCTGTTCTTAGTGGTTTCATATTAAGCTGTGGTGATCACAACTTACTTTTCTAAGTGCCAACAAAACATATATTTAATAAAAGCCTTCCACAAATTTGCCAGGAGTTGCAGTTTAGCTGCTTGAGTTAGAAGAGTATCTTTTTAAAGTCCCATGACACATTCCACACCAAAAATGTTTTCATGGTCAAATAACGTTTCACAAAGGTCATTATCACATTAAAGTATGAGAACTTCCACACAAAAGATGCTTGTTTAACTTCATCTAATATAGCATTCTAGAAACTTATTTGACTGTGGAGTCCTGATTTTTATTCATGTAACACTTCTGTAGACTTTTCTAAAGTGTACATTCATTCACTCAAAAATATCTATTTCTAGGTGCTATTCTAGGAACGAGGGCTATGGTAATGGACAAGACAAAGCCTCTGTCCCCACAGAGCTTATATTCCAATGGGTGATGCAGAAGATAAGGAAATGACTCATTTTATATTCTAATTTTGGATAGAAATAAGTGTCATGAAGAAAAACATAATGGTATAAGGTAAATAGTGAGCACTGAGCCATTCTAACTTTTGACGTTTGGGAAGAGAAGTAGGACCCAATTTAAGGCTGTAGTGAGGAAAGAGGCAAAATCAAGAGAGGGTAAGTTCCAACAGCCCAGAGAACAAATTTCAAAGAGGGTATCACTAACAGTGTGAAATGTTTTTGAAAGCTTGAATTGTTTCAGTAAGGCTAGGAGAACAAAATACCATGAAAAGATGCTCAACATTATTAGTCATTAGGGAAATGCAAATGAAAACCACACTGAGCTACCACTTCATAATCACTAGAAAGGCAATAATCAAAAGACACAATAACAAGTGTTGGGCAGAGTGTGGAGAACTGGAACCCTCCTACACTGCTGGGAATGTAAAATCATGCAGCTACTTTGGAAAACAGTTTGGCAGTTCCTCAAAAAAGTTTAACATCGAGTTACCATGTGACTCAGATTTCTGATCCTAACACATACCGAAGAGAACTGAAGACATATGTCCATACAAAAACTTGTATGTGAATGTTTACAGCAACATTATTCACAACCACCAAAAAGTATAAACAACCCAAATGACTATCAACTGATCAATGGTAAACAAAGTGCAGTATATGAAGACAATAGGATATGATTTGACCATAAAAAGGAGTGATGTACACTAAGTGAAAGCATCATGCTCAGGGAAATAAGCCAGACAAAAACGGCAACATATTGTACAATGCCATTTATATGAAAATGCCAAACTAGGCTGATTCATAGAGAAAGAAAGATTTGTGGTTGCGAAGAGAGATGCAGGGTAACTGCTAACGGGCACAGGGTTTCTTTTGGGTTAATGGATATGTTCTGGAATTATATAGCAGTGATGGTTGCACAACTTTGTGACTATACTAAAAGAATGAACTGTGTACTTTAATAGGGTTTCTTTTACATTATGTGAATTATATCTCAATAAAGCTATTACTCAAAACAAAACAAAAAAAAAAAACAAAAAAAAAGTGCAGGCCGGGCGCTGTGGTTCATGTCTGTAATCCCAGCACTTTGGGAGGCTGAGGTGGGTGGATCACGAGGTCAGGAGTTCGAGACCAGTCTGACCAACATGGTGAAACCTTGTCTCTACTAAAAATACACAAAAAGTTAGCCAGACTTGGTGGCACATGCCTGTAATCCCAGCTACTCAGGAGGCCGAGGCAGGAGAATCATGTGAACCCAGGAGGCAGAGGTTGCAGTGAGCCAAGATTGTGCCACTGCACTCCAGTCTGGGCGACAGAGCAAGACTCCATTTCAAAAACAAACAAACAAACAAACAAACAAAAACAAAACTTAACTGCAGTGGGTTTCAGAGCAAGCGGGAGGTGAAGAAATAGAGACAGCGTGCAGTGCCGTCAGTTTTAGAGGCTCTGCCTCTTCTGCGCTGTCTCTGCTCCTTCCTCCATCTCTTTGAACACACCTCTTCTGCCCACACTCACCTGAGGATTGTCAGTGTGGTCATACTGATATCTTTTTTCCTTGTCAGAGTATATTGTAATTCAATTCTAAAGGACACAAACATGGTTCATGGCGGAGGAAAGGGCAAGGAAGGCTGAAGAGCGACCCTGCTCCACAGCCGGGGTCCTGCAACCTCAACCAGTTGGCCCTGTGTGAATCCTTCTCCCTCACATGTGCCAATGAGCAACTGCAGAAGGCAGGTCTGATTCTAAAGAATAACAGACGATACTGTGGTCAAAAGATAATGGCCACCTTCAAAGACATCCATGTCCTAATCCCTGACCTGTGATTCTATTAAGTTACAAAAGATAAATTATGGCTGCACATGAATTAAGGTTACTAACCAGCTGACCTTAAGATTGTGAGAGGTATCACAGATTTTCCAGGTTTGGCTCAATGTCATCAGGAGTCCTTAAAACTGGAAGAGGGTGAACATCATCAAAATTGTAAGAATGTGAAAAGCCAAGCCAGAGACTGGCAGAAAGGATTTGCAAATCACCTATCTGATAAGGGAAGTATGTCCAGAACACATAAAGAATTACTTACAACTAAGTAATAAAAAGGCAACAATCCTAAGTAAAATGGGCAAAGGATATGAACAGACATTTCTCCAAAGAGGATGGATAAATGAATACATGGAAAGATGCTCAACATCCTTAGCCCAAAACCACAATGACAATATCACTTAACAAATACTAGGGTAACTGTAATAAAGAGGACAGAAGGCCGGGTGCAGCGGCTCATGCCTGTAATCCCAGCACTTTGGGAGGCCAAGGTGGGTGCATCACAAGGTCAGGAGTTCCAAACCAGCCTGGCCAATATAGTGAAACCCTGTCTCCACTAAAAAATACAAAAATTAGCCAGGCGTGCTGGCAGGTGCCTGTAATCCCAGCTACTCAGGAGACTGAGGTAGGAGAATCACCTGAACCCGGGAGGTGGAGGTTGCAGTGAGCCGAGATTGCACCACTGCACTCCAGCCTGGGTGACAGAGTGAGTCCATTTCAGAAAAAAAAAAAAAAAGATAACAACAAATGCTGGCAAGGAAGTAGAGAAATTGGAACCCTAGTACAAGCTGGTGCAGATGCAAAATGGTAAGGCTGCTTTAGAAAACAATTTCTGCAGTTCCCCAAAAGGTTAACAATAATGTTACCGTATGACCCATGCACTGTTTCCAGCAATTTGTTATAGCAACAAGTAGAGAATGAATACAGATGCCTTGATATTTTTATTGCATAGTTTACACATTTTTCTTATCTCTGCAACACCTCTATGAAGTCAGTATTATTCTACCAATTTTGTAGGTAAGAAGACAAAATTTTCTCTCAGCAAGACTCGGGGGAATCTTCATCTATTGCCTTTTTTTTTTTTTTTTTGAGACAGGGTCTAACTCTGTCACCCAGGCTGGAGCGCAGTGGCACGATCTCGGCTCACTGCAACCTCTGCCTCCTGAGTTTAAGTGAATCTCCTGACTCAGCCTCCTGAGTAGCTGGGACTACAGGAGCACGCCACTATGCCAGGCTAATTTTTTTTTCTTTTTGTATTTTTAGTAGAGACAGGATTCTACCATGTTGGCCAGGCTGGTCTCGAACTCCTGACCTCAGGTGATCACACCCAGCCTCTATTGTTTCTTCTATATTTGGATAATCACCAAAAGCTCTCAACTTGGAATAACCACATGCAATGTAACAATAAGATTGTTTCCATTTGTCGAATATCAAGGTCAAAAACTTATAGCATAGAAAATCTGAAAGAGACAGAAAAACACACAGGAGAAAAATTAGATCACCAGTTAATCTCACTACCAAGCAATAGCAATCCTGTTCTTCATATAGAGTGATACGAATATGATATATACTTTTTTTTTAGTCTCAATTGCCCTAGACACAAACCCTGAAGCAAGGATGAGAGTGCAAGTAGTTTATTTGGTGGGTGATCCCTGGAAACACAAGTAAGGGAGTATGCATCAAGGAAACAGGAAAGGAAAGGAGGCCAATATAGGATGTGTGATCAAGTGAGTTATTATTTCGTGTGACTGGAGCTTATAAAACCTGCTAGAGAACTCTGAAAGCCAGTGAAAAACATGCATCCCAGAGTTATTCCAGCCGAGGGGTGAGGGAACTAGCATATTCATACACCAACTCCTGTCCTCACTGGTTGAGAACTGCTCCTGGGGAGGCATCAATACTCCAGCATTTCTGCTTTCTCCCACCCGGAGAGTGAGAAAAGCCAGGTGTCCAGGGTCAGTCAGATGGAAGCCAGGCTAGGTAGGACGCATTGCAGCCATGGCGGGTGTGGGTAACACAATATGGGCAGAGCACAGACCCCATTTGTAGCAATGCTCTGCACGGTGCTGTCTTGTTTCTGACACCTGGAGTCTCCTAATTTGCTGCTGAACTGAAAGTTCAAGTATTTAGTCTCCTTTCCATGGGTGAGATAACCGATAAAGATCTGGTCCGTGGTTCCTAAACTGTAAAAAGCCCTAGAGCTTCCAGAACAAGCCTGGTATGTCCAGGGAGCAGCTCATGATGGAAGTAAGAATGGGGCACCAGAAAGGGCAGCAGGCTTCCGTTCCCCCTCCATGATTCAAACAGAGCAGCTCTGTTTTATCTGTTTCTGTGTTGGGATCCCATGCACAATTTCATTTGCAAAATGAATTTGTTACTAAAACAAACCAACAGAAAATCTTTGAAAACCACTAGGATTAGAATTGGGAAACATTAGGGGGATAGTAAGAGTGTCTAATTTCTTCATTTCACCGAAGAGGAGAGTGGCTCTTAGAAGACCAATAGCAAAGCAATGGCAGGGCCAGGACTAGAACCATGAGAACCCTGAAACCCTGACTTGTGTTCCAGTGCTTTCCACCACATCTTGCCCATCCTACCTTTCCCAGATCTCAAAAAGGCAGAAGCCCCTACAATTAAGCAGTTTGATGTTCCGTCACTGGAGATGGGTGGCCAAGGTTCAGATCCTACCTATTCTTTTTACTGAGTCGATTTCTTAACTTCTTTCATATTCTCTCATTTTTCAAGTGGGCACAAAACCAGTATCCCGGCAACTTAAGACTATTATGTTGATTATGTGAAATACGTAGGTAAAGCGCTTAAGCTAATGCTGCACATTCTGAATAATCAGTCAATTCCAGCAGTGACTATATTACAGGACATTAGTTTTAAAAATAATTTTGACAACCTGCTTCTGTTCTAAACCAGAAGGCTTAATTCTATGGTGAGCCTTGCTGAATGTATTCTACTTCACTCAGACCATCACGAGCCCCAAAGCTGTGTGTTCTACATGTCTGGATTTTGCCTTTCTTGATTTGGGGAGGCCTCATCTTCTGCAACTAAGTCAAGGGTCAGCATGAAATTATTGACAGCTACTTAGTTCTAAAATAAATGTCACTGGAAGTAATGCTACTTACAGGACTTTGAGGATACCTCAGCATGATCAACTCAAGAATCAAATTAGTGGTCTGTCAAAATGCACAGGCACACTGATGGTTTCTGATGCTACTGTCAATGACCTCCTTCACTTAGAATATTAGCAATGCTTAGGCAGTGGTGTGCCTTTCAGGAAACAGAGGAAACACAGTGCTTTCCATGTGTTCAAAGTGTCCCAATCAAGTTGGGAAACTTCAAGGAAAATCTAAAATAAAAAACCAATTCAGTTTGAACAAACAAAACAAACAAACAGAACACCTCCTAGAATTTGTGGAGACCCTGTGGAGTTTTGTGGCTTAACAATTGTGTTTTTAAGCCATACATCACTGGTGGTGCTCCAATTGTGAGTTATAATAATATTTCATAAGAGAGATGGTGCTCTCATGACATATGGGTGCCGTACATCATCTAAGCACCATAGCTTTGATGATGTATTGCTCCAAACCACAATGAGAGTTTAGAGCAGCTTTTAGCAACCAGACAGCTTTAAATTTCAAATTTTCAAAAATTAAGATCTTTTCAAGTAAAAAAAAAAAAGCAAGATGATGGGATCTGATGCTATATGAAGTGTCACTGACCTCTGAGAGCCTGGGTATATGCCTTTTCCTTTTGGCTTTGAGCTCACAAGGTGGAAATCATCGGCAGGTTCTTCTTCAATTCCTCCTCCATGAGCACAGAGGCCCAGGAACTGAACAGACATGAGCAAGTGTCAATGCATCCATTTTGCCAATCAATTTCCTCCATCTTCCACACTGCAAGCCTGAGTAGCTAGCTCATCATCATCCCAAAGTACTGGACTGCATAAAATGCTGTGATAGGCATTGGATAAACCCAGGAGAAGTGTTTTTTTTTTTTAAATTTTTAATTTTTTGGTTTGTTTTAAGGAGATCTTCCACTGAAATTCAGAACAAAAAGAACAGATAAAAAGTAGATAGACTTCCTTACTCATTGCTCTCAAACTCAAAACAGGGCATGTAGGAAGAAAACATGCCTTGTCTAGCATTTGTCTTTGTAAAGCAAAGGAAGCACTGATTCCAAATGAGGAGAAAAAGGTGAATGGCATATGGGCTTCTGATCCAGAGTAGGAGAGGGAGCTGTTGTCATAGTTCTGTCACCTTTCCTATTTTAACGATGTGTTTATAAGATGGTAATGTGGCTTATGAGAATGTACCCACTTCGTTTAAAAACCACTCACTTTTGGGGGCAAAGTAATCACAATCAATTAAGAAAACAGGTGTTGAGAGAACTTCTCCTCCCCCTCCCGCTTTTTAAAAAAATCCTACTGCAATAAACAGAACAAAATGAGAAATCTTCCTACTGTTTGTGTAATAGACCTAAACAGGAACAGTGAGAGACAATCACATTTCAAGTGGCTTCTTCCATTTTCCTTTACTAAGTGAATTAAAGGAAAGAATGAGAGTAGTTGCTGCCATGTGGAGGGAAACATCTGGGCAGAAGGAATTAACAGTCTTCCCTCCCATTCTCCTGCCTCTGATTTTTTGCTCCTTGGGCTTCCTCCAGTAGATTCCAACTCTCAAATTACTGTAGATATTTTGCATCCAGCTCCCTTCTTGACCACTTCCAAAGGGCAAAAACATCTTATTTCCACCAAAGAAAACCACTGGCTATCTCAGGAAGACGTTCCAGGCTTCTTTTCTCCCATAGTAGTAAGTTAACTATACAGTTTGGGTAACAAAGACATGGAAATAAATGCATCGCCCACTATTCTGAGGCTGTCAGTTGAAAGGTGAATGAGGCAGGCTTTGCATCTAGAGAAATATGGGTTCTTTCATGGGCTGGTAAATAAATCCCCCAAATTCAGTCCTCTTCTTCTCTATAAAGAGAATACTGACACATCACTTAATTATTTCTTTCACATAAGCCAAAAAGCTTTACTTACATATTTATAGTAATATCACACCATTCATCCACCCACTGTTTTCAAGTCATTATCAGTTCTAAGACTTGCTGCCATTTATATAAGAATATTATATGTTGGAACTGTACTTAGTACTGTATATTATCACGTCCTCACCAAAACATGAAAAAATGGAAACTGTTATTGTCTCCTTTTTTTTTTTTTTTTTTTTTTTTTTTTTTTTTTTTTTTCCAGTAAGCAAAGTGATGCTTACTGGAATTAAAAAAATTGTGCAGCCTCACCAAGCTGGCAAAAGTGGCCGAGCTAAGATTCTAAGTCAGGTTGATGGGATGTCAAGCGTCATCTGTATTTTGCTATGCTCCTTCCTGATTAAATAACTATTGTCTGGGTGACCACATGCCCCTCTTTGTTTGGAACCATCCAGGTTCAGGCCTGCAGGTATGAACAGGCCAGTGTAATAACAAACGGCAACTTCTTTCACTCTCCTAAGTTCTGCTTTGGACAATAAATTATATGGTCTCCCTAACTAGTAGTATAGTTCATGCCAGGAAATTTTATTTCTGCTGATTCTAACTATTCTCATCTGCAGGTAGCAGGGGAAAAACAAAGAAGAAAGGAAAGAAAGAAGGCTTTTGGAAGTTTTTAAAGAATGGATACTAACTCTTATCTACCACTACCTTTCATGAAACCTCCAGTAGGTTCAGAGTACAGCTCTGGGAGGGAAAAAGAAATACTTTACACTGAAACAGGGCCCCTCAAGCTCTAAAAAAAAAAACCTCGAGCATGCTAGAAACCTCTCCAGCTGAGCATTCTTTGCTGATTATCATCACAAGAGGCAACAGTAATAGCTGTTGCTATTTATTAAGCTCTTACTATATGCCAACCACCATATGCCAGAAACTGAGCTAAGCACTTTCTTTGTAAGATCTCAATTATTTATCATAAACTGCATGATAGATATAATCCAAATCATTGTCATCATTAATTTATAGATGAAGAAACTAAGGCTGAGGAAGGTGAAATGAGTAGGTCTGTCTGATGCCAACATCCAAGTGTGATACTACTATTGACACTCTGATACAGTTGAACACAGCCTAGTAAAAGTTCTAAGCCCATTGCCCCCGCACCCCCTGCTATTCACCTTTATGATATTAAGCTCTTCTGCAACAGAGTCCCATTAGAGAGAATAGGCTTCTAATAAATTTGAGATCAATCTTGTACAAATATTCTGCATTATCTTTTGGCTTGTGATTGGTTTTCAGTGACATAACAGCTTTAAATTCTTAAAGCTATTCAATGAGAATAGAGTAGATGTATTAGTCTGTTCTCACACTGCTAATAAAGACATACCTGAGACTGGATAATTTATAAAGGAAAGAGGTTTAATTGACTCACAGTTCAATTATAAGTAAATCTTTTTGGCTTATGTGAAAGCCACATAAGCCACATGAGGCTAAGGAGGCCTCAGGAAACTTACAATCATGGCAGAAGGGGAAGCAAACACATCCTTCACATGGGAGCAGCAAGGAGCAGAATGAGTGCCCAGTGAAGGGGAAGCCCCCTATAAAACTATCAGATCTCATGAGAACTAACTCACTATCACGAGAACATGATGGGGTAAACCACCCCCATGATTCAACTATCTCCATCTGGTCCCACCCACTACATGTGGGGATTATGGGAACTACAATTCAAGATGAGATTTGGGTGTGGACACAGTCAAACTGTATCAGTAGAATTTATGATCACTACCTCTAGAGAAGTTGACAAACCTAATCAAGAGCTATAAAACCAGAATAACTCCAGATGGAGGGCTCTCAGATGAGGTCATCCCTACTGCCTTGGGTTATGGACAGGTAGAACCCTGGGAAGACCATTCCAGGATAAAGAGTTTTCCTGTTCAGTCAGATATGCAGGAGCTCAGAGGTCCTTTGTAAAGTTGGTTCTGTTTGCTGCTGGGTGGGAAGGGACAGTGCCTTAGTAATGTCTCCATCTGAAAATGTATAAATGTTTCAAAATGACTTTTAGGAGACACAGAGGATGTTTCAAGATTTGTCACCCTTGTACTTTATCAGCTGTTGTTGTAGTCACCGAGTTTATAGTACATGTGCTTGGTAGAAAAAATTATAAGTGTTCTTCCTTCCATGTGGAATTCCTTTCTCTTTCCTTCTCTTCCTCTGAGTTTTAAAGAGCATGCTCAAATACCACCTCCTTTGTGTAGCCTTCAGACTCTTTCAGGCTCTTCTGATTCATTATACATATGTCCATGACAGCTTTTTACCACAAAGTATAAGTAATTACAGGTTTTCTCTTCTACTAGTCTGGAACTCTGTGCTATTTGTTACTTATTTTTCCCCTGATTATTTCTTTTCCCTAACCCTAGGTTCCTAGGTTAGAAGACATATCTTCTAAATGTTGAATGGATGGATGAATGGATGGATGGATGGATAGCTGGCTGGCTGGCTGGCTGGGTGGATGGGTGGATGGGTGGATGGGTGGTGGATGGGTGAATGGATGGGGAGATGAATAGATGGATGGGTATCCACCATGGGTGGGTGGATGGGTGGGTAGCTAGGTACATGAGTGGGAATGTGGACAGATAGGTGCATGGATGGATGAACGGATGGTTAAAAAATGGACAACTATTCATGCCTGTAATCCCAGCACTTTGGGAGGCCGAAGCGGGTGGATCACGAGGTCAGGAAATTGAGACCATCCTGGCTAACATGATGAAACCCCATCTCTACTAAAAATACAAAAAATTGGCCAGGCATGGTGGCAGGTGCCTGTAGACCCAGCTGCTTGGTAGACTGAGGCAAGAGAATGGCATGAACCTGGAAGGTGGAGCTTGCAGTGAGCCGAGATTGCACCACTGCACTCTAGCCTGGGCAACAGAGCAAGACTCTGTCTCAAAAAAAAAAAAAAAAAAAAAAAAGGACAACTACACTGCTTTTAATTTCTTAGCCTACTTGAAAGAAGAAACAATACATGCACTGATTTTCTTGGCTATTCTTGTCTTTTTCTTTTGCTTGAAAGTTCTTGTGCATACGAAGATATGGCCTATGAAGAGTCATTATGATCACATTGTACACACCTTTCTTCCCCATTGAAAAGTATCTTTTTACCAATATGTAAGTTTGAAGTTCTTGTGTTTCTAGCCTCACATAAATCCCTTTTAAAAAACTCCTCAGATATGCTCAAGTGTCTAGAGAAATAGCTCATCCTAAAAACAGTCAGCATTGCTAGGACTGCCAAGAGGACGTATTTGTTGTTCAGTATTAACTTCATTAAGAGTTACTGTGGTTCTCTCTCAGGAGAGAAGAAGAAACCTACCCTTTTTTTGGATATCTTCTGATTTTTACAAATTAATTACAGGGCGCTCTCTTTGTTAGACAAAATATCAAGAATATGTATTTTTTTATTTATACATCATATCAGAACATTAATTTGTAGAGTGATTCCCTCTGGGTGCCTTTCTGTTGGGTACACAAAGAAAGGATTTGGATGCAAATGAAAAAGTGATAGCATTTTTTCTTGTCTTACTCATTTTGTGACAAATGCACATTGCTTTACTGTTTGCTATACACATAATTACAGTTCTTTAATTTATGTTTCAATAAAATGTATAATAATAAACATTTACTGCTCCATGAATAAACATTCGAGTGAAGCCTCTAATGGAGGTTACATGTTTCGAGGCAGCTCTGTGGCTTTCCAGAAATCTCGCCTTCTACTTAATGAGCATCATTTCCATAATCTGTGCATTATTGCTTAAGCCTCCATTTAGAAATATTTCATAAAGCAAAAACTTGTGAAATATGATCAGTCCAAAGGGAAAAAATATTAAGGGAATTAGCAACTTGTCCTGTTAAAGGGACAGGACAAGCTTTCATGTCCCTCCAGAGACAGTAACACAGTAATTACGGAGACAGCACTTCCTAATTATCTCACTAGCTGGGCGCATCACTACTATGGTTTTTGCCTCTAAGATCTTGTTGAAATAAAAGTGAGAAGAAACCTGGAGAGGTCAGCCATGAAGGACAAGCTTGTGCTGATTCTCTTTCCAGTGTTAACAAAGAAACCAGAAAGGAGAACTAGAAATTTGGGGAAGGTCAGGATACCTGTGGTATGGACATTCCTGGATATAGAGACAGACAAATGGTTTGATTAAAACAGTCACCCCAAAGTAACTAAATTCAGACAAAAGCCTATGCCGAGCTTTATGTCGATGGTGTCACACATCATTTTCAGTGTGTTATTTCTTAGGAAAATTGCTTATATAATTTTATGTCATTATCACTTAAAAACATTAACCTATTTCAGATAATCTTTGCAAATTGTGTTCTAAAAAGCAGGTGCTTTTAAAAATAACTAGAACATGACGATATATTTCTTTTTTCTTTGTCCAACAGCTATGGCTGGGTTGTTTAACTAGAGAGAAAAAAAAAGATGCCAGGAGAAATGAAGGAACAAAGGATCCTTCACAGTGTGATAAGATACAGATAGTCAGCCTCTGCAGAGTGGTGATGAAATGTGTTAAAAGTGATGGCTGTCACTTCATGACATGTCAGCGTGCTTTATTGGTGGGTTGGCACAATTTATTTAAACATTGTCAGGAGGGACTCATTTTGGTGTAGTTAGAAGTTGTGTTTCTTTAGTGTGAATAAATATCTCTGGGCCCATGTGCAACATTTTAAAACTGTGCTGTTGTTTACTGTGGGAACTGGAGCAACGAGCTAAGAGTTCCAAAGCGAAGCTTTCTTTCACCCACCATCTTATGATTTTCTATGAGTAATTTGCTCCTTGCTTTGACTGTTACTGAAAAATCTTTCAAAGGAACATTATCTCTCCTTAACAGGAACTGAATTCAAGATTTTCATCATTCAATCTAGCTATTTTCACATGTGACTTCAACAAAATAAAACATTCGGCATAAATAGAATTCAGTGTGATCCAAATCCCGCTTTTCTCTTGGTACATATGCTTTCTTGCTTCTTAACATTCCTAAATTAGAAAGTATTAAAGAGAATCATCTTTTTAAGGGTTACATTTTTCTTCTAACTCAAGTGAGCAGGTATTTATGTCAGAGTCACACATTTAAAAATGACATCCTCTTCCAGGATGGGCCAAATCTCAACCTACAGGGCTGCCAAGTGGAACTGCAACTTTTTGCAAGGGTTCTACCTAGATGTGCTACGAGTCCATATTACTTTTGAAATCACCATCTCATAAAGATATCTGCACCCTGGTGTCCACTGCAGCATTATTTATAGTAGCGAAGACTTACAAACAATGCAAGTGTCTGTCAAAGGACAAATAGATTAAAAAAATGGTAAAGAAATACAATGAATATTATTCAGTGTTAAAAATTAAGAGATTCTGTCATTTGCCCCAATAAGGATGAACCTGGAGGACATAGGCTAAGTGAAATACACCAGACACAGAAAGAAAAATATTATATGATCTTACTTAAATGTGGAATCTTAACGTAAAATATATAGAGATAGAGAATAAAACAGTGGTTATCAGACGGGTGGAGGTTGGGAGGGTGGAATGAGGAGATATAGGTCAGAGAATAGTAAGTAGCAGATTTGTAGGAAGAACCAGTCTAGATATCAAATGTACAACATGAAGAGTGCAGGTAAAACTGTACTGTATTTGGGATTCCTGCCAAATGAGTATCCTTTAGCTGCCCTTGCCACAAAAACAAACACACAAACAAAAAAGTAACCATGTGAGATGATTGAATATGTGAATTTGCCTCATTATAGTAACTATTTTACTATTTTGTATATATGTCTTAACACCATGTTGTATACCTCAAATATACACAATAAAATTTATTTAAAAACCAATGAAAAAAGAACACATTCCCTTCATAAATGAGATTCTTTTCAAAATAAGTTTGAAAATACACATTGCAAAATATACTAGAAAAACCAGCCCCTGACTCCCCACAACCCAGGAGCTCTGATTTGATAGCTCAAGACAGGATAAATGACGCCGATTAGGACAATGAGCCTCAGTTTTACAGGGACCTCCTAAATCATATCTCAGTTTGGGTCTAGAATGATGGTGCTGGGAGCACCCAGAGGGCTGCATATCATCTCAGCCTGGCTTCCACACAGGGAGCCAGAGAGATTTGTGGGACCCTGTCTGGTGGCTTTGAGGCACAAACGATGAATACTGCTAGAGCAATAACAATAAAAGAGGCGACAGGCAGTGGGGGAAGCCCCGGCACCAACCCTCATTTTTCGCATAATATACTCTGTTGTACAATGAGGCAGAGTGATTCCATAGGCACCGGCCAGAAATTATATGAGAAATTGATCGTGTTTCTTTTTCTGGGTGATATCAGTGATTGAGGCCCTTGATTTATGTTGGCCAAACTTTTCCAGTGCAGAATGGAAGCCTTCCTAACTTCAGTCTCCGTGGCTCACGCAGACTGGCCATTAACAGAAGACACACTGCATCATACCATTTAGTCAGGAACCTACACTAACAGAGGGAACTGCGGCAGAGTCTTAACAGCAACTCCAATTTGCCAGGAATCTCACCACAGATCAGAAATTTACAGTGGCGGAGACCTTTTAGCAACTTTTAGCACGGATGCTCCCTCAAGGTGTGGGTCAGAATTTGCGGTGCAGGAGGTGAGGTGAGGTGAAGAGTTTATAATGATTTTTCTATGCCTTTTAACCTTTGGAATTAACATTTGGTCAAGAAAGCCATTTGAAGGCTGAATGTGTATTTGGCATGTGAAAAAATGAATGGGTCTTCTAGGCGTTGGCTTAGGACCCTGCTGAGCCCTGGCTATGGCCAACTCAGGCTTAACTCCTTAAGGTGATTAACCAACAATCAATCCTTTAAAATTAGTAACATAAAGCAGGCCATGCCAGGCTCATGGATATAAAATGTGGGTATCAAGTTTTGCTCCAGAGAAATGTCACACCTTCACTGGCAAAAAGTCTAGGTAGGGAGTGTCACAGGTAAGGCTCCAGATGGCATGAATGTGTAAAGTGTGCTCCATGATCAGGCATCCACCAAGTCAGGATTTCACAGCAAGCATACCTTTCACTTTAAGCTAAGTGACATGGAAGGTTCAGGTCCTTAACTTTAGGTCACAGGATGACAATATACAGAATCTGCAGCTTGACAGCCTGGGCTCAATTCCTAGTCCTGCCACTTTCCAGCTGTGGGACCTGAGATAGTCAATACCTCAGAGTTTCAGATTTCTTGTTTGTAAAATGAACCCATCTCATAGGGTTGTTGTGAGGATCTAATGGGTTAGTACTGCAAAATACCCAGACTAGTACTTGGAACTTAGTAAGCATAGAGGTAAGGTGTTTGCAGCTATCATTGCTGCTGCTGCCGCCACTGTTATCACTACTACAACTACTTAACCGCAAAATCTGTGCTGCTTGACCACAAAATCTTTCAGTCAAAAAAATTCACAAAAATTTATTTTTTAATCTTAACTTTCTTTTAAGGACTTTACCATTGTTTTAAAAATTATTCTACTGAAGTCTAATTTACAAAATGTGAACAGGTAGAAGAACCATTCTCCTAGAAACTAATGTGGAATCCACATACTTATCCTGGGCGTGAAGAAGCCCTGGGGCTTCCAAAGAACACAGTGTGAAAAACTTTGCTTGGGGAGGGAGATGGAAAGCAGACAACTAGGGTTTCTCCCATTGGGGTACAAATCCTTAGAAAGTGGAGGTTGGTGATTAAGCGCATCAAGCTCTAAAGTCAGATGAGCTGGGATGAAATCCCCATCCCAACTTTCATTTCCTGTGTGACCCTGTGAAGGCAGTTGAATATCTTAATGCTTTGGGTTCTATATTTATAAAATGCAGATCATAAAGTCTATTCTTCAAAGGGCTTCTGAGAGGATTAAATGAAATAATACATGAAAACCTCTTAGCACAGCCCCTGGCACCATTAGGAAATGCCCTATATATGTAAGCTGCTCTTCTAGTTACTTTTACCCAGATTTCTGTTCAAGTGTTATTTCCATAGCGAGGACTTTCCCAATTTCTGTATTCCATATAAACAGTCCCAGTCCTATGTCAAATTAAAATCTACATTTATTCATTTTTCATTTTTTGTTCCCATATTCATAGCCATGATCCCAGCATCTGTCACTATGACTAGCACATAGTAGGCACCCAATAGGTATGTGTTAAATGAATGAGTTAAAAAGGAGAGACAGGAAGTATCCCTAACTCAATGTTTAAGAGACTGTAAAAACTCTGTTGGGCTGAAAACTAGGAAGTATAATTCTTTAAAGGAATAACAGAAATAAAATTTGAAGGCATGTTCTTTTGTGTATACAATACTGTATGCTGATTGTTCTCAAGCTGCCAACTATCCTTAACAGTTCTCTGCTGTGAAGACACAAAAGGGGCAGGAGGGTGGATCAGACAGACTTGGTATAAGCCACAATGCAGGTCCAGCCAAAGTAACAAGGATGCAGTTAGAATACAAATGCCCTTACCCACCTCTCACTGTTTTCTTCTCCTGATAATTGCTCTACATTATGATCTCTCTCTCTTTCTCTATCTCTCGTCTCATACTTGGCTTTCTTCTGTCCATGCAAAGGCCTCCTTGTGATACCCCACATTCTCTTTTATCCTGACACATTGCATAGCCTCCTGTTGTGGGCACTGTGTAGTTATATAATCAGAGTTGGGATGTTTTACTGCCTTGATGTTTGCGTTGTGGGTCTGTGTAATCTTTGCATTCACAGTGTGATATTAGACACTGGACATAGCACATAACACTCAGAGCTGCACTCCAGGTACTAAGACGTCAAGAGAGATGGACACTTCTGCAAGGGTGTCAAGGGACCCAGGAGAGGAAGGTATAAGCCACTATGAGGTCCTCTGAGGGCAAACGCTCCCTGGTGTCTCCTGCCAATGATCCCCAATGCATGAAGTAGGATGTGGTGTGTTAAGGTGCTAAGGGCTGCGGATGAAGTGGGTTGGCTGAACTGGCAAAGCATTGTGAACTGGAAATGTGTTAGTGTGTGGAAAAGTAATGTCACCTTGGATGAGAACTCACTCCTCTTGTGAACTAGGCTTTTCCCTCAAGTACCTTCCCCCATAATACAGTCAGTAAAATCTCCTAAGGCCCTGAGAACTGGAATCTTCTCATGATCTCTAGTAACCCAAAGTGGCCTAGCAACTAGGGGTGGACCCTGTTAACTATCCACATCGTCACCCTGACAAAGGGCTTCCTGCTCCCATTTCAAGACTTTCTCCACGCTTAGTTCCCCTAACCTTTCTGAACCCTTCACTCTATCTTGCTCTTTGGACTGCAGGCCCTGGCTGTGAATACATGTTTAGTCTCTCAGCCTGCCCTTCCTACAGACGTATTATTTGATGCTTATGCAAAGATCACCCTTGGCCTTCATCTTGCCATGCCTTTCCCATACACCACCTTCCTCCCCACACTCCTGTACTCAGATGTGATGCTTCAAACTCAGCTTGAGCACGGGTCTCTTTCACCCTCCTCACATGCCTGGGGACAAGTCTGTCTGACCATTGGTTAAATATTCGACCAAGAGTGAGGTTGGTAAAAGGAAGCCATATTTACGAGACAGAACAAAGACTTTGCATTAAACAAAACAAAACAGCAGTTCTCCTTCTTGCTGAAGCCCTCACTTGGATATTCCTCTAGAATCAGCGCTTTCCAAGACTCCACGTGATTCATGCCTTCTTCCATGCTTAGCTTTCTGGATTGCAGCCCTTAGTTCTTTTTTTTATTTTGTAGAGAAACGGTCTTGCTCTGTTGCCCAGGCTGGAGTGTAGTGGTGCAATCATAGCTCTCTGCAGCCTCTACCTCCCAAGCTCAAGTGATCCTCCCACCTCAGGCTCCCAAAAAGCTGGGACTATAGGCATGCACCACATTGGCTAATATTGTTTTAAAAAATTATTTGTACAGAGCCTCACCATGTTGTCCAGGCTGCTCTTGAACTCCTGGGTTTGAGCAATCCTCCTACTTCAGCCTCCCAAAGTGCTGGGATTACAAGCATGACCCACTGTGTCTGTCTTCCTAGTTCTCTATAGGAGTCTCTCTCTAGGTTGTTCTGCCTGAGAGATTCTGATAGTTCAACTAGTTTCAACCAGAATGCTGAACCCACTATTTGGAGCATGAACCTGCTCTCCTGTTATATTACTAAGAAGAAAAACAAGGTATTCCATTAAATCTGTGGGCACATCCTCAAAAGCACATAGTTTTGCCAAGATCTTACACCTGACAATAAAAGTGCTTGCACGATGCAGGTAGTAAAGTGGAAAATGGGAATCAGGAAGCTGATCAGGAGTCAGCTCAGGGCTTTAAAAAGGAGAAGGCCAGTGAGCGCCCAGCATTTTCAGGTTGACAGAGTCAATTTAAAAAAAAATATCTGAGATCAAAGAGCGATTAGGCAGCTGGAAGGGGAGCAGACTAAAAAATATGTTCACCTTTAAATAAATCAGCAAGGAAATCAGAAGAGGATTATATCTCAGGGACAAAAGAGGAAGAAGAACACGAATACCTGCTTTATTTGAAATGCCTCCCTTCTCCCAGCCTTTCCTGCATGGAGTATGAGAAGAGAGGCCCTTGGTAATCTTCACTTTAATTAGAACCATTAACTGCAAATGGAAATAAGAACAACTCAACTCTCCTTGTATAATTACAGGGGCGGGCTACCTTACAACTGGCTGTATAAAGGCACCAATATCGCCCAATGAGGCCCTGGCATGAAGACTTCGCTACTCTCTCAAGTACCAAGATCAGCCTTGGAGTCATGGAAATTCTTCTACACCTCAACATTGTTCCTTCATCACATTCACATCCTGGCTTGACAGAACTTACGTATCCCTGAAAGCCAAAGGCAGCTTAAGGTACAGCATAGTGGAGAAAACTGCAGCCCTGGAGCTAGACTCCTTGTGCATACATCCTCATCCTACCGCTGATTCTCTGTGTTACCTGGAGCAAGTCACCTCACTTCTCCAGATTCCAGTTTCCTCATCTGTAAGACAGGCACGACACCACTGTCTACATCTCAGCATAGTTTATCCCTGACAATTAAGAATACATCACATAAAGCAAATCCTTAATAAAGTCCTAGGACTCAGTACTAGGTACTGTCTAAATGCTAGCTATGATTTAACATTTTTATAGGAAAATTTTTAGAAACACTTATTTTGAGATTATAATGGATTCAAAGGAAGGTACAAAATAGTACAGAGAGATCCCTGGTAATGTATCCTTCATCTAGTTTATCAAAGTACTATACGGACACAGTATATAAAATATTACATCCCTATAGTACAATATTAGTCCCAGGACATTGATATTGGTACAATGTGTGTAGAGTTAGTTCAATGACATTTTATCTCATGTGGAGATTTGTATAACTACCATTGTGATCGAGATACAGAATGAATCCATTACCACTCAAATCACCATTGTACTCCTTTAGGGGTGAACTCGTGCTCCTTCTCCTCCATCCATTACAAGACTGGCAACCACACAACCACTAATCTGTTCTCCACCTTCACACTTTTATTTTTCTTGAAAGGAGCAATAATATGCTGTCCTTCATTAAACATTTTCTTTATTATTTTGACTTTTATTTTAGGTTCAAGGGTATAAGTGAAAGTTTGTTATATAGGGAAATTGTACATCACGAGGTTTCATATAAATATTTTTTCATCACCCAGGTAACAAGCATAGTACCCAATGGGTAGTTTTTTGATCCTCACCCTTCTCCCACTTTCTACTCTCAAGTATGTCTTGGTGTCTATTGTTCCCTTCTCTGTATCCAAGTGTACTAAATGTTTAGCTTCCACTTATAAGTGGGAATATGCAGTATTTAGTTTTCTGTTCCTATGTTAATTTCCTTAGGATAATAGCCTTCAGCTCCGTAAATGTTGCTGCAAAGGACATGATCTCATTCTTTTTTGTGGCTGCATAGTACTCCATGGTGCATATTTAGTGTATTTTCTTCATCCAGTCTACCTTGGATGGGCTTTTAGGTTGATTATATGCCTTTGCTATTGTGAAAACTGCTGCAATGAATATGTCCATGTATGTGTCTCTACATGGACATATGAGTATGAGTATGTATGAGTCTGCCATAGATGGCCCTCCCTAACCGCCTCACTCATCTATGAACAGGCTCCACTTCTGATTTGTCTTCACTCAGTGTCTTGCTAACATTTGGGCACCTATCTGGCATTCCACTAATGTTCACCGAGTGACTGAATCAACTATACCTGGATTTGCATTCAGTTACTACAAGACTTCGGCCTAAAGCAAAAGCCGTGGTTACCATGGATACACAGGCTCGGGATAGATACGTATCCTAAGCATTTAATACTTTGGAAAAGAAAACTAATTACAAAAAGAAATACACACACTCAGATGTGTTAGTGATTAATTTCTTCTCAGCTACCACACTTCTAGCTAACGCTGTGACACACTACCGTTTATTGAGGAGTTTCTATTTACACCAACCTGGGGCTCACATTTGGCTAATTAAGAACACATACATTTCAGAACTTGTGATCTGTGTGCTGTGTTTACATATGAACATCATATTCAATACACAGGCAATTGTTTAGCACCTCTAACCTATTCCTAGCCTTATATTTAATTAGTGAGAACTGCTGATGGGGAATGCAGGGTATGACTTTGCATTAAACAAACAGCTACCCTCCTTACAAATCACAACAACAATGCATAATTCAATAATGAGCTACCTGAGCTTTATTCAGTCTTTCTTCCAAAGGAATTAAATCTCTAATGAGGACCAGGCCTCAGGGGGAATTGCAGAAGGAATAGAGGTAAGGAGACATAGGGGCCAATTCTAGCCCTGCTTCCTGGTCTTTCTGGGTCTTAATGTCCTTATTGTGAGATGAGGAAATGAATACTTCTCCCCGGCTCCCCAGCCCTCTCTTCTTCTCTCTGGTATGGATGTTCTAAAGATCACATGCAATAACAGAGGCAAATCTCTTTGCTAAAGTAAAGCACAATATAAAAGATGAGAATTATCATTGCTATGAGTTAAGAGAATTTCATTATTTTTACACTAGAGAAGAAAAACAATTGCCATTAAACAGGTTCTCCATGATCTGTCCCCATCTCTTCCCTGCCCTCATCACCTGCCCTTCCTCTCCCTGTTCACATGTACCAGCCACCTGACCTTGCTCTGCTCCTTCCCATCATAGCAGGCACATGCCAGCCTTGGGCAAATCCCCCTCCTTAGCAAAGCTTTTCCATGACCGACCCTCAGTTGAAACTATCACCCACTCCCCTCTTATATCACTTCTTTTAATGTAGTCAGAGTACTTGCCACTGTCTAAAAAATCTGTTTATCTGTTCACTTGTTTTCTTCTCTTTCCTGCCTTTCCTACTACTCTCCACCAGAATCAGGAGCAGCAAACTCAATGGCTCTGTCTTATTTCCATGCTACAAAGTCAGGTGAGTTCACTGTAGTCTCTAGGAGGGAAATGTACATTATGTCCTCTGGGACAAAGCTCCCAGGAACCAGGCAAAAATGTTCCTTTTATTCTACGTAACTTTGGAAAATGCCTTTGAATCTAACGTTGAGAGCCATCATCCTTATGCTGAGTACTCAAGAGCTCCCAGGATTCTACAGCCCATAAATGAGACAATTTCACAAGAGTCACTAGTGGTGATCACAGTAATAGTATTAGGATGAACCATATGAAATCACTGAGATTCGCTGTTTTGGCCCTAACCACTTTCATATGGTTTGGCACAGTAGCAACAATGGCAGCAGGAGCCCTTGCTACACGCCAGCCTTTGTACCAAGGCTTTAACAGATACGGTTCATTCACTTCCCACCACAATCTTATAACCTAAGTATTAATTACCCATGTGTTATGCATGGAAACAGCAAGGCTTAGGAAGGTTGAAGGATTTGTCTAGAGGAGAATTGGTAGCATCAGGTCACAAACTTAACCCTGTATTATCCTGGAAGAGCTAATGTGTGTTCCCTTCCTAGGGACCACCATGAACTCACCTGGGTTCAGCGCATGGAAATAACACAAAAAATAGTTGCTGTTTTTTGCTTTGTTGCCTCCACGACTTTGTAGCCATTGCTGTTGACTGGGAATCTCTAAATTACACCAACTCTCAGGGTCATCTGAGTTGACAACTTTCATGGCCACAACCACTACTCCCAAGAAAAAAATAAGTTGGAGGTAAAATGGGGTATAAAAATATCTTCTAGCACTTTCTGCTGATTGTCTTTTACCCAGACAAGGAACTCTGATATCAGTTTGCAATGCCTCAGCTACCTCTGTCCTTTGGCCATCTCTGATCCTTCAGCCAACTCGGGACTCTCAGTCCTGGTAAGAGATCATCAGGCCCTTGTGCCCCCACTGCACCATCTTGGTGAGCTGACTCTTTCTTGCTCATACCATACCTAAGTTCCCAACAGAACTTTAGGGCATCTGAGTTCCCACACAGAACTCCCCACTGCTGAGATCAATGATCACCATCTCATGGAAATCCCATTCATTGAGATGTCCCCAGTTACATCATCCCACCAGTCCAGCATTCTTCTGGCTCACCTCTCTGCAGCCACAGAATGTGCATCTCACAACTGAGAAATGGGATTGGGCTTCTCCTCTCTCCATGTCTCTGAAAACATCGCTTAACCACCTTGGCTCAATAGTCTCCTGCTTCGACCAGTGCCACTGAGCATGCCAATCTCTTTTCGTCATGTTGACATCACATGTGGCCTCCATTTGCCTCCCCCAAATTCCTCCCAGGATGGCCCTTCTCACAGTCTGGATCTCATCCTGGGCACCTAAGTTCCCAACAGAACTTTAGGGCATCTGAGTTCCCATACAGGCCTCCCCACTGCTGGGATCAATGATCACCATCTCATGGAAAGCCCCTTCATTGAGATGTCCCCAGTTACATCAGGGGTACTGAGAATGGTCCCTCCCACAGCTTTGACTGAAAGTTCTTGGATTCCTTCTATATCCAGTGAATTCCACTGCCTTCTACTTTTAGCTACTTAGTCGTGTGGATGTTTGGATTTTTTGGACACTTTGGATTTTTTTTTCATCATATAAATTATTTCACCTCCCAAATCCAAGATTATGTAACACCTCTTTCCTGAACAACCTGCTGAGTCCATCCAGACTATGCATTAAGTTCACCAGGTATAAAACATAGGTTGCACCACCAAAGCCAGTATCCCAAACACAGTGGGTTGGAGACCCTCGGGACATGCAGACATCTCCCCACTCCCAGTCAGCCATCTGACTCTGTGGAGTCTCCTCCCTCTCTTGTTACCATTCCTCAGTTGTGCCCAATATGACACGCCACTTCCAGGCACTCACCTCCCCTTACCAAAGCTAGAGGCATGGCCTTTCAATGATCTCTGCTTCTGGTCTCACCATAGAGTCTATATGCCACATTCCTGCTCAACATCTAGAAGTGTCACTTCAAGCTACCCTCCCAGTATAGGGTATTAAGCTCTGAAGTTAGCCAGTAAGGGGGAAAACATGGTCAAACCACTCTGGAAAGATCCCTTAAATTGACCACCCTTCAACAAGTCTGAAGAGCCTAATTTCTCTTTCTTGGAACCAAGCACTGGTTCTGCATTTGAACACAAGTTGGAGTCCTGGTTAGGATTTGGAGGGCTAGAGGGTGCAAAAACATGTCCTTATCCACTAGAGTCACACTCATTACAGCAAGATGCTCCCCTTGTGACGTTGTGTGGGATGGCAGCCAGTGAAGAGGACACTAGCCACTCTGAAGCCTACGTTCCTTGAGTAGAATGGTCCACAACCTAAATCTAGGGGTTCACTCCTTCTCTCCCTCTGCATTTGTCTCTCTTTCCATGTCTGCTTGTGTCTGTCTCTCCACCCCCTGAAGTGTGTGTCTGGGTGTTTCTCTCTCGATCTCTGTCCCCTAGTGTATGTTGTGTCTGTCTTTATGTATGTATCTCTGTGTGTACCTGGCTCTGTATCTCTCTCAGCATGTTACTGTGTTTCCATGTGTGTAAGGGTAAATCTCCCCCGTCTCTATCTCTTCTTGTCTTCCTCTGCATCTGTCCCTGTCTCTATGTGTGTACCTCTTTCTTGGTTTCTCTGTGGCTGTCTCTCTGTTTCTCTCTCGGTCTTGATGTCTCTCTGTGTGAGGGTCTCTCTCTCTTTATGACTGTCTTCGTGTGTGCATTGGGTCCTTGTGCACATGTCCTCCTCCTCCAGTGAATGTCTCCCTATGCACACATTTCTTGGGGTGTAGAGCTCTGCAAAACACTTAGAGTTGACCCATTTCAAATATATTGGCCGCACATGATTTACCACCAGGTATGCCAGTGCTGCCCTCTTCTGCATGGCCACGCAGATACCTACCTTGGTCCAAACACTTGCAGACATATTTTTACCAAGGTATCTTTCCTCATTTTTCCACAACAAAACTCATGCTGTAGGAATCTCCATCATATAAAAGGAAATAGTACTGAGCTGCCATAGATAAATTAAGTACTGTGCTCGGCCTCCCCGTCAGCAACAAGCAGAGGCCAAACAGAATCTAAAACCGCTGCTGGTGTCAAGCACACCAAACCTTTCCAGCCTCTGCAACACCTTTGCCATTCTCTGTGTGTCAAAAAAATCTCTGAATCATTTTGAGTCAAGCACACATGGCTCCTTTCACAAAGGTTCTGCAAACAGGTAGCATCCTGCACCCTGGGTAATTGCCTGGTACCTACTGGTGTACCCTTCACATTGAGAGGTCCTGTCGCCTGTGGTGTGAGTCAGATTGAGTGTGTTAAAGGAGTGTTCTGCTTCAGTTTTCAAGGCCAAACTGCATAAGCAGAGCCCATCCTTTTGCCTTCTTTTGTGCCCAAATGGGAGGAGTTTGTGAAACTGTTGTATTCTGGTGTTAACGCTCAAGTTGGGAAATGGCTCAATCAAGAAATGGCAGTTTAACTTGAAGAGTGCAAAGGAAAAGAACAGGGAAAAAGCAACACTGGAAGCAAATCAGAAGGCCAGAAGCCTTCATGGGCACTTGCATAATTGTTTACAGCCATAATAATCACGTAAGGGAACCCAGCATTTTTCAGAGGTTATTTTGTTTTGTTTTTTCCAAATGTGTGTTTGTGCTGCTCTGTTTAAATATAGGCCTGATTCATTCAGGCTTGGGTCTGAAGATTCCAGGCTTTCAGAACTCAACAAAGCTTGCATCATTTGCAAGTAATTCAACTCAACAAATACCATTTGAGAAAAGCTCTGTGCTAGTGCTTCTTGTAGAGACACAATGAGGGAAAAATCATGGTCCCTGCTCTTTGGAGACAAATAACTTAGGGGAAAACACACACACCTCTCAACTCTCACCTAAGAAGTCCTGTGAAAAGTGCTGAAGGGGATGGAGGGACAGACTCCTCTTCTGGGAAAATCTGCAATTTGAAACTAAAAAAAGGATGAGACTAAAGGCCCTCCAGGTGCAGGAACAACCTGAGTAAATGCCTAGAAAGGAATGACACATAGTAGGCACTTGCAATTAAAGCTTTGCTAAATGAATGCATGTTGAACATGTTCCAGAAAACTCAAGGCCAGAGTAGCATTGAGAAGTAGAGGTGTTTCAGGACTTCCTTTTAGAAATTTCTTATACTGAAAGTTTTAGAATGCTAGGAGGGACCGGGGAGATGGTTTATTCCAACTGGTTTCTTTTGAAAATGAAGAAACCAAAAACCCAATCTTACATACTAGGGCCAGAAGTAAGATGAAAACTCAGAACTGTTCCAGAAGGTAATCACTTTGAATTTCAATGCCTACTCTTCTGATCTGAATTTAAGGAACTAAAACAAAATCAGCAGTACTATTTGCTAGTTTTCTGTGAATCGTTCAGACCCTGGAGAAGCCAGCTTCACTTTTGAAAGCTGAGCTGATCCACTTACAACTGTGTGGCTGGGTTCCCAGTACTGTCTGCCTTCACATCTATAATATAGGAAAAGCAACAGTAGCTATCGTACAGAGTAGTTGTAAAGATTCAGTGAGATCATGTACAAAAATAGCTCTTAACAAGGTCATCAGTGACCTTCACTTTGCCAAACTCAATGGACATTTTTTGGCCCCATCTCACTAGACCTCCGGGAAATGGCATCCAACACAAGTGGCTGCTCCTTCCCCAAAACATCCCTGCACCTGGCTCCTGGGATAGCCTTCTTTGCTGGTATTATTTCTTTCGGGATGTTCCTTGCTCTCCATTGCCAACTTCTCTTCTATCCAATTTCTAAATGTTGGCAAACCTCAAGAGTTCAATTCTATATCCTCTTATCTTCCCCAGTGACACACTTTTCCCATTGAACCCATTCAGCCCCTCAGCTTTACATCCATCCAAATGTTGATGGCACACACTTTTATATCCCTAGCTCCCACTTCTCCCCTGGTTGACAGGCTCAAATATCAAACTACCTACTTGAGATCTCCATGTGGAAGTCACAGAAGAGTCTCAACCAAATATGTCAAAAACTGAACTCTCTTCATTGCCCCATTCCCAAACTTAGTTTTTCCTCACCTAGTTAAATGGTATCAATACTCACCCATGACTTAAGCCAGAAATCTAAAAGTCCTTCACAGCGCCTCCATTTCCCCCTCTCCCAACACCTGCCATCACGTCCTAAATTTCACTTGTAAAATATATGCTAACTGTATACATTTTTCTTCATTTCTCCCACCAGCCCTGTCTCTCATCTGGATGACTGCAATCACCTCCTGACTCCACTCCTGTGCCTCCACAGTCAGTTCTCTGCCCAGCAACCAGCAAGGTGTGTAACAAATGAAACTGATCCCAGTAATCTGTATTCCATCCTTCAGTGGCTTCCTCTTGTTTGTAGAATAAAGGATGAAACCTGAAATACTTCTTCAAAGGTCTCCAGGATCTACTCACAAAAATCCTCTGGCACAGCTCTCTTCTTCTATCATTTGGCTGCATTTCTACTTGCCTATTTTTCACTCTCGGAACAATCATGCTCTTTGTAGAGCCAGGGCCCTCACATGTGTTGCTCAGGTCTTTAGTCAGCAAACTCTTCTTCCTAATCTAGTGGTTAAAAGCCCCAGCTCTGGAGTCAAACTGCCATGGGCTGGGTGACTAAAGACAGTCTCCTGGCCAGTCATGGTGGCTCGCATCTGTAATCCAGCACACAGCCTCCCAGGAGGATCACCTGAGCCAAGGAGTTTGAGACCAGCCTAGGCAACAAAGCAAGACCTATTTCTCCAAAAAAAAGAACAGAAAAAAAAAAAAAGGCTGGGCATGGCGCCTCATGCCTGTAATCCCAGCACTTTGGGAGGCCGAGGTGGACAGATCACGAGGTCAAGAGATCGAGACCCTTCTGGCCAACATGGTGAAACCTTGTCTCTACTAAAAATACAAAAATTAGCTGGACTTGGTGGCATGCGCCTATAGTCCCAGCTACTCAGGAGGCTGAACCAGGAGAATTGCTGGAACCCAAGAGGCAGAGGTTGCAGTGAGCCGAGATTGCGCCACTGCACTCTGGCCTGGTGACAGAGCAAGCCTCTGTCTCAAAAAAAAAAAAAAAAAAAGACAAGCTCCCTAGTAAAACTATGTGCCTTACTTTAATCATCTGTAAAACGGGGATAAGAACAGTACCCACCTCACACAGTGGTAAATATTCAATAAAAGAAAATGTGTGAAGCATTGAAAACAGTACCTGGCAGAAGAAAGGCATTCAGTAAACATTATTGTCAAAAACCACTATCATCCTTTAGTTCTCAGCTTAAATGTTTCTGCTTAAAGAACTCTCCATTACTCTAGTAATCCTCAGTTTTAATCCATTCTATTTCCTAGTGTTAATCTAAATTGGTCATCAAATATTGATTTTGAGACTTATTGTCCATTTCTGTCTCTCAAATTACACTCTACAGAACAGGGACTTTGTCTGTGTTTCCTTCAGTCCTGGCAACCTGGCACAGGAGCTGAGGCAATGAGCTTTACAGGCTGAGTTCTGTGACCCTGTGATTAACATGTTGAAGCCCTCATCCCCAGTACCTCTCAATGTGACTTTAGTTGGAGGCAGGGGCTTTAAAGAGGAAAGCAAGTTAAAATGAGACCATCATGTTAAAATTATGCTCTATTTCAGTCTATGTGATGTATGTATAAGAAGAGAGGCAATTTGGATACACAAAGAGAAATCAGGGCCGTGCGTTCAAGAGAAAAGACTTGCGCAAGATAGAGCAAGAAGGTGGCTAGCTGCATGCCCACAAGAGAGGCCTCATGGGGAACCAACCCTGCTGACACCTTGGTCTTTGGCTTCCAGCCTCCAGAACTATGAGAAAACAAATTTCTGTTGTTTACACCACCTAATCTGTAGCATTTTGTAATATCGACCATACAAACTAATGCAGTCAGTAAAGATTAATGAGTAAATGGATGAATGTGTCAGCCCAGTGCCAGCACAAGGTAAGTGTGCACAAAGGTTGACTCCTATTCCTGAAATAACGATGATGAATGTAATAACGTCTCAGGAGCAAATCTAACCAATGCACATTGCCTGAGTCACTGAGAGAAATATGTCTCAGTGGCACTTACAGTGCTTTTCACCTGTAATGGTGAAGTGAAATGTGATTAGCTATGAAGATCTAAGACCTTCCTTTGGGAGCCAGCACATACTACTCTATGACTTCTGTTTACTTAATTTGTACATGTTGGAACTTGACTCTTTTATGGTAGACCCTTGGCTATATAACATGGAACACCAGACATTTCCACACTCAGTAAACAAATATTTCTCAAACATGAGAGCGAAACTAGAAATGAGAATATTGTATCAATACTTCCAAAAAGCCTCATTGTTTTAATCAACATGTCCTTGAACCTGTTTGAATGTGTGCGTAAGTGTGTGGGAAAGTGAGCTACATGTGTATTTTTCCACTGAAGGTGACCATACCATATACAACAGCAGGATCTCAAATTAGATATTCAGCATAGGTAGCCATATCATCCATATCTACCAACTGTCTTCATATTAAAGCCCTTCTCTAGCTGGAATATGTATCTGTCACTGGAAAGTAGGCAGTGTTGAAAATCATGACAAAATTGGCACATATCTTGATAGTAGCATCATCTTTTCTGTGGCAGTCCCCAGTAATAGAGATTCATCTAATTCAGCAAATTATTAGCTCATAATAAGACAGCATGTATATTGATTCTTTTAATAGATCTTGGAATTAATACACATGATTCCTATAAAAGGACTGTATAAAAAAATCACCAAGTTGATTATTGCACAATGAGGTCTCACTCAAATGGCATAGGCTACGGCAGAAAGGTAGGCAATTTCTCTTTTGAAAAAACTCTCCATCTCAGACTGATTTTCTCCTGAGGAAGAAAAAATATAATGAAGTACTATAATTAGGTATCTCATATGTAAGGGAAGATAACAAAATCAGGAACAGCAAATAGGTTTTTACTGAGTGTCAACTCCATTCAATTAGCTGCAGCTACCTAGAGGGTTGTATTGAGAAGTCCGAGGTCGACAGTAAACAATGCCTTGGAGGAATAATGATGTTTGCGAGGACTGCAAAATGATGAGTAGAAGATGCCCGCTATATAATTTCTACTCTGAAACAGATGTCACTAAAGTCCCTTCCAGTGCCAACCTTCTATGACTCTTTTTTTCTCCTCTTCCCTCACTCTTGTTCTTGGAGTTGGGATGAATAAGTTAGCATCTCCTTAGAATCCCAACTTGTTCCTCTTATATGAAGTGGTAAGGTTCAGTTTTCAGTATCAGGACTCAAAGCAGCAACCTCTGTCATTACAATCACGTGTGGCTTTGGTATGGGTATTGAAAAGCAGTACCAGAGTGCTGACTGTCACTCAAGTAATTAGGCTAAACTATAATAAACCAGATGAGATCACTGCTGGAGACCCACATTTGTTAATGACCTCCAGGGTCCTCTCCCCTGGCAAGAGATAAGACAGATGAGGCACCAGGAGTGCAGGCCTCCTTGCCCGTATAATCATAACAGCCAGACAACAATGCAACAAAAATGGTTCCATGTCCTGTTCTGTGTATATGGGGAGAGTAATGACAATTGTCATTATCACCAGAACTACCAAATTTCCTCTCCAGTTCTTTGATGTTTCTCAATCATTGTTGGAGCTACCCTTTAAAGATGTCTCACCATGAATGGTCACTGTGACAAGATACTAAGAAGAGAGTGTTTCATTTAACCTCCTCTACCACTACCCCTATGAGACATGATTACCTTTACTTGACAGGAAAATGAGGTTCAGGGAGGTTAAATGTATGCAGAAGATTTTAGCAAGAATACTCTGACTTGAAATCTATGTTCTTAATGATTTAGGATACTAGCTCCCACCTCAAAGCATGAAGCATGTGGCAATACTGTAGGAGGTAAGAGATCTCATGACAGGAAATTTTGGTTATTCATTCATTCATCCATGTACTCATTCATCCATGCATATATCCATCTCTGCACTCAGTCACTGTGTCAACAGATATTTACCATGTAACTATCTCTGTACTTGGTACTGGGGCAGAGGTGAGCAAAACAGATGAGGCCCCTGGCCTCACAGAGTTCACAGTCTAATGAAAGCACAGACATCAATCAGTGACATTACTGTGCAATCACAAATTGAGATAATACTTGAAAGGAAAGTAATGGGAGCCTATGACAAAGATCTGGATTTGGGGTGGGATCAGATTTAAGAAAATGAGGCCTGAGATCGGAAATGACAGGCAAGTTGACATTAATTAGATGGAAGGCAGCTGAAAGAATGGAGCTAGAGCACTAATAAGGAGATAATAACATATGTAGAGGTTCACGGAGGAAGGGAACATAAAGTATTCAAGGAGCTGTGAGCCAGAGCACGTGGAGCAGGTCAGTGAGGGAAAGAGTGGTATGAGAAAAACCTGGAAGGGCAGAGAGGAGGTGGACCATATTACGGTGCATAGGGTGGCAGTGGAAACCACTGAAAAATTTGAGAGAGAGGAAGACAGAAGGTGGAGGAAAGGGGACAACTGTGATTGTTCAGACTTCAGTGACCACAAACAATACAGGGAGCATGGTGGGATCAGAATGGAGATGCAGCAACCTGTAACAGGTCACTTAGTTCAGATCAGAGACACTTGGTAGCTTTGATTAGGTGATGGTGGTGGAGATGAGCAGAAATGAATTTAAGAAATATCGTGGGGTAAAATCTAAAGCACTTACTGATAAATTGGATTTGGGAAGATGAGGAAGCAGGAGGCAAGGATAATCCCTAGATTTCTGACTTGACACGTTAGATGTTGCTACTCACTGACTGGGAACTTCACAAGGTGGCCTTGTTGACTTTGGAATACCTTTTGGGCATCCTAGTGGAGTGGCCTAAAAAGGAGTTAGGTTTTACATGCTAGGAGTTCAGAAAAGAGGTCTGGGATGGAGACATTATCTTGAGAGTCAATTTTCTAGCTAGAGTTGTTGAGGCTTTGAGATAGAGAAGGGGTACTTTGGAAAACAATGTTCATGGAAAACAATAAACATGCTCATCAATCACTATATTCTAAGACATTTCTTCCTTTAGTTAGGAGTATCTACATCTTTCTTCCTCTTGCCTTTCAATTAAAACTTCTATTTTCATTTACACTTCCCTTGGTTCTAATTTTTAAAAGTATTTTGCATATCTGTTTTATACTATGTATCCCTATAGCCACTCCAACTTTTGTAGAATGAGGAGAGAGGATCAATCACCAGTTTTCAGAAGATCCACATGAGACTCCAAATGGTCAAATTATCCTGATAGCGAACTCAGCATGCAATAGATTAAATTTGAATAGTGCATTCAAAGGGACTATCTTTGAGACTCCAAGACGACTCTTGACTCATTCATTTCATGAAAGCCAAAATGTCTGAAAGTGGTTTGCAGATGAGGGTCCTGAATCCAGAATTTGATGCCTAAAGAATTTCCCAATGTTCAGACTTATGGTGGATTAAATTTACCATGACTAATTGGAGGATTCAAAGCTGTTAGGAACACTAGCTATTAGAGCCATTTTTTCTCATCTTTGATCTTACTGCTTGATTGATTTACAGCTGGAACTGATAGGCCATTATGGAAATGGAAATGGAAAGATGAAGCAGTCCCCAATGTCAAAAACTCCCAGAGACATGTAAATACAATACATGTACCAAGTAATGAGTTTAATTACTTAATTATTAGATACTAAGCACTAAAATTTAACTAACACCTGGTTCCATAAGGAAAAAAATACTTCATTTCACTGTTCTTATAGCTCTTTATTATGCCTTTTGCATTATCTGAAATCCACTGGGGTATGAAAAAAAACTCCTGCAGCTAGCTCAGTGTCTGCCCAAACAGCCACCCAGTTTTGTACTTGACACCCAGGGCCCCATGGTGTAGGCACCCATGGGGAATCTCCTGGTCTGTGGGTTGCGAAGACCATGGGAAAAGCGTGGTATCTGGGCCAGAACGCACCATTCCTCAAGGCACGGTCCCACATGGCTTCCCTTGGCTAAGGGAGGGAGTTCCCCAACCACTTGGGCTTCCCAGATGAGGCGACACCCCATCCTGCTTCACCTCACCCCCGTGGGCTGCACCCACTGTCTAACCAGTCCTAGTGAGATGAGCCAGGTACCTCAGTTGGAAATGCAGAAATCACCCGCCTTCTGCATTGATCTTGCTGGGAGCTGTAGCCCGGAGCTGTTGTTATTTGGCCATCTTGTCAGCCTCCACTCCATTTTTCAATTTTTTTTTATTACAGGCTAACTGTGGGCTTCCTGAGAGACATGAGAGTAGTATCCTTTACCCACAATCCTCAGGTGTAGCGTGATTTCTAGCACATAACAAATAAATCAATGCAGCCTCTCAAGGAATCCTCAAAATACAGCAGAATCATTCCACAAAATAATTCACTTTGATTAAAAAGAATTAACACCATGGAGAGGTTCCACTGGCAGACTTTCGAACCAAAACATTTAATTCACCAGTCCTGACCACATCTATAACAGTAGGGACTATGTCTTTCACGTATTTTTCTTGAAAGCCAGTTCATATGGTTGAGATAGTTTATAAGGAATATTAAAATAGGGAATATAATCAGCCTTCTGTTTTTGAGCAAAAGTGCTATCAACTAGAGATGGGGCTCTTGGAAAATACTTTACACTGCCTGTTCTCATTTTTTTTTCTTCTTAAGAGCTACTTCACTTCATTGTTCAAAGTTTAGTGAGAGCCAAAAGAAAATACAATCTATTTACAATAAACCTATACTCTCCAGAATCACCTTAATTTATTTCCACTAAATCTAAGTGTAAATCAAAAGTTCTGAAAAGCAGAAGGGCCTAAAGAGGAAATATGTCATTCATGTAGTTTTGGGAGAGGAGGGAGTCTGTTTTTTATCTTTAGGAAAGATAAATTATTATTGTCCTAAGCAAAAGGACAGCTAATGAATTCATAAATGACAGAGTTTAATCCTCAGGCTTGTTGACTACAAGGTTATAGAGCTTTCTTCCTTTCCATTGTTAAGAAGATATTTAAATTGAACATCTTTTCTAACCTTGGAAGGAAACTGATGGAAAAGAGTGACTATGTTCTTGGTACAATTTAAATATTAAATTCAAACTTAAAGCAATTGTTCACACATGCATTTGCTAGCTCAAGAACACAAACGTGATCTGTGGGAATGAGGATCACAATAAATGAAATAATAGAAAAACTGAATCCATCCATTTTTCTAACTAATATGCACTAAGCAAATAGTTTGCACTTTGCATAGGATTCAGCACTGCTAATATTTTATTTCTAATAAGCCAGGTATAATAAGAAAAGCAAAATGTATTGGTCGCAGTGGCCCACACCTGTAATCCCAGCACTTTGGGAGGCCGAGGTGGCCGGATCACGAGGTCAGGAGATTGAGACCATCCTGGCTAACATGGTGAAACCCCATCTCTTCTAAAAAATAAAAAAAAATAATAATAATTAGCTGTGTGGGGTGGCGGGTGCCTGTAGTCCCAGCTTCTCAAGAGAGGAGGCTGAGGCAGGAGAATGGCATGAACCCAGGAGGCAGAGCTTGCAGTGAGCCAAGATTACACCACTGCACTCCAGCCTGGGCAACAGAGCGAGACTCCGTCTCAAAAAAAAAGAAAATAAAAAAGAAAAAAAACTAAAGCAAAATGTATTGTTGGTCTTAAATGTTTTCTGGTTTTAAATTGAGTCAAAAACTCATGGCTCAAGTTCATTTAACATCCAAGTCTGAATTCTAAAGGTTAAATACTAGTACTGTTAGTTCCTCAAGTTACCCACTTGTTTTTTATTTTTGTCACATCAGAGAGAGAGAAGGAGAGGGCAGGAAAGAGAGACAGAAAGAGATACCACAGAGTTAGAACTTGAATGTCATTCAGTGGATAGAGATGGGAAGAAAAACGAACATTCACAGAGCGCTTAACATGTTTCAAGTATCCAAGTATTACATCAGGAACTTTCATACTTACGATCTCATTTATTCCTAAAAATTAAGTAACTAAGTTTCAGAAAAATAAAGTGACTTTCTAAAGATAATTCAATGACTGAGTGGCGGAATCCCAGTTTTGAAGACAGATCTCTTGGACTCAAAGAAGAATCCTCATTCCGTAAAGCTTTACTACAAATTAGGGAAAACGGCTTATCTTTAAAAAATCTTGTGAATAAGTAAATGAATAAAGTTTCCATGGGGACATAGGCAGCAAATTAAGAGAACACAATTTAAAATGTTGGATGTAAACTAATAAACAGATGCATGTCACTAAAATGTCACATTTTTCATCGTAATAGTGTACTGTCTGTTGGCAAAGACCTCAGTAAAGCAGTTTTTATACAACAGAAGCACAGCTGGCTAAAAACAGAACAAATGTGGTCAACCAACTAAAATTTTCAATTTGTTCAAGCCAAGAATCTGCATGGAACGACGTTTTAAAAAAAACAACCTGAAAGTAAGCTGACCCATAACAGTTTGGTTTTTATCTTTAATAACTTTAAATATTTGGTTAATGTCTCTATAAATAGTCTATATATTATTCAGGGCAAAGGCTCAAATATATTATACTAAAATTGCTTTTAGATCCTAGAAAATTCCTTTGCATGGAGGTATGAAAAAGGAACATTTGAAATTAGCTTGAAATTTGGGTGTATTTCAGATATGACATGCCATTCACATTCATGTGTTTCTACTCCCTATGAACAATGGGCTGCGTAGGCAAGTATCAATCATCCACAAATCCATAACTTTCCATACTACCTATTAGTTAATAAAGTACATTCACATCCATTATCCCATGTGATGGGCTATTTAACACATTTCCAGAACACAGAATAACACTAAAGCGGTTTATACTTTACCTAGAAGGCTAGTGACTTAAGAGTTTTTGGTGGGAAGTTTCATCTACTAGAGCTAAAGTCTCTCTTATGATTATGTGGAAATTATTTATAACATGCCTCCAACAAACCCTACAACATCACAATAGACAAATAGCGGTGCTCAAATCGTGAACATTTTGGAAATAAGGGAGAACACACATCTCTACCCATTCCCAATTAAAAACATTCTCAGTTTAGAGTTTTGAACTTAGGTATTTATAAAATTAATTTCATGATGGTGAACATAAATCTTAACTCTAGCGTGCATAAGCAGAAAAAAGCAAGTTGTATATGTATAATTATTCTGTGTTATTATTTTTAAAAGCCTTATATATCAAACCAAAACAAATCAATGTAATGCCACCAATGTGAATATCATTAGGCTCAGCATCTTAAACTCAGCATGATATCCACCAGGCCATAAATTTGAAGGAAAATATTGAATACCAGTTTCATAAATCAAATTAACATTAGGAGAAAATCTATTATAGTGCAAAGTCTTATTCAAGGGAAAATCATGTTTATGGGAATTAAAAAAAAAATTGTGGCCCTCTGCTCTATTATCCTTAAATTTTAGGAAATAACTAATTATAGGAGAGTTTTAAGGCATGTAAATCAGAGAGTTAGCAAAACAATGGTTATACTATGACAGCAATCAATAGCATGCATTTTATTAAAACATTACTTTCTAAATTTGTAGGGCTTTAAATTGTCTAGCAGAACATAGCTTGAAGTATGATATATGGATGGAGGTGCATATAAAATATAGTGTATGGGAAATACAGACTCCACTAAGGAGATATATCTGATTTAAACACATGCATATATACGTGATAATATATATCTAATTATATACGAAATCTCATAGAACTACATAAATATCTCCTTGTTGCTTTCTATATTTTCTTTAAGAGAATATTATTTAAGAGGTGACAAGTTTCTTGTTGTTGTTGTGCAACTTGAATTACTTAGTTGCTTGCAGAATTGTGTCTTCTTACAGCTAGAGTGTAAAATCACTTGGTAGCATGACATATTTAAAGAGTTTTGTCTTAGCAAATCCATGAGTGATCAACTTCCTTCCATCCTCAACAAAGCTGAGAGGTAGACCTTGCCAGTTCTAACCTAGCACTGGAGTTTAGGTTTATTAGATTTAGCCAGAATCTTCAAGTGATTCTTAAAATGAACTTTTTAAAGAGAATTAATTAAGCCCAATTTCTAGCCTACATGATTCCCATGCCTATACATTTATATTAAAATTGATATTCAAAATGAACTATAAATATTTAAAACCATTTCATCGACAAATGAAACTAGATGAGCACAGAGAAAGTTGAACTCATCTTCTAATTTCCTCCTCTTTGCTCTATCAAACAAGAGAAAATCAAACTGGCTGCTAAGAAAACTGATGACCAAGACAGCCTGGGAAATGATACTTCTAGGGAGTATGTCACTGTCTTAAAGGCCTTTCTAGATTGGATGAATAGAAATAACTCGCAGATAAAACTGATGAACTCATTTGAAAACTTCTGAGTAAACATGGCCACATGAAAAGGTATCCAAAGAAAGATAATTCTAGAATTTGCAGATAAAACTGCTCAATTGCTTTCGGAAGCCTGTGAAGAATCACAGCAAAGGTATTCAAACAAAGCAGAGGTATTCAAGCAAACAAGACTGTTAGTATTCAACCTACCATGGGGCAAAAACTAGAAGCTGATACTCAAGAGAGAAAGCACCCCTTTCTTGTTCCCCAGGCATGTGGCTTGGACTGGATTTTACCCCAAGTCCCACTGTGGCCAGAAACTTTCATGTAGGGCATAACCTGTGCAACTCACATATGGCTGTCCTGGATCTAAATACTGTATAAGAATAAATATCTCTTTATCAAAAGAACTAACTACAACCAGCCATGTGTTACTTATCAATGGGGACACAAGCTGAGAAATATACTAGTATATTTCATCCTTGTGCAAACAGCATAGAGTGTACTCACACTAACCTAGATGGTACAGCCCTGTGCACAGCTAGGCTGTATGCGGTACCCTTCAGCTCCTAGACTACAAAGGTATAGAGCATGTTACTTAATGAATACTGTAGACAACTGTAACACAATGATAAGCATTCATGTATCTAAATAAATATAGAAAAGATACAGTAAAACTATGGTATAAAAAGTAAGAAACATGGTATTCCTAGATAGGGCACTTACCATGAACGGAGCTTGTAGGATTGGAAGTTGCTTTGGGTGAGTCAGTGAGTGAGGGGTGACTGAATTTGAAGGCCTAGGGCATTACTGTACACTTCTATAGACTTTCTGAACACTGTACGCTTAGGCTATGCTAAATGTATCTTATAAATTTATGTAATAAATTAATCAGCTTACTGGAATTTTTTAACTTTATCAACTTTAATTTTCTAAACTTTTTGACTTTTGTAATAACATGTAGCTTAAAACACAAGTATACTGTACAAGTATACAAAAATATTTTCTTTCTTTATACTTTATTCTATTTTTAAAAACTTTTATTTTTCACTTTTTACACTTTTGTGTTAAAAACCAAAACACACACACATTAGTCTAGGCCTACACAAGGTCAGGATCATCAGTATCACTTCTATGTTCACATCTTGTCCCACTGGAAGGCCTTCAGGGGCACTCAGAATGGAGCTGTCATCTCCTATGATAACAGTGCATTCTTCTGCAATCCCCCTTGAAGGACCTGCTTGAAGCGGTTTTAAAGTTACCTTTTTAAAAAAAATAATAAGTACACTCTAAAATAACAATAAAAAGTATAGTAGAGTAAGGATACAAACTAGTAACATAGTCGTTTATTATCAAGTATTACGTATTGAACATAACTGTGTGTGTGATACTTTTATATGACTGGCAGCATAGCTTCATTTATACCAGCACTGCCAAAAACACGGGAATAATGCAATGAACTACAATGTAAAGACAGCTCTGACATCGCAAGGCAATAGGAAATTTTCAGCTCCATTATAATCTTATGGGGCCACCTTCATATATTTAGTCTGTGGTTGACTAAAATGTTATGTGGTGCATGACTGCTATAACCTTACAAGCTTGATAACAGGCAGGTAAAATTCTAAAATACACTGCTTCAGAAGTGTTGGTGGAAGCTTGGCAAAGGTGTTCATGAAGAGCCAGCATGGTTCCCAAAGGCACCTCGGTTTCTATGTTTATTGGATAAGCCCAGTAGATCCAAGGAATGCTACAAAATACAACATACAGTATTTAAAGCTACCATAATTCTGTTTTAGGGGAGGGTGGAGAAGAAAAATCTAGATGAACAAAGAAAGAAAAGAGTGAAGAAAATGAAAAAAAAGGAGAAGGAAGAAGAAAGACTAGGAAACATAACAGAAAGCAATGGAGAAAAGATACCTTAGAAAATGGAAAATGAAGAAAGAATTAAGAATCAGGATATCTGCAAGGTATATGACATTCTCTCACAATAGCTTTGCGAAGCATGTCATTTTCATCTAACACAGCAGGGCTCAAGCAAGAGTAATACAGTAATATTCCAAAAGACCGGGGGTAAGTGGTCAGTTTTCCACCTTTACCAATATGGAGGAACACTAATGTAAAGAAAAATATCACCTATATTTTTAGGGAGGCATTTTTAGTGTCTAATCAGGACTTTGGAAGGCAAACTTTCTTTAGGCTGTACCCACCATTGACCTTAACTGAGAACACCTCTACCAAGGTCAGGGGGCCAAGACTCTCCACTCCAGGTGATGAAATCATACAGTTTCAATCTGATTTCACAACATGAACTGGAGATTTTTGATAAAGTAAAGGCCTGGTCAGAAAAAGGGCAGAAACCTATACGAACTTTAAGGTGGTTAGGAAGCTCAGACCTACTTAAGAAACACTTTTAGACTCACTTTAGTAGAAGATCTATATATATATCTATATATATATCTATATATATATCTATATATATATCTATATATATATCTATATATATATAGAGAGAGAGAGAGAGAGAGAAAAAAGAAAAGGAAAAAAAAAAGTTGTACCTTCAAGATCTCTCTTGCAGGAAGCCTATTCCATCAAGAAGTAAACCTTCATCTCCCGATTCCAAAAATCAGATACCAGCAGTTCTCACAAGGCCTCTAGTGGTAACTATGTGGTTTTATATCAAGTTCTCTACCCTCCCCAGAGACTCACAGAAATGGCACCTCAGCACTTTTAATCCATTACTCCCCATTAAGTGCATTAGCTACATAAGCCTAGAAGATACCAGTGTAGGTCAGCATTTGCCAAAGTGTGTTTCCATGAGCACTCATGCTGCTAGATGCTAAAACACACTCTGTGAACAAAAGGGCTTGCTGTCAAATGCGTTTGAGAGATGCCAGAGTTAAACAAAACTAAAGTTGTTTATTTGCTGCCAGATTTCTCGGAGCCTTTCAGATGCCAGTGCAGCCTGTAGATGTGCAGGAAAGAGACCAAGAATGCAACATTTCCCACACGTTCTTCACCAGGGTCTCTTCATCTTTGAATTTTGCTAAGCGTCAACAGAGTCAACTGCTCGGCTGAACATATTTTGGGAAATACACAAAGAAGAGGTCAGCTAGGTCATGTGAGAAATCCATGTTTCGTTTATTGCTCACACATTAAATTTTCTGCACAAACCCATTATTCTCTGTGTAATTATACTTCACTTGTAGGGAAAACAATAATAAAAGTCCTCTGCATCTAAATCCAGAGGGATCTAACCTGTTCTATGCATATTTACTGTGTTGCTCAAGAATGCCTCATGGTTCTTTCCTATGGCAATCTCCATTCCATTATTCAAAAATACAAATTAATCACATTCTAAGTAATTCTTCAGTTTCCTTCATTTGTATGTGGTTGCTGTTCGTAAGTAAAATTCCTTAATTTCCTTTCTCAAAGAAAGCTTCCATCCATATAAAACAGTCCCCAAACCCCCAAATTTGGGCTCTAATATGAGTTAAGTCGAAAGGTAAATGCTCATGTTTCATTAATCCTAATGCTTGAATTTCACCCCAGCCTCTGCAGTGTTCTGCTCACTCTGCAGTGCTTATTTGCGTTTCAGTTCCCCAAAGCTCGGGTTCTTAAAAAAAAAAAAAGGGAACAGTAACTGTGTTTTGTATAATTTGGGGCCTTTACCAACTACTTCATGCTTTATTTGTGTACTTGTGTGTATTAGATACATTTTGTTAAGTTCACCTAAGGATATCTCCCTCAACAGGCACAAATTCATGGTGCCTATAAGGTGCCTACACTAATATTTCCAGCGTCCCTCAAAAGCGAGATATTTTCTTGAAAGTAAAATAACAAAATGTACTGCATGCCTGATCCTGCACAGGCCACTTAAATTGCTTACAGTAAGTCCAGGGAAAGCATCGTTGAAGTTAACTGACCTTGGGAATTTCAGTATACCTCCCTTTGATAAAACCATTTCCAAAGAATGTCATGTCAAATGCACATCTCCCTCCAGAAAATTGTGTTCTTTTCACCCCTACCCAGAACATAACTGAATATCATTTTGCTGGGTAGGGAACTTCCCTAACCTGCCTTGAGTCTCATCTATTTCCATTTAACCATAGTTCCCAGCTAACACTACCGCTTTCCCAAGTGTACCTCTGCGAAGACAAAAAGGATGGTCTTTATGAACAGATGGTCTTTTCAAGGAAAACTAGTTACATTTAAATACGGATAAACGTACTGTAAATAATGGCTTTAAAAGAATTTAGGTCTTTAAGGGGGAAAATATGAGAGCATAAGATACTATTCTTTAACTACATGAGATTTCTTTTTTCTTCCCTTGAAGACAAAACCAATTCCTAATGAAGCATAATGAATCGTAAAGAGGCACCAATGCTCATTCCAACAGATGTTTATTGATTGGTGTTGACTGAACACAAACACAGGAGTGTTGCTTACTACTGTCGGTAAGAGGTGGGAAGCGGCACCAGCTCCCCCTCGTTATTTTACCTTTCAAAGACAAGCTGACAAATTTATTTTGTCACGAGCAGCTGTGTTCTTATTTTTATAAGGGTTGGCTTACAACTAAGAAAGCAAGCGGAGGGAACAGCCTTTTGGTGTCCAATGTGTTATCTGGCAAGGACAGATTGTTTTAGGGTGCAATGGAAAAGATTTTTAATGAAACTACATTTCAAACGAGCAGCATATGCTTGATTTTCCCTTCTGCTACTCATCCTGCCATTTGTTAATTTTTGTTATTGTTGTTCTCCGGGACTCCTAAATTTTCATACAAGCTGTCTCGTCCGGCACTAACACAGCTTGGGGCGAATTAACGTTTGGGATGCAAAAACCTGCACCTACCACTCCAGCCATTTTTATTTTTCCATTTCCAAAATTTCTACATTCAACCAGGGTTCACCTGGTGAACTAGTTGACTGAACAAGCAGGCATTAAAAAAAAAAAATTCTTCCTCTATGTGAGTCCTTGGAGCCCCAGACCTGGAAAACGTGACTTCAGAATATGTGTGGACTTGTCAGCAGCTCAGCTGCACACAATTACAGGGTCAGAGACCAGATCGGAGGTCTCGAGAAACTCTGAAATTGGGAATTAGGATGAAATTTTTTTCTTTTTAACACTGTAATGCCACATATTAATTTAAATGATTCTCTCAGAATGATTCTGTGGCCCAGTTAAATGAAGTTCAAGGAAATGAATTTCAGCCTTCGACACCCTGAGCCCTATTTGAAAGTAGTCGGCTTTACAAGATTAAAAACAAATGACAGGGAATGGGAAATCTTTGATTAGCAGGTGCTTTGATAGCTGCAAGAATATTTTTTCTCAAAAATGTGAACACACATGGGAGAGGAACCACTATTATTATCTTTGCGTGGAAGCCCTTATAATGAGGATTCCATTGTGTTTGGGGACTGAAGACATGAATTGCTATGTCTGAAGGGTCCTGGTTCAAGAGGTGATTTCAGTAAGACACAGCTGATGGATAAAACTTAAGGTTTCATGGGTTCATAAACTCTATTTTTTGGCTAACCTCCCATAATCAATTGAAGAATTTAAGGAACTCACCCCTTTCTGTAGGATTGCCTTGGTAACTAATGGGAGGCAGAACTTTTCAAGAGAGAACGAGAATGCTCAACATTTTTCAATACCATATGCGTCAACCAATGGGAGAAAAGGGTCTTGGAAGCTTAGACAGGGTCTTTGGTCAGCTCTGAGCTCAGGAAGACTGAAGTCCATGTCCAGGTTGTCCCATTCACTCATTGTATGACCTTGGGCAAGCTACGTCAATTCTACGGAGTTCAGTTTTCTGGTCTATACCATGGATATTTCAAGGGTCATTGTGCAGATGAAATGAGTTACCACAGGGTGTGGCATCAGTAAAAACACATTAAATGGCAACAAAATATAATCATAAATTGCACCAATATCAATGCCTTATTCCACCTCATTTCTCCCATTCAGTTAGTTTCTAAGTGATAAGGGTTCAACCCCTTCATGCTAGGCCCTGTGCAGACATGCCTTGCTCCATCGCATGTTCAGCCTTGAATGGACAGGAATGTCCACTGCTTGGTCACTGTTACAGAACGGCACATGTGAGATGCTCCATCATTATGTAACTCATGGACCAGCTGGCAAGATGGCACTAGTGTCCTAGTGAGGATGGGTACTCAGAACCAAGATGTCAGAGACAGGATGTGCCTTGCTAAGTTCAGTGCATATAAAGGAAATACTCTAGAGTTTCAGACTAACTTGATGGAATAGTCAAGAGGCTTGATAAGCCCTGAATGGGGCCTTGTCAGATATAGGGCCACTTAACCCTGGACAGCAAGAATATTATTGCCACCAATGCAAATGTGTCTCTCATGAAGAACTGGGGCTACCTGTGAAGCTTGGTTCACCAACCATCCCCAGGCTATTCCTTGGTATGCTTGGCTGGGAAAGTATCCTTGGCACTTGTAGTATCATACACTTCAATAGCTTCATGGGTCAGGGTTGATATTCTCACCAAGCCTCCAGCCTAAACCTCCGAGGGTGCCTATTCTTCATTCCTCCTGGGTCACCTGTCTCAAAAGGGGGTCAGTCAGCTCTTTCCTGTAGGTTCCATCCTGCCCTAGATTCTGAACCAATCAAATTCCCTGACAAGTGGAATGCAAGTCCTATTAGTTCACAGCTTGAGGTCTTCACAGCAAGTCAGCCCAATGGCTGGCCCTGCTCTGCTCATGGAAGTGGCTTATACCCCAGTTTAGGTCACTGAGTTTCTCTCGTCTTATTCAGTCCAGGTCTCGGGGACATGTCTAGTACTCCTGTTCATTTGGGATTGATTTTCTATCTTGTCCCCTCGAGGTTCTCTGGAAAGCAGAAGGAAACAAGTATTTGCTGGCTCCTACCTAGTGCCTTCATCAAACTGATCTACATGTTGCTCTTCAGTCACAGCCTGGGCTCCCTCACTTCCATATTTTTGCTCCTGACTTTTCTCTTCCTCAACCCCATTTCCAATCTCAACTCCTCTACTGATAAAATCCCTCCCAGTTGAATGCCCGCTCTTCCATGAACCTCAGCTGGACAGGGTGTGTCTCCCTCCTCTAACTCTTAAAGTACTTGGTTTCTCAATTCTGGTGCTTCTCACTGCTTCCCATGATGGCAATTACTGACATGTCTTCTCTTTCTGGTTAAACTCTTGACTGTCTTCCAAATGCATCTTGCCTTATCCACTCACATTTCCTCTAATCAGTTTTCCATCCTAACCATATACTGACCCTCTTGAAACACAATTCTGATTCCCTCTGTTTCTGACCTTTCAGTCATTTCCTACTGTACTAAAAATAGAGACTTGGATCCCAAACAAAGCCTAGAAGGCTTTAGCTGGCCCTATTATCTTTACTGCCTTACCTTGCATTTTTGGTCTTCTCTTGCCTTATGCTCCCACCACACCAACTTCTCTCTTCTGCCACAGGCCCTCTGCACATGCTTTCATCCTTCTCCAGCCTCTGTCTCTGCCTTCGCTAACACCTATTCATCCCTTACATCTCAATTCAATCCTATTTTAAAGAAGATCTCCTGTGGTCTTTCCAACTAGGCCAATTCTCTCTGACCTAAGATATCCTACCACAAATATGTCTTCTTTATAGCATATAGTAAAGATCTAATTTTAAGTTTTTTATTAATTTCCTGCTATCTCACTAGATTGTAACCTCCCTGATGGCAGGAACCATGTGAGATTTTGTTCAACATTTCATCCCCATAAGTTCTGAGAATATCATATAATAGTTGCTCAATTAAATATTTTAAATATTTGCTGATTGAAGTTATTTGGGCCAAAGACCAGGTTTCCTTTTTCTTCTTAGCCCGCTGATTTCTGGCACGAAGGAGAAGTTCCATAACTAACTGTTCACCGCCAATGAAAATATAGGCATAATGTTTAAAAGCTTCTTATTTCTTCTTGTGGTACTATTAAGCAGGACCAGAGCAGCAGTACTTCACAGGGGTAGTGTGGCATCTTCAAGCACAATGATTTGTTGGGGGAAAAGCAAAGAAAAAAAACCCCACAAAACTAGTTTGTGCCACATGTAAGGAACAGTATGGTTCTCTTGGGCAAAAATGGCATTTTTTTTCAACAACTGATATGGATTGCCTCATAATTGCTGTAGCCATAGCAATCTGTACTGGCCATAAAGGCAAGCCAAAGGGAACTGTTATGACTCCAGAGAGTTACCATTGCCTATCTATTAGGCCAAGCTGTACCCCAACCCCAAAATGACAGATGATTTGCTACACAGTGTCCAAGAGAAGGAAGAATAATAAAAGAAAAGCCATGTTCTCATTCTGTGCATAGTTTTGCCTCATTTTGTACAGTAAGTCTGGGAGTCTTATTTTCCAAAGGAAAAAATGGTGAAATTTGTCTTTTAAACACTGCTTCTAAATGTGCTGGATAGATGCTTCATTTCTACAATTAAACACCTACCTAATGGCTTCAGCACCAGGTATTTAGGCCATCCTGGCCTAGTTCTACTGACTATTCCAATGTCTATAAAACACCTTTACCAAGCATGAGAAACAAACACAGACTTTATTTTCTACCTCATCTACCTTGCATTTCCTCGTGCTTAATACTACCACATTTAAGGGGCAGTAACACAATCAGAAAACCTAGTGAAGGATGAATCTACATAAAGGCAACCATGTTTGCATGCAGAGAATATCAACTTTATACATATCTAAATGACTGCTGTGTGCACAGCAGCCAAGCCCAATAAATGTTAAATCACAAAACTCACACTATAAGCTGAATGTGCCTTTAGGTGAGTGAATTCCAGTTTCATGTTGCAAAGCTACCTAATATTCTAACGTTGAGGGGGAGATATGGAAATTGAGTCTATAGTAGAGAGAAAAGTTCTACACCAACTCCAGACCTTAGCAGTGGTCAATATACTAACCCAACAAGAGCAGGGCGCATTCTAGCATGGCTATTCATCACAAATAATTTTACTTATATTCAATGACAATGCCCAGCCTTCTCTAGTCCCTGTTCTAATTTTACTTTTCTCCATTGCACTGATCATTTAACATGTGCATATTTTACTTATTTTTTTGTGTGCCCTCATTCCCCTCAACTGAAATGCAAACTCTATGAAGGCAGAGATTTTTATCAGTTTTATTCATTACTGTATCCCCAGAATAGGATACAGGGGATTCTCTCTAATATTATTTGCTGGTAAATGAATGAGATTCTTGGCATTTGCTAGGCACTGTTCCTATCACTTTCCAGGAATTAGAGGAAGGCAACATAAATGAATAGCCAAAAGCTTGGGCCTCAGAGTGAGATAACCCAAGTCCCAAACCTTATGAAGTTTTTATCTTGGGCAAGTCTCTTAAACTCTCTGTGTCCCAAGTGGCTACCTCTAAAAGAGAGATGATAAAAAGGACACTACATAAAAGGGCTACTATGAAATGTAATGAGATTATAAATATACCATAAGATGCTGTGCATAGTTCCTGGGCACACAGTAACTAAACAATAAATGTTAGCCATTATTTTTATATTCTTTCTATTATTTTTATAATTATTAACTATTAAAATCTGCAGAATAACCCTAAAAGGTAGGAACTATTATCATTCTCTTTCTATAATTGACAGTACAGAGAATGCTCCTGCATGAAGCTGCAAAATGTTACAACCGGTTAAAAAAAAAAAAATTAAAGAAAGAGGGTGGGAGACAAGGAAGAGTAAGACAGAAGTGTTACAACAAGAAGAATCAACAGGTATTGGCCTAGAAATAAAAGGACTCATCCTGGAGAACTTGGTTTAGGTGGGTTCTGTGAGCATGTGGGAGCCTGGCAGGTCCAGAATAGACACTTACTGTAGCAGATCTAGAACTGGCAACGAACTGTAGTAAGCCAAAGAGTGAGGTGGGAACTAGCAGATTGGACTAGAAATCCAACCTACATGATGTAGATTTCTGATTCTCTGGCTCTACTTCCTTTATTCTCACAGAGTAAGGTCTCCAGCTCCTCCCCTGTGCTAGAATGCTCCCAGACAATGCAGGTGATTAGTGAGAGTATAAGTTCTCTATTCTGAAGGACTTGGGTTCAGACACAACTCAATCACTTATAAGCTTAGTGACCTTGGACAACATACTGAACCTTTCTGACCTTTAATTTCTTCATTTGCAAAATGAGGAAACTAACTGCATCTTATCCCATAGGGTTGCCATGAAGATAAAATGAGATGGCTCCCAAAAAGTACTGGATGCTGTCTGGGGGGTAAAGGAAGTTTTCAATAATCACACAAACAGAAGTAGCATTCAACTTGGCTGAGCAAATGCTTTAGATAAAATCGAAGTGCTTTCTCTTCCCTGCCCTGACTCCCCAGAAGAGAATAATATACAGTATAAGCAAATCCAAAACTACCCGCTAAAGCAAGTTAACAATCAGCAACTATCATTCTTAATGTCTTGGGCAAATCAGCATATTTTTCAAATACAAAAAACACAAACAAACAAACAAAAAACATCTCAAATAATTAAGTACTTTACGAAAATAAGTCAAAGTTTCTTTAGAAACTTTGTCTTAAGAATCAGACAAAGGCCAGCCCACCATCTATATCATGGAGGGGTCATAAAGAAATAGAATGAAGAAAGAGGAGAAGAAGAAGGGGTGAAATTCTAGTATTTAACATCTCCAGGCACATGCCCCAGCTTCCCACCCAGCCCTACCTACCACAACCAACCACCACATTTGATGCTTGAAATCTGCCTAAACCAAATCTATATTTGCCTTAGCACTTTCCAACTATCTAGGCTTCCCCTAGAAACATTCACAAGGGAGAGTGATATTCAGTTTAGACCCAAAGGCCAGTTATTTCAAATGTCAAGTGAAATAATATCTCCTCCTCCTTCATCGTGCTCATAAACTAATACAACAAAGACATCCTGACCCTCAGAGGTCAATCACTCAAGCAAGAAAATGAGAATGTGAGATATTACCAAGGTTATTTTGGAACTAGACTTGGCTTGAAGACATATCTAACAGTGAAGGGATTTTAATTGAGGTGCTGCACACCACCCGGGTGGGGGTGGGGTCTCTGAGTGGATCAGGCAGTGGGGGATGGTGAAAACTGGTGAAATTATCTGGGAGTGTGCTTTTATCCATAGAGCTGGGATATACCCCTCCTCAGCTGATCAGAGAGGACCCGGGAACCAAAAGACATTAAGAACTTAGAATGCATTTTCTACTCTCTCATTTTATAGATAGCACAACTGAGTCCCAGATAAAATAAGAGTGTTTTTCCCAATATCATACATCTGCTGATGGTCCTGACTTTGCCACTAGGCAAGTCCCCGCAGACTCCAGCCTGCAGTTGCTTCTATCTATGAAGGCCTCTTTTCAAGCTACTTGGAAGGCTCTCCTTGTTAAGATGACCACAATTTATGCTCCCTTCACAACATTTTGATTGATTTTTAGTGAAAAAGTAGGCACCCCTGAGGCATTTCTTTAAAGTAAAGCTAGCTTGCCAAACCAGCATCGATGTGCGACCCTAGTAGAAGAATCCACCATTGGCTACAATAATAGCAAAGAAAAAGGGTAATGAAAAATAAACATATTTAAGTTTACAAAGCCTCGAAGAAGTTATCACGCACAATGACAGGAACCTTTGTGTCAAGACTGAACAAGCAATCCTGATTTAATTTTACATTTTGATAGCATCAGCCGCGTTGCAGTCATTGTTTTGTCTAACAATTAAAAGTGGAATTTGAAACTATTACCGTTCACAGTTCCCCTTAAAAAAATCTAAAGCAAAGAGATTTTCTCATGCCAGATTTGAATGAATTTATAATTATCTATCTGTAGCCCTAGGACAAAAGACTTACACACAAAAAAGGCAAATAAACCAAGGATTTTTTTTTTTTTTTAAGACCGAGCTTCTGATAGTTCTAGTTATCCTGCCTATCAACTGATAGAGATACATTAAAAGAAAGAGTTATATTTGGAATATCCAGAAGTTGGTGGTCCATTTCTCATGTTTTGTTTTTAAGTATTACTCTTTCCTAGAGGAAAGACAGCCACGAAGTTGTTTGTTAAGACTCTCATCAGGCAAGAGTACAGTGTTACTAAACGCATTTAGCAAGCATTTACTATGTGCCAAACACTATGCTATGTATGGGCTGTCATATACAATCTCAGTTCACCCTGATAATAACCCTTTGGGTAAGTATTATTGTTAATTTCAGTTTAAAGATGAGGAAACTGAGGTCCAAAACAGGAAAAGTAACTTTCTCCAGTCGCATAGCTAATAACTTGCAATTTGGACTCAAACGCCAAAGCCTATGTTTTTCTACTCCCTATAGTTTGTGGTCTTGGCCAGCAAATTTGAAGAAAGCCTGTCATAAAGCTGTGTTGACAGGGCCACCTTACATGCCAATTACAACTTTATTTAAAATTTAAAGTATGTTATTTCTTCCTAAAATGGAAAATAAACCATGAGATATCTACAATATTACCATGCTTTAGTTAGAGCCCCAAAATCACTCCTATATAATTAGTTATACCCATGATGTAAATATTTAAAATATTATTGAATGCCTTACTATAAATATTAGAGGCTGGAATAGTTAAACAGCTAATTAGCTAATGGCCTTCTGTTTACCTCTCAGCATTTCTACTCGGTTATCTGAAAGAACCCATATGAGTATTGGATAACCATATGCACATAGTTTTTCAGTAATTTTGGAGGTTACAAAGTGTCGCTCCTACCCAGCTCCCCAAAGCCCATACAGAGACCCATTTGAGAAGCTTTCGACCTAGGAAATGGGATCTGAGACCTTAAAAAAAGGCTAAAACTCAATGGTCTGGATATTTATGAGACCATATTCCAACCAGTACACCAGGTTACTGCTTGCCAGGCTCTGTTCTTCAAAAGACAATGTGTCAAGTTTCCAAATTACGGGGGGCAAGGGTAGTGAAAAGCGAGTGTGAACCTAACAGACAACTAACTAAACACTTCCCTCTGCATCGAGGCGTAGGAATTCAGCAGACAGTCATATGCAAACCACTGTGAAACTGTTAGGGTGCTATTCTTTCTGACATTGTGTTGGTTTCCTATTGAACATCTGAAGACTGTTTTAACATGTGTGCCTAAAATGTCACACTGAGGCTGAGATAGCACAGAGCCAGGGGCCACCCAGACTTTCAAATCACGTCTCAGAAGCAGCCAGGAAAATTCCAAGCTTGGTCTTGTGGTCCTCAAGAACTATGGAAGCATGGCAGCATTTTAGATTTGCAGGTTGTTTGTGCAGTTAATGCATTGATACCTGACTCCTCAAAGTCAGAGATACTTTTCATAACTCAGTATTGCCCTCATTGCTTTCTTATCACATATTTTGCATGTGTTTCCATTTCCAAGATTCAGGGGAAACAAGATATTTAGTTGGAAATGTCCAGAGTAGAGACCTTATATAAATTACTTGATAGACTTAGGAGAGGAAAACATTTTGCAAAACATCAGCTAGGGAATAAACAATTTTAGAGAATCCCCTGGGGACATTTTGTTTTCCATGGATCCCAAAATCTTTTTTAAATAGAAACATCTCAGGCAGTGGTAAGACATTACTGGTTAAGCCCATTTAGAATGTGTATGCTGTCAAGGAACATTCCTATCAATAGGGCACATTGAAATTCTAGACTAAGATATGGTGGGGCTGTGGTGCTTTACTGGATAAATAAGAAAGGGTTTGGTCGCTATACTCCCACCCTGCCCATAAATGAGTGAGCCCATGTGACAAGAGTATATATGTTTCCAAAAAGAAAGACACTGTGAAAATGAGCGTCACCATCCTCCCACATAAAGAGCAACAGCAAAATGAGAATTAAATTCGGCACTTTCTTAATGGGAGACTGAAGAAATCTAGGAGATGAAACAGTAGCTCTTCTCCAGTCCTTCCCGGCATATTAAGGTCAGCTGACAACACTGTTCGACAGAGAAGACTTAATGTGTCTGACAGATGGCAAATACACCATATTGACTTTTTTTCCTAATTTAACAAATTTGAATCTTTTGTCAATTTTCTTTCCCCAGTGAAAAGATATTCTAAAACAACACTTAAGCTTACATTGCTCTTTTCCCCCTCTCCCTCTTACACATTGAGTTTGACACTATCTAAAGAAACTGAAGCTAACTCACTAAATTAACTCACCTTTCCAGCTCTCCACGATCATCACAAATTTGGGCATTGGCATGAGTGTTAATTCCTCATCTTTGCCAACTGTAAGGCAGATACTCACTTCAGGCCAGAGGAAGTTGACTGAATGGACAACAGGGATTCCTTGAACTCTTAGAAATAATGCACAAAGGTATGCATCCATGTTCTACATACTTCAAAATTATGCATCTACGTTCTTCAAGAGGCCCTAGTTTTGCCCAATTCCTGAAGGTGTAATGCCTTTGACTTTAGCTAGAGGTTGTTATAATTAGCCATCATTCCACAGTTTCTAACTGGACTTTGGAATGTTAGGGGGTTTGTCTACATAAGATGGATGGGATGATAGCAGAGAAGAGCTTCAAACTAGTGAAGCTCCTGGATCACAAAGCTGTCTAAGTCACCCCAAGTGTCACTCAAGTTCAGCCTGGAGAAGCCATGGCCAGGTCAAGAATAGCTTGTCCCATAAGGAGGCAAGGGGCCCTTTCCCATTGTTGCCTCATCCCTTCCACCATGTGAGGACACAGGGAGAAGACAGCATCTATAAACCAGAAAGTGGGTCCTCACCAGACAACAAAGCTGCCAGTGCCTTGATCTTGAACTTCCCAGCCTTGAGAATGTGAGAAAAAAATGTTGGTAGTTTATAAGCCACACAGTTTACGGTATTATCTTAAAGCATCCCAAATTAACTAAGCCACTGTGCCCTAAAATTAAGTATAAATCCTACAAACATGAAATTCTGCCAAATCTGAAAATAACATTAGCTTCTCTTGACAATCTTTGTAGTTATGTTACCCAAAAGTATCTATAGACAAAGCATCTGAAGATTTTAGTGGTTATTCACTATTATAAACAACCACCACAAAAAATCCACCACCAACAAAAAAAACAGTGGGTCCTTGGAGAAATAAGTTTGAAAAAAATTTAATTATGTAAAGTAAAATGGTTTTATTACAACAAATTTCTTAGAGCATCTCATGGAAAAGGAGTTTAGAAGAATACTGTCCTTTAGATTATTCCTGAATCCAAATAAAGGTTTTTTTTTTTTTTTAAATTTTAACTCAAAGGATTAAAATTTCCACACTTGGAATGCACCTAGTTGAGCGAGAACTGAACGCTGTCCTGTCTTGTCTAAGTTTCAGAGTAATCCCTACGTTTCTAGCTGATTAGCTGGTTTCATAAGGCAAAGGGCCTTCTGAAAATGGGCCATTGCTACTGTGACAAATTCAATATCCAAATTCTATTGCTGCCCTTGAACTGTGCTCTCTGATTTCCTGCTGCAAATATGTAGGCCATCAGTGGGGACGTGAAAAATCTGTTCATTACACACAGATTCCCACAGTGGCAGTGCCTGGCCGCATTACCGAACCTATAGATAACATCACAGCACCTGACATCCAGCCCACATTTCCTCAGCCTCAGAGTAAGGAACATATCACGGTGCCCGCACATTAATGCAGAGAGATGCCCTTGATAATTAACCGTTCTTATGGAGTCTCTAGAATGTTAAATGGTCAAATAGTGAACTTAAACACACATAAAACATTTAATGTGAAATGGGGCAAATATGCCAAATTAACCTGAAATGCACACAAAAGCCTTTCAGCTCTGGAATCGATATTAATCATTTTCTGGAATTCAAGAAAAAGTCTGATGTAGTTAATTTAAAATTATATTTTATTATAGAGAACAAAAATATCCCACAGGATTCAAGGTATCAGTTTACACTCCTGCCACTCCTTTTTGCTGTCAGGGTCAGCAAAAAGAAAAAAAAAATATTGATCTGGTATTAAAAATCAGTTGACTTCACTTCTTTCTGAACAGGTATTCTTTGACCACTAAGCACTGGCTAGTCTTACATTTCTCTGGTGATAACATGAAGAGATAAATAGACTATTCAAACAGGGCTCTTCACGTTACATTAGTGGAATAAATAGTGATGTATGGGCCTCTTTTCTCAAGCACTGCCTTAGCTTGTAAAGATGAGAGTGAGGAAGATGGGGCTTATGAATCCTATTTGAATATTTAAATGAACACAAAATAACATCCCTGAAGATGGTTAAGTGGAAAAAGAAGGTATGAACAATTTGTCTTTTAATTGTAGCTTTTGGGGCAACAAAAAAATCCCCCAAGAAACTTTTGAGATTCAAGTGTCAAGTGAAATCACAGAAGAAAAAAAAATTAGTTTGTGGTTTTATAAGCAGTATCCAGAGGACACAGGATGCCAGTCCCGTAGGACTTTGGTAGGCTGCAGAACTAGCACAAACCAATTCACCTAAAGTGAAGTATATTATCAATAGCTAACTGTGATCACTTTTTGGCCTTCCGGCTAAGATCAAGTGTAATAACTAACTTTGCTTTGGGAATATTTCACTGTGAATTTTTGCCCTCTTTAATCTGCTTTAAGATTCTGTGCTCAATTTCCAGTATATACTGTACTTGCAGAAAGGGAGGAAGTTCTGAGCTAGGTTGAGTGCCTGTGGCTAACTACAGATGTATTAACACAATGCAATTAGGTCATCAAACAGCCTCATGTTTATTAGGTACCAATACGTAAAAAAAGGGGAGCAGGTCTCGACCTGCATATCAGCCCCAGTCCCTACTGTCTTGGAACTGGGATTCTGAGACATCTCAGTGGCTTCTACACATTACTGGCATAATTACAAAATCCAGAGTTTTCTACCTGTAAATTAGAGATTGTAGCAAGGAAAAGAGAGTAGATGAAGTCCTATGTGTCGTGTATTAGTCAGGATTCTCTTTTTAATTTTTTTTTTTCTTCATTCTGTTGCCCAGGCTGGAGTATAGTGCCACTCTCTCAGCTCACTGCAACCCCCACCTCCCTGGTGTAAGCAATCCTCCCACCTCGGCCTTCCAAGTTGCTGGGACTAGAGGCATGTGCCACCACGCCTAGCTACTATTTGTAATTTTTGTAGACATTGGGTTTGGCTGTGTTGCCCAGGCTGGCCTCAAACTCCTGAGCTCAAGCAATCTGCCCACCTCATTCTCCCAAAGTGCTGGGATTAGAGGTATGCGCCACCACTCCCAGCAGGGCAGCATTCTTTTGGGACAAAAAGAAGGGGTGTGTTTATTTGTTCACATAAACACATCCCCAGGAATGTTAAGGCAGAACTGGTACAGTCCTACCTTCCTGTCGGCAGTTTTACTTTCTGTGGTTTCAAGTTGTCTGCAATCAACTATGGCCTGAAAATAAGTGACTAGAGTACAATATTCTGAGAGTGAGAAAAAGACCACAATTATTAACTTTCTACTGCAACATATTGTCATAGTTGTCCTATTTTATTAGTAGTAACTGATCTCTTACTGTGCCTAATTTATAAATTAAACTTTATCATAAGCATGTATGTATAGGAAAAAACAGTACAAACAGGGTTTGGTACTATCTGTAGGTTTAGGCATCCACTGGTGTCTTGGAACATATTTCCCATGGATAAGGGGGGACTAAGTATAGGCCTTTCCTTCTCCAGTGTTGGCCTCATTCTCTCAGAACAAAGATGACAACCTGGCTGTGGAAGGTGGGCTCAGGAAGCTCCCAACCTAGTAATTAGAGAAGAATGAGAGAATTGCCCCATTAGGACCAGAAAAATCCCTAAATCATCAAAGAGAGGGACCTGATTTTGTCAAGTATCCATTCCTGTATTACCCCTGTGGCCAAAGGGGATTAACTATAATCCAGTTAAAAGCGAGGAAGAGTTGCTGCACAGACCAAAAACAAGAGCCTCCATGTACTGAAATGATAGGGCAGAGAACACATATTTACGAATTATAACCAACCAGTCTAAATTGTATTAGAATTCTTAGAAGATCAATATTACTTAACTTTCCTGTGAATAATACTCTTGCCTCTTACTAAGTAGCACACTATCCCTAATATTATACTAAGGTGAAACTCAGTCACTGAGAGCTGGGCATGCTGCAGATTGTTTTCCCAGTGGTAGCAGCAGATATGCTGAACCTCATATTCTTTCTCTTTACTGCTTTATTATTATTAGTGCCTTAGACTGAGTTTCTCTAGAACTGATGAGACAAGAATCTGAGTGCAAATGGATTATTTGAGAGATGGGCCCAGGAAGCACCATCAGGGGAGAGTGGAAGTAAGACGGGGGAAAAAGAAAGCTAATACAAGAAACATTTATAAGAATGTTACTGCTTCAAGCAAGTGGGGCTCAAATCCACAGGGAGGGGGTGGTGGTGCTCTGGAAAACAGCATGGAACATGCTACCCTCAGAGTTTTCGCACTTACAAGGTAGGAAGCTGGATAATTTATCCTCAAATTCCCACTGTGATTGGCTAAACATTGTTCCTAAAGTCAATATTTCCTGACACTTTAGGCCTACACTCTACACTAGCAAGAGAAAGTCCCAGAGTGCAGAGTAAAAGGCATGTGAAATAGAATCACCTTAGCACATACGAGAAGGGTGAGTCCCAGAGGATGCAACCAAAGCACACAGCCTTGGCCAATACCAGTAACACATACTTATGAAAACATGCCTTCATTTATTCAAATACTTACCAAGCTCCTATTATGTGAGAGTTTTCTTCTAGGTGATGGGCATACACTCAGGGACAAAACAAAGATTATTGTCTTATTTAATACCCAGCACAACTGGGCAGGGCAGGGGCAGATTCCAGGGACTACATGTCATAATCCTCTTCACAACAGCAACTTCAAATGTGGTCCCTAATCTTAAGAGTAGTAGCAGGGTCATCAGCATTGGGCTTCCCCATCACTAAGCCAGGTGTGTTGAGGTCTATGATCCAGTAATGAACCTGAATCAGAAATGGGATATCAGATAGGTATTGGAAAAGCGGGAGAGTTTCCATCGTAGGACAATGAGTTATATTTTGTTTAGGAAACTCTTTGGGGACATCTTCTCTGGGATGGCTTGTGTCTAGAGGCACTGCAGAGTTGCCTGATCTAACTCTTGACAGTTGAGTGGGGCATGCAGCTTCTGGACATGGAAAGGACTAAAGTTAATTTGTCCATCTGGGGATTGAACTGGCATCAGTGACGTCAAATGTGCCCTGCAGAGCCCAAATGATCTCCATTACAAACACAGAAGACTCTGCCTTCCAAATGCCACAGAATTCCATTTTATCTGCACTGGCAGGGTAAGGCAGAGTATTTGCCAAAACTCCAGACATGGGGAGTTATTTGTAAAACCTTAGAGTATTATCAGGTGTTGCTTTAAATAAACCATTACACTTGTATAGAAAGTAACAAACTATGTGGTCTAAGTAAAGGACAAGTTATCCCTGTCCCAAAAAATAAAGTGTAAATAAGTAAAGCAATTTTACACTGTGTCCTGAACATCTATGTACATAATTTAGAATTTGCTAAAAGGTAATTTTATCTGTGCTGATTATCTTTACCATTTGGCATTTCCCATCTCAGGGCAATAAGTACAACTTCACAAGTCCAGCTCTGCTTAGCTGTGAGAACTCAATTTCACTAAAGACTTAAACAGAAAATTAAAAGTCAGTGAGAATTGGGATGAGTCCTGTCTGTCTTATAGCGAGGTGAACAAATATAGGTGGCACATGCCCTTAACAGACATTATTAGTTGATCACCTCTCACTTTCCCACTGAACCTAGGCTCGACCTTAGAATCCATCACAGCACAGCTCTCCCCTTGGTCATGACTGGCCTTCCAGAACTGGGTACTCGAGATGAAGCCTACTTTACACTTAGGATACATTTATAGAGCCTGGTCCCCTCAGTACTATACTCCCCTCTCACAAAGAGAAAGCGAGAGGAAAAAAAGAGAAAGAGGAGAGCAGGGAAAGGATGGGGGAAGGAATGAGAGGAAGAAAGAAACTTTGAACCAAGTATCTCTTCTTTTGCTGTGGGGACATTTCAAGGAATACTCCATTTTAAGCATATTATAGCAGCAAAAAGCAAAAACCACTATCAAGAGGGGTTCACAGTTTATGGCTGCCCACCCTGAAACTGTAGCAGCTAACTTTCTTGGGAAAACTCAGACAGACTCATTCTTTCCAAAAACAAGGAAAGAAGAAAAAGAAATTCCCACATCCTTAAGATAACTGAGAAGCTCCCAGTAGGAGTAAACTGCCTAAATAAATTTCAAGGGCACCCCCTTTGGAAGGAGAGTTGAGAAACACCACATGTACAAAGAAGGAAAGGCGGAGCTTGCAGTGAGCTGAGATCCGGCCACTGCACTCCAGCCTGGGCGACAGAGCGAGACTCCGTCTCAAAAAAAAAAAAAAGATTCCAAATACCGTCTTTTCTCCAACTCGATTTTTCCTTCTTGTGCCCTTACTTCTCAAACAATTATTCCGTTTGCTATATCACCCAGAAGTCTGTGACTGGATCTCCCTCGGAGTCCAGGGGGCTCTGGGTATGAGAAAGTAGTCTGAAATATGTGTGTATGTGTGTGTATATATATATAGGATTTACTATAGAAAAAATATTTTATATTTTATATATATTAAAAAATAAAAATATAAACGTAAATTATATAAAAATATATAATTACATAAATAATATAGACTAAAATATATATTTACATATTTTTTCTATAGGAAATCATATATATAGGACTGCTTTTCCTGAAACTCTGTAAAAGTTTTCATTATACCAGCCACTTCTTGTGATGACCCAGATCATCATTCACCTGGTATAAATGAGCTTGGCTGTGAACAAGGTTAGAAATTAGAGCCGAGGATAATCTATTAGTTCATCTTGTGTGTTTCATGGGACAAAAGCAAATCTGTTTCTCTAAAGAGTTTTCTTGAACGGTTTTCCAAGTCCAACTTGAAACCACATTCACAATCTTGTCATTTTCGTCTTTCTTGCAGCACACCAGTAATTAGTTGTTTTACCACTTCATGGCAATGATATCTAACATGAAGGTGAACTGTATTAACACACAGCATCACCCAGTTTTATGTGGCAAGCTCATTTCCAAGCATTATTTGTTTTTATAAATTTGAGCTAGGATGACTCTTTCCTCACTGCCTTTAATTAATAAGGAAAGCTTAATATGCACTTTTTTCCACCAATCTGGCACTAAAAATCCTGAATTGCTTTTGTAGTAATTTGAAAGAAGAGTTTGGGACTATTAGAAGAAATTCACATTTCTCTACATGGCCTACTTATATTTTTCTAAGTGAAGGGATATTTCAAGGAAAAAAAAAACTTGGGGTACTAGAGATGTCTGCCCCATCTAAAGTCTTATCTTCCTTTTTCCTGTACCAGAAGCCTTAGGTACATTTTAATAACATAGCTTGCAATATATTTTAAAAAGGGGAACAAGCTGCAACCTGATCCACTAGAGAAAAATGCCTCATGTAGGCTCTTGAATGAATGTATGACTGTAGGAGTCCCTCTCTTTTGTTTCCCGGGTAATTATTTCACACATTTGGGAGGTTTATAGGGAATGCAGATCTGCACATCGGCTTTTCAAGTAAAAAGTGTGAGGCTCTGACTCTTCCTGGAAGTCTGGAAGGAACAGAACATACGAAATTCTCAGGCAGCTTCCAAAATTGAGCCAGAGATACTGCAGGTCACCTTCAGTGTTGAATATTCGAAAGTTAACTTCGTTAAAAATGCAGAAACAACCCGAGAATATATCTGACTTTACCTTTTAAAAGTAGGACTAAAAATTTAAGAGGCTTCATGAATGACTCTCCCACCTCTCTTTGATATTTCTTTGGTATTTCTCCCACCTCTTATGCCCTGGTGCAGTCTATTGTTGGTTTATGTGAAACATTATCAAATAAAGCAAAATTGTAAACATTTTCTTTTTAAATAAATAGACTTTTACCTGAACATTATAATCACAGCATCTCTCATTCATCCATTCACTCATTTATTCATCCATCTATTCATCATTCACCCATTCATTTATTCAATCAGGTATTTTCTGAGTTCTATGTGTCTGGTGCTCCTCTAAGCAGTGGGGACACACGTGTCCCCTGCTCTCATGAGCTTACAGTCTTCTGGAGAAGATGGATTTTAATCAAATCATCACACTTAAGCGTGAGGGTTTCAAACTGAGATAAGGATCTCAAAATAAAGGAGCAAACACCCAAAAGATCAAGGATGACTTCCCTGTGGGGTCCTGAGCCAAGGGCTTCATCAGAAGCAGAGGTTAAGTAAGTAGGAAGTAGGACAAGCCCTCCAAGATAGGGGAATGCAGTTAGGTCCTCAAGCAGGAGCAAACAGCGGCAAACTCCCAAAAGTAAAGGATAGGTGGTATTTGCTGAGTCACTCTAAGACAGATTCTCCCATCTATGCTGACAGCATGCATAATTTCAGCTCAATGAATACAAATGAATGCTCTAAGCATTTTCTAGATTCTCTAGACTGTGCACATTGAGAGGCAGTTTGGGGTAGGGATGATGGAGGTCTGGCCATTACAAACAGGTTCTGGGAAGGTGAGCCAATCTGAAGTACCTGGAAATTGGAAAAAATAGATGAACAGTGATTTTTCTCGACCTTCCAATGGCAGACAAATTTCCTTGTGGGAAAGGCAGATATTCTCATTTCAAGCCAGGCCCCTCTGTCCCCACTTCAGCAGATGAGGAAACTGTGAACTCCTGAGTTCCTGGAAATCTTTGAGAATATGGAGACAGCCTTTTCACTAGGTCAATTTAGCTGCAGAGGGAATGAGATGGCTGACTTCCCCCTCACATTAGGACTTCCATTCCAACCCTCAGCCACTACCTAGGGAATGAAGCAAGGCCCCAGCTTTAGTTCCACTTAAAGTGAGACATTGCTTGCTCTTTCATACTCAGGTTAATATTCACTCCAACAATGAGTTCAGAAGTGACCGTGGGAAGACAAGAGACATTCCAAATAACTACCTCACCATGGCACAGGGTGTCTGAGGGCTGGGCATGTTAGAGTCTGAGATATCAAAATACAGTATAAAGAATGTTTTATTTTGCAAAACAATCGCATTCTACAATCTGTACCTAAGTAACAGGAAGAGAGCAGATCTCATTATGTCCCTTCAACAAGAAGAACATCTGCACCTAGTTGGGTGTCTTCATAGGGAGTCATTCTCAGGGAATGTGAAGCTTCCTACCTGTCACCTGACCTCCCTTCCCCTGTAAATTTCCACATTGATTTATTCTAAACAAATTGTGTTCAACTGCCCAGATTCCATTATATCAAAATGACATACTCCTCTCCACATATATCAGAGATAGAAAGAGACAGACAGATAACAGAGGATTACTTTCCAGTAGCAGGGGCTCCTCCCTACTCTTCCTCCACAGATAACTTTATTTCCAGTACAAAGTAGAAGAAAGGGTCAAGAGATGGATGAGAAGACAAACTTAGCAAAGCTTTATTTTTATGCTGCTTTTGTTGTTTTTAATCTTTAGTGGGAAGTAATAGGAGACCTCATACTTTACGAAGTTTTTTTTTTAATCTGGTGGTAGTTTTTAAAAAGACACCAGCTAAAATATAAATATAAATTTAACCATGGATGATTGTAATTTCCTGTATTATATTTTTATGTATTTTCCAAAAGTATCTGTAATGAGCAAGTATCATCTCTGTAATCAGAAAAGAAACTATGAAAATGTCCCCAGTGAGATCTGTGTTTGCTCGCAGGGCTCTATTTGGCATGATGAGAATGAGGGGGACGATCTGAATGTTTTCAGTGCCAAGCACCATGTTTGCCTCAATCGTGAGCAATTCTAATTCTTTTTCCTGTGGATTTGTATCAGTTACTAGTTCATTTAAATCAGCTATTAAAGGAATAAATGTGAATCTTAAAAACACATTTAGAGAAAGTATATTGTTCTAAATTAAGCAAGCAGTTGGCATTGCAAATCATATGGAAGCAGATAAGGGGAACCTGCTCTCACCAGATCTCAATCCACTTTGAAAACTGCTTACTCCTTAACTTGGCTCCCTAATTAGGGCATTATATCTTTGTGAGCATTTACCATTACTGCATCATAACTCTTGTCTAGCAGTCTATGAAGAAATAATTAATAATAATCCACACCAGCCAAAAGTAGATAGCACAACATGAGCAAATAACTAGGTTGGTGTGATGTGGCTCGAAGGCCACTTGGGAAAAAACAATGAGAGGGTTTTTACTAACCAAAGCGGTTTAACAAATGACACTTAAGTGACCTACTGGCATTTTAGAATAGAGGCAAGACTGCTCACTTATTAAGTCATTTTAAAAATAGTCATTATGAGCTTTTGCCATAAATCAAGATCAAAAGACTCCAGGAAATAATTTTTTATAATTCATAAACACATAGTAATGTTGAAAGAAGGACTCTACAGTTGAAGAGGGCTATCAATTACATTTTCCAGTTGTCTTTCCCAGAGATGACATTCCTTCCATGAGTTCAAATCTTAAAAATCAAGAGGAGGTATTCTGGGTAAACTTGAGGATTGACAAGACTTCAGCAGACTATCAGCTCCATGAGATCAAGGGCCACATCTGTTTTATTCAGCAAGAAGCAGCATTAGGCCATGTGTGACAGTGGGTGTTACTCAGCAGGTGCTCAGTGAATAACGAATGGATGAATGATATTGTATAGTAGTGTCTGATATTGCAAACAGAAAACCACAGCTTTTGTCAATGTAAATAAACACAATACCACCTAGACTTTTAGTGATATTTTGGTATTTAGAAAAAAGACTAAGATCTTCTCCAGGTAGAAATGTATTTTGTCAAGTATTTGCTGTGTGCATTTGACTTGTTTTGGCCTCCAATGGAAATGATCCTGATAGATATCTAGGTTCTACTGGGTTCCACAGCAATCCTTTAGCTAATGGGGTCTTGTATTCAACTTGTATTTATCACATCCTTCTAATTTCACTTGTCTCACCCTGGCTGTTATTATAATCCCAAGCAGACAGATACATTAGTACCCCAGGCTTAAGTCTCATCCTATTCACGGGTATCAGGTTATTCTCTAGGAAGTATCTTTCTTTTCATCTCAGTCCCTTCCTCATTCCTTCCATCAGTCCTGAATACTTTCGGAGTCAAATTCTGAGAGCAGACCCAGGCTCCCGAGTCTTTTTATGCTCAGAACCTGAAACTGCTCAACAGGTGCTTGTCTCCCTGATCCGCCCTGATCCTCTTCACACAGCCATATGTCAGCCAAGATGCTCAACTCACTACTGCCACCTTTATACCTAGGTTCATGCCAGTCCCTTCACAGAGAAAGGGAAACACAGAGGGAGAGAGAAACACAGAGTCTTGAGTCCCTGGATCAAGCCTTATCTGAAGTCAGAAACTTCCCTTGAACTGTTTAATTATGTGACCATTTACATCCATTTACTGTAGCCAGTTTGGATTTTCTGACACTTGCAACTGAAAGAGTCTTAGTGTATGCAGGGAAAAGGAGACGAGGGAGAGAGGAACATAAAAATGAAGTAAAAAGGAACAGAGGAAGAAAACAATGAAAGATTTGTCCAAGGCCGTAGAACTAAACAGTATGGGATAAGAATACAGAGCATGAAGCCCAGAGTCCAAGCCTCTTTCCCCTACTACTTCCCTTCAGAAATTAGTACTATTACTCATTGCCACACATTGTACTTTAAATCTAACAAAATGAGACATATATTTGCCCTGAGTAACTTACGTTGTTTTCTTGGGGTGGTACATTTAAGAATTACTTTTACAATGAAGCTTCCCGAGGGGTCTATAGATGCCAGTTTTAATTTAAATAAATACTAATGCTAAAATCAATTTGTAGGATATTTCAATTGGATCGATGGGTACAGTCTTAACTAAATCCAAAGCATTTGCCTATTAGTGCTTCTTTAGAAGTATATACCAACACCATATCAGGATTTTCGGAAAACTGCTACAAAGACATTATTTCCAGAGACTGGATCAAACAGCTGATGATCAAAATATAAGGCAAAAACTAGTGTTTCATCTTTGAATTCAGAGTACCTGATTTCTACTAAATATCAATCACAGTTTTTCCCATAGGAGATCCCGCTTTGCGCCTCCTTCATTTTCTTGGTTTCATAGTGCTTTGCGCAGAGAACAGCAGAAGTAAGGCAGAGGATACAACTGTCATCTGTGCCACAGACATTGACATGCAGCTTAGTCACAGAACAGAGAGAATGTGAAAGTCACCATCATACACTTGCAACAGTGTCAGCGTAAAGACTCAGGTCCCTGATATGAGGGCAGGACTGAAAATGCTTCTGGCTACAATGACATGAATCTACCACACACTTGCTGACTTTATTCAAACTGATGATATTTTTCTTTAAACACTGGATTTAGTTATTCTACCCATAAGCAGTCCAGGTCATTAATGAAATAATTTTCTACAAACTAAAAACAAACATATTTCATCCTACTAGCGGTTCCTCCCTCTCTAATGTTTCGCTTAGGCCATCTCTCTCTTCTCTTCTGGTAGAACAACTTCAATAGTTAAGAAAGTTTTCTTATATCCAGGAAATTTCTTTAACCACCAAAATCCATGGTGTTTGCTTTTCATCTTGAACTCATTCCTTGGTCGTTATGACATGTTGCCTCCTATTTCTGGTTATCTATGTTAGTTTCTTGCTCTTCCTACAGAATTGTAACCCCCTGAAAGACAGGTACTGAGTCTCACACAGCTTCTTCACCCGGAGGTTATAACATCCTACAAAGCAGGTAATAAATACGTGTTTTAAAGAGAAAACTGGTTATCCCTGGACTATATTAAAACAGTGGTGTGAATATTCTAAAATAACACCAGTGTGAGTGTGGAATGTGTTTGTCATTTAAGAGAGGTGTTCACTCAGCCTAAGAATGGGAGAATTTATGAAACCTCAAACCCCAATTTGCAAACAGTCTCTCTACCTTCCCAGTTTACAACACTCTGCCTGAGAGAAGGTATCTTCTCTCAAATGAAGACTTCCAGATCCTGCTCTCCACAGACAATTCAATGTGGTTTAAAAGTTGCTGCTGGGAGCTGAGCTTATTTGCCACATTCTGAAGAGGTTGGCGCTATCAAAACCAGCCTGTGGGAGCTGATTCACTAGGACTCCACCATTTTCTTGATGTTGGGGATGTCACGGGGTCTCAGTTCCTGTTCAGCTCTGCTTCTGACTGGATTCTAAGTCTTGGGCAAGTTACTGCTTCCCTCTGAGCCTCAGTTACTTCATCTTTAACATGAGAATAAAATTCCTGGCACCACGGCGACCTCACTCAATGCTGGGGAAAATTAATACTATTGATAGTGTTAATAATTAAATAATAGCTAACATACACTGAGTCATACCATATTCTAGGCACTGTGATAAGTCCCATACCTCCCTCAACTCTTACTATTCTTGTAACAACTCTATGACACCAAGCACCATCATTATGTCTCTTTTACAGATGAGGAAAGTGAAGCTCAGAGATGTTAAATAACTTGTCCAGGATCATGGAGCTAGGAAGAAGCAGAGCAGTATTTGAACCCTGGCTTTCTGGGTTGCAAAGTATTACTCCCTGTACTATTCTGCCTTACAAAAATAAGATAAGCCATGTGACACAAAAACCTTTATAAACTGCAAAATATTAAACCACTACAAAGTATTATTATCACTGCAAATAGATGCTCATTACATTTATTGTAAAAAATAGGTAACCACCAACCCGTTTAGGGAAGGTACATAGACCTCTGTCAGCAATACTCAATCCATCTTCAGAGAAACAATTAGAATTGCATTAACACATCATCATAGAAGAAGTTCTCTTGACACCATTTCTGCCAAAGAACTCATTCTTTCCTGAAATTTGAAAAGGCAAAAAGAAAAAAATCCCATGCCGCATCTGACAATAGGAACAAACTCTTCTCACAGCTCTGGTAATGCAACACTTCTGAAAAAACAAGTTAAGGAACATACTTCCACTGCCCTCATTAGCTGACAGCCTGCGTGGGGACTGCAAACCAGCTACACATTCAAAACAAATCCCAGGGAAGAACTCACACCACAAAGCCTGTTTCTATTTGCAAGTAGAATGACGGCCCCAAGTGTCCTTCCATAAAGCTGTGTGGTACCAAATCCAAAGCCCAAACTGGTTACAAAGGGTTGCCATTGATAAGACATGGAATTTCAGGTCCACCTGCCATGGGCCAAGGAGGTATAAAGCTCAGAACATGATATGCAGTTTTTAAGCCCTCCTTTCACCTTGTCTATGCACTAAGTTACTTTGACGCCACACCTGTTTCTACTCTGCCTGGAAGCCCTGTCTGCACAACAGATGGCAGAGTGTTTGCCTAACGAATGTTCTTGTGAGTCAATATGAGAAGGTGGTGGTGAGGACTGTTGTGGGTACAAAAGGAGAGAGGCTCTTCCAGGGCAGCAGAGAATCATCGATCTCCAACTTAGCTAGGGAAACTTCCCACCCAGTGAGGGTCTGGGTATGTCTGAGCTCTGAATATTCCCAGCTCTGTTCATCCCTTCTGACAATCTTGTCCAGCATAGTACAAATCCGCTGCTGCAACAGGAAATTACAAAGAAAATCTGATGCAGGCATTTAGAAAAAAAAAAAAAAAAAAAAACAGAGCAAAACCTTATCAAATTTAAAAGTTAACTTCAAATTCAATTCTAACTCTATCTCCAACTTGGCTCTCTTGAATCTAACTGAAGATTTAACTTTCTTAACTCTAAACTTAACCCTTGCATCCCAACTCCTAGCTTTCACCTCTCAAGTGTCTTAACTCTAACTTAAAGTCAAACTTAGTCTCTTGAGGAGGTAATTAAACTTCAACAACTAATTGGAATGAGTTCTTGCGAACAGAGAGCTTGGCTTATCATCACATCCGGTCTTCAGAGGTTAAGAAAATCCTCACTTTCTGTTATTGCAAACTTAACACCAGAGTAATGTTCTATTTCAGCTATGATGGTAATATTTTTTAAATTAGGGTATTATCCACTTAAAAAAAATCCATGATGCAAGGTATAAAGTAGCAAAATATTCCTTGATGGTGAAAGCACGTCTTAGGCACCATGCTTTGCAGACAAACTGTGTATCTGGAGCGAATCTTCTCCTCCCACCCTAAACCACACATAGCACCTGGTAGACCTCAGTCTTCAACATAAAGAACCAACTAGGCATATTCCATTTCATTTGACTCACTTGCTTAGATGGCTTAGGAAACCAAACATTAGTAAGTCCGGGCCCATTAGTAATCCAGGCCCATTAAAAGGGGGACTGACACTAAACTGAAATCCATTTTAATCTCTTCTCCAGGGTTTTCCTTGGACTCTCTAATCAGCCTTTCCTCCTCACAGGGGTGAGGCCAAAACTACTATAGATAAAGAAGAGGAGAGCAAGATGACGTTCTTTTTTTCTTTTTTCTTCTTTTTTGAGATGTAGTCTCGCTCTGTCTCCCAGGCTGGAGTACAGTGGCGCAATATTGGCTCACTGCGAACTCCGCCTGCCGAGTTCACGCCTTTCTCCTGCCTCAGCCTCCCAAGCAGCTGAGACTACAGGCGTCCACCACCACACTAGGCTAATTTTTTGTATTTTTCTTTTTTTTTCAGTAGACACGGGGTTTCATTGTGTTAGCCAGGATGGTCTCAATCTCCTGACCTCGTGGTCTGCCCGCCTCGGTCTCCCAAATTGCTGGGATTACAGGCATGAGCCACCATGCCCAGTGAGATGATGTTCTTTTTGAGGGCCAGGATGACACTGGCTTTGTCCATGGTTTTCATCATAGAAATTGAAGTGAGCATGTTCTCAAAAAACCAAAACGGGTGAATAAAAACAGTGTGTGCTAAGCACTGTGCAGAGACCTCCCCATTCATGCTCTTATTTAATACTCACAAAATCCTGACAGCAGGGGGTATTATTATTCCAATTTTGCAACCAAGGAAACAAATGCAAATAGCTAACAGTGGACAGAGTCAGATTTAAATCCTTAAAGCATGCATTTCCCATAAGTGAGAGAAGACATTTTGCAAACAAGGGTAGAATGTGGCTCTTTGTGACCTGCCTCAAGATTCACCCTATCATTTAGGCAAAAAATACAATGTTCCCTGAATATTCAGTTGGAAGATAACAAGTCAGGGAAATTCAGTCTAGCAGTCCATGGGTAGACCTCAGGGGAATAGGAGGCCCCTGAAATTAAATGCAACATTTTGTGTGTATGTGAATTTTCCCATGGAAAAAGTCTGCAGCTTTCGAATACTTAAAAGATTCTATGATCCTCTCAGCCCACAAAATTTAATGAGTTAGCTGCTTTTAATTAAAATTATGCTTCTAATTGTCATCCCCAAAGAGTCCAAAGGGCTCCAGATGCCCTTTGTATGCCTACTGAAAGAAAAATGATTAGCATGAAAGCCTGGTGGGTATTAGACATGAGAATAGTCAGTCAAACACCTTAGGTATGGAAAGCACCTGCAAAGATCACTGCTTAATGAAGAATAGTAATTGAGAATTTATTCCATTGCTAGCATTTGTCCACAATGAGATTGAGAAGCCATTCTATGGCTGACCAGATGGTCCTGAGGATAGTGAAATGACAGAACCTCTGTATCACTCATCAGATTCACTGCTCTTCAAAATATGAAAAAGAACCAACAAAATCCTCATTATGGCAGTGCCTACAAACAAGATCCTTCTGACCATTTTATATTCTACAAACTTCATCTGCAACAAGAATGTCCAGACCTAAGGCTCTATACTTGGTGAAAACATGCTCATGTTCAAAAAGCATTTATTGAGAGCCTACTATATTCCAAGTACTGCAATAAATACTTGTTCCTATACCATCTGGATGCCCTCATGTGATTCTAGGCAGTACGTTTAAAATAGAACAGTCATCAACTAGAGAAACCTGAGGTTGGAGGAACTAGTTTGGGAAAGGGGTAAAAATCATGCCATGTACACAGCCAGAGGCACTGATGATTCTTTAAAGGGAGAATAATACATTTTCTTTCAACTTCTACAAAGTTTCTAGGTAGAAGAAATAGAGAATCAATCCAAATTACCAGAGAAGTCTGAAAGAAGACCACAGGGCAAATATTTCAGAGAAGCTAAGTGCTGGTTCAAAATAATAAAAAGAAAGGAAATGAAAAAGCAAACTATTCTAGCTGGGGTTACTCAACAATGGAATAAGACAGCTGGTAAAATGTTAGTCATTGCTGGAGGAATTTGAAATGCATTTATATATTAAAAGCACTAAAGCTATAACTATAAAACCAAAAGATGGGTTAGTACAAGATGATTGTCCTAAAATACAAAGAAACACACACAGTCAGTATATGAACCTTAAAAACTAATGTTGGTTATTCTGTTTAAAGAGAAGAATGTGATGTTCACAAATCAACTTATCACAAATTACATGCTTACTCTATTAATGTAATGACCTTGGGAGTTGACTCATAGTCTTCCTTGACCTAATAAGCATGCTGAGTATCATCAATTAGGTTTGCAATTAAAATTACAATTTATCTAATAACCTCCCTCTACCCCCACCTTTTTCTAAGGCTCAGGAGACAGAGGGGTGATAAATATAAGCCCTTCTGCTGTGGCTATCTTTCTATTTTTTTAAGCATTTCTATTATGTATAATTTATTAAACCTTAAATTTTTTCCCTATTTGTAAGTTTCAGCAAAATTTAGTCAGGTTTCAACACAGAGTATCAAGGGATAATTAGGACAGTTAGCAGTAATTTATTGTTTCTCAGCTGGGTTTTCATGCTTTCGCTGACTGCCTGTAGAAATCTGTTGGCCAGTTCTACACAGATCACTAGGAAATCTGCTTTATCTTTGTGCAAATTGCTTTTCTGTTTTCCTAAAGTGAGCTAAAAGATGAGCCAATCCATTCCTGAAAATCTAGCCACCGGTGTGCTTGTCATCAGAGTGCAGCTGAGGCCAGGGCCTCAGATGAAGGGCTACAGTGGCTAATGGATGATGCAATGCCATTGGAGGCTTTTCTCCAGCCTGCTGTGGGTTAGAAATTTAAACCAGGCAGCTCGACTTCAGGTTAGATCTTCACAAAATATACCCAGGAATCTATGAACGTGCCAATACACATTTTATGGAGCAAATATTGCCTAGTAAGCCACCAGAGAGGAAAAGCCTAGAAAAGGCAGAGACACTAGTTCTATACCACTTCCACTGAAAAGAAGGATTTTATTAAGCCTGAACCAAAAAGGGAGGACCTCGTGTTCTTTAGAGAGATTCATTTACTAGATGGTGAAAAATGAATGCTCTGGGTAATTTCATTTTGAATTGATTTATTTCTAAATGGGGGGAAACTGACACTTGGTGAAGAAAGTAAAAAGCGGTTCTTTGGAAAGAGCCAGCCAGTCTCAGGTATAATCCAATTATTCCAACACAGGAAATAAGGACACAGAGAGAAGGGTGGAAGGTCACCTGAGAAAGTCATTCCTTGCAACGAATACCTTCCTCTCCCCTTCCCTACAGACTTTCAGAGAAGTATAAACTGACCCATATTTCCAGTTTATTTCTGACACCTAAACCTAATCAAAGTCCACTTTTTAGAAATCCAATAGTTATTCGCAATTAGATTGCACAGCAAATTAAATCATAAATTTCTCTATCCCAGCCCTGGTTGTCACATTTCTAAAATACAACTTGCCTCCCTCCGGCACTTTATTTAAATCTCTGAGGCCAGGCTCCAAAGCAAGTTATAGATTTGATAATTTGCTAATGTGGCCACAGTAATTGTTTTGAGCCATATTTATGATTTTATTGGATCTTACAACAATCAATAATAATCCATTGATGTCCCTGACTCTGGGGTTTTCTCGCAGTCGACAAATGGGGCAACGGATTCATTTTTAATGTACTCACTTAGCACTCCCTCCCTGGGAGAAAGAGCCCTGCATATTTTAATAAAGGGCAAGAAATGAATGGCATTGGTACACATACTTTACCCTGAAAAACTAGCTGCAAGATAAGATTTAATGCTAAAAAGAAAGGAGAGAATAGACTAACAGGGCCCATTTTGTGCAGCACTACCATCGTTAAAGTTAATGGAATTACCGTGTGGTCATGCACCAGAGGGAACCTATTGGAAGTTAAGCTCTTCTAGGGCCATTGATTCAGACTTTCACTCAAAGATTCCCACTGGCATGTGATGAGTACTGCAGATATGCAGAGGCACTTTAGAAATTGTTTACTCAAACTGCCAGTTAAGCATATTAAGAAACAACAATAAATGAATATTTTAGAGTAGATAATCTAGTTGAACATGTCTTCTGTTAGACACAGCAAAAATTCCAACTCCAACTGGCTTAAACAATACAGGACTTTATTGGTCACCTAATTTTTTCAGGCTGGAGTTCAGTGGTTCAATTTCAGCTAGCTGTAACCTCCACTGCCTCCTGGGTTCAAGCGATTCTTGTGCCTCCGCCTCCCAAGTAGCTGGGATTACAGGTGTGGGCCACCACACCTGGCTAATTTTTGTATTTTTAATAGAGACAGGGTTTCACCATGTTGGGCAGGCTGGTCTTGAACTCCTGACATCAGGTAATCCCCCCGCCTCAGCCTCCCAAAGTGCTGGGATTACAGGTGTGAGCCACCATGCCTGGCCAGAACACCTAATTTAAATGTCTAGAAGTAACGCAGGCTTCAATTCTGGTTAATTCAACAATCCAATAATGTCACCTAGTATCCAGCTTCTTTCTGTCTCTGCCATTCCAGCCTCAGCATCTGTTTTGCTCTGAGGCAGAATGCCCTAGAAATCATAAGACGACTGCTAGAAGCTGTTAGTTACCTGCTTTCTTGTTCATAAGCAGTAGGGGAGAAAACAGCCCATCTACAACCAATGCATCTAAGTCCTCCATGATGATGGGACTCCAATCCCTTAGAGTGTAGGATTCCTAAAGTCAAGGGAATCCTACACTCTAAATAGCTTAGGAAAAGATTAATGAAAGTCATTACTGTGGCAGAGACAACTGACTTAGACTGGAATGGGCAAATTACGGCCCTCAGGCCAAATCTGGCCCACCAACTGCTTTCATAAATAAAGTTTTATTGGAATACAGCCATGCTTATTTGTGACAATTCATTTTCATATATTCTGTGGCTGCTTTTGTGCGGCAAAGTCAGTTATATAATTATGACAAAGACCATCTGGCCCTCCGAGCCTAAAATGTTTACTATCTGGCCTTCTACAAAAGAAGTCTGCCAACCCCTGGCATGCACCAGACAAGGTCTGCACCTGGAGCTAAAGATGAGTTCAAACCCATCCTAACTTTGTGGCTGCTAAATCAAGAGGGAGGGTAGAAAGAATGCTAGAGTGACAACCACAGTGCCCAAGATATACATGGCAGAAAGTTCTTCAAGTCCAGAAAAGTGGACTTAGAAACTAAAAAACCAAATCAATTTCGGAAACCTATCATAAGCACATGTGAAATACCCTCTGCCCTGAAACATACTCTGAGTATCATCAAAACATCAAATACATTTAAAATTGAATTACAATTCCTTACCACAGTATAAGTCCCAGTGTAACAGCTCCCCGCCCACCTCTTCACACTTCTCTCCTGCCGCCACTCTCTCTACACTAAATTTCTGCCACCTGGTCTTCAATCATTTCCTAGAATATGCCAAGCTCATTCCCACTGCCATTTCCTCTTCCCAGAATGGTCTTTCTTCTCCAGCTCTTCACCTGGCTGGGCCCCTGTCATTCCCTGTTCTCAGTTTATAGGTAATCTCTTCAGTGGGCCTTTCATGACCACCCCATCTAAAGTAGCCACACCACCTCATTCCCCTTCCACCATGTCATTCCATTTCACAACGCCTTGTTTTAGGTTTTCCAATATTAACCCAAATCTGCAATATTTTATTTGTTCCCTTTCACGTAAGGGGAAAAACACAATATGCTGAGAGTTTCTCCTTGACTGTCTTGCCTTCCAGTTAAACCCAGTGCCTGGGAGTACGTGGCACATAGTAGGCACTCAATAAACACTTATTGGAATAATATGTTAATATTAACTATAGAACTTCTACAACTTTTTCAGCCTTCCTCCATTATGGTGTTCATTTCAATGTCTGTGCTTGAAAACAAGGACTATGTCTCATTCTTCTTAGGTTCTCGGGGCCTGTGACAACATCTGGCACATAGTAGGTGATAGAAGAACAAATTAATGAATGAATGCCAGATAGAAAAACATGAGTAGGCAGGATGCTCATTTCCTGGAAGGGAGGAACAGACTACTTTGGTAGTGAGGAAATCGAAATCAGAGCTATTCAGAACTGGAAGCAGCTACCTCACAGTGCTTTGAGTTTCCAGGTATAGAGGAAGATGAAAGACAAACTTCAATGCTACAGGGGTGATTAACTGTCAAGTAGTAGATGATGCTAGGTGACTTTCAAGATCACTTGCCCGTCTGGGATTTTCTTGAATTATCCCATGCTCTGAGTCTCTTCCTTAAGAGTGAGATGCATCGATGGTCATCTGATAGAGGAGCAGAGGTTGGAGTCACATTTATTCCTTCCATGGCCGAACAGTTTCATCAAACTTATACTGCTAGAACCTGATTACATCTGGGAATTTATACCATTTACAACCAACAGACGAATTTAAACGCAAATAAAAGCCCCTGTTGAGCTGTTTGTCAGGGCACCGGGATGGAAAGCATGTAAGAAAATATTTTGGGGGGGCACAGGTACTGATATATGGACCCCAGAGTGGGAGACTTGAATGTGAACATTAGGCACAGAGTAAAAGAATATTTGGTGTGTTCACTTTGTTAACTCAACGTTGTTTATTCTTCTCAACCACCCTAGGCAAGGTCAACATCTTAAAGAATTCCATCTTCATTTTTCATGTAACGTCAGGAACAAGGAAAACTTGTTTAAAAGAATAAACTACCAGGGAAAGAAATGGAAGTTTTCATTACTAGAATCCAATAATATTATCTTTATGTTGAATAAGCCTAGGATTTCAAACGATTGTGTGAGTGTGGTTCTTTATATTTTCCCCCTTCTCTCCTGAGGTTTAGGATTAATCTGATTGAGAAGGCTTCCAAAGATATATGCTTCAATTTCCCTGATTTTGGTAAACAAGAGGCTTCTTTAGAGAAGGGATCTATTAGACCCTTAGAGGTAGGATTGATGCCTCGTGACATGTGAAGTTAAAATTTCAAAATGACCCTTTCCCAGCACTAACATAATTGACTTAGAAGGAGGGAAGGATTCCTCACCATGTTTGGCCTGAGGGCCATTACAGTCTCACCATCCCAACATTTTTCACTCAAATGTCCTCAGGAAGGTCATTATTCTAATTCTTCCATGTCTGTGGCTCTGCAGGTTGCCTTGTCTATTATTCATTAAGCTGGTTTCCATCTGACCCTAGCTCAGCCATGAAATCCTTACCTTTTCCAGCTGCTTTTTGTGTCTTGAGAATTACTTTATTAATGACTTTGGCATAAAGGGTAAAGAGGAGCGCCTGAAGGGGACTGAATAATATGAGATGAGTATCGAGAAAGAATCAAGTCCAGGTGATCTAGACCAAGAATCAAAATACATTTATAAAAATAAATGAAATTGCAGTTGATATATCTGGGTAACCATCAGAATCAACTGTGGACCTTTCAAAAAGCTACTTCATGGGCCCCATCCTCGAGATTTGAAAATAGGAGGCATGAGAACTAGTATACATGCTGAAGATAATAAAGCAAAGAGAATAAATTATAATAGTCATTTCTTAATGGAAAGGTCTTCAAATGGGGCCCTTGATTTTTCTTTTAAAATGCACTTTAAAATATAAATAATAGAATTAACAACCATGCACACATTACCCAATTTAAAAATAAAACATTGTAAAGCCGAAACCCCTGGGTACAATTCACATCCCACATTGCACTGCTTCCCCTCACTATCTCCACCCAGAGGCAGTAAGAATGCCATCTGTGTCCTTCCTTCTAAGCCACATATAGATCTACATATTTATAAATTTATTGGGCAGTCTATAAGCAACCTGTTATTGTATTTTATTATTTCCTTCTGTCAATAACTCCTAATCAAAAGTTTGTAACATTTAGGATCTGTTTCAGCTAAAAGGCCCAATTTCAATCAAGGCACACATTATTGTATGGGCTTTCATTCTCCATTCTGTATTTAAGGATGTGGTGTAGTCTAAAACAAATGGTTCCAGAGCACTTTAAGAGGCCAAGGCAGGAGGATCACTTGAGACCAGCCTGGCCAATGCGGTGAAACCCCATCTCTACTAAAAATACAAAAAATAGCTGGATGGGGTGACTCGAGCCTGTAGTCCTAGTTACTCAGGAGGGTGAGGTGGGAGGATTATTTGAACCGGGGAGGCAGAGGTTGTAATAAGCCAAGATCACGCCACTGCACTTTAGCCTTGGTGACAAAGCAAGACTCTGTCTCAAAAAAATAAAAATAAAACAAATGGCTCATCTACTGAGGTTGAATTGGCCACTAATATTTAATCAAAAGTACTGAATCTTTGTCACATGATTAATTGGGCTGCGTTTATTTATTTATTTACAGAATTGACAGTTTAGCCAGCCAATTATTTAGATATCACAGGTTTAAAACTTTGAAATTAGAATGAGCAGATTACATGGAGTTAGAGATTTTTACATTTGATTTCTTAGGCTTCCTAGGCTTGAAACACACATAGCAAAATGGTGAGGCGGAGTAGTGGCTCCTTCAATGATTAGTTACTGAGCACTAGTATCCTATAGCAAAATGACAACAGTGAGTGACTGGCCTTACTACATAAGTAAAGGGAAGAAGCTGACTGAATAATAACGCCTTACATTTAGGTGGTATTTTAGGGTCTACAAAACACTTGCCTTTCACAGGAGGTCTGACTTCACAGTGATTAAGTAGAAATCACAGGCTCTGAGCCTCAGGTGCAAAAGACAGTTTACTGAATCCTATAAAACATTGAACGTCCCTACTATATGTGCCATGTGTTAGCATTACAAATATCAAAATAAATTAAACAGCCAAATATCCACTTTGCTGTATGTCAGGGCCTCTAATTACTAAGGAGATTTGTTTGGTAGTACTAATGAAAAATTAAACACTAAAAGCATATAATTCTGCTATAAATTGACATACAGCAATAAAGCAGCATTTAGGTTAGTTAAGCTTCACCTGTGTAATACAGTTAAACAGGGATTGCCCTCTGGATATTTTTAGATGGAAACCAACATTATTCCAAGCAGAGCAAAATAATACAGATAAATGTGTCGAGGGTGACAAAATATTTACAAAACCTGTGCTTGAGCGTCTTCCACTGTGATTACAGTATACAGAGTATTTTTAGGAACAGCCTGGTCATATGATATAATGAAGAGTTGGAATTTTGGACAGGCTTGGGTTTGAATCCCAATTCCACTATCTGTCAACTGTGCTTTTCCAGTATGTGATTTTACTTCTTTAAACCTCAGTTTCCCTAAGTGTACAATATTAATGCCTACCTTTGCAGGTTGTTGTGAGGACTGACGTAAGAATTATAAAACTAATGGTGAACATGTATTGAGACTTTACTATGTGCCAGGCACTATTTTACAGGGATTTACATGCAGTAATCCACTTTGTCCTCACAACACTCCCAGGAGACAGGATACTCTTAAGACCTCCATTTTCTAAATTTATGAATAAATGTGGGGGCTCAGAAAGGTTATCAGAAAGGCGACAGCTCTGGGTTTGAAACCAGGTAGTCTGGCCCCAGAGTCCTCACTCTTCATCAGTATGCTATAACTTCCCTGCATTTTCTTCTCACCCTCATCCCTACTTCAGGATCTCTCCCATCCCATTCGCCTTAGCTGCCCTTGAGTTCTAATGAACAGGGAAAAAGTAAGTAAGAATGTGAAAATACCAGGGGATTTGGTTAATTTTTCTTTCAGTGCTTTGATCCAAATGGCATCATGCAAATTAAAGTTGGCAAACTAGAAACCGAAACACTCAGTGATTTGATATCTACTTAGGAAAGGGCTTGAGGGTTTAGTAGGAGAGAGGAAGTTTCCCAAAGGAGACAGGCAGGCCCCCAGCCCCTTCTGCTTGGAGAGCTGGGGACTGGGGGTTTTGCCTCAAATCACCAGGAGGGAGCGAGGGAGGGGAAGTCAGAGACATTTACATGCCAGAGGGAAAGGGCTTGGAACCTCAGCACATCTCAAAGGCATCCACTCCCACATGTACACCCTGAGCACTGCAGTTGTTTTTGGTTTACCAACTCAGTCAAATTGGATTCATTCTGAGAGCAGAGATGCAAATCGTAAGGCAATTCTATAAGATAAAAGCTACAGCATCCTGAAGATACCAATTCTTCATGCAGTAAATACATGCATTAGGTATTAACATAGTCAAGGCACCGTTCACCATGGCTGTAATGAAAGGATAAAAGTCCTTTAGCAAATTACATCTCTCTTGAAGTGTCTTTCCAAATGAAAATAATAAGTAACAGTAAAAGAAAATCATTTTCGTCCTCAAGATATGGGTTTCTCTCTTTCTGTACACACCAAATCTTTATTGGTTTGGGTTGAGAGCAGCAGCCCCTACAACTGCTTATCACTCCTTCAGGAAAGCAGCTTCAGAAAACTGAAGTGTCCATCAGAATCACTTGTGGTGTCTGTTAGGACAGAGTCCTAGGCCCCATGCTATAACTAGTGAGTCAGCAAAGTGTGGGGCAGGCAAGTTTCTGTCCTATGACTACCTTCTTTAGGTAACTGTGAAGTATTCTATCAATTCATAACCCCGACTTACTCATGATCATCTACGCATACACCAGAGGCTAAAAATGTTCGGACAGAGAGGACCAGTATTATTTTCCCCAATTAAGAAGGCAGATTTCTGAATTTTCAAGGGGTCATTTTTATAATAAGTTCAAATAAGATATTCAAATAGCACAAGTCATATAATCAGAGTAAAGTTTTCTCAAGAATTTAACCAAAAGGAAGTCATTCATAGCAAGAGAATTCAGTGTATAATAATTAAACGAATTTGGCAGGACCACAAACCACCTCAATGCTAGTTAAATCCTCTGAAAGCCTAGCCGCAACCTATTTTATAGATGAGAAACTGAGATTGAGATCAAGGGTAAGAAACATGTACAAGGTCCCAGGGCCATGATGTGGCAGGGCTGGGATTTGAACTGGGATAGACTGGTCAGATTCTATATCCATGTCCAAATCCTAGCCAATCTCTGCTACATGTACCACCTACTGAACATGAATATGTCAGTTTTTCTCCACCATCACTCAATATAATAGATAGGGTTTCTGCATTCAAAAAAAAACAAGGAAATAGATGTTCACAGAGGCTAAAAGGCTGATCCAAAGGTGCACAGTTAGGAAGTTAATAGGGGCTAATATTCCTAATGGAACCTCTGACTGATGCCAAAGTATGTTAACTACTAGACTTAAGAGATAAAATGTCCTCATTTTCATGAATCTGAAAGATTACCAAATTTTTGGGTGGAAAATGTGTTCTAGAACCACAGAAACTTCTCAGTGAAGAGCTTCCTTTTTATCTCCTTTAATTTTTGAATTATACTTCTATAAATAATTATCTTATTCTTCTAGAGCAATCTAAAAAGTAATTTCTAATATCTCAAAAGTTATTAACAGCTACTTCCCACTGCATTAATACTATAAAATTAAATTTCTAAGTAGAAGATTCAAGTACCATAAACATAGAAGAGTGTAAGCAAGCGTAATCTATAAATAGTTCTTATGGCATTCCAGATTACCTGCCTGGAATAAATCTCTCTTTAATATACCTAAAATGGCCTCCCACCCAAAGATGTACATACCAATTTTTCTAAAAGATAGCTCACATTAAACTTATTAAGCAGCTTCGCTTCTAAAGGAATGAATATGGCCTTAATGGTTTGGTTAGATGGAATTACATTTTGGAACACGATTTGAGAACTTGATTCATGGAAATTTTGCCTTTGTTAGTAACACCTGGAATATAGGAGACTTTTGACAGAGATTCCAGGAATACCCCTGACTGCATGCTGGAATACACATACATATCACCTTCTACTTCATGTTAACTAAAGTTAGAAACTTATGAGATATGTTCCAACAAGCAACAAGCAAAGTTCCATTATCATCATCATTCTCTTCCCCACACAAAATAGCCATAGAAAATACAGGGCATGCTGGGCGCGGTGGCTCACGCCTGTAATCCCAGCACTTTGGGAGGCCGAGACGGGCGGATCACGAGGTCAGGATATCGAGACCATCCTGGCGAACACGGTGAAACCCCGTCTCTACTAAAAAATACAAAAAAACTAGCCGGGCGAGGTGGCGGGCGCCTGTAGTCCCAGCTACTCGGGAGGCTGAGGCAGGAGAATGGCGTAAACCCGGGAGGCGGAGCTTGCAGTGAGCTGAGATCCGCCACTGCACCCCAGCATGGGCGACAGAGCGAGACTCCGTCTCAAAAAAAAAAAAAAAAAAAATACAGGGCAGAAAAAGCCATATCATTTCCTTACCCATTGCCTGGTTCATGGCTCAGACCCCTGTAACACAATACAGATTAACAAGAGAAAAGCCAAACAAATGTATTTAATATAAGTTTTATGTGCCATGGGAGCCTTCAAAAATAAAGACCTAAAGACAACTGTGTATTTTTATGGACAGTCATGCAGAGGTATGATTGGACGATAAAAGAGTATGACTTGACAGTAATAAATTGGGGAAAACTTAGCAAGGCCTATTTGTTCAGATTCTTCTTGGCATGTAAGTAGAGGGCAGAACTCCTCTGGAATGAGGGCCTTATGACCTACTTGCAGGGCTGACAGGTCAGATAATTCTTTTACGGCACACTTGAGGGTAGACAAACGGAAGAAGGTCAGAGAGCGATCTTCCTGCTTCTGTAGTTTTCTCAGTTTCCTTCACCTTAAAATACTCAGTACGCAGAGCTAGCATATTTTGGGGGTAGCACGTCCTGAGACCTATCATAAACAATGACAAAATCCAGGTCCTCACAAGCTTACCTTCTCAAAGAATTAGAGAAAAGACAGAGGTACAGGTGCATAGCCAAACAAATAAAAGACAACGAAGAACACCTTGAGAGAAATCAAATCATGCACCAGGACAGAGAGCAGGGGTTTAAGAGAGCAACTTCAGATGAACGGTCAGGGGGGCTGTTTGGATCTGTATGGTTGAAGATGAAAGAAAAAGATTATTTCTCAAGCCTGCAGGACATCAAACTGCTGCAATAATCACCTTGTGGATGGCAGGGTTCTACCACTTTTAAACCCAAAAAGGAGAGTTAATAATCAATTGTGAAATAAGAGGTCACTTTTTCACTTCGATATTTCCCTTCCCTGACTACAAGTGCCTTACTGAGTAAGCGAGGCCATGCTTGTTCTTTGTAAAGCAGAATTTAAAGCCCCTGAAACAAAAAACCCTACAGTGGTATCATGTTCAAGAGGCTAACTCAGTGGTGTGCCTTCATTAATAATAACAACAGGTGCTCCAGGGGCAAAGACCATTACCGGGCTTATTGCTATTACCACTCAGCATGAGACAAAAATGGTTTAGAACTCAGGGATCAGGCAGAATATCAAGAATGAGACACGGAGGCAAAGATGAAGAGAACAGTCACTGTGCTTTCCATGGCAGGTTGTCAAATGCTGCCTTAAAATGTGCAACTGTGTGAATTTCAAAATATGAAATGCTCAGAGTCTTGAATTGTAGTTTTCACAACTGGACAGCTGAATATTAAAGATGCTGCTTTGTCCCCTAGAGGGGCTGGCTACTGCAAGACTGGCTTCCAGGGGTCATAATTATGTGACCACTGCCACTCAATATTTTATCATCATACAATACTGAGGCTGGCAAATATGTATCATGGGATGTGCTTGTTAATAGTGAAGATTCCCAAGCCCCAGTCACAATATTCTAAATAAGTAGGTTTAGAATAAGACCTGAGAATCAACTTTTTGTTGTTGTTGACTGATATCAAAGTTAATTTTCATGCAGGTGATACAAAGATCACATTTTGAAAAGTAGATTCAACAACTTTAGATATGGATACTTTGTCTAAAGAACAGCTTTGGAACCTTCATTGTTCTCTGGGATTTTACGCCTGTGTGTGTGTGCGTGTGTGTGTGTGTGTGTGTGTGTGTGTGTGTGTGTGTGTATGGTGGTTTTCTTTTAACCACCGTATTCTACAAATGAGTCAAGATATCCCCATTAATTCATATCAGGGGACTTCTGTGATCAGGTTGGAAACAATTGAAAGATATGCAAAACAACATAATCTGCTGATTTAGAAAACAGAATTATTTTTAAAAAATCAACTTAAGCTAAACAATCAGAGTGGTGATAACAATAACCACATTCAACAATTCAAATATAAGTACTATCTGTTAAGAATTAGTCCATCATCATCACCATCAAAGCTAACAAAAACATTACACATTTTGGCCAGATAATTGGGACATTAAAAAGTAATTACTATTGGAGCTACATAATCTATAGCCATAGTTATCAGCTCAGCTAGGCTCACTGCTTATTTGTTTTGTGTGTGTGAGTGTGTGTGTGTGTGTATTAATTTTAGTCAAGAGATAATTCAAATATCATAAAATTCACCATTTTAAGACATACAATTCAGTGGCTTTATTATATTCACAATGTTGCACAACCATCACCACTAAGTCCACAACATTTTCATTACCCTAAAAGAAACCTGTACCCATTAGGAATCATTCCCCATTCCTTCCTTGTCCCAGTCCCTGGCAACCACTAATCTACTTTCTGTCTCTATTCAGAGCCTGTTGTAGAGCAAATATTTTCTACCCCGCTTTAGAATAGCTGAATGAAATTTTGAGATCATATAACCTATCTATTCATATACGTTTCAGCTACGCTCACTATGTACCTATTATCATTCTGTGCATTCCACTTAATACAGTTTGTGCATTCTCCCGTGTCACTAGCTATGCCTCGACAGTATGACTTTCAATGGCTGAAGGAATTCCATCAAACAGATATTGCATAGTGCATCTAACCAATCCGGTATAGTTGGAATTTACATTTGAATACTGAGTTTAAAAAAATCTGGGAACCAAGTTTAAACATTTGTGTTTTGCATTTCAAGAACTGATTTCAAAAACAAGCCACAGGTATTAAATCCTTTCTTTGCATCTGTATATTTAGAGCCTCATATGGAGGTGAGACAGTGGGATAGAGGAAAGCTGAAAGTCTCTGTCTATCACCACACCCTGTGTGTAGAGCAATTAGGAGGCTAGCCCTTTTTTATGATAAGGAATTTGGTGGCTCATATGGTGGCAGTCCCTACATAAACTTTCACTTCTTAGAGGTATTTCCCAGAGATTCTATTTTAAAAGTCCCAGAATAGCTGTGTTAAAGTCCAAAGTAAAGTAAGATCAAAAGGGAACTTACATTTATTTGGCATTGTTTGTGCGGGCATCACCTTATCCACTCACAGCTAGTCTTCGAACCATTAAACTTTATTTCAACAAAGTGTAACATTAACATCCCAGCCTGACTTGCGTCTGACTTCTAGCACCAAAAAGAGCCTTTTCTGTGACTTAGGTGCAGGATCTACCCGTATAGGAATTAGTGTTTGTGTGAAAAGAGCTGAAACCCAGCTTCTGAATCAGCCAGGATTTTATTATTTTATTTTTACTACAGAAGCAGAGACTATCCTAACAAATCCTCCTTTCTTCTCCTAGCACACTTAAAAACCCATCTTTGAGCTCCACTGACTCCATTAGGTTTGAACTTTGGTATTAAGTACATAGGGAGGAAAAGAGTAGGTGTGGGGGTGATGAGGAGAACAGACAGAAGCACAGAGACAGGAAGGAAGTGAGGCAGCTTGATGCTACTGCTGCGGTTATCCCTACACTCAAGAACAATGAAGCAAAAGCAGACTATGTCAAGAAGCAGAGGTGTGTCAAAGACACCCCAGGCTTAGCATGGGGCTGCAAAAACCCACAGGAAGCTCACATGCTATTTCCTAGACACTCCCGCACATGAACCACTTTGACTTCTGTTTCCGGACTCCTTGATTTAGTTTCTGTTTTAGCATTTGCACAATAATAATTTTACTACTAAAAGTAAATGTCTTGTAAACTAATGGGAAACATATTGTTTGGCAGAGTTTATAATGTCAGGATTTATGGCTCTAACACTGAGGGTCTCTCTGACCTCGAAGATAACATAATGAAACAGCAATGTGCTGCAAATGACTCGTTGTGATTTTTTATTAGTTCTCATAATCGCCTCTTATTAATTTGTATGCACATAATAAGCACTCACCTTCACAGTCTGTCCAGCTTCGGGGCCATCCTAGAAGTAGGAAAAAACCAACAGAGGTGAGAATAGATAGATGGTATCTCCTTCTTACTCAGAAATATCACCCATTAATAATTTAGATGCAATTTCATTGTGTGTTAATTTATAGTATTCTCATGGGGACCATTGGCTTCAAATGTGTGGGACTAGACAGTTCTCCATTTCCGCCTGAGAGTGAGAAGTTATGTATAAAAATGATATAAATTATCCAGCAAGCCAACTCCTTGCTACTTTTCATGCTCTTTGCTCTTGGCTATGGTTTTAACTGCATTAAAGGAAGGCTGAAAATGTTTGGGGAGGTGAAGTATCACACCTTTTGGTTATCTTTAGATGTGGTTTAATTAAAGTCTGATTACTTTAAGCTTCTATTCAGGAAATCTGCTATAAACATAAGCCATTAAGCAAGAATATGGGGTATTTCATATGAGAAGAGTCCTCTCTGGCTATTCTGACCTTGGGGGAGACCAATGGTAGTGTTCATTGTAGCTGGACCCTTTTCCCAACCTGGTTCCCTTTCTCTGTTTCTGAAGCTTAGTTGAAAATGAGCAAACTCACCAAGTAACCGGCCATAATAAAAAGCAAAAGCGGATACTCAGTTGGTTGAGATGGCAAAACAAGCAATAGCTCAACAATCAGAAATTCCAAAATAGAATTTGGCTTCTGCAACTTTAGCCAGGTCTGTCTACCTCTACAAGCCTGACTGATGGGGTGAGAACTCCTGCCCTGCTATGGCAAGGATTAAGCGCAACTGTGTATATCAGGGATTTTCAAACTTTGAGTCACAACCTATTAATGGGTCATGAAGTCAACGTAATAGGTTGCAATCAGCATTACAAACAAAATAAATCAGGTGTTTTTGTTGTTGCTGTTGTTGTTGTTTTATACAGGGTCTTACTCAGCTGTCCAGGCCAGAGTGTGGTGGCATGATGGCAGCTCACTGCAGCCTTGACCTTCTGGACTCAAGTGATTCTCCTGCCTCAGCCTCCCGAGGCAGGAGATTAATTACTGATAGGAAATCAATATTCACTGTTACACCATCAGGCATGCACCATCATGCCTAGCTAATTTTTGTATTTTTTTAGGGACAGGGTTTTCCCATGTTGCCCAGGCTAATCTCAAACCCCTGAGCTCAAGAGAGCTGCTGGTCTTAGCCTCCCAAAGTGCTGGGATTACAGGCATGAACCACCGCACCCAGCCAGAAATCAGATCTTAATAGAATAAAAACTATTAGACTGCACAGAATGAGTAAACATTGTTTTGTGAAACTCTGGTTTCCTTTATCAATATAGGCACATGCATATATTTCATATATGTGTGCCGGGGGGACATGCATGATTTTGAAATAAATATATATCTTGCTGTAAGTTACAGTAAAAAAAAAAATAGTTTGACCACATTGCATATACGAAAGTACTCTAGGTGGTAACACAAGTCAGCTCTTACATGTATGGAATTATCTTTCTAGTGAAACATGTTTCATAACCAGCAATGGTCATTTCCTATAAATGTGATTTTTATTCTTGTATCTCACTAAACATTAACAGAGGTTTTCATTCACTGCCTTCGTTTGGCCTCTCCAGGAACACCGTTTGCAACATAAGCTTGATAACCCCCTCTGAGCTGAACTCCCTGCCTAGAGGTGACCCAGATGGTTTGACACACAACACACACACACAAAGCATTTGGGGGAAGTTTAGCTACTCTTAACACAGATACGGCAGCAAAAAAAGAAAGAAAAAAATCTGTTTGAGAAGATGAGCACTTTTAGTCAGAGCCTTTATAACCTGAAAACACTGGCTTTCTTTATCTGGTCTCTTTGAAGCTCTATGGTAGATTGCTGAGGAGAGGAGGAAGAATGACAAACATTCAGTTTAACAGGCTGAGTACAGAATCCCCACATTTTGAAAGTGTGTCTTTCCAAAGGGCAATTACAGAGTCATCCAATTTCAGAGCCATGAAGGACTTTATGCATTGACACCCCAGCCCTTTCCATAGAGGACCTGAAGGAGCTCATGGTATGTTACTACGGATTTACTCAATTCCCTATTGATGACTCACCATGGACATCCTTCTCCCAACCTGAGAAGTGTTGGTTCAACCTCTGCCTAAAAATCCTCAAAATCTCCAGTGACTAGGGATCTGATTTCTTTACTGGTTAGTAGGCCACACCCAACCAGTCAATCTAGCTTCTAACTAATCTGTGATCAACCTCTGCAGCTTGAATTAAAGACAGACAAAAGGTAAGGCCCAACCTAAGCTGTATATCACTGCCACCCTGGAATTAGAGCAGGGCTTTGTCCATGCAGTGCTCAAAAATTAGTTACCATGGAATGAAAATGATTTCTCCAGTCCCAGTTCCAGTAAGCAATCTGGAATGTCTGAATGTCCATTAAATCACTTATCCATTACTCCCACCTGCTTGGTAAAGAAGCCTCAGACATCACCTTGGATGCTATTCCATGGTCCATCTTGGGGCCGATGGACAGTAGGGCTGCCCTGCATTAATAACATCTTTTTTCGGCTGCTACATAAAATACAAACAATCACGTCTGCCTTCCTGGTGAGATGTCAGGAGGAGCAAGCCCAATGTCGGGATTTGAAAAGGAAGAAAAATAATTTCTGAGTAATCTGTACACTCACCTGCATGGAAAAGGTGAGAGAGGTCCCATGGAAATGTTTTTCCACCACTGTCCCAACTCTCTGGGTCACCTGAAACAAATCAGCCACTTCATCAGGTCGCAGGTCACGGAAGCGCTCCACTGGCCGCAGTGGGCACACGAGGACATCTGTAGCAAGGTCTGTTAAGGTCCATGCTGCTGGCTTTGTGTAGTGTTCTAACCAAGCAGTTTATACCCACAGGATTGAATCTTCTTGGACCAGGGCCTGAACTCTCAAAGACTAAGGAATGAAGAAACAGATATTTACCATCCACTGAACTCCAAAGAGTTCAAAGAGAGCTTCCATACATGGATAATTACACTTTGAAGGAGAAGCTGTGGTACACAGAAGAATTTCTCGCAAAAGAAAGGGACATATGTGTACAGAGAGACTCAAGTGTATGGTGAGATAATTATGCCAGGAGACCAGATCTATTCTAGACCATTATCTCTTGACCCCTATTCTAAAGCTGTGTCCGCTTCAGCTGCCAAAGGCACTAGGTTGAAGAAGCAACTGGAATATCCACTTGGTTTCTCTAGGTAGAACATGGTGATAAATTTTTAATTTAAATTATCTCTTTAGAGAAATAAGAGAACTATGCAATGAACATACAAAAGTAGATGTTTATTTTATTTTTAAAAGAGTGTAGACATTCTGAAAATGTATAGTGAACTTTATCCATAACTAAGAAATGTGTCATGTGGTTAAGCAATTTATGACAAGAGTTCCTTAGACTGATTTTTTTTCTAGAATCCAAAAGAAGACATTTGAAGTTAAATCATGAAAGAAACAGCTTGTCTCGTTATTCAAATAAAACATTCTTAATGCATTCTGCAAGTTAGACAAGACAACATATTTACATTACTGTTCTCAGCAACATATAAGATCTAGAGAAAAAAAGGATAGAAATTTGATTAATTACTGATAGGAAATCAATATTCACTGTTACACCATCAGTAACATTTCAGTTACTATACACATATGTATGCACATGTGTGTCTATACATGCACTATATAGATATAAAAAATATTTGTTTAGTTTTTAGATACTAACAAGAGAAACAAACTCTTGTACGTTTTTCTGTTTCTTTTTTCTTGTTGTTTTAAGACACCATGTTCCTGCCTGGAGCTAAGCAGCTAAGGGGCATAATAAAACCATAATTCTGCAATTGCTAGTCTCACTAGAATATCAACCCCATTCCACTATTGGTAGAACTCAGAGCCCAAGGGGAAACACACTGAGCTCAGCTGGTCAGGCCTGATTTCCATAAGAGAGAGGGGAAAAGAAAGAAGAAACTGATTAATTTTGCTCATAATCAGGAAATTCATGTCAATGGTAAACTATGAAAAGAAGCATTTTTAAAATCGGAGTTCATTTCTCAAGAGAGGAGTAGGGAGGCCTTCACCCACAGGGCATCTGATACTTAAAAAGATAATTATCCATCTTTGGCAGGCCTGCTTTATTATCATGAGTCAATGAACCATTTAGAAATGAAGAATTTCCTTTCATTTCCTTTGAGCAGATTGCCAGCCTCCACTCCCACAGAGTTGCTTTTTCTGTGTTAAAAGGGACCCTTCCCCATATGCGCCCTCCCTGCTTTAAATTACACCCTCCCTTAGGCCTGGCTTCACCAAACCACAGCAAGGGTGACAACCATGCAAGCTTACAACGAAGTCCGTAAGTGCTGTATTAGGCTATGTTCACACACAGCAACTCAGTGGGGAAGGAAGACATTTCACTTAAACAATGGCTTACTGTGAAAATTGATGGAATGAATCAGACAACCTATGCATCTAATGTAAATTTAGTAATATCAATGACATCCAAAAGTTTTTTTTTCCAATGCCATAAAAAAATCTTATTATTTGCCAGTTTTGCTTGTTTGCATGTTGCTCCTAGAAAAACAACTCAGGGAAAGCGAATTAATTTGAAGAACAGCAGATAGTTTTTGTAATTCTAATGCCACTTTTTATATGCCAATTGTTTTAAAATAATACCACAGATGCAATATAATTTAATCTGGAGCCTCTTAAGCTTTGTTAATGGGTAAATTCCATATTATACATAGGCTATAAGGACACATTTACTTCTGGGTCCTGTTTGCCTGGGATTATCACCTCTGTCAAGATTTCTTAGCCAACATGTAGGATAACCTTCAAAGACTTAAACTTAATATATTGAATTGAATAAATGTTTTATCCAGTACATATCATGTGTGAAAACTTGTGGAGCTGGTTACCACTTCTCCCTATAATCTAGAGAGATTTTTTTAGTAGTAATATTTTTTAAAGGAAGCGAAGGTCAATAGTTATAACTTAGGTTGTATAGTTGACAAGGAGATTTCTCACAGTAGATGAAAACCAAAGGCAACCTCTTAGAGCAGATGAGATTTAAACTGGACTTTAAAAATCGGGGAGTGATTTAGCCAGTGGATTGGGCTGGCAACCTACTCACTCATCCATCCCAACACTGCAGTCTCCTCTCAGTCCATGATCTATGCTGGGACTTAGGATGCTAAGGTGACCAGGACAGAGTAGCTGACCTTGAGGAGTTCACATTGTAATGTCCCAAACTGCCATGCAGTGCAAACAGATCATTACAACATAGAGAGATGAATGCTATCGGTAGAAATCAGTATAGAATACTGTGGGAGCACAGAGGAGGTCAGATCTAACTCTGCCTCAGGGTGTTAGATAAACTTTTCCATCTCATCCTACATTTTGCCTTTTAAAGTAGAACCATTTCTCCACACCTAGACCAAAATTTGTCCTTAAAAATGGTCTAGCAACTTAAGGTTAGCTTCAAAGACAGTTGTTAAGCATTCCTCCTTTGGCCCAAATCACCATTTCACTTTTGTACATACTCTTACTTACTCAATCTTTCCAACAAACCCATAAATTATTAATACTATCGTAATTCCCATGTTGAAGATGAATTATAAGCAATAATTTCTTTGGGAAAATTAGAAACTTGCCACACCAGCACACTCAAAATGAGATTAAAACTAGAATTCAACTCAAGTCTGTCTGATTCTAAAGTTCACATTATTAATGATAGTGCTGTGATGTCATGCTTTTTAGAGCTTTCATGACTCCATTTCTGCCTAGCCTCTTATTAAAACTGTGCCCTGCATTCCCTAGAGTCACTCTGTTCATAGAAGGGAACCACTGTTTCCATTAAATAGAAGGCTATGATGCAAACATGCTAAAGGCATAAGAAACACCTAACCTTGGAAAAAGAAAGCATATGAGACCTACAATCCCACACTGAAAGGAGGCCTGAGCACTAGGCAGTGAATACGCCTTCATCCTAACAGGGAATTGTAAGAAGATCAAAAATGAGAGTACCAACTTGCCTGAGCTGGAGGAAGTAAAGAGGGATACAAAGCTGGTATTTTGGCCCTTCTTCATCCTGACTTTCAGTTGCTTCAAGATAACTTGGGCTCCATCATGGGCCAGACTCCTGAGACAGTTTAGGTACTGCAGCCTCTATCACTGGGTCAGGTTGTCAGACACACTGAATCCATTGCTTGTTGGACAGTCTAATTACTGAGAATTATGGATCTTTTCACAACACATGATTCATATCACAAGAGACTACCAGAAACTTGGCAATCCTTTCTTTTTGTTTTCCCTCTTCCTCTCTTCCTCTTCATGCTTACCACCAGCCCAGAACTGACTATCTCTATCTTTTTGAACATAAATACGTTAGGTGTTTTTGCTGCATTAAAGTGGTGTGACCACATGCCAAGCCCTATGCTGAACTGTTGCTGACACACTGCCAACTCAGAATACACACAATGAAAGAAAGAAATATTTGCATTAGTCAGGTGCCTAGAGCTGGTGTGGTTTACTGTTTGCAAATATGACCACAAGAATCCCTCCCGTCCTACAGGCTGTTTTGCTATGTGGCTTTACCCCTCTTTCCATCAAGAGTTGCAGTCTATTTGCCCTCCCCTTGAGCGCTTGTCTTACTTTGTGTTTGTGTTGCTATAAAAGAATACCTGAAGCTGGGTAGTGTATAAAGAAAAGGGGTTTATCTGGCTCACAGTTCTGAAGGCTGTCCAAGAAGCATGATGCTGGCTTCTGAATTTGGTGGAAGCCTCAAGATGCTTCCATTAATGGCTGAAGTGGAAGGGGAAATGGTTTGCAGAGATCAGATGGTGAGAAAGGAGGCAAGAGAGATGGGAGGGAGGTGTCAGACCCTTTTCAACAACCAGCTCTTCTGGGAACTAATAGAGCAGTAGAGAGTTCACTGGTTACCACAAAGATGTTATCAAGTGATTCATGAAAGATCTGCCCCCAAACACTTCCCATTAGACCCTATCTTCAACATCAGGGATCAAATTTCAACATGAGGTTTGGAGGGTCAAATATCCAATCTACAGCAGTGTTGCTGTGTGACTTTCCAACGTTAGGCCTTAAGTGACCTTGAAACCTCTGATTATTGCTCTCTTGGAAGCCTGAGACCAACATGCTATAAAAAATGCCAGCTAGCCTACTAAGTGGCAACATGAAGAACTAAGGCACCTCAGCTGTCAGAGAGGTGCCTTACTGTCAGAGATCATTTCAGACCTTCTAGACTCAGGAGAGCCACTGACTGACTTCCAGTTTCTGTATCACTTATCTACTGCTGCATAATAAACTACCCCACATCATAGAGGCTTAAAACAACATTGATTGGCCAGGCGCAGTGACTCACGCCTGTAATCCTAGCACTTTGGGAGGCCAAAGTGGGCAGATCACCTGAGGTCAGGAGTTCAAGACCAGCCTGGCCAACATGGTGAAACGCCATCTCTACTAAAAATACAAAAAAATTAGCTGGGCATGGTGGCAGGCATCTGTAATTCCAGCTACTCAGGAGGCAGAGACAGGAGAATCCCTTGAACCTGGGAGGTGGCGGCTGCAGTGAGCTGAGTTCATGCCATTGTACTCTAGCCTGGGTGACAAAAGCAAAACTCTGTCTCAAATCAACAGCAACAACAAACCAACATTGATAGGTTTTACTACCATAAGTCTATGGATGGTTTTTGCTGAGGGTCTCACCTGGACTCACTCATGCAACTGCTTTCAGATGGAAGGTAGGGTGGAGCCTGGGCTCAGCTGGATCCACTAGACCCTTCACTCTACATGCTCTTCCATCCCAATAGATGCAAAATCTCTGAAGTTGCTTAAGGCTTACATTGTCCCAAATTTTATTGGTCAAAGAAAATCACAAGCCAACCCAGATTCAAGGTAGAGATATTCTGTCTTCTAACAAGAGCAGTGGAAAGATGACAGTCAAAAGGGGTATGGACACTGGGAAGTTCCAAGGATGTTTAAAAATTAACAGGGGCCCAAGGTATCTTGGCTGTCCTAGTGAGTAAATACAGGATGGCATTTTAGAGTTGAGATGTTCTTTTCTTTTTTTTTTTTTTTGAGACGGAGTTTTGCTCTTGTTGCCCAGGCTGGAGTGTAATGGCACAATCTCGGCTCAGCGCAACCTCTGCTTCCTGGGTTCAAGCGATTCTCCTGCCTCAGCCTCCCGAGTAGCTGGGATTACAGGCGTGCGCCACCATGCCCGGCGAATTTTGTATTTTTAGTAGAGACGGGGTTTCTCCATGTTGGTCAGGCTGATCGTAAACTCCTGACCTTAGGTGATCCACCCACCTTGGCCTCCCAAAGTGTTGGGATTACAGGCACGAGCCACCGTGCCCCATCGAGATGGATCTTAAACATCATCTACTCCAATACCTTCATTGTCAGATTTTAAAAATAGGGCTAGAAAGATTACTTGACTTGTTCAAAGTCACACAGTTAGGAGCACAATTGGGACTGAAACTCAGTCGGTGAGCTTCCCCAACCAAATCTCTTTCTTTAACACTGAGATGGCAAAACATTGCACATCTGCCACTATTTTCCAATGGTAAATTATGACAGACATCGATAATCCACCACAGAATTCTCTCTAACCAGAGTGTCCCAAAATCCTTGCCAATACAACCTCCGAGCAGCCACTACCAGTGAGAATGGACACGTGACATGAGATGCATGTGCCATTTCTGTGGCCTCCCATACTGCCTCATGAACCGCAAAACCAACTGCAAAGGACTGGTGGAATCAGAATAAAGGGAGATGCTGCAAAAGTGAGAACCTTCCCAACTACATAACATTTCCATTATGTTGCCACATTTTTATTCAAAATAAATTTGATAAGTTCAAAATTTGCTCATCAAGGATAATAATTGATTAAAAATAATTTTAGGAGGATTTCCATGACAAATATGAAATATTTAAATATAGAGCACTGACAGAGAAATGGAAATGTACTGATTTAGATGATTAATTAAAGATGACAGCAGAATATTATGATCAGAGTTGCTCAGACTTGCCCCCATTTAGTTTTCTATATCTGATCTATTCTAGGGATTCAGAATATAGAAGTCACCAAAATAAAGCAAATCATCAAAATATCACTGATTTTGATGAGGCTGATTAGCCTGTGTATATATTAATATGAAGTAAGGCAGTATCAAATAATACAACACAGGATTAATCATTCTTCTGAACTAATAAAAAAGAAGAGTCTGTATTCATCTCTACTGCAGATCTGTGTGTAGTTTAGTGATAAGCAAGGAACATTCCAGTTTGCAATGCAGACCCCTGCAGACCCTGTATAGCCTTACTCTAACAAACACTCCTAGGCCTTGTCAATGTTCAAAATAATTCTTAATGTCATTTCACAAAACAACAGCAGGATGGACTGTCAGCTACTTTTCAAGAAAATATTCAATTTATTTGATTTAAATAGCAAGTTACAGAGCTTTGAGTCAAACTAGGTGGCGTCTCAAAAAGTAATCTACTATTCACAATGTAAGCACTTTGGCGAATTTTCGTATCAGAAAGGTAGAAATATCACCCTTGAACATTAATAAATATAATTCTGAAGAAGCATCTTGCTAGTTTGGGCCACACCTTTTTTCAATGGGTATTAACATATTCATTTCAGTAACTCAATAAAGGGTTCATGGGATATTCATCAACCATAACCATAAATGACATAGATGTAATTTTAAGCAAATGCGATTTCCAGAATATGATAAATTCCAGAGCAGTGTCTTAAGATAACGATAGTACTCTGCTCAGAGCTGGTTCTCAAGGCAAGCATCTTACAAATATCCACTATCTCATGTTTTTCCCTGTGATACGCTTTGGGTCAGAGATATGATGAGACCTTGGTCATCTGGAGGAAGAGAACCCAGGTATCCCTTTCTAGGCAGCATGCCCTGAGCTGCCCTCAGAACTCCTGTACTGATCTGGATGCTCAAAAGAAAGAATCATTTTCATAGAGAGAAGTAAACAAGTGCCTTTCAAAGAAAGTAAATTGAAAGGGGAGCCCACAGCCTGACAGTATTCTGGTACAGATTCTTTGGTTAAATTTCACATATTTTTCTATGAACTTTTCAATGCAAAGCAATGCTATACTGATTGAGATAAGAGCATCATATCTGGAAAAAGTATGCTCATATAAACTAAGTATGTGGGAAATAAGTAAATGATATCATTAAAGGAAGGAAACAACATATAACATTTGTTTGCTGCCTAGTATGGTCTAGTGCTAATCAATAACCCTTTGAGTTAGATAATATCACCTCCCAATGTCTAGATTCAGAAGTTGAGGCCAAAAAAGTTTAACTGAATGACCAAGGTCATGTAGCTATTAAGTGAAAATCCCAGCCAGGGGCATGTGTTACAACACTGTTATAATGTCCATGCTGTTTCAGTGCCTCTCAAGGTTATAAAAGCCTCCATGTATAATACCTACTGCAGTGTTTACCAGAGTGGGATAGCAGAGCACTGCTTCCACGGGATGCTGTTAGACATTATACAGAAAAAAACCCTGTGTGGTCAAAGAAGACTGAGAAACACTGGATGAAATGAAGTTAAATAGCTCTCTTTACTGCAGTATTCATCAGCAGATTTACTCTACTAAGATGCCTTCTGGCTTCTCAAAAATAAGAAATAGTATGCAGCATTGCTCAAATCTGCTTAACTACAGAATGATAATTATTATTTATTATTATTAATATTGTAGAACACTATATAGGACATATGTTTCAGAGGATGTTCTTTGGAAACCTTAAGCATCATTTCCCAAAACATAGAGAGGCCTGAATAATTTTTCTGTTTTTCAAACAAAAACTTGAGTACACGTCCTATTAATTGCATGGGCAAAGAAAGACAGCATTCTGTGAAATGAAATATGCTGAGAAGTTCAGCATTAAAATACATCAAATGGGATATGGCAGTCATTAGTGCTGTTTGCCAAACAGTTCAGGTTACTGCCATGTCTGGGCATATGGTAGGCCTTCTGGACCCTTGCAGTTGGGTGAAGCTCAAGGAATACAGGTCAAAGAGTTGTGAGCAAAAATGATATATGTCATTTCTGGGCTAAAGCCCTTAACTGCTAGTATGTGACCGACAGCTTTATTTCCTTCACCAAGACAGGCAGCACTGCCTTGCAATGGTAGCTGCTCTGGCAGTGAGACCCTGAATTATAGGTCAGTAGGGGCCTCTGAGCATTGTGGTCATAGTGAGTAGGGCAAGTTTGTTCTTAAATAATTTACCTCTTTTGCTAACCCCAGCCAACTTGTAGTAGCTATTTAGAGCAGCATGTTGAAGAGGATTCTAAAGCTCTGATAAGGAAAGGAGGAAAGAACTGAGGAATGTATTAGTTTTGGCTGCCATGAAGGAGGAAAAAAATATTAGCGTGTATAGCAAGTACCTGTCATTCTTCAATTAGACAGCAATAAAAATGTTTTTCCAAGAACTCCCTCTCTCCCTTTCTTAATGACATAGAAGTCATTTCTGGGACTTGCAATGCCTCTCAGTAATCATTATGAAAATCTACTATTACTGTTATTGTCCTAGAGATATACAGAAGTGTCTAGAATTTAGATAATTCTGGTTAGGAGAGTACTGAAAAGGAAAATTAACTGTCACTCAAAAGAGTCTATCCATAATGTGTAAACATGAGAATGGGAACACATCAATATGAAAATGAACATGTTGTAAAAATGCTCTTAGGAGTTAAGAGTTGAAGGAGCATGGCAATAGAAGAAATAAAGTGCACTCAGCAGCAAAAGAAATATTTAAAGATAACTCCAATGAGCCATTATTTTAAACTTCAGATGCACTTTGTAATGAGAATCATTTCAAAAACTCTGTAAAAGTCTTTTTAGTGAAGTAGAGATTAGAAAGTAATACTAAAAATCTGCAACTCATTGCAGATCTAGAAAACCACATGCAACATAAAAAAATTTAGTAGCACCCTCACCATATACACAGTTTCATTTCACCAGTACGTGAATGAGGGGAGTGCCCTGAGCAGATACCTCCATAGGGTGGCTAGAGTGAAACCTGGGGCCCAAACTCCCACATAGATAGGATTCTTTCAGTGCAAGCTCTATCAGATTTTGAAAGCATGGATTCCAAATTTAGGTTTGCTTATGCCACTCAAGAGACACTAAAAATTCCAATTTCCATCAGATCTTCCATATAGCTGGCCAAGCCAATGGAGCAACCAGACAGCACAGTTCAGATGCCATCTGAAGGCAAACAGTAGCCAAACTATAAATATGAAAGGAAAGAAATAGGAAATGAGAGAAAGGGAGAGAGGAGATTAAAGGTAGGGGTGGTATTTAGCAGACAAAGCATCCTTAGAAGAGAGAAAATACTCCTTTATAGATAGGCTCAACTAGCATTCCTGGTGCTACACACAGAGCTTAACATAGAATTGGCCTTTAATAAATATTTGGTGAAAGAAGAAATGTCATGTAGGCTTATTCATTGTTTAATCTGGGAAATAATTATTTCTAATAAATAATTTCTTCAAAATGCTCCCCAAACTGTGGGTTCTTAAGAGACCAGTGAACCAGTATAGACTCAACTTACTTAAATGTAAACCATTAAGAAAAACATACTTAACAGTAAAAAAAAAAAAAAAAAAAAAAAAGAAAAAAAAAAAAAAGAAGTCAATTATGAACTCCTAATACAAAACAAACCCAGCTAAAAGCATAGAAAAATAAATATGAACTGGCCTTTCCTTCACACATCAAAAGTACTGCATGTCTTTTAAATGGAACACTTGAGAACTATTAACTCAGTGAAGCTTGGAAAAATTTGAAGATAACATTGTTCTATGTTTTTTAATAACAATGAGGAACCCTCTTCTATGACAGCTACTAATGTTAATAGAAACATCCTTTATTTCAAAAAAATGAAAGAGAGTCATACTTAACACTAATTTGGCATTCTCACAGAATATGAATCAACATCTTTCTCTCTCAAAATCAGTCCTCCATGAGCTAGCAACCTAAAATAAATGATGTGAGGATTTCTTATAGTGAGAGGCATTCACCAAGTGTTCAGTGAATGAACTTCTGAATGAATTAGTGAAAGATCACAAAGTCAAATATTACAGAAAAGGATAAAGCCAAAACACTTCCAAGAACTCTGTATTTTTTCATATATTCATTCAGTAAATATTTGTGAATTAAGAGCCGACTACCTGGCAAGTATTACAGAAGACACTGAGGATACAGCACAACCAGGTACAGTCATCCTCTCCCTTTCAAACATGTGGAATCTAGAGGGTAAACAGACAAAGGTAAGTGACATAGTAACGACTGTGAAAATGTAAGGGGTGAGATGAGAAAGAAAAGGTGCAAGAATGCAAGGGCAAGACCATAACAAGCCAAACCAGCTAAGCTGGCCATGAACTAAGCCCAGTTCACTTGGTCTAACTGGATCTTCAGGAAAGAGTGCAGGTCCTTGATAGCCTTGGTCAGCATTCTGGATTTATTCACCATGCATGGGAAAGCCACCAAAGCATTTCGGGCAGTGGAGAGTGGAGATGTATGACAGATTCTGGGTTCTCTCTGCAAAGCTGAAGGCCACTGGGAATATCTTTACTGCAGTCTAGGTAAAAGATTCAAGACAGACCTGGCCTATGGTGGTGGCAGTGGGGATGCAGAGAATTTGAGATGTATGTTTGAGGTAGGAGCAACAAGACTGACTAATGGGGGCAAAAAGGAAGAGGAGGATCAAAGAGGATTCCAAGGTTCTGGCTTGGGTAGTAGGTGAAGAGTGATGTAATTTGAGATATGGTGGGTGGGACAATGTCATGTAGCTCACAATTTGGAGACTTTTCTTTCTTGAATTTATAGAATTCTCCAGAAATACCTAGAGCAGTTTCCTAACCTGGGTCTACAGATTGGCTCCAGGGCTTCTGTGAATCTCCTGAAATTGTTCGCAAAATGGTACATGTGTGCACACACACGCATTGTTTTCCTCTGGTATAAAATTCTTAAACAGTCTCCTGACCCCAACTAAGATAAGAATCCTAGATTTAAATCAGAAGAATTCTTTGAAGATTAGTTCCCAAGAGAATGATTAGAAACAGGCTCAGACTTTTGCTCACTTTGGCTTAGAATCTAATATACCCAGTACTGAAGAGTAAGAAAAGAAGTTTTACTCTGTCTGAGCAATGTGCTATCATTCACAAGCATGGAGCCTCCATAAAACACAAACAAATTTTTTTTTTTTTAATATCTTAACACCGAAGTCATTTTAAACTGATTCAGCAGTGAACAATTTAAGACATGTCTCTTCCAACAAAAGACAGCTGGACACATAAAGATGATTGTGTGATCCATTCAAAATTAAAGAATAGGCTACATCATTTGCAACAATAAAAAAGCAGAAAATTCTATCAGAAAAAAAGGAGAGAGAGAGAGAGAAAGAGAGAAAAGTTTCAGCAGCCAGTGATTTCCAAATGTTTCCAAAACAGGAAGCAAAAGACGGTTTAATGTCACTGTGGCAGCTTCCAGAATAGAATAAGTTAATCAGGCAGCCTCTAAAAACAAAGCAGCAATTCATTAACAACAACAACCACAACAACTCAGCAATGAACTATACTGCCAGAGTGTCAAGAAAGCAGACTTTTTCAAGATAGTGATTTGTATGCAAATATAGCTCAGCATTTATCACTAAACCTCCAAGGCCTGTAAAGGGGGGAAAAAATGTTCTTTCCATCTGCTTACACTTTTCTCCTAATAAAATCAACTGGCAATGACAGGAGAGGCTGGGGCATTTTAGAAACAGTAAAAGAAATACAATCGCAAATCCAGGATTTCAAACAAAAAACTCCCCCTTCTTTCTACTCTTTCTTCTTCAAATCTCCTAGCCTAATGTCCTCTTCCTAAATTTGGGTTAATATTTGTACCTACTTCATTGGGATGTTAAAAGTGTTTTTTCAAAATAATAGCATATTTCACACCAACAAATAAAAGCTGAACGAATGGTTGGTTTAGAAAAAAAAAATAGTCAATGGAAATGAATTCCCTCAAAGCTTCCCTTAATTCAGCAATGGTAATATGGTTATGTGATTTAAACAGTGTCTCACTAGCACGAGTGTTATCATTTAGAACCCAGATCTTCATTCATCTCATGTTTAAAATGTCTCTACTTTTCTACATTCCACTCACCCACCTATCTCCATTTCCTCATTTGATCTCTGTCTGCTTTTTATTTCCCCCTCATAATCTAAGCACCACTGGTAGCAGAGTCTAGGAATTAATCATCTTATAATTAGTCTTCCTCTCCAGTTCTAACTGTATGAATTTTTCAAAATATGATTGCTAACAATAAAAAAAATCTCAAAATGTAAAAACAAACACTGGAAAAATATTTTAAATATTTAAACGCATTTAGAATTTGCAATTTTTCACTCTAATGTCATTTTTCAAGCTATGTTTAGACAGCGCAGAACACTATATGGTTTACCTAATGTTTAAATTAGTAGATCTGGCCAGGTGTGGTGGCTCATAACTGTAATCCCAGCACTTTGGGAGGCCAAGGTGGGTGGGTCACTTGAGGTCAGGGTTTGAAAGCAGTCTAGCCAACAGGGTGAAATCCTGTCTCTGCTAAAAATATAAAAATCAGCCAGGCACAGTGGCACACACCTGTAATTCCAGCTACTCGCAAAGCTGAGGCAGGAGAATTTCTTGAACCCAGGAAGCAGAGATTGCAGTGAGCTAAGATAACGCCACTGTACTCCAGCCTGGGTGACAGAGTGAGTAAGATTGTGTCACCAAAAAAAAAAAAAAAAAGATTTCTATATATTTGAATTTCATTTTTTATATAACTGAAAAAAAATATTTAAGCATGCCTAAGGAAAAAGAAAACTATAGAAACAAAACAGATGTTCTGGCAATTCTGGAACAGTTTCACATTTGTATATTGTTATTCCTTCTGAAGAATCCTAAAATTCACTCTCATTTTCTTTATATGCTTAGATATTAAAAACATGTCTTTGACAACCAACAGTCTTCTGTCATGGGGAGTCAGACATCGGCCCCATAATCTCTCATTACCAACATCACCACTGTCCCTGTCTTTACCATCATCACTTAAAAGAAAATAGAAACTGCTTAAATAACCACAGCTAAAATAGGTGTCACAAGTTTCTCACTGATGATTAAATGCTCCTCCACGAGGCTGCAATCTCGAATCCTATGCCGTAGAGTTCAGAGACTCCAACACCTTTAATGTTTCTATAAGGAAAAAATCCACAAGGGTTCTCCCTGAAAACGTACTCTTAACTCAGAATCTCTTCTGGTTCCATTTAGTTTATAAATTACAAAAAAAAAAAAAAAAGAATAATTCAGATTGAAAGCGATAGTATTTTAGATTTTCAAAGTTATTGATATTCCTTGATCCATAATAATTTAGCTAATGTAGATCACTGCCTATAGAGCAGTGCTGTCGAGTGGAACTTTCTAGATCCTAAACTGTTCAATATAGTAGCCACTAGCCATATGTGGCTACTGAGCACTTGAAATGTGGCTGATATAACTGACGAATTGAATTTTAATTGCATTTTGTTTTAATTTTAATTTTGCATTTAAAAATTAAATCTAAACTTTACATTTTAAATGCCCACCCTGTAGCTAGTAATCACTTGTAGCTAGTAGCTATTACATTGTACAGTTCATCAGGAGAGGCCACAAATATATGGTAACAAGGAGTGGTGGAACTGGGACAACTGGAAAACACATGTCCCAAGGTGGGTGGTCAACCACCTAGAGATTTTTTGTTCCCGAAGAAACTAGAAATTTGTATTGCTATGTGTAATTCTCTTCTATTTAACTTCTGGCAACTATAGGCAGTCCTTCTCATGACTCCAATATGCACATATTTCAGTTACTCCAGTTTAGTGAAATAACACCAACTCCCCAACAACATGGTTCAAATTTCAGTTACCATGTCATATTAACTCTGGGTCATTGCGTAAAGTACAAACTCCACCACTAGCTCTTCAATTCACAAATTACCACGTAGATCATAGATGTGCATGATGATCAGTGACCAGTCACATCACTTCTTCCAAAGTCTGTCAGTGACTGATCACTGCACACCTGGTATTCAGTCAGAGGCAGCCAGGAAAGTATGTAGTTTTGTATCCCACTGATCTTCCAGTGATAAACCCACATATTTCACCAAAATGCATAATCAAAACAGGGAACTGTCCAAGAAATATGAAACACAAGTGACCAAAAACAAAAACAAAAAACCAAATGTGACAACCCCAGAAGTGCACTTTGAATCAAATGTAAATAAAATTACAGAAAAAAAACTAACTTTGGGAATGTTGACTGGGCTGACGATCAGGAGATTCTAGATATGTAACCCAAGGAATTTAATAAAGACAAACTTATTAACATAAATTAGCAAAGCAGTTACGATACAGAAGAAAAAGATGTACCAGAGGAAGTGACACCAAAAAAGTCACATTTTAAAAAACATCCTATTTCATGACGTTGAAAACACAAAGGATGAAATATTGGAAGGTGATCCACACTTTAGGAAGGATTATAACTATCAGCCAAAGCACAGAAAAGATGCCCCATCTGTACTGTTAGTTGTAGGATAAGAAAAAGAAGGCAAGAATTGTTCAAGAGACTCGCAATAAGTGTTTTTCAAAGAAATAAAGCACTACAATTCTTACTGTTCCTGATATTTTAAATAACAGTGTACTAAATCAGTTTGTTTTCTACTTCTTTCATTATATTTTTCTATTTCTTTATATTCTGATAATTTATGGAGGATTTTTAATGATGAGACAAAAATTTGAAAGGTCATAGAACAATCATATATTTTCCCATTGATTACTAAGTGGACATTGCATGGTTTCTGCTTGCATGGTCATTTTGATAGTTCCACACTGCTGTATGAGATGAGGGGTACTTGTACTTCAAATGCATTAAAAAAAAAATACTGGGTGGGGCAAATAAAACATAGGTAACGGGTCATAAATTTAAAACCTGTGCCAAGAACCAGTGTCATACGTGATGTGCATCTTAATATTAGGAGAGAGCAGACTAAAGAAAATCAAGGACTTTAAGTGACTTTAAAAAGACATATTTATGCACTCTCTCTCCAGAAAGAATAGACCCATCGTCATATGCTCCTGAATTCTCCCACCACACTGCCCGGCAAAAGTAAAGTCAACATTCTCTTTTGTTTCCCAAGTAGCCTGAGAACTGCATGTTACTGTCAACCTAAATAACAGAGACTTTCTAAAAGAAAATGATATTTATTGAGAAATGGGCCTTGTCATGGGAATACATGTGCCATAGTAAACTATGTGAGTATTCAGCTAGGTGAAGGAAGACAAAGGTTTTTAAAGGGCAAATGAGGAGAATTACATAATTGTTTTGAGGTAATTATCCTTGGTTACTAGGATCAATAACACTGTGGTACCAGAAAGAAGTTGGACAGGCAGTTGTTGGGCAGATGTCCTCATAGAAGTTGTGTGTGTGTGTGTGTGTGTGTGTGTGTGTGTGTGTGTGTGTGTGTATGTGTACAGATGTGATGGCCTTGGTGCAGGGTGGCTTTTTGCAGAGTCTTTTATGATAGTTTTTGTTATCAGGCATTTGTGCATGAGAACCCTCCCTTCATGGCCTTTCCCAGCTCTATTTGTCAGGGTTTCGTTTGTGACTCCATTTGATTCTGACAACTTTCACATTATCAAACCTCCTCAACTCTGAATGCATCATTAAACCTGGCTGTGAGCATTAAGGTTTCTCCACCAAATGTTCTCTTGTACATCACAATATGACTGAAGGGAGATTACATAATGAGTAACACCAATACCATGCATGTTCTATATTCCATATGGATGATGCACAACAAGCAAAATTCCTGCCAAAATCCTTATTCTGACACAAAAAAACGGAATGCAGCTATAACTGTATGTTTTCCTTCACAATGTTATACTATAGGCCCTTTCTGTAGTGCATTATCTGCCACTGGTCCAGAAGCTCTTTAAAAACAGAGGCCACCTGTTTTTCATCCTTGGATCCAAAGACCAGCATATGGAGCCCGGGTTAGGACAGATGTCACCTCTTAGTAGACTTGTCAATCCCACCCCATAAAAGTATCCCTCCTTCCTTTTCTTCTCATTTGTTTGTATCCTTCATAGCTTATACCAATCTTGCAATTTTAGTATTCATTTATGATTACTTGTTTTCTATCAAAAACGCGGAGTGAAATGAGCGCAGAAATCAGGAATGCTTGCTTCTCAGCTGTATTCTACCTGAACACAGTATACTGTACATAGAGCACTTGCTAAACATTGAATTGGCGGGTCAATGGATGGATGGGTGGGTGACTGGGTGGGTGGTTTAAATAAATGTCTAAGTGAATGACTATTAGAATGAATGACTGTTGAAATGAATTACTGTTTGATTAATAAATAAAAATAAATAAAAGCTAAAACTATTATTTTAGTAAGTAGAGAGTAGGAAAAAAACGGCTATTCTCCTAATGTTTTATAATCATAAACATAACATTCTCTAGGTTGTTTTCCTTTTCCTAAGTTATGTCCTTGGATAAATCTAAAAATGAGAATTCTTCCAATGGGTGATCTCCCCAGGTCCAGTCTACTATTTGCTCAACTACAAGATGGAGAAGTTTCACTTTGCAGCAGCATGTGTGAAAACAGCTTGGAAATTTTTGTAGAGAATAAGCTCAAGATGAGTCAACAGAGAAAGGTTGTTTCTACAAAACACATTTTATCTCAGACTGTGAATGCAAGTCTGGTGTTGAGTTAAGGGAGGTGATTTCTCACTCTGGTCTTATTGACAGGGATACTCACGGAGTTTTCTGTCAACCTGGGTGCCACCAGGAACAGCCTGTAGCACATTCACAAAAGGGATCAGTATGGCTGAAGAAAATCAAAGAAAACAGGAAAGAGGAAACAAGGGTCAACCTTCAACTAGAGCTTTGCAAAGGCAGTCATTATAGGAAGGAGGAATGATGCAGGTAAACCAACTAGTAAATGGTAGAACAGAATCTGCATCCAGCCTATGGCCTGTGGAGTGACTCAGATCTGGATTCCAATTCCATTTTTACCAATTTTTAGCCATTTGACTCTGGGCAAATAAACTCTTATCAGTAACCTCACCTCACCTGCAAAATAGGGATTATTTATTCTCTTGGAATTGCATTTCAGAGTAACCAAACAGCACCAATGATGGATTATTCTTCAAAGAATTCTAACATTAAAAGCAAAAGGAGTAAGACATTTACCAAAAATCCCCACCATTTTAAATCCCTAAAAAAATAACTGACTCATGCAAAATTATTAGCAGGTGATTTAGGGCTTATGTCAGGAGTTCTTAACCTGGGGGTCCCACAAAGGCTTAGCAGAGGGTGTATGGATAAAAGAAACACATGATGGGAGGCCGAGACGGGCGGATCACGAGGTCAGGAGATCGAGACCATCCTGGCTAATACGGTGAAACCCCGTCTCTACTAAAAATACAAAAAACTAGCCGGGCGAGGTGGCGGGCGCCTGTGGTCCCAGCTACTCGGGAGGCTGAGGCAGGAGAATGGCGGGAACCCAGGAGGCGGAGCTTGCAGTGAGCTGAGGTCCGGCCACTGCACTCCAGCCCGGCGACAGAGCGAGACTCCGTCTCAAAAAAAAAAAAAAAAAAAAAAAAAAAAAGAAACACATGAACATGAATGAAAAAAATGATACATAGTTATTTTTACTAGTTTTTAACTATAATTTTGCATCTTATTAAATCACAAATGCAGGCAACAAACCACTGTAGTAACAGCAGTACCTATGATTCTTGTCACAGTATAAATCACAGGTATTTTAAAAATATGTAAAGTAATAACTTGATAGTTATTGCAGTTACCTTGAAATATCATTTATTCTAGAAGTACTTGTCATTACAATTACTATCACACAATTATGATGGTCATTATAGCTGCTATCAGTTCTTGTTATTTAATGTGTAATAAAGAAATGCATATTTCACTGTACCACAAATTTGTTATTTAATTTTATCTTAAATGTTATTAAATAACATGAATTTCCTTGGTCCTTCTGTATACTTAATTGTCCTTACTTAAAAACTTTATTGGGTGGGAGGGTTGCTTGAGGCTAGGAATTTGAATCCAGCCTGGGCAAAGTAGTGAGACCCCATACCTAAAAAAAATGAAAAAAAAATTAGCTGGGCATAGTGCTGTGCAAGTGTGGTCTCAGCTACTCAGGAGACCGAGATGGGAGGATTATTTGAGCCTAGGAATTCAAAGTTGCAGTGAGCTATGATCATACTACTGCACTCCAGTCTTGTTACAGAAAGTCAGGGACCCCAAACGGAGGGACTGGCTGGAGCCTTGGTAGAGGAACATAAATTGTGAAGATTTCATGGACATTTATCAGTTCCCAAATAATACTTTTATAATTTCTTACACCTGTCTTACTTTAATCTCTTAATCCTGTTATCATCGTAAGCTGAGGATGTACGTCACCTCAGGACCACTATGATAATTGTGTTAACTGTACAAATTCATTGTAAAACCTGTGTATTTGAACAATATGAAATCAGTGCACCCTGAAAAAGAACAGAATAACAGCAATTTTTAGGGAACAAGGGAAGACAACCATAAGGTCTGACTGCCTGCGGGGTCGGGCCAAAAGAACCATATTTTTCTTCTTGTAGAGAGCCTATAAATGGACGTGCAAATAGGGAAGATATTGTTAAATTCTTTTCCTAGCAAGGAATTGTAATAATTAATACCCTGGAGAAGGAATGCATTCCTGGGGAGAGGTCTATAAACAGCTGCTCTGGGAGTGTCTGTCTTATGTGGTTGAGGTAAGGACTGAGACACAACCTGGTCTCCTGCAGTACCCTCAGGCTCATTGGGGTGGGGAAAAAACTCTGCCCTGGCAAATTTGTGGTCAGACCGGTTCTCTGCTCTCGAACCCTGTTTTCTGTTGTTTAAGAGGTTTATCAAGACAATATGTGCACAGCTGAACATAGACCCTTATCAGTAGTTCTGTTTTGCCTTTTGCCCTGTTCCCTCAGAAGCATGTGATCTTTGTTCTGCCTTTTGCCCTTTGAAGCTCATGATCTTTGTGACCTACTCCCTGCTCGTACACCCCCTTCCCTTTTGAAATCCTTAATACAAACTTGCTGGTTTTGTGGCTCAGGTGGGCATCACAGTCCTACTGATATGTGATGTCACCCCCGGCGGCCCAGCTGTAAATTCCTCTCTCAGTACTCTTTCTCTTTATTTCTCAGCCAGCCAACACTTACAGAAAATAGAAAGAACCTATGCTGAAATATTGGGGGTGGGTTCCCCCCGATACAGCCTAGGTGAAGGAGCAAGAACTCACCTTGAAAAAAAATAATAAAAATAAAAAATAAAAACATGATTGGGGGAAAGGGTATATAAGCTTCACCAGCAGCCAAAAAGACCATTTAACCAAAAAGGTTAAGAACTCCTGCTCTGGATGAAAGTGTGATGGGAAACTTTATAATGGAGAACTAGGCTGTCACTACCTAAATCTGCTGATCAATTTCAGGATTCTAAGAGTAGGACATCCAAACATTATGTCTCACTATACACTGTGATTTGAAGCACATACTACTACTACCACAAATGCTTGTATCTGAAAATAATCCATAGACTGACAGCTGTCTAATAGAACTTTCTGCAATTGTTTACACTATGCAACACAGCAGCCACTAGCTGCATTTGAAATGTGGCTAGAGCAAGGAAGCAACCTAAATTTCTAATTTTACTTAAGTATATAATCAGTCACATATAGCTAGCATCTACCCTAGAGCTCACTTTAGAGCTAACTTACTTTACACTAAACACAAAGGATAGAGAAACAAGTTAAATAACACTAAAGGGAAGCAAACAGACAAATCAAGACTATAGAACAGTCTACAGGACAACTGACTCAGTTTAAAAAAAAATCAATGGCATAACAATATTGGATTAAAACAGCACTAAAACAAATAATAACCAAATATAAGGTGTGGATCTTATTTGGATCCTGATCCAACTAAGCAATGATAAAAAGACATTTTAAAACAATTAAAGAACTTGACTACTACATTAAGAAATTCCTATTAATTTTGTGAAATATGATAATGGGGCCAGGTGCAGTGGCTCACACCTGTAATCAGCACTTTGGGAGGCTGAGGGGGATGAGGATCACCTGAGGTCGGGAGTTCAAGACCAGCCTGACCAACATGGAGAAATCCCGTCTCTACTAAAAATACAAAATTAGCCAGGCATGGTGGTGCATGCCTGTAATCCCAGATACTCAGGAGGCTGAGGCAGGAGAATCATTTGAACCTGGGAGGCGGAGGTGGAGGTGAGCCAAGATGGCACCATTGCACTCCAGCCTGGGCAACAAGAATGAAACTCCATCTCAAAAAAAAAAAAAGAAAAAAGAAAAAAAGAAAAAGAAATATGATAATGATATTGCCAATTAGGGAATTTTCATAGTCTTTAAAGATACATGCTGATGTATGTAGAGCTAAGATGAAAATACTTCTAAGAATTGCCTTAAAATATTTCAGCAAAAACTCAAGTGGATAAATGAAGTAAGTGTGGCAAAATCCAAATGACAATTGAATCTGATTGAAGGTAAACAGGCACCCTTTATATTATTTTTGGTGCCTTTTTTGAGTATGTCTGAAACTTTTCAAAATTAATTTTAAATGGGATAATGCACTGTATATAGTGACCAACACATAGTAAGTATTCAGTAAATGTTAATTAGCAAGTATTAGCATCATCGTCAATATCATTTATGGTCTCAAAAGTCAAAACTAAGATCAATCAGTAAAAAATACGAAGAGGTAGCCTTCAGCTCGATCTAAGAACAGGCTCTAGGAAGATGAAAATACACTGTCTCATGAGGGAGTAGCCAACAGAATATTCAAGATAACAATAACAGCAGTGACTTACATGATTGAGCACTTATAATGGGGCAGTTGTGGTTCTAAGCACTTTCCACATATCCCCTCACTTAATCTTCACAACAATTTCATAAGGTAGGTACTCTAACTGTCCCCACTGGAACAGAGATTGATCTCTTGGTGAGGATGCTGCAGAAGAGGGTCAAGGTGAATGGCTATGCTAGTTGCCCTTTAACATCCCTGATAATCCTGAACTCCTCTGATTCAATGAACATGTCATTCAAATGAATTGTGCAGGTTGACCAGCTGGCTGGCTCACGGACACACACAGAGCAATTCTTGCTTTTACTTACTGAAAGGTCTTTAAACACCACCTTTCCCTTTCAAGTAAGAGACTAAAGCGTCACAATAATTTGATTATCTGCAGGCAAAAAGATGATATGATCAAGAAAATGCTACATTTAAACTACTCCATTTACCCACTTCCAAATTTCCCATAAATTAGAGGGAAACATCTTCCCCAGGCAGCCATTTGACCAAGAAATGTCCGTGGTATATCTTTGTCAACATGTTTCAGAGTATAAATACAGATTACAAAAACTAAAGTTGGTATAAAAGCTGTCGTCATAGATTATATCATCTGGAAAGAAATATTGGTGACCTTATCCAGTATGACTGTTATAATAGTAATAAAATTGAATCTTTGAAGATTACACTTCTGGTCAAAGTAGTAAAATGTGACCTTATTCTATTCAACAGTGACATTTATTATATTAATTTACATGTAAAAAACTGCATTAGAATGATATTAAAGCCCTGGTTAGAAATGTTAGAAATGGGAATGTTCAAGAACTTCAGAAATAAGATTTCACTTTACCAGCCATTCATAGCATTGAGCTTGTTTGATGCAAATCAAACTAAATTTCCTTCAGCAATCTCTGATTCAGTTCTAATTTTATTATTATCACTATCTCACCCATACAGGAGATATTTTTCCCAATGCCTCTTTAAACATTTTATAAACCTTAACTCATTTTCATCATGCTCTGGAGAAAAAGATAACACAGAGCACTGAATATACAAACCTGACTCAAAGGATCAAGCCATCTGCTTATGACGACAGGGAGATTCTCCTCAGCCCAGAAAAATTGTGCTTAGTGATGAATATACATCAGGTATTGCACTAGGTCCTAGAGGGATACCAAGGTCCAGAGGTGAGGAAAGAGAGTCAGACCACCACATGGGTTTCAGAGAATGGCTACCATGCAGAAAAAGGGTCGCTCTTGTTGCCCAGGCTGGAGTGCAATGGCACAATCTCTGCTCACCGAAACCTCTGCCTCCTGCGTTCAAGCGATTTTCTTGCCTCTGCCTCCCGACTAGCTGGGATTACAGGTGCCTGCCACCATGCCCAGCTAATTTTTTGTATTTTTAGTAGAGATAAGGTTTCACCTTGTTGACCAGGCTGGTCTCGAACTGCTGACCTCATGTGATCTTTGGGAGGCCCGCCTTGGCCTCCCAAAATGCTGGGATTACAGGCGTGAGCCACCACGCCCGGCCAAAAATGTTTTTTTATACTAGTCAAAATTTTATAGGGAGGTCCCTCCCTTAATAAGTTTTGCAAACTTTCAGTTTGGGGGTAGAACATGGAATCATGCAATGAATTAAGGACAAGGTTCAGCCACACCTCAACGGATTATTTTCTTTTCACCATTAGCCCAAAGTCCAGGCTTGCTAGGATGGGTCCCAACTCTCCTTCCAATTTTGTTTCTCACTATTCTCGCCCGCACTTCAAGGTTCCAACCAAAATTAACTTTTTGCTATGTATTTCCTCATATGTCTTAGTTACTACTGTTTTCTACTCTTAATATCTTTTGACTTTCTATCAATAGATTAAGCTAGGTGTTGCTATGATAACAAGCAGCCCCAACCTTTCAGAAGCTTGTAACAAAAAAGGTTTACTTCTTGCCTGTTATTTGTCCATGGTGGGCCAGGAGATCAGCTGTGTCCATCTTTGGCACTCGGATATCCAGGCTAAGAGAGCAAAAACCAGCTCAAATGCTGTTAGGAACCATCCCAAGGGGAAGAGAAAACTGCAGGGTCTTATACCAGAAGTTAAGTGCTTAGACCAAAGTGACACAATTCACTGCCATAACTAGTCAAGTGGTTCCACCAAACCACAAGAAGCATAATGCTACCATACACCTGGAAGAAAGAAGAACTAAAAATACTTGGTCAATACCTTCCATGACTCCCTATCACCATGTGTCCCAAATCTTATAATTTTTCCAGGTCTAAGTTAGATTCCACCTCCTCCTAAAAGACAACCACCGTCCTTCCTGCTAAAAGGAAACAGTTGACATGGTTAATATACAGAGCATGTTATTTTACTTCATACAACTCTCATGACTCTCTGAGAACCATGTCTCCATTGGAATTCTGTGTTTCCCATAATGCCTTGCTAGATAAATATTGCTTGAATGATTGAACAAAGCTGTCTGCATAATGAGAGTTTCATCTCCAAAGACTTCAAATACCTTGGAGGCTAGTAATACTAGATAAGTAATAAAACTTTTTTATTTTTTCTTCTTATGTATATCATAAAGATACTTAAAACAACATTAAAATGATCATAAAGATGAAATAAAAATGAGCCCATAGTCCTGCCACCCTAAACCAACAAATGTTTTCATTTCTTTTCCTCCTGGTCCTATTCAAAGGGCATTCATTTCCTTTATATAGCTGTATTCAGGGTGCATACAAAGAGAGAATTCTAAATAGACCAGAAGTAACTGCCCAGTCAACAGGTTTTTGGTTTTTTTTGTTTTGTTTTGTTTTGTTTTTGCCCTTCCCCAAGGTAGAGACACATTGGGCCATATCCTAAAACTGAGTCTTATTTTCCACAATACAATCTCCATTAATTTAAAGCTTCTAAGCTGTTTAATACAGTCACCATCATTAGGAAATATCAGTGCAGTCTTCACCACCACTTCCTCTCCTTGGCCCAACACTGGAAGAAATTGCCTCTAGTGAAAGGAGATTGGCTTCCATTATGAGAAGAAGGAAGGAAAGGAGAAGTGTGTGCTAAATCTTGGACAGTTCTGGGGAACATCGGTAGACCAGTGTCACCTTGTCACGGTCTGACGTTAAGACATCATTAACAAGAGCTAACAACCAACATGGAAGTTTAACCTCATTCTTGAATTTATCTTATTATTATTTTGGTCCATTTAGGTCATCCAATTATTTTCATTTTATCATACACTCTTTTTATTTGTGTAGTCTGAGTTGAACCCTTTCTAAAACAAGACAGAAAATACACATATAATGCTTCAAAAAAATGTTTTCCATACTGCCAAATAGGCACTAGGAAGTCTCACCAGAGTTGATAAACAATCCAGATGGCCATTTAACCCATTCAGCTTACTTAAAACCAAGTCTTTTTTTTTGAGATGGAGTCTTGCTCTGTTGCCTGAGTGCAGTGGTGCAGTCTCGGGTCACTGCAACCTCCACCTACCAGGTTCAAGCAATTTTTGTGCTTCAGCCTCCTGAGTAGCTGAGACTATAGGCACGCACCACCACACTGGCTAATTTTTGTATTTTTAGTAGAGACAGGGTTTCACCATGATGGCCAGCTTGGTCTCAAATTCCTAACCTCAGGTGATCACCCGACTTGGCCTCCCAAAGTACTGGGATTATAGGCATGAGCCACCGTACCTGGCCTAAAACCAAGTCTTACAATTTGTACTCAGAGCTACTTCTTTTTTTGAGATGGATTCTCACTCTGTCTCCCAGACTGCAGTGCAGTGACATGATCTCAGCTCACTGCAACCTCCGCCTCCCGGGTTCAAGCAATTCTCCTGCCTCAGCCTCCCAAGTAGCCGGGACTACAGGCGCATACTGCCATGCCCGGCTAATTTTTTGTATTTTAGTAGAGACAAGGTTTCATCGTGTTGCCTAGGCTGGTCACAAACTCCTGAGCTCAGGCAATCTGCCCGCCTTGGCCTCCCAAAGTGTTGGGATTACAGGCGGGAGCCACCGTTCCTTGTCTCAGAGCTACTTCTATACTGAGAAGAAAGAAACACCCAAACACCTTTTGATGTTATTAAATTTCAGAGTAATGACTTTTTGTCTACTTTCTATTTTAATAGCTGATAGATTAGTATGTTTTCAAGCTATAATATTTTAAAATTTTATGTTCAGTTTCCTAACCACTGCCACATGCACACATAATTTATACTCTTACATTTTTGAAAGGGTTTATTATTTTATGTGCTATAGTTATTGATCTGAATCAAATCTTTCTTACTTGATTCAACAGACTATAGTGGGAATAAAATGTGACTATTTACGAATGTTAACCACTGCTATAATTCATATGGAATCTGCCAAGCCTACTATATTACAAATATTATATATTTTATCTAAGAGTCTGATAAGACCTACCTCAAGTCTAAACACTCTCTGAAAAATTTGTCAAAATAAAAGAAGTGCCCTTAAACAATATTTTCAGATCTAACTGTAAACAGTTGCTTGTACATTTCTCTTCAATTTCAATACTGTCTCAATATGCATGAAATGCTTGATAGTTCAATAGTTGTTTTCATGAGTTGTGCCTTCATTAAGGTGCAAAGCATTAAACACCTGGAATGCTGCTCGAACTATTCCTAAGGGAGAAATTTTGGTGACAAATGAAAGGGATACATTTTTAAGCTGAAAAACTTGTTCGCTACTGATAAAGAATTTATATCAGAATGTTCCAACAGAGCAGAAGAAAGCAACATAGAAAGAAAATTAACATTCATTGAGAAACAGCTACCATGGTGCGAAACAAAGATCACAAAGCCAAAAATGAACAACAATCAAATTCCTATGCAAAAAAATAAGACACATACAATGCCTACAGTTCCAATTATCTAATGCTGTGTAAAAAACTACCCTAAAACTAAGTGACTTAAATAACAGTCATTATGTACTCCCTCTTATGGTTTCTGGGGGGTCAGGAATTTTGGATCATCTCAGTCAGGAGGTCTGGCTCTGAACTTTCATGACACTGTAGTCACACTGTGGCTGAGACTAGGGCCATCTCAATGGCTTCCATATGTATGCCTGAAACTTAAGCTAGGACTTGAACAGTTAGGGGCATCCCTCTCTGGCTCCTTAAAGTGTTTCCATGTGCTCTCTCCAGCATGGTGGTTTCAGGGTAGCCAGACTTACCGTATATTGCCTTGAGGTTCCGACGACCTATTTCTCAAGAAAGAAAGAAAACCAAGAAAGCCAAAGTTCCTTTAAGGACCTAGTCTTAAAACTTGTTCAGTCTTACTTCTGTCACATTGGTCAAAGCATTTACAAAGGTCCACCCAGATGCAAGTAGAGGAAACAGATCCTCCACCTTTTGATGACAAAAGTATCAATATCACACTGTAAAATGAGCATGTAGGATAGAATATGTTATGATAATGCCACATTTCTAATCTGATCTACCATGCTTAGCCACATGGGTCACTCATATTCAGAAAAGCAATTAACAGGATTATCTACAAAGAAAGGAAAATAGCCAAGTTCCAGAGAAGGGAACCTAGGATGGAGCCAGACAGAATTCCTACATTTCGGTCTGAGGAGAAGAAGCCTACAAAGGAAATTGACAAGGACTTTCTGGGAAATAGAAAAACACGAGGAGTAGTTATCTGGAAATTCAGGGGGAAAAAAAGTATATTTCCAGAAGAAGCTAGGAGTCAATTGTGTCAAGTGAGCTGAAGACTGAAGATCATTTCCAAAAACAGCTTAGAAAACTCTAGGATAATACAGAGTAACTTCTGCTGCCCCAAACAGCTTTTAAGTGTGGGCAAATACAGGGGTATTCTCTCAATCTACCTGCAAGTCCTCTTACATGAGTGCTGCAAAACTTTAAATCATGTTCTCTGTGGATTAGATGCCCCAGGATAGTGGTTCTTAACCAGGGTTTCACACTGATTGAGTGATGTGGTTAGGTGTAAGGCATACCTCAAGCTGTTCGAGAGAGAGGAGGTGTGGAGCTCCAGCTGGTGTATATAACCTCAGGCAATTCTTGATACAGCATCCTACATATGGACATATTCACCATGGTCTTCAGTGGGAAAGAGTTCTGGGAACCACCATGCCGCAGTACATGGCAAGGAGCTGGAGTGGGAGGACTACACCAAAACCACCATGTGAGTTATTTAAGTAAATGAGGGAAAATTCATGGCCTTGCAGGGGACACCAAGAGATGGTGGGTGGGGAAACAGAAATTGTGATTAAGAGTATGTCTCTGGGCTCTGGCCACTCCCAGCTTTCTGACTATGTGACTTCAGGTAAATACGATAAACCACGCTGCGTCTCAGTCTCACCATCCACTGAGAGGGGATAATAATAGCAACCCTCTCACTGGGTGGCAGATTTACTAACACAGTGGGTGTAAAGCTCTTAGCACAATGCCCGACGCCTGATAAACATTCAATAAGGCTTGCTGTTGCTATTCTGGTTTTCAATAGCTCTTTAGGGATACAGTATAAAATACCCTAGCTTGACTTCTCAGTCTTTTAGAATCACTAATAATTCTGTGACCTTGCCAATGACAATTAGCCTTTCTATATCTGGTTTCTTCAATTATAAAATTGAGAGCATTCATCTAGGTCAGTGGATGTTGAACTCTGTTCTGAGAAGTCTTAGGCACTCTGAGGGGCTGAGAAGGCAGGCCAGGCCAGTAGAGTTCTGAGCACCTTTCTCCCATCATCTGAGCAGCTCCACCTTTATCTGTTTCATACATGGGACTTTGGCATAAGATCATGTTGACCAAAGACTGTCAACATAACCAAACATAAAAAGTTTAAAAGCTAGAGGCTGGGATGATGTCTAATGCCACAAACTTCAACAAAGCTAGGTGATGGAAAAATACTGCTGAGTGGAAGACTGCTTAGGTGATGGGCAGGAGAGTCCTTGGAGAATGCAGATAATCAAAACAGCAGCTAATTAAGGTACAGATAATTGAGAGCCGGATTATCACTAACATTATATGTATAAAGTTGCACTAAACACCTTATTTTCAATTTCTCTTATTTTTCTATACTATAGAAATAATGTTATAATAGAAATAATGTAGTAACAGCAAAAGCAAAATATAGCTCTAAAGTGTTCACATGGTGAATTCAGTACTCTTACACTGGGAAGATGATGGTGGAAGATGGTATCTCAGGCAGTGCAGTCCAGTGGAAGATCTTAGAACCAAATGTATTGAGTTGAAAACATTACTGTTGTCACTTCTGAGAGGTCTTAACTTTGGCAAAGTAATTAACGTGTCAGAATCTAAATGTCCTCATCTGTGAAATGGGAGAGATTAGAAGAGTTCACAAATTTACACCAAAGAGTCACTAAAATATTTATGAAGAACCAAACACATGCCAGGTATGATATGGTATGGAAATACAATAATGAGCAAAAATGTCCACAATAATCAATGACCAAACAAATGTTTGTTAACCGTCAGTAGCCTATAAGATGACACACATAAACATGTCTAACAAAGATAGTGTCCAAAAAATTGGTGTCACCTAATGAGTGATAATTTCCTCCTTTCTTTTTATTTATTTATTTTTTTTGGAGACAGAGTCTTGCTCTGTCTCCAGGCTGGAGTACAATGGCGTGATCTTGGCTCACTGCCACCTCTACCTCCCAGGCTCAAGCGATTCTCCTGCCTCAGCCTCCCGAGTAGCTGGGATTATGGGCATGCACCACCATGCCCAGCTAATTTTTGTATTTTTAGTAGAGACAAAGTTTCACCATGTTAGCCAGGATGGTGCTGATCTCTTGACCTCGTGATCCACCCACCTCGGCCTCCCAAAGTGCTGCAATTACAGGCTTGAGCTACCACGCCCGGCCTTTCCTTCTTTCTTGACCTTCCTTTCTTCATACCATAACTCAGTGATAATTAAGAGGGGGTGAAACAGAGTCATAATACATTCATTTGTGAATCTCCCGTCCTTCTCACACTTACCTGATTCCCTTCTCCCAAGCCTGGGTCTGGCTCTCTTATGCTTCAGAATCTGTGAAACTGGTTCAGAGGGCTTAAAGAGAACTGCAGAGGCTAAGTCTGTATCATAAAGATTTAGGACTTGGGGAGAGGAAGCAAACAGAAAGAAAAGTTGGACCAGGTAAGAACTAGAAGGAGAGACTGGGGAAGTGGTCCTGGAGTGACTCCAGGGCACCCAAATGTAGGGGAGAAACTCTGCTGAGGGGAACGACATGGTTTCTGTTTCTTTGAGAGATTCATGACTGGATTTCCTTTTATTTAACATGGGGCAGCTGAGCTGTACTTCTTGAAGGCAACTCTAGGTGGGGTAAACCACCCTGGGGCCTCAAGATGTATTAGGAACTCACAATAGCAAACCCGCTGCTCCCCTAAAAGCTAGAAAGGGGGGTTTACGAAGGAGACAAACCACATGTGTCAGATATATATACAAAACACCTCTCTGAAGGACTTCTCTAAATTAAAAAAGCTACTGATGCATTTAAAATTAAGTAATAAAACAAGAAGTATTTTTGCATGAAATATTTTTACATCTCCCACCTCCAGACCTCAAGCCATCCTATTAGCAACCTACTCTATGATCCTGACATGACCCTACAGAAGGAGACTTGCAGATTCAACTGCTCCCCAGAGTCTCACTTGCAGAGGGGGCATTTTCAACGTGTCCGGGGAGCATTTGCAGCCTTGATAATGACCTTTGAGGAGAGGAAACCAACTCACAAGTACCTTCATCCTCCTTTTAGTTTGTCTTTTATGTTTTTCTCTTGAGCCAATGACTTCTTTCAGACACCAATAATTTACACTTCAGGAAAATGTCAAAGTATAGCAATGCCCTGGATAGTAATTACCACCAAGGATGGAATGAAGCCTTTCCAAGAAATGCTAAGTTAATTAGACACAAACTTGTTTACCATTAGGCCAGTGGAGAAAGCAAGGAGCACAGGATCAGAACATGCCTGCAACATATGGTCTTTATTAACGGTGGCATCTCAATTAGTCTATGGGACCCCACTTCTGTCAACCCACAGATGATCCGAATAAAGAAGAAGAAATGTTCACAAAGCTAATGGGGAGGAGATGCCACCTGAGACCACTCACAGTACCCACAAAAGAAACCTGGATTTCTGTTGTTTTCTGTCACTACCTGAAATTGCCTCTTTTAATCTTTCCACAATGCATTTGTTTTGGGACAAAAGTCAAGAGAAGGGCAGATTAGGAAATATGGAGGTTTACCCATTATTACCGAAAATCTATCTAAAAAATCATGTTCCCATGAATATCTCATTTTATCCTTCCTAATTCTTATTATCATTTTTGAGATATATATTTTGTTTAGCTTTTTGGAAAAGTCCACATTTTAAAGAAGCATACAATAAAAAAAAATACTCCTTATTTACATGCTTCTGCCATCATGGCTGCCTTTCCACAGAACACTCTCAGAGGAAGGCCCTTTTGTGCCAGTCTACTTAGATGTTACCAAAGGTGTACAAAAACATATCTCTTGCAGATGGCTGGAAGATAGCTCTGAGCTCTTTGTGTTCAATCAATCCCCCAGGAAAAGGCATTAGAAATTTATCAGAAGCAGCTCCCTGTTCTCCTCAGTTTCTGAGCTTGGAAAAAGCACACTACAAATATAACTACACTGAAAAAGCATTTTGAATGGAAAACGTAACCTCAAATATATTACTTTTTTCTTTCCTCCATAGTCCTACAATCAATATATCTTTTCTAGGACTGTATTAGTTTGCTAGTAAGAGGTGAAGCCAGTTGGGCTTCTGGGTTGGGTGGAGACTTGGAGAACTTCTCTGTCTAGCTAAAGGATTGTAAATGCACCAATCAGCACTTTGTGTCTAGCTAAAGGTTTGTAAACTCACCAATCAGCGCTTTGTGTCTAGCTAATCAGGTAGGGAACTTGGAGAACTTTTCTGTCTAGCTAAAGGTTTGTAAACACACCAATCAGCACTCTGTCAAAACAGACCAAACACTCTGTAAAACGGACCAATCAGCACTCTGTAAAATGGACCAATCAGCTCTCTGTAAAATGGACCAATCAGCAGGATGTGGGTGGGGCCAGATAAGGGATAAAAGCAGGCCACCCCATGTGGCAGCGGCAAGCCACTTGAGTCCACTTACATACAGTAGAAGCTTTGTTGTTTTGCTCCTTGCGATAAATCTTGCTGCTGCTCATTCTTTGGGTCCACACCGCCTTTATGAGCTGTAACACTCACCAAGGAGGTCTGCAGCTTCACTCCTGAAGTTAGCGGGACCACGAACCGACGGGGAGGGACAAACAATTCTGGACGCCCTGCCTTTAAGAACTGTAACGCTCACCATGAAGGTCTGCAGCTTCACCCGTGAGGCCAGCGAGACCATGAACCTACCAGAAGGCATGAACAGCTCCACAAGCGCAACCTTTAAGAGCTGTAACACTCACCACAAAGGTCTACAGCTTCACTCCTGAAGTCAGCCAGACCACGAACCCACCAGAAGGAAGAAACTCTGGACATATCTGAACATCTAAAGGAACAAACTCCGGAGACACCATCTTTAAGAACTGTAACACTCACCACGTGGGCCCGGGGCTTCATTGTTGGAGTCAGCGAGACCAAGAACCCACCAATGCAGGACACGCTAGGATGAGCATAACAAAGTACCACAAACTGGCTGGCTTAGACAACAGACATGTACGATCCCACAGTTCTGAGGACAGAGGCCTAAACGAACGTGTCATCAGGGTTGGTTCCTTCTGAGGACTGTGAAGGATGTGTTCCAGGACACACTCCTTGGCTTGTGGATGGCTGTCTTCTTTATGGGTTTTTTCACACTGTCTTCTCTCTTTGCTTGTCTGTTGCTGTGTCTATATTTCCTTCTTTTTAAGAATACAAGTCATTGCACTAGGGTCCACCCCAATGACCTCATCTTAACCTGATTACTGCTGTAAAGGCCATCTCCAAATACACTCACATTCAGAGGCACTAGGGACTAGAACTTCAACATATCTTTTTTTGTAAGGTATACAATTCAACCCATAACAGTGACCAGTTAAAAAAGGTACTAATATTCAAAAAATTAAGTAACCAAACATAAAAAGTTTAAAAGCTAGTGGCTGGGATAACGTCTAATGCCCCAAAGAAGAAAGGTCCTATTGTCACCTATTTCCCTGGCTCTTTGTTACTTTGATGAAGTGTCTCTTGTGGCAAGGCATTATGCAAGGCACTGGGCAACAGAGGGAAAAAACATGGAACCTCTATGCTCATGAATTTACCTTCTCCTTTTATGCCAGGCCTTTCATCCTGGGGGAAAGTGGCCTGGCTAGAGTACCCATCAAGCTGTGAAGTATCTGGGCTTTTACTTCATTCTCCCTTGCATTGACAGTTGGACAGTCAAAAGCAGCAACACCAACAGCTGCATGGCACCCAACTCATCAACCCAGAACAATGGCGTCATCACCTAAGTTAGCAAGGAAGTGGACAGTCTGCTTTTGCCAATTCTTTGGGACATTAAACCCATGATAATTCTTTAATATAATTCTCTGTGAACCAATAATGATGACAAACTATTCTTCTTGCCTCGTTGGAGATAATAAGTAACAATATCTCCTGTTTTCTACAACATGGACTTTTGTCTAGCACCGTGCCAGGCATTTACCGTGATTATTTTATGCCATTTTCACAAGGTGAGACTGATATTACTAGCTCCGTTTTACAGATGGAGAGATTACGTATCTTGCTAAAGCTACCAGCCAATACAGAGTGAAGGTTACATCTGAATTCAAGGTGTCTAGAAAACCAACTCCATGCTCTTGAGCCTTACGCATTAGTGTCTCTTTTAACCTTTTGAACCTGAGCAATTTTGACAACTGCCCAGCATCATATGTGTACGTATATTCTGTGCATGTTATGTATGTATAGATAAAATATCTATTTTCTCCCCCCAAAATCTATGACTAATGCAATAAACCTCCCACTGATTAGACACTTAAGGTATTTTCTCATGCCTCTATCAGTGACATAACATATTAAGCAAAAAAAGTCTGACCCAACTGATTAGTATTTGATGTGCTGAAGAGCGTAATGTTTCTTTATATGAAACATCAGACAGTGTGCAGCCCACTTAATTACTAGGTTGACTTTATGTCTTCAAAATAATAAAACAATAATCCAAACGACAGGCCAATGTGGTGAGTAATATTTGAACATCTACTCAGCCCTAAAACTGTGAAGCAAAAGTACTTATCCAAAATCCAATACTTTCCATTTTTCTTTTAACTGTTGTAAGTCAAAACCAGCTAAATTGATTTTTTGCCTTTGACTTCTG